>NW_026988422.1:67460000-68668333 GCF_030222135.1 Aotus nancymaae | reverse complement strand
GAACCTGTGGGTGCCCAGAAGTCATGAATGGAAGGTTGGAAACCGCTACCTCTGCCTAGATTTCAGAAGATGTAGGGAAATACCTGGATGTCCAGGCAGAATCTGCAGGGGTGGGGCCTTCATGGAGAATCTCTACTAGGGCAGTGCAGAAGGGAAATGTGGGGTGCAAGCCCCCACACCAAGTCCCCACTGGACCCCTCCCTAGTGGAGCTGTGAGAAGAGGGCCACTGTCTTTCAGATATCAGAATGGTGGATCCACTGACTACTTGTACCGTGTTCCTAGAAAAGCCACAGACACTTAACACCAGCCCGTGAAAGCAGCTAGGAGGGAGGGTATACCCTGCAAAGCAACAGAGGCAGAGCTTGCCAAGACCATGAGAACCCACATTTTGCATCTGCATGACCTGGATGTGAGACATGGAGTCAAAGGAGATCATTTTGAAGCTTTAAGTTTTGACAGCCCTGCTGGATTTCAGAATTGCATAGGGGTTTTAGCACCTTTGTTTTGGCCAACTTCTCCCATTTGGAATGGGTATATTTATCCAATACCTGTCCCAGTTGTATCTAGGAAGTAACTAGCTTGCTTTGATTCTACAGCCTCATAAGTGGAAGGGACTTACTTTGTCTCAGATGAGACTTTGGACTGTGGACTGTTGGGTTAATGCTGAAATGAGTTAAGGCTTTGAGGGACTGTTGAGAAGGTATGTTAAATTTGAAATGTGAGACATGAGATTTGGGAGGAGCCAGGGACAAAATGTATGATTTGGCTGTGTCCCCACCCAAATCTTGTCTTGAATTTTAGCTCCCATAATTCTCCCACATTGTGGGAGAGACCCAGTGGGACCTAGTTGAATCGTAGTGGCAGTTCCCTCATGCTGTTCTCATGGTAGTGAATAAGTCCCACAAGAGCTGATGGTTTTATAAGGGGAAACCCCTTTCACTTGGCTTTCATTCTCTCTCTTGCTTGCTGCCAATGTAAGACACGCCTTTCACTTTCTGCCATGATTGTGAAACCTCCCCAGCCACGTGGAACAGTAAGCCCATTAAACCACTTTTTCTTTATTAATTACCCAGTCTTAGGTGGGTCTTTATCAGCAGCATGAAAACAGATTCATACAGAGAAGATCCATGACCACTTCTCTCAGTTTGTGAACCTCCATCAACTCAGCAGACCGTCCAACCTTCATCTACTTCAATGACGAACAATGTAAATCTCATGTTGAACAGGATGAAAGCCTGCCTCATAAAGGAAAGCACTATATTAGGAGCTGATTTGTGCTGTAGGATCTTGTGTAGAGCCTCAAAATTGAAACACCCTGAACTCAGCCACAGAAAGTCTTGTGGAACAGGTTTTGTATCAGTTGAAGACAATTGATAAGAGAAGATTTATGTTTCTATTCATGTAGAAAGATACTTTTGTATGTTGATACTGCTTATGTAAAGACTGATGCCATGGCAGGAAAGCAAAGATTATGATCTGTGCTGCCCAATATGGCAGCTACCCACCACATATGTCTATTGAGCACTTGAAATGGGATTAGTACAACATATTCAAAAGATAAGTACATTGGGTACACTGGGTTAAATACAACATGTTATTGCAATTTATTTTACCTATTTCTTTTTACCTTTTAAAATGTGGTTTCTAGTGAATTTCAAATTGCACTTGTGATTCACTTGTATATCTCTAGTGAACAGGGATGCTCTAAATTATAAAGTATGTGTGTGCGATTGTGGCATTTGGTAAGTTAGAAGCTGAAGCCATCACTGGAGAATTGAGCCAGCCACATAATATACTTTCCAAATTTTGAATATAAAAGGGGAACTATTAGAAACTATGCCAGAACAATAGGCATAAATTAGGATTTGGGGTTCCATTCTGTTCCACGTAAGATAAAAATTTTGACATCTTAATCTTTCAGACAGTCCCTAGCAATCTGGGACATTTGCTTCCCGTCCATAAGTCAAGCTTACAATAAATGTTAACTTTCCAAACCAAGAGAACTAATTGACATCAAGGTATGATCAACTGCATTTTTTTCACCATTGTAATCCTAGCACACTGCTGAATGAATATTTGTTAACTGAATTAGTGATTAAATGGACACAATTAGTTCATTTTCCAGGCATTTAATGAGGTGAGTCTGTTTTGTTATGTTCTCCTTATTTTTGCATTTAAAAGATGTTTTTCAAGGGTTTACTTTGTTTTTAAAATTATTATGTGATTTAATAAAGTGATTTTTTTTTAAAAAAAAAACAGGTCTTTCAAAAATGTTTCTATCCAGTTTAATTTTGGGGGTGGGATTTTATTTCTAAGCCTATCAAGTAATAGCGATGACCTAGAAAAACTCTAAATCTTATTAATTTGTAAATATTGTGATTCTTTTGTTCTTTTAAATGTTTGAACATTGGGTATGAAATTAACATAATGATATCAAGCCTAAATTAATTTTTTAACTAAAATCACAAGGCTGTTTTTGAACTCTTACAGGTGAAATTGTCTTGAATATTATACATATTTAAATTATCCAGTATGCAAGTTGCTTATACTTTTTCATCATCTTAGTAATTTCTATACTTGTTTCTAAATCTTCCCAGGCCTGAAAGTTACTTACTATTAAGGAAATTATTATGTCATTGTAAAGGATTTTGAAGAATACTTTTCCAAACTGATTCTGTAATGATGGAGATATCAGCTGGGTTGCGGACTGATTTCTTTCAACCAGCATTGATGGGACACATTGGCCTTACAGAGAGTCAGTGGAGTGGGTCCTTCTGTGCCAAAGGGTGTTGATATCATTGTCCTCATAGTTGTGTAGTTCACTCTTAGGACTGGTTAAAAAATTTTGGAACCCAGTCCAAAATAAAAATATGGGACCTGTTTTCAAAACTTCCTAAAAATTTCAAGACAATGACAGCAGAATGTTATTTTATTTTATTTTAATTTATTTTATTTTATGTATGTATGTATTTATTTTAAGATGAGGTGTTACACCCAGGTTGGAGTGTAGTGGTATTATCTCAACTCCGTGCAACTTCCACCTCCCAGGCTCAAGCAATCCTCCCTCCTCATCTTCCTGAGTAGCTGGGGCCACAAGCAGATGCCACAATTCCTGGCTAAACTTTTGTATTTTTGGTAGAATGGCATTTTACCACATTCCCTAGGCTGGTCTTGAACTTCTGAGCTCAATCAGCCTGCCTCGGCCTCCCAAAGTGCTGGGATTATAGGAGTGAGCCATGGCACCAGGCCAACAGCAGAACTTCAAATCAATGTAATGCCCTACCAAGTATGGGGCAGTGCCCTACTAAACATGGGGTCTTGTGTAACTGCATAGATACAGGCTCTGATCATGTTCTTGTCCAGATTAAAATTCTGCAGCCAACATGTTAGCTGCTTGATTAAGTTTCATATTTAATTGGCTCCTAAGTGACTCAAGTGTATTTTCACTGATCCTTAAAAACCTTTGATTATGAGAGAATATTGATTTTGTTTTGTTTTGTTTGGGTAACTTTTCTCTGGTCGACCACACATAATTTCCAACTATAAAGCTATCTGAGTATTATGTGTTTTTCATTTTTTTCTCACTACATGGTCCATTTTAATGCCATTTTTTTCAGAGGACTGGCATCTCTCATTGTTTCAGGCTGTCATTGTGTCCAAAGCTCTGAAGAAATTCTCAGAAATGGTTGACCTCACCCGAAATTTAATTGCCTTTTTTCTTCACCTCCTTCCCTTACTGTCTCTGTTCTTTTCTTACTTTCCTTCATGCCTTTCTGCAAATGTGCATTGAATATACCCTAATTTACAAGTACTATGAAGGGTACTATAGGGAAAATTTTACTTTTGAGAGCTGATTCAAATATTTAGTACATGAAATTTTGTGGATATTTCTTTGTCTTTTAACTATAACATTTCTAAAAGTTTTCAGTAAAAGAAAACACCTTTTCAAACTCCCAAAGTGGAATTTAGAATACATTCTATTCTCTCTTGATGAGTAGAACTTAATACAAAAACTTAGGCTTGCAAAATATTTAAAAACATAAGTAAATGCTTTAATGCTATCTCCTATATTTCCAAAACTAGTTTTCAGATGAATGGACTATTCTTTCTTAAAGAGCAGAGTAGGACACTGTGGTATCTCCCAAGTCCAGGGAAGAAATAGCATCTCATGGTTGGAAAGAAAAAAATGATTGGAGAGAATCACTATTGTCTTACTGATAATCTGCAGCAATTTGTGGAATTTGCAACAGTCACATTGGGTAAGAAGATGGACAGTCACTTTGTAAATACCAAGGCAGCAAACTAGAGTAAAATCAAATTGTCTAGACCAGCAGTCTTCAAGCCATTCTACAGGGATGATAGGTGGTGTTTGACCTAACTAGAGATTGTCTGCTTAAATACTTTGATGTGCATCAGGCAAAGGACTATTTTCCTGGGCAAAAATAATGCAGAGTTGCAAGCCAGACACATTCTTCCATTCCAAATATAGCACTCGGATCTACAATATCATTAGATACCTCCCAACTTTCACTGAAAAGCTTTAATTTCAAGTGGCCAAATAAAATATCTCATTTCAAAATGATATTTGTTGGGAGAAACCTAGGCCTTATGCTAAGTCGATGTCACAGGGATTTTTTCAGAGAACTATTATATTCTAAACATATTTTATGTACACATGGTATATGATTTGGACACTAAAACCAAGTAATGGAATTAGATCTGTTTGTCTGTCATTGCTATGTTTATTATTATTTACAAGAAGATGAACTATAAGTATTGATTTTTTTTTCTTTGAGACAGAGTCTTGCTCTGTCACCCAGGCTGGCTTGTAGTGGTGCAATCTCGGCTCACTCACTCTGTCTCCTGGATTCAAGCAATTCTCAAGTAGCTGGGATTACAGGCACCCACCAAAACACCCAACTAATTTTTGTATTTTTAGTAGAGATGGGATTTCGCCATGTTGGGCAGTCTGGTCTTGAGCTCCTGACCTCATGTGATCCACTTGCCTTGGCCTCCCAAAGTGCTGGGATTACAGGCGTGAGCCACCACGCCCAGCCAGTATTGAAATTTTTTTTAACTTTCAAATCCTACTAAGGTAGGATAACATCAGGCGAGTTTATGGAGCCTATCTAGGTTAATTCCTAATTCTTCTTAGTAATTAGTGAATAACTATTCTCACATGCGTATTTATAGAGAGATAAAGGGCTTGTTATACTACACAAGGAGGCGCAGTAAACTGACAATCTCTATTCTTTATTTATAATTTTAATCCTCATTGGATTTTTTTTATTTTGCTATTAAACTGAGATAACACCTTGTATTACTTAAAGAACAGTTAATTAAATTAAAAACAAAACTAAAATAATAAGATTGCTTTTTAAAAGTCAATTTTAGTAATTAGACTCAAGCATCTCCAATACTTTACCATTCTCACATTTGAATTGTGACAGAGTTACTACCAGATGATTTATGGTAGTAGGTGTTCTCTTAAGTAGAAACTCATCCATGCACTGGTGTGATTCAAGGGATGGAATCAGATTTGATCTACAAGATTATTTTAGTAACCTCAGTAACTGAGAAGAGGGCACAAATTCACATGCAAAATGTTGGTGGGAAATAGTGATGACAGTTGTAGTTATAAGTGTTTGCCAATATTATGTCCCATAAAGTCCCATCAATCTGCTCTCACATTGTTTTTAAAACATGGAAGAATTTGCATTATTAGCTAAATAATGTAATTAATCATACTGTTCTGCATCATCCTGTCAGGTAGGAAGTATAACTTATCCTATCTTTCATTCATTTGAAAATGAATATTTTTTTTCTAATTCATATTTATGTTAAAAACCAATTTAGGGAAGACATGTTGCTTTTTAAATATGTCATTAGGCTGTAGCATGGTAAGTTGAGTCCACCTGTCACAGCTTGTCTGGTATACAATTGGGTGAGATCTTGTAGCAAGAATGAAATTCATCTTGTCGCCATTGGAGAAGTCTATCAAAGTCTCCATTTGTTTCACTACATCCTTGTCTGATCGAATCCACTTAAATCTAAAATTTTCTAATTCGAAGGAATGACATGATGACAGGAAACAGCTGGTAAAAGGCCCCAAGATGCCTTATGCTCTTTCATGTAATTACAGGCAGTTTTCTAAGAATATTCAAAGGGATTACTTACAATTATAGTTCATTATGATATCACAGATTTTCCTCCCAGAGTGGATAGTCAAAATTTATAACATTCTGATTGTAGAGACATTAATACCAAGTTTTTTTTGCAGAAACGAATTACAAAAACATGAAAGCAGCATACATTTAACTCTTAGTCTCATTTTTTAATGTATTCAGTAAAAAATTATTATAAAGCTACGATTGAATTATGAAAATTGAAAAACTCAGAGCCTACCACCATAACACATACCCAATCAGTCAAAAGTATTTTTCTTTTCTACAAATGACCTCTCATGTTATATATTACCTCCTGTGGTTATTACATCATCCACATAGGGTGGCACTGATTGACATTTTATTTGATAAAACTGAATCATAGCCTTTTAAAGTTATTTTCCCATGGTAACAGATATGGTCAGTAGAAATAAAGTCAGATTTTCTCCAATGAAATTCAATTTCCTATTTTTTTTGTCTTTAATAAAAAACAGAAAAATAATGGTTGTTAAAGAGTCACTTTTGTGGTAGTAGAATGCCCTTTAGTGCTCTGCATGAAGTGGCTAATTAGGTATTTCTGGTGAAGGGATTTTGTAAATAATTTTATTAAAATGTAGTCTTATTGTTATCTTTACAAACCATGACAAACTTATAAAAAGTTCAATGTGAAAGAAAAGACATATCACCTTACCTTAATTCAATGTTATCTAAGACTAGATGTAGATGGACAGAATAGACCTTTGCCTAATTGTTGTTAAGTATTTCATACTCTAAGAAGATAAATGTTGCTTTTTGAAGGCAGCACTATGTCTTCTATTGATATAAAAGTCACCTTTTTTAGTGTCTTAACTCATTGAGCATTGACTTATTAAATGGATATATGTAGCATCTTGAGAAAAGGCAGAAATGTATTATGTTTTGGCACAATGTTCAATATGTAAGTGTCAGGTATTCTAGAAGCTTAGTCTCCATTATTATGTAATATACCCATGTAACAAATATGCATATGTACCCCTGAATCTAATTTAAAAAAATTTTTTTGAGCTACCAAAAGGATTGAATTATGTGTACCCGAATTAAGAAAAAAATTAACATAGAAAACAAATGGTGAGATTGTATAATGCTTAAATGTTATCAATAATATTAGAAGAGAATATTTTAATAATACTAGAAATAGCTCTTAAAGGCATTTAGTTCAAAGTAACAAAGTAACTCAAAATAGCTTATGCTAAAAAGGGAGTAAATATTAGAATGCATGGAGCTTGTCTTATATAATCATAGGTCAGGAAATATATACTGCCATTTTTAAAAGGCAAAATTCCTGACTTTCATCATCTTTTTATATTTGCTAGCTTTCCATTGTTGACCAGTTTTTCTCTGCCTCTCTGTAGACATGACTGCAAAAGAGCCACTGATATTAAGCAACCAGAAAAGCATAAGTGATATTTCTAATCCCCATTTTAAAAGTAGTTGAAGAAATAATATTACTGGACAAACTTAGCAGTGTTTTCTTTTCCCCATTATCTAACAGGAAATTTCAGAATTGCATATAAAGAACATGATGAATGACCATATGTTGTTCCCGTGGTACAGAGAAAAGAGATTTCCAAAGGTATTTATGAAATAGGCAGACATCTCGCAAAGTATGTGTCATTACATAGTATTCTTCAAATTGCAAAATTACTCTGGGATAATTGTCTCTCCTACTTTCAAGGAAAGTCTATTTTTACTCAAGCTCAAATTTAATGCCATTGAAGACTGAAAGTGTTTTATTGCTGTTTTTCTTTGTCTCATTTATTTGTTTATTTAGTACCTTCACTTGAGAATACTAATCTGTACTACATTTTAAAAACTGTGCAAAAGCCAGTCAGCAGTTAACTCATTTAGTAAAAAATAACATTTTAATGCCAAGGAATTACAGAGCATTTTTTTAAAAAAGATTCAGGCAAGGATTTTTTATCCTCCAAATATTTGTTCACTCTAAATGATGTTATCTTAGAAACATAATAGACATGATTGACACAATGCTCATGATTGTCATTTACACCCTGTAGATGATAAGTCATTTGCACTGGAGACAGCTAGTTAGCGCTCCAATATTCCATCTTCCCTTCATCCTGAGGAACAGGATTTGATAGTGTTGGAGATGCCAATGAGTCTACCTGAAATATTGCCTTCTGTGCCTCCCTTGCAGAAAGGGATGGCTAATTATATGGGAGCACAAGTTAGGGGTGATATTTCTGGGAAGGCTCTTTTAAAAGAGGCCTCACTGAGGCTGCCATTCTGGTCACGACTAAGTAACTGATTCTGAAATTGCCCCCTCACTGCCCCAGACTGTGAAACTCACTACCCCAAATTGATAACATTACAAAATGTGTCAGTCAGCTTTTATAACATATTGGACAATAGGGGAGGCAGGTTTGTCATTTTTGAAACAAAAGACATAGGAAGTGGCTGCTTCATTTTCCCAAGCTCTCTGAATGGGGGCACTATTTTACTGTGGTGCAGAGAGTTGGAGCTCCAGTAGTGTGGTAGTGTCCCTGATTTGAGGGAAATAGAGATGGGAGTTTCAGCCTCATGTAGTGCTTAATTTGGGGGGCCAGGATATCAGAAAGGAGAGAGCTACAGAGAGGAGTAGGCCTCCATGTCATTACAGAAGTTCAATGTAGGTCCATGGCCCAAGTCTTGGTCTCACATCAACAAAGCCTAACAGAGAATAGAATCCTTGGGCATTCAAGGAGGCCATGCATTTGAATGAAGAAACATTGTCTAGACTAGAATAAGAGCCATGCCCTGGAACTAAGAACAAAATCAAGATAGAACAGATCAACCCTACAGAATAAACCAGGCCTGACAGGACTAAAGATGCCCAAAAGTAATTTAACTGCCCGTAAAATACAAATAAACAAACAAAAACAAAAACAAAACCTTTTAAAGACTATCAGCATAATCCCAACTCCCTACAAACAATTATCCATAATGTACAGTACAAAATAAAAAGGTTCTAAACCTGTGAAGAAGGAGGAAAATGTATCCCATAATGGCAAAATTAAAAAATTGAAGATAAAGAAAAATATAATTAAGAAAAGACAAAATTTATTTTTTAAATGGTTAGTATTATTATGAAACCCCAGCAAGATAGATAAATGAGGGAGAGAAAGAGAGAACAAATTACCAATACTGGGGATGAAAGATATTGTTTTAGAGTCTAGAGACATTAAAATGACAATAAGGAACTATGAATAACTTTATGGCAATCAACAATATAGGTGAAATGAATAAAATTCTTGAAAATTAAAACGTGCTCAAATTCACAAACAAAAAAATAAAAAGCCTAAATGTACTTATAATTATTAAATATATTTAATTTGTAATTAAAAGTCTTCCAGCAAACTCCTCCAGGCTCCAATGACGTTAATGATAAATTTCAGCAAACTTTGAAGGAAAAATAATGCCAGTCTTAAACACACTTGATGTGGCTTGGCCCAGTGTCCCCACTCAAATCTCATCTTGAATTGTACTCCCATAATTCCCATGTGTGTGGGAGAGACTCTGTGACAGATAACTTGAATCATCGGGGTGATTGCCCCTATCCTGTTCTTGTGGTAGTGAATAAGTCTCACGAGATCTGATGGGTTTATCAGGGGTTTCAGCTTTTGCTTCTTCCTCATTTTCTCTTTCCACTGCCATGTAGAAAGTGTCTTTCGCCTCCCACCATGATTCTGAGGCCTCCTCAGCCATGTGGAACTATAAGTCTAATTAAACCTCTTTTCCTTCCCAGTCTACAGTATGCCTTTATCAGCAGTGTGAAAATGGACTAATACAACACTCTTTAAGAATATTAAGGCAGAAAAATATATTTCCAGCATTTCAACAAAAGAAAACTACAAAACCAATATCCTTCGTGAATATCTATACATTTGACAAAATATATCCACAATTTCCTTACGTGGAAAAACTACACATATTGCTGACAGAAATGTTTAAAGCTTTAAAGAAATTGAGATATATGCTATATTAGTAGATTGGAAAATTTAATATTGTTAAGAGGTCAGCACCTCCCAAATTCATATCCAGATTCATCTAAATCTCGATAAAATCCCAGCAGGCTTTTGTTAAAAAAAAGAAAAAAAAGTAGTACTTGATAAATTAATTCTAAAATAGAGAAATACAAAGAGCCCAAAATTTTGATAGAAAGTCTAGAATAATTTTATTACTTTGTGATGAGCAAAGATTGTTTAAGAGAAACATATTAGCCTTAAAAAATTTACTTGAATATTATCAAAGTTAAAAGATATCATTAAAAAATAAACAAATGAACCAAGGACTTGTGAAAATATTTGAAACATTCATATCTAAGACTTCTCTCTAGATTACATAAATAGCCAAAACAAATTCATACATAAATATACAATTGCACAATTTGTAAAAAATGGATAAAAAACTAAAAAGCACCTCACAAAAATATATGGCTGTTTAATATTTGTCATCAGAAAAAGGCAAATTTAAATCACAATGGGATACAGCAGAATAAGTACAATTTTAAAACCTGCCAATCCGAAGGTTAACAAGGATGTGGCACAATGGGAATATTGTGGGTGGGAGTACAAAATAATGCTGCCACTTTGGAATATTCTGGCAGTTTTTATAAAGTTAAACATGTGGCATTTAGCAATTTCACTCTTAGGTATTTACCCAAATGTCCAGAAAAAGATTTGTTGATGAATACTTGTAACACCTTTATTCATAATGTCCCCAAACAGGAAATAATCCAAATGTCTATTATTATAATAGATTAATAGATTTTTGTAGTATGTTTATATAATGTAAAACTACTCAGTGATTTAAAAGCAATGTATTGATAATAAATGTGACAACATGGACAAATATCAAATACATATGCACTCTATAATTTAATTTATATGAAGTTCAGAAAACAGATGAAATAAATTCTGGCATGAGAAGAAGAGTGTTGTCTATCTCAAGTAAGGATTGATAGAGAGCATGAGAGAAGTTTCTGGAGTGACAAAAATAGTCTATTTTTTATTGGAGGTGATGGTTTCACACATGTATGCATGCTTCAAATCTCATAAAAATTGTACATTTGAAATCTATGTGTTTCATTTCAAGTAATTTTTACATCAAATAAAATAGAAATTAAGTGACAGGAACTTTAATTTCCATTTTGTCTCCACTTTTCTCCTTCTTCCTTCCTGAAATGCAGACCTTCCTGGATTACTGGAGGTCCAGCAACTATCTTGGACCTTAAGATAATGTTGAATATGTAAGCACTAAGGATAATTTAGTAGAAAAAGACAGAGAGTTTAGGCCTCCATTAGCCAGGCTTTCATATTTTTAACGTACTTATTTCAAACATTATTGAAATAAAAAGTCTTGTTTATTATTTGGATTTTTTTTTTTTTTTTTTTTTTTGAAACAGAGTCTCATTCCATCACCAGGCACCAGGCCGGAGTGTAGTGGCGCGACCTCAGCTCAGTGGCAACCTCCGCCTCCCGGGTTCAAGCAATTCTCCTGCCTCAGTCTTCCGAGTAGCTGGGACTACAGTCGTGCGCCACCACGCCCAGCTAATTTTTTTGTATTTTTAGTAGAGACGGAGTTTCACCATGTTGGCCAGGATGGTCTCGATCTCTTGACCTCATGATCCACCCGCCTCGGCCTCCCAAAATGCTGGGATTACAGGCTTGAGCCACTGCGCCCGGCCTATTTGGATTTTTTCTTACATGCAGCTAGGCATATTCTTAATTCTAAACAAAGACTGAGGAAATAATATATGCAGTTGACCTTTGAATAACACAGGTTTCAACAGTGTGGGTCCACTTCTGTACAAATTTTCTTCCACCTCTGCTGCTCCTGAGACAACAAGACCAACTTCCCTCTTCCTCCTCCTCAACCTCCTCAACGTGAAGACAATGAGGATGAAGACCTTTATGGTGATTCACCCCACTTAGTGAATGGTAAATATATTTTCTCTTTCTTATCATTTTCTTAATAGCATTTTCTTTTCTCTAGCTTATTTTAATGTAAGAATACAGTATATAATACATATAACACACAAAATACGTGTTAATGAATGGTTTATGTTACCAGTTAAGGCTTCAGGTCAATAGCTGGCTATTTGTAGTTAAGTTTTGGGAGAGTCAAAAGTTATATGCGAATTTTTGACTGTTCAGGGAGTCAAGGCCTGGAAACTTTACATTGAAGACATAGATATATATATATCTTCAATGCAAAGTTGAGGATATTTGCGTTGAGGATATATATATATATATACACACATGTGTATATATATATCCTCAATGCAAAGTTTCCGGGCATCCTATATATAGGAGATATGTATGTGTGTGTGTGTATATATATATATATATATATATCCTATCTCAAATATATACATCTCAGACATCAATAACACTATATCTATTTGTAGATTGGACAAAAATATGCATGAGTTCATCTCATCTGTCCACCTCTATTTGGGCAAGACTGCATATAAAATGTTGCAGAATGACAATCTTCTTAAACCATCAGTAAACATAAAAATCCATAGTCAATCAGTTATGTGTTTTAATATCCTCCATTAGAATGGAAATACAGAACTCACATGAGTCCATATTTAGTATGAAAATCTTAAATGGTATTTTCATTCCACAGGAAAAGTACTAAGAAATAGTCAAAGTATGTTTAATAAACATTTCTTTCTCTTCCTTTCTTTTCTTTCTTTCCCTTCCCCTTCTGTCCCTCCCCCTCTATTTTCCTTTCCTATTCTCCTTTCCACTCCCCTTCTATTCTCCTGTCCTCCATCTTTCTTCTGTCTTCTCTTTTCTTCTCCCTTCTTCTCTTTTCCTTCTTTTTCATTCCTGTTTTACCATAATGTATATTTTACTGTAATACTAAATATTCTGTTTTAAGTAGGTGATTTAACATAAATATTAAAAGAACTTAGAATTTAACTATTCTGTGTGCTTGAATCCTGGTCTTCAAACAGTACAAGCCAGAGACACCTGTATGTGAGGTTAGCTTGGTGTAGGAGCCACCACTAATATGTCCCCTTGACTGCATAAGCAGCACTAGTTTAGAAAATACTATCTGAAATTTAGTCCAACATGATGCTGCCTGCTATTGTTTATGTTGAACTCCCTTTAAATCAAAGGAATAAACACTGTGAAGATGTCACTGTTTGAATTCAGGACCCGCGGTGAATTGTATGAAGAATTGGCTATTTGTGATTACAGATCAGTATTTAATTCTTGAACGCAGAGAAAAAGTTGTCCATTAACACTTCAGTCTTCATATTTTGGCACTCTTTTGTGTAAATTTACTCATTGATTATTCTAGCTATTTCTACTAAACACCCCCACAGCCTTGTTTTTGTGGCACAGAATGTTCTTGAACTATTTGAAATCCCTCATTGTGACTGGACCTGACAGAGTCAAAGTAATGGAGGCAATGAAGGCACAGCCTTCACTTGGGGGTGATGGAAGGCCTGTTATTAAATAGAGGCCATCTTTTACTCTCTCTCTCATGTTCACCTATAGTGTAAAAAAAAGGCAAAAGTATTTGTGGTATGCTCCATGACAAATATGTAAAATTGAAGAATTGTATCTTATTTTTAATAAGTAATCTATTTGATCCACTGAGAAACTTCTTACGGAGTCCTTAATTTTATTTGAACATTTCATTTAAAGATTTTAATTAAACTGAGCTTGCTATTCAAGGAAAACCCAGTTCAAAAGATTTAGCATTTTTTCTTGTGCTAAAGTTATCTTCATTTTTAATATCAGTAGTTATAAGAGATTATAAAAATAGATAAAAATCCTCAAACATGTGAATAAGTAATAGATGACATAGATGACAGTCTTTACTAGTTCAAGTGCTGTAATATAAAATAAATTAGAACATGTTTTATATAGCATCAGTGGGTAGAAAAAAGTTAATGGATATAAGAAATGCAGAGTCATTGAATTTAATACTAATAATAAAAAAACCCAAGGACTTAAAGGTAAATAGAACTATGAAATAATTAGGTATATTGCCTCATGTGTAAGAAAATTCTTGATCTGTAATGGACTTATGCAAATTTGTTTTATTATTCATTATTCAACTCCATATATTTCTAGGTCTTTTTCTAGGCACTGTGCTAAATTGTGGAGATCCACAGAGTCACCTAATATTAATATCTATGTCTTCCCTCAAATATAGATGCATTCATTTATTACTGTTTAACGCTTATCCTAACCTTAGTAACTTAAAACAATGATTGGAATTATTCTGTGTGTCAGGAACTCAGCCAGAACACTGCAGGGATGCTTTTCTATATTCACCATTGTCTGGGGTTTTAGCTAGAGGACTGAAAGGCCAAGGGCTGAACTCATATGAAGGCTTACTTAATTCACGTGTTTGGCTGTTAGCTGAGACTTTAGTTGGCGCTATCTGCATCATCCACACAAATCTTGTCTGTATGCCCTGGGCTTTCTTACAACATAGAATCTGGTGTGTAAGGAAAGCATCACAAGAAGGAGAGAGAATCTTGAAGTTCCACTTTTTTAAATTACTTAGTATTGGATGAAGTTACATAGTTTCATTTATTACTTATTTCATTGGTTGGAGCAGTTACAAACACTAGCTGAAATACTTCAGAGAAGGTTAATAGATATATAATATTACATACTGTGTCATGGTAGACCTTCAAAATTAATTTTTTTAATATCTATTTTTTTCTCATTTTATATAAATCACTCATTCATTAAAGATGTATTTATCACGATTAACAATTATGTGGCAGTCTCTAAACTGCGTAAATACAAAAATAAGTTAAAGCTAATTCTAATAAAGGTCCTCATTATGTAGAAAAATAAAAAATATAGGTAAAAAATTAACTATAGTTTGATGTAATCACTGACTTTTAAATGTATTAATAAGATAAAATAAAAATATAATGACCAAATAAAGATAGACATGTAATAAGGTCTTACTAATGAGAACTTCCAGAACACGTTTTACCAAATCATAACTCTTTTCCTCTGAAAACAATCTCCATCTCCAAAAGAAATTCAGAGTGTGGTGGCAAAATATATGGGTTGAGCACTTGACACCTTGTTAATATCATGAGATTCTACTCCTTTAGATAAAGCTGATGGGAGCAAAGATAAACCTTGACTAAGAAAGAAGAATCAATTGGTTGGTCAGTTGTCGAATAGATTGTCTCTGGCTTATGAGAATTTGCACACAGAGACAGAAGGAACTGCAAGGTGGAGCAAGATCCTAAAAGAAATGTTCACGAATTTTTGCTGAGGTTGTACTCAGAGCTTCCCTGATTTCCATATTTCCTGAATCCAAGGTATTCACATTTTCTTTGAGATAACACAACTGTGTGTGTGTGTGTGTGTGCGAGAGAGACATGGCTTAGTGTATGTGTGCATCTGTGTGTGAATGTGTGTATTTGCCTCTGTCGGTTTTGTGTTTCTTGAAAGAAAAAACAATTGCCTTTGATCATCCCTAGCAAAAGTTCTTCTAGTCCATTAAAAAAAATCTGTCTTTAGCCCTTTAGTGCTTACATGTAAGCTTTAACATTTTATATGTAAAATTTAATATTTAAATTTTAAAATGTATGAACTATATTTTCCATTTATTATTGTAATATTAGAAACACTTGCTTTAATATGTTTTAAATGACTGTTTATCAAACTCATTTTTTAAATAAAAAGAGTTGTTCTATATGTAGAATTGTAAGATCATGGTTATTCCAGAAAGTGAAGTAGAGTTGTCTTTGACATTTACAAGAATAGCTCACTGTTTGTATATTAAGATATATATTCAATTTCTTTGGATAGAATATTAATCCAAGTATTGACTTTGTTCAGAATAAAATTTCATTCATCAGTTCATTAAATTGAGGATGGGAAGAGACGAGGAAAAAAAAAGATTATTCTTTTAATATTGCCAATCTGTTACCTATGGTTTAAACTTTTATGCCTTCATCCCTTTAAAATTTAAAATTTTGAATGTCAAATACTGTATCTTGAAAATCACAAGTCTTTCCTTATGAATAATATCTCTGCTTTGAGTATTTTGGAATATAGACCTAAAAATATTATGGTTTTTTTTTCGGTCCTCTTAAAAGAAATTCCAAAGATGAAGTTCACATGAGTATAAATAGAGTAGGCAATAAGAAAGTGCTAAGGGAAAACCTGGTTAATTCTAAATTTTGATTCACTGCAAAAATATGTATCTCCACATAGGCTATTTCAAAAAATATATTCCTTTTTTATTCCTTGTCCATGAGATTAATTAACAATGACCTACTCCAAGTGATGAATTCATTCAGATTTTGCTTATAGGGTGGAGAATAAGACCCATTAATACTCACACATGATACTATTCCTCTTTGGCCTTATAACTATAGCACATATTAACTAAGACCAATTAAATTTGTTGAGTTATTTGTAGTTTCTGCTAATAAAGTATAATTTCAGAGGTTCATGACCAATAATAATTTATAACTGAATTATGGCACAAATTTTAACCAAGTATTTTAAAAGGCCGGTGAGTAATGCAGCTAATGAATGAGCCTGGTGGACTACATTGCAACCACACCTCAAGGAGGTATTGCTATTCCCTATTTTACTTTATGTAATACCTTGTATAAAGTAACAAAACAAAGCTTTACTTTTTTGAAAATGTCTTTTAAAAGAAAGCCATTGTTAGTGCTTGTTAAAGAAATGAGAAAGAAGTCAAATAAAATGATGGTTATTAGCAAAAAAGGAGATATTTTGCATTAGGAATATTCCCCTGCCCTTAGTATTTCCTGTAAATTGGTTGGTGAATCTTAAGGCATAATCATATTGAGGTTTGATTTTTTTGGCAAGACTGTTTCATAGATGGTGTTGTGTCTTTCATCAAGTGGCACGTAATGTCTGGTTGTCTCTCCTATGGAATGTTAGAATCACTGATGTTCAAAACAAGGGATTGCAAATGATATTATTTCTTCTTTTCATTTGTGACCAATTAGTAAAGTCATACTAATTGGTCACAATTAGTATGTGAGTACATGTGAGCAAGTTTCTGTCAGCTGTGCATAGAGATATCAGTTATATCAGTTATACACAGAGTACATGTGAGGCAGTTTCTATGTATAACTGATACAAACTTCCTCACGTTCAAGAATTGGTCATGAATTGTGTGGTTTGCATAGGAAAGATGTAATAAATGCTAGATTCTTTTCCTTCATTTATCACTTTCAACATAAAGAGTGTGTTCCATAGTATCAATCAAAAGGGACCCACTATATTTTGTTGGGCAGGAGTAGGTATTTTTATGAATAAATGGAATTTAAACAGAATTGGTGAGTTCAAATAGGTTAAAATTACTATCTCTACTGATACTCATTTAATTCCATTTTATACAAGTGGGAACACCTTTAAGATGACTCCAAAGCCATTTTGACATGACTTTAATAGTATCTGATAGCTTCCTTGTAATCTTTTATGAAAGATGACCCAAGATCATCTTGCATATTTCATGACCCAGACTTAATGTTACTAATTGCTCTATAAAATCCTAGCTTGTTTTAGTTTAACATGATTTTCCAAGACAATCGCTAGATTCATAGTAAGGTTGTCTATTTCTACTGACTTGATCATTATTTCTATGTCTTTTCTGGGACTGTGCTATAGTTCACCTTGGGAATACAATAAGCAAAATCCAAATCATGAAAACTGTAGGATAAACAATCTGATTTTTTTTCAACAAATAAACTGCAAGGTAGAATAATACCATATGTAGATTTAAAATCTACATATGGTTTTTTTTTTAAATCTTTTTAAAATCTCTTAAAAAAGAGATTTAAAGTATATATTTAAAGAATAGGCAAAAACCAAAACATAAAGATTCATACTTGGTAACAAAACTGTAAAAAAAAAAAGCAAAAGAACGATGCTATCAAAGTCAGAAAAGTAACTTCTCTTAGGAGGAAAGAATTTTGTTTTTTTGGAAGGCGACATGAGGAAGGCATGCAGGATGGCTGCTGAGGTTCTATCTCCTGATGTGTAACGGTAGAAAGGTTTCTCCTTTCTGAATTACTTATAAAGCTGAAAATTTATCATATCTGTACATTAGTTAGGATTTTCTAATACAACCAATAGGATATATATGTATACATATACACATATATATGTACATACATACATGCATATGTCTATAAATATGATTTATTAAAAGTTATTGGCTCAAGTGATTATGGAGACCAAAGAATTCCACCATGTCCCATCTGCAAGCTGAAGACCCAGGAAAACTGGTGGTGTAGTTACAAGGCCTGAGAGCCAGAAAGCCAATGCAGGTAGCAGTTCTTGTCAGAAAGCCTGAGAACCAGGAATATAGAGGCAAGAGATCAATGCCTCAGCTCAAACAGTCAGGCAGAGAGGAAATTCAACCTCTCTCCAATTTTTTTTTTTATTCAGACCCTCAACAAATAGGATGATGCCAACTCACATTGGGAAGAACAATGTGCTTTACTCAGTCTACCAACTCAAATGCCAATCTCTTTTTGAATCACCATCACAGGCACATCCAAAAACATTGTTTAGCCAGATATCAGTGTCCCATGGCCCAGTCAAGTTGAGTCATAAAATTAATTATCACAATATAGTTTTACTGTTTTGTTAAATATTTAACCAAAAAACCCAGGTAATTTAGCAGTGAAGAATGGGTCAGATAAAACAAGACTGGAAAAATATTGGTATCTGTTAGAGCTAAATATACAAAGGGGAATTATAGTATACCAAATTATATTTTTATATATGATTTCAAAATTCCAAAACAAAAAGTTTAAAAATGTTAAAAATTGTGACAGTTCTTAAGGCAAATATATACCAGCTATTCAGAAATTAAAAATCTTGAACTTGGTTGAAACTTGGGTCTACAAACTGCTTATTATTCCTATATAGCATGTAGAGAACTAAGGAAAAAACACTTAGGAAATTGTTTCAGTGATGTTTCTGCTAGTGGAAAAAATTACAATTATGGATAAATAATATAATTAATAACATGGTTAATTGCATACAATTTAGTTTTCTTATCTAGTTTTTCTCTATTTAGCATGACGGCTTCACATTCTTATTTATAATTTATAATTCTGAAAATTGTATACTTTTTCAGAGAATCTCAAGAGTGCACAGTGCAACATGTTATATGGAAGATTTAATTATGTGCTCTTATTATTTCTTTTGAAATTTCTACTCCACTTTTATTCTTTTGTGTGAAGAAGGAAATATTTGCAGGGGATCCTTTTATGCTCTTGTGCTAATTCTCCCTCTGGTGGACTCTTCCACATGATATTTCATATCTTAATGAGATAGTCACTTTTTTTTACATTAATGGGAGTTCTGCAATCGTGGATTCCCTCAATGAAGTAATTATGATTAAACACAAGCTTTATGAAATTAAGAATTTTTCAGATATGCCTATTTATTATTTATGATTCCATTTCTTATTAAGACTCATTCTTTAATTTTAGTCTTTGCATTGACATAACATTGGCCCACATTTTTGTTATATGACCTTTTATTTCGTAGATCTTATTTGTAAAATGCTTGCAAAATGTACTTTTTGTTTTTAACTATGTCTTTATGTCAAAATCCTCATTGTTGAACTGGGTGTTAGTCATCTGAGAATCAGCCTTTCTTCCTCTGACTCTCACGACTTGGTTCAAGTCAGTATTTGTTTTTCCCTTTTAAGCATAATCTGAGCCTGATTTTCAAATTTTGTATCTCAGCTATCCAGAGCAACCTGGGAAATATTTATGTGGTACATCTATCATGGAATGTCTCTGCAATGTGGTTACTCAAGCTCTTCTGTTCATGGTATTCCACTGACATTATCTCACAGAGTAGCTGTGTGAAATTTTCATCCAGAGCAAAACTGTATTCGATCAATAGCAATACCAATAATTATAACCAATGCACTTCAATATTTTTCAACTATTAGCACTTTTTAGTCCCGCTTCTTACTTTGGATTTTAATGTTCTTTTTCAAGATTAAAATAAAAAAGTTTAGTAAGAGTATTCTGCCGTGTTTTTGATGCTTCTGTTTGAAATGTTTATTTCATTTTTCCTCTGGTTTCTAAAAACTAATGTTCCAGATCTCTTTTCAATGTAGCAAAATAAATTCATTCACATGTGAAACACAGTAAGTGTTTCTACTGTGGACTAACCTCTAAACATATACTTAATAAGCATGGTAAACTAATGTTTAAGATCTGTTCAAACTTAGTCCTTTCAATAGATGAAGCATTAGAATATATAGCCTGGAAGTGTATTTTGCCTGGAAGTGTATTTTGCCATACTTAATGCTTTAGAAAGCATACAATAAAATGTATCATTAGGTAAAACTTAGATGTTATCATCCCTTCACTAATATTATTAAAGGATGGTTTTGTTCTATTGTATGTGTAGCAACCTGTTTAATGTTGACCACGGCATAAGTTTAGATAGCACTGGCATGCTACAATTTTTGTGATTTCTACAAAATAATTTCTCACCCTGAATTGGTACAATTTATTTTTATAAATTAGGCACTTTAAGAGAAAATATAAAATGTAAGTATACAATCAAAAACTAAGTTGTTTTTACTCTTTTAGAATCATCTTTTAATACTACAGCAAACGCTATGGGTGCTC
Organism: Aotus nancymaae; assembly: GCF_030222135.1. NCBI lineage: Eukaryota > Metazoa > Chordata > Mammalia > Primates > Aotidae > Aotus > Aotus nancymaae. The sequence continues at coordinate 68,647,479 of NW_026988422.1, read as the reverse complement.
TTTCCTCTGTTACGTGACCCTGTTTAATTTGGACACGAACTGGGGAGAGTTATTATACATATCTGTGGATTCTGTGTCTGTATATCTGAGAATGTTTTCTGATCTCTGCAGCCTGCAAGGCCAGTGCAAGGGACTATCAGTTTCCAGGGAGCTAACACCCTAGAAGCTGTCATTCACCAATGAGAGGAGCAGATACCAGTTTCTTTGCCTGCTGGTGGATAACCTATGCATTAAACTACTTTTTTTTTTTTAACCATAAGAATGTGTTTATTTTGCAAGTGATTTTTATTTTATTTTATTTTTTTTTCTTTTGAGACAGAGTTTCGCTCTTGTTACCCAGGCTGGAGTGCAATGGCGCGATCTTGGCTCACGGCAAACTCCGCCTCCTGGGTTCAGGCAATTCTCCTGCCTCAGCCTCCCTAGTAGCTGGGGCTACATGCCCAGCTAATTTTTTGTATTTTTAGTAGAGACAGTGTTTCACCATGTTGACCAGGATGGCCTCGATCTCTTGACCTCGTGATCCACCCGCCTCGGCCTCCCAAAGTGCTGGGATTACAGGGGTAAGCCACTGCGCCAGGCCCCGATTTTTAATTTTTTAGCCACAATTTCCTCACATTTTTACATTATCAAATTATTTTTAAATGCTTTTTAAATATTAGATATAGACTTTGTTAGAAGTTAAAAGAGAAAAACATGTTCTTTCTGTTGAATAATACTGTATTATATTTAACTTAAGAATTATTACCCTTTTGAATATCAAGAATTGAAACTATTAGAAGTCACATTTATTTGTAGGTCCCAAAATAGCCTTGAGCTTGGAAAAGGAAAATATCTTTTGTAAACTGTAACAAAACTCTCACTTCAAAGTAAAACACCATAACATTTACACAATTACACATGTCAATATCCTTGAAATATCCAGAAACCTACTCTACTTTTAGGAATGACAATGAGAACAGGTTTACATTCAGAAAACTGTTGTCTTGGTGTAAGTTCAATACCAAGACAACATAACTTGAAACCCAGTACCCTGTGCAGAAGTCTGCTCAATCTTAGAACATCATAAAAGACATTGCTAAAAACACACATTCTCAGACACCAAGTAAATGCAAAGTAGAAGAATAATTCCAGTTAAATTAGTTTTCACAGTTCATTTAAATGGAGTGTAACATTCAAATTCCTTAGGATACCCCAAAGGCTCTCAGGATTGCTGATAACATTTCTGCATCTGTAGTATACTTTCATGTTTTCCATCAATAGTATCCATAGTTGTGCAGTTCTAAACCAGTTTCAAGAAATTCTGCTCAAAAACAGGTTTTAAGGTGCTCTGTTACTACTTCCCAAAACTTCATAGAGTGTCAGATCAACACAGGCCACTCCTCTATGTGGGATGGTCAGCTTTACTTTTTTTTCCTTCCTACATTTAGAAAAATAACTTAAAAATGATACATTATGACAAAACTATTTCAAAACCAAATTGGATTAGCATGAATTAGAGTATCTAATACTTAGGAAGACGTGGAGAAATCTCAGAGCTTCCTAATGGCAAGACATTGATTGTATGGTTAACTGGTGCCAGATTTCAAGGGATTCAGCCTCCACCCTGTGGCCATGGTGGAATATCTGGTGGAGTTCTCTAAGGGAGGGGTTCTCTTGAGTCTGATCCCCTCCACACAGACCCTGCATGTCAGAGGCAGAGAGATGGCCCACAGCAGACTGAAGAGGTTCTATATGAGCGTCCTGCATAAACACCTCCTTTCAGTAAAAAGACCTGAGTTTTTACAACTCTAGCTATGTTACGTGCCACATTGAACACAATGCTCTCAATAGGTCCTCAGGCTGTGCGATCCTACTGAACACACATCACTGAAGCAGGTTCTATCTGACATTCCCTAAAAGCCACAGTGAAGCCACAGTAGCACTCACCTTTGTGAGCGCAAATCCTAATCTTTCTGTCCATTTGTGTGGTTTTCTGTCTTTCTTTGGGAGAGCCAAAACAACCACTCCTGTTAGTTATGCAATTCTGGGAATTTAAAAATCACTCTTAAGAGTTATGCAATTACCACAAAAGGTCTTGTGACTTGAGTACACATTCTTCTTCACTCAGATCCTTACTAGATTGTACTAGACTGTTGTTCTGAAGAAATCAATCAGTATAAAGTCTTATCTCCTTCTGATGTCACACACAAAAATCCTTGGAGTCCAAACCATAAAGTCATAAATATTGTACACTCATTTTCCTAATGATACCCCACTTCAAAGTTGTCTATGTAGTGTTTTCTCTTGGTGCAGTAAGTAAATAAAACTCTATTTGTTTATGTTACGTAGCTGGTTTCATTATTTCAGGAGGTATTTTATGTGCCAATATAAATTCTCCACCAAATCCTTGTTCCCACATTCTTGCCTCAGTATCTGCTTTTGGGGAAACTAAAAGTAAAAAAGTATATTGAAAAATACATCAACAAAAGATTACATGTCAATTACGCTAGTACACTATATTTTTTTAGTGCTTGTGGAATGTATTCTTATTTTACCATACTCATGATAACATGCATGTTTACAGGAGCCAGCTGAAAGAAATTATGAAATCCATGACTTAATAATGGAGATATTGTTTTCTTTGAACATAAACAACCTCAAAGTTTGCCACTTGCCATTGACTGAATTATGTGTCCCCCAAATTTATGTGCTGAAGCACTAACCCCAAAGTGACTCTATCTGGCAACAGGCTCTTTAAAAGGTAATTAAGGTTAAATGAGATCATAAGGATGGGCTCTAATCTGACAAAACTGTGGCCTTATAAGAAAAGAAACATCTTTCTCTTTTTCCTCTTGCTCTGTCTCTCTGTCTCTTTCCACTAAATGAGGACAATGAGTGAGAAGGTGGCCATCTACAAATGAGGGAAAGAGCTCTCATCAGACCTCAGTCATGCTGGCATTCTGATTTCAGACTTCCAGCCACCCAAACTGTGAGAAAAGAAACTTCTGTTATTTAAGACATACAGACTATGGTATTTTGTTATAGCTGATTAATATCAAGCTGAATAATCCTGAGTTGAATAATACTCAACTTCTAGGCCTAGTTCATAAAAGCATGAATAAATACTCAACTTCTAGGCCAATTTCTAGGCCTAGTTCATAAAAGCATGCCATGCCTAATTGTGTTCTTTCCTTGGAAACTGCATGTGGAAGCTAACAGAATCCTGGAATCACTCCCTGAAGGACAAATACATATTGTTCAGAATCACCTGTTTTGAAATTTATGTGATGCATTGACTTTTACTTATTAATCCACTTAGATTTTGGGGTGTATCTATTATAGTACCTAGGGTACTTCACAGTGAAATTAGTACCTACAAGTAGTGGAATATTGCCATAACTAAAAACTTAAAACAGTGTCCCTAACTCAGTGGTTAGGTAACAAAAAGAGAGGACATTGATTTTGAAGCCTGAAAAGATGAACAGTCATGGCCTGTGGTGTCAAAACACAAGATATTAATATCTATAAGAAAAATTATTTATCTATGAGTCTATGTTCTTAGATATAGGGTTGGAAGGTGTCTTTGTTATATTGTTTTTATTTTATTTTTGCTTATAGCAAGGTATTACTAAAAATGCTAATTCAAAAGAGAACTGGCCAGAGGTAGAGTATAGAGTGAGTCTAGAAATTTAGGGCCTCAACAGGTTGAAAAAATAATCACTTCTAGATCCCAATAGTAGGATATAAAGACTTTGACAAATGCCTCCAATAACTTCTCAGATTTTTTTCCCTTAGAAAAACTCAAATTAAATGCATAGGCCTCTTACCCGTTATTTCAGGTAGTCTCCAGCTACCTATATTACACCAAATAAGATGTTCAGGAAGATGAAAGAAGAAAGAAAGAAAGAGAGAAAGAGAGAGAAAGAAAGAAAGAAAGGAAAGAAAAGAGAAAGAAAGAGAGAAAGAAAAGGAGGGAACAAAGAAAGGAAAGAAGGAGGGAAAGAAGAAAGAAAAAAGGAAAGAAGGAAAACGGGAAGGAAAAAAGGAAGGAAGGAAAGAAGGAAGGAACAAAGGAAGGAAGGAAAGAAGAGAGGGAGGAAGGGAGGGAGAAAGGGAGGAAGAGAGGGAGGGAAGGAAGAAGCACTCAGAAAAAATGTATAGGAAAAATTTGGGTTTAGTCACTGGCATAAGTAACCAAGTAGAAACAGATAGGAAGTCTGTTTTTTAAAGGTATTGCCATAAGCTCCATGAACCTGAGTTAAAGAATTAATCTATTGACTGATTCATCATTAAAACAACTTTTACATTCCCAGACTTACAGTATCAAGAAGTCAACTGTGAAAACTCCAAATCACCAAAAGGAGAGACACTTATAAACACCCACCTCAGGTACAGGCATATAGGAGAATGGAGGAAAAAGAACTCTCTGGAGAGTGAGATCGTGGGCCACAAAGAACAAAAGACAAGAGAGTTATTTCCAGAGAGCAGGATCAGGATCTAACCAGGACCTTCCTCCACCATTAAGGCACAGGCACCTCATGATGCCTGCCTGGCACAGTCTCGTTCGTCTTACTGTAGGTTAATGGCCACTATGTGTCTCCCATAATTCTGTTTTTGGAAAACAATTGTGCCATGAGGGTTGAGCCCTCTTGATGAGATTAGTGCTTCATAAGAGACAGGAAAGAGTTTGCTTGCTCTCTTTCTCTGCTCCTTGCCATGTGATGAGGCAAAGAAAAAAGATGACCATTTGCAAACTATGATGAAAGCCCTCACCAGACATCAATCTGCTGACACCTTGATCCTGGATTTCCCTGCCTCCAGAACTGAGAAATAGATGTTTGTAGTTTAAGCTGCTCAGTCTATTATATCTTCTTATTGCAACCCAAACAGACTAAGGCAGTTACCTCCATCCCTTAAGCCCTTCCCCTCCTCAGTGTTCCACTTCACTTTCCTGTCCCTTGCATTAACTCTAGTAAAATCCAAATTTCTTGTCACAGGCGGACTATTTAATACTATTATCATAGGTGTGTCTTCTGTTTGGCTATTCAAGAACAACTCCAAGTTGCAAATGAGGAAATGTCTAGCCTGATCCTCAAGGCATCTGGAGGATTCTTAGAGACAGGATTATGCTGGAGAGATTCAGAAGCAGTATCAAGAGTAGGGTCAAGTATGTATACATGTAGATATGGACATAAGACATAGGCAGGATAATGGTCTCTTCCACTTAAATGTGCAGCTTTCTCAGGGGAGTCATTCCTAGTATTTGGTTAAGATGATTTACTTTATCACACTTCCTGGTGACACAAAGAGTGTCCCACAGAAGCAGTACCTTTCCTTGTTCCCTTCCCGGGGACATTGGTGGTTACAAGCTGACAGTAGGCTCATTCTGGGGCCCAGCTATCTGAATCCTGGCCCATCCCTTCAGTTCTCCTTCTCCATCTCTATTTCAATTAATTCCCTCTTTTCTTTAAAAAAAGTTTAATATTCTCTTTTTCTCACACAAAAATATTCATAAAGAGAAAGAAATTCTAGTATTTGTAACATGAACACTTACACCATCTCTGGGTAATATTTTACTCTTAAGAGTACTAAGAAAGTACTGTATTTCGAAACTGTTTTAGTTAGTGTTCTCTAGAGTGACAGAACTAAGAAGACACACACAAACACACACACATACATATATATATTTAGCAGTTTATTAAGGAGTATTAATTCACACGAGCACAAGGTCCCACAATAGGCCATCTGCAAGCTGAGGAACAAGGAAGCCAGTCCAAGTCTTGAAGCTGAAGAACTTGGAGTCTGATGTTTGAGGGCAAAAAGCATCCAGCATGGGAGAAAGACATAGGCTGGGAGGCTACGCCAGTCTAGCCTTTTCACATTTTTCTGCCTCCTTTTATATTCTGGCTGCACAAGCAGCTGATTAGATGACGCCCACCCAGAGTAAGTGTAGGTCTGCCTTCCCCAGCCCAAAGACTCCGATGTTAATCTCCTTTGGCAACCTCCTCACAGACACCCCAGGATCAATACTTTGCATCCTTCAATCCCATCAAGTTGACAGTAGTAACCATCACAGAAACAAAGAGAAGAACTCCTCTACTTGGAAACAAAGAGAAGCAAGTAGAAGAAACACTTTCATCCCCACTTGGTGGCTCATTCTCTGTTTAGGGTTGAATCGCGCCCCCTCCTCCCACCATCAATTCCTGTGATGAAGTTTTATCCCACAGCATTCCAGAAAGTGATTATATTTGGAGATAGTGTCTTTATAGAGGTAGTCAAATTAAAATGTCATTAGGGTGGCCCTTGATTCATTCAATACGACTGGTGTGCTTGTAAAAAAGGGAAAACTATAGATAGAAGTACATAGGGAGAACATCATCTGAAGTTAAAGGCAGAATTTGGAGTAATGTTTCTATAAGGCAAGGACCACCAATGACTGCCAGCAAACCACCAGCAGCTAGAGGAGAGGCATGACACAGATTCCTTCTCACAGCTCTCAGGAGACATCTTGATCTGGGACTTCCAGCCTTCAGAAATGTGAGACAATACATGTTTGTTGTTCAAACCACTCAATTTGTGTTTGTTATGACAGTCCTAGGAAACAAATACATTCTGCAAGGACAGACTAAAGAACTTCTTGTTGACCCGACATCATCAATATCCACATGACACACACTGAGTTCTCATGTTCTGCAGCCCAGAGCTCCTGCTCTTACATCCTACCAGCCCTTCTTTCTGGGTTTATTAGTTCTCTCTGACCTCTTCTTTTGATCAACATGGCTTCTTTCTCCCTAACTATGATGGTGGGGAGCTACAGGTGTGGGGAGTGTTGGTGGTGGGAGAGGTCAGGGAAAGGTGGGGAATTTGAGGGAAAGGGATCATTGTCCCATTCCTGCAGGGAGACATTTATTCCCCTGTCTGCAGATTAGCTCATACTGAACTCTTACTAAGGCCAAAGTATTCTGGAGACAAAGAAAAGGAATTTCACTTAGAGATGTCAGTTTGCAGCTTATAGTACAAAGCTGGAAACAGAAGACAAGATGTAAGATAAAGCTATTGACCTGAGAATCAGTGAAATCCTGAAAGTTGGTGAGAATTTATAGATATTATCTATATTCAGTAAGGAAGACAGCTGAGGGAAGAATTCAATAAACCAACAGAGGGCAAGAAGGAGAATAAAATACAAATATAAGCTGACATTTATTACCCTCCTATTAAGTGATAGGCACTGTAACAATAGTAAGATCTAACATATTCAGTGCTTACTAGATGTCAGGCACCACTTAAATACTTTTTTTTTGCTCTGTGCCAGGCACCAGGCTGGAGTGTAGTGGCGTGATCTCAGCTCACTGCAATTTCCGCCTCCTGGGTTCAAGCAATTCTACTGCCTCAGCCTCCCGAGTAGCTGGGACTATAGGTGCACGCCACTATGCCCAGTTAATTTTTGTATTTTTTAGTAGAGACAGGGTTTCACCATGTTAGCTCTTGTGATCTGCCTGCCTCGGTCTCCCAAAGTGCTAGGATTACAGGCGTGAGCCACCGTGCCCAACCATTTAAATACTTTTGAAATATTATCTAACCATCTGGCAAAAACTATGATCATACAAGTGCTATTTTATCCCCATTTCCCCAGTGAAGACACTGAGGGTCTTAGCGATTACCAGTTAGGCAGTAGAGAGCTGGTATGCTCTTCCTGACCACAGAACACTGCTGGCAAGTCAATAGCTATGAGGTTATAACCAATAATAGGTGAGGTATACGTGAATTTATGTTTGGAGCCTCCTATAATCTTCAGAAATACAATATGAGGTGGGTGCTGATGAATGGTTTCTAGTTTGAAGACTGAGGCTCAAACAGGTTAAGTAGATTGTCTATAGGTACCAAAACAGTAAATGGCAGTGTTTGGAATGCATGTGAAAACTGGTGGAATACAAATGAGGTCTGTAGTTGTGTTGATGTCCATTTCCTGGTTTTGAGTATTGTATTATGGTTTTATAAGATATTATCTTTGAAGAAAGTTGGATAATGAGTGTATGGGACTTCTTCATATTCTTTTTACAACTTATTGAGAGTCCAGTTATTGCAAAAAATGTTAAAAGAAGTATAATTTTCTAAAAGTAGGAACCCACTTGTTTCTGGTTCTGAAGTGCACACACTTGTCATGGATGACAGACTTATATTTTAAAATACTCAGGAATAAGCAACAGAACAGGACAATCAAAAGTGAAGAGAGAAACAGAGAGAGAAAGAGAGTGAAAGGATAAATAATAAATAAAACATATGCAAGCCTGTACGCAATGGCACTGTGCAATTAGTCATTTTAAATGCACTCTCAGTGCATTCACAGTGACTCTCCAAGGGTGATATCAAAAATGTTTTTATACTTTGGGAAAATTCAGGCTTTGGGAAATTAAGTCATGCTACAGGTCGTTAGTGTCAGTACCAAGAATAACCTTTAGGACTCTCAAAACCCTGACTCCACAGTTTCTGCCATTTCTATTACACAAAGCTGACTGGAAGCTCAGGGGTCATGGTAGCAGACGTTTCAGGGTTAGAACAGATACTCAGCATAGGCAAGTGAATGTTGCCTTTGGCTGAAAAAGTTAACAGCTCTCATAGGCAAAACACTTTCACAGAGCATCACAGAGGCTAAAGGCACTTCTGCAGTTTGAAAGGTCAAAAAGTGGTGAAGGTATGGGAAGATGCTTTGTAATCCCTTTTTCAAAAAATGTAAAAGGCAAAAACTAGTAGATAGAGTTGAAGGAAGGGTCAAGGAAGACTGGCAAGGCAGGAGACAACAGAAAAGAATTGAACATGTGTCTGTCTTGTAAAAGGGAGCTTATGGCTATTCAGAGTTGTAGCACCCTAGACTCTAAGCTGCTTACAGGTATGATTGTTATTCAATTTCCCTTCACATGGGGGCGGAGGCTACCCCAGTACCAGGCACATTGACATACCAGGAACAAATACATGAATTTGGGATGACTCTTTTAACTGCTGTAAATGTCATCACCCAATCCCAATTAATATAACCTCACCATAACCTTAAACCTTGCACAAAAAGAGCTCTGCCTTGAAGAAGCCTGCAGAAATTCAGCAGGGAGGGCTTCACTTTGAGTGCTGATCAGACTCAGCTTTGCGAGCTCTGGCAGGACCTGAGGAGATAGCTGCACACAGCCGTTGAAGCTTTAGGTTGCCTGCTGTTTCTTCTAGACAGCTGTCAAGGCTGATAAAACCTGTCATGCTTTTCCTGGCAGTGCAGCCATTTAATAGCAAAAAGACATCACCATAGGAAGCACAGTCAAGAGGCATAACGTTTTTGGAGATGGATGGATGGATGCTTTGTTGTGTGTCTCCTTACAACAACTTAAATGTTGATCCATTCCTTGGAGGCGTCCTCATCTACCACCCAGGAGTTACTTTGGAGTTTACTTCCTAAAACAAATCCAGAGTGTTTGATGGGCATTGTGCCCTTAGCACACAGAGAGATTAAAAAAAACAAAAAAACCAGGAGGTCAGGTGTGGAAATGTAAGGCAGTGTATTAGGTAAGATTTAACAGCAGGGCAGTTCAGAATGCTCAAATGTACTTAAGTTTCTGGATTTGTCACAAAAAGTGTTTTATTTCCTTTCAAATGTCAAAAATAATAATAATTTCAAAAACAGCTTGAACTACAGAGCCAATGGCTAGTTTGATTAAGGTGCCTGGTACAGGATGGAGTGAAATCAGACAAAGCTGTGCTGCCAGCAAGTTCATATTGCTTTGGAATGAGAAAAATCTTGTTTATCAAAAAGTTGTGCAATTGTATGTTTTTCAAGTTTTTATTTTTCAAAGAGGACAAGGCCTAAGAAATAATTTAATAGGCTCCCATGGAAAACATCTAACATGAAAGAAGACATCTAACTAACCTTTAATTATCTTTAAGCTTATTCCACTTATGAAACTTCTAATATATTTCATAAGCTAGATAAGTTAATTAAAGTTTTCAAAGTTATAAAAATAGATGTTTAGAGAAATAGTTTTGAAGCCAGACACAGACATCTATTGCCAGACTGCTTTTCTATTATTCAACATGTTCATACAGTCTTTCTCTCTCAGTTGATCTGTGTATGTACTTTCATGCCTCCCCAACTCTTTAACTCTTCTTCAGTTTTACCGATAGATGTAGATTGCCTTTTATTTATATTGCTTAGGATTTATTGTGCTTCTTGAATCTAAGGATTCATGGATTTTATCAATTTTGAGAAATCATCATCCATTATCTTCTTAAAAGTTATATTTTCTATGTTCCCTCTCTTCTCTCCATGTGGAATTCTCATTAGATATGACATAGCTTTTCTGATCTCTTCACTTTCATCTTTTTCATTTCTTTGACCCACTGTAAAGCATACCACATCATTGTTTCCAAGCTTGATCTTACAGTTCACTGAATTTTCTTTAACTGTTTAACCTCAACTCCGCAAAACTTGTTTTCCTATTTGTATTGTAATTTAGCAATGTGAACTCATGTTTGGTGGGGCTTAACATGAGAATCGTGTGAGACAAACACTGAAATTTCTTCCTCTAGATAGAATTTGCTTTTGCTTTTCCAATAGTGCCTTACATTTTGTTATACTGAGATTCTGAATATTCAGAAAGATTTTTTTTTCCTGTCTTCCAGATCACAGGTTGTGGCAGAAAATAATTTTCTTCAGTGGCTCATTTTGCATATAGAAGAATGGTTTCTAACATTCTTTCACTCATGATTTAATATTTCAAGGACCCTGGCTTTTTGTGTGTGTTTTGTGGAGGATTGGGATATACTAGCTCTAATTCTATATCTTGTTTAGATCCAAGACTTCTATTAAATCTTTTATATAAACATTAAAACCCAATTCCAATTTGCCAAAATTGACAGGTACCCTCAGAAAACTCGTAACTTCAGCCTTTGATTGTTGTATGTGTGTATGTGTGTGTGTGTGTATTCTTTATTTTTGAAAACCTGAGGATTTTCTTTTTTTGTGACAGTTCCTGTATGATTTAATGAAAAAATATGTTTACTTGTGAACCTACACATGTTTTAAAAATAAATTCTATTAAAAAATGTTTGTCCAGCATGGTGCTAGTACAAAAGCAGACAGATGGACCAATGGAACAGAACAGAGAACTCAGAAATAAAACTACACACCTACAACCATCTTATCTTCAACAAACCTGAAAAAAGCAAATAAGCAATATGGAAAAGGTTCCTTTTAAATCCATGGTCCTGAGAGAACTGGCTAGCTATATGCAGAAAATTGAAACTGGACCTTTTCCTTACACTTTACACAAAAGTTAACCCAGGATGGATTGAAGACTTACGTGTAAAACTCCAAACTATAAAAAAATCCTAGAAGAAAGTCTAGGCCATAGCATTCAGGACTTACACACAGGCAAAGATTTCATAATGAAAATATCGAAAACAATTGTAACAAAAGCAAAAATTGACATATGGCATCAAATTAAACTCAATAGCTTCTACACAACAAAAGAAACTATCATCAGAGTGAGCTGACAACCTACAAAATGGAAGAAAATTTTTGCAATCTATCTATCTGACAAAGGTCTAATATCCAGAATCTATAAGGAACTTAAATATACTTACAAGAAAAAAAAAGTCCATTAAAACGTAGGCAAAGGACAGGAACAGACAGTTTACAAAATAAAAGATTCATGAGGTCAACAAACCTGAAAAAAAAAGCTCAACATCACTGATCATTGGAGAAATGAAAATCAAAACCACAATAAGATAACATCTCATGCTAGGCAGAATGGTGATTATTAAAGTCAAGAAACAACAGATCCTGGTGAGGTTGCAGAGAAAAACAAACACTTTTACACTGTTGGTGGGAGTGCGAATTAGTTCAACCATTGTGGAAGGCAGTGTGGTGATTTCTCAGAGACACAAAAGCAGAAGTACCATTTAAACCAGCAATCCCATTATTAGGTATATATCCAAAGAAATATAAATCATTTTAATATAAAGATACATGCATGTGTATCTTCACTGCAGCACTATTCACAATAGCAAAGACGTGGAATCAATCCAAATGCTCATCAACTAGATAAAGAAAATGTGGCACATATATATCATGGAATACTATACAGCCATAAAAAGAAACAAGATCATGTCCTTTGCAGGGACATGGATGGAGCTGGAAGCAGTTATCCTTAGCAAAGCAACACAGGAACAGAAAACCAAACATTGCATGTTCTCATTTGTAAATGGGAGCTGAACGATGAGAACATATGTACCTATGGAGAGAAACAACACACACTGGGGCCTGTGGGGGTGGATGGGAAGAGGGAGAAGATCAGGAAGAATAGCTAATGCATGTGGGGCTTAATACCTAGGTGATGGGTTGATCTATGCAGCAAACCATCATAGTACACATTTACCTATGAAACAAACCTGCATATCCTATACATGTACCCTGGAACTTAAAATAAAAGTTGAAGAAAAAATATTTGTCTACATTTTATCCAGAACATTTAGATAATGTGTATATGAGTGAAATAGAATTTGTTGTAGAATGCTATTTCTCACAATAATAAGTTAGAGACATTACTAGAAATAGAATTCCTTTCAAAGTTTTGTTTTTTGAGACAGAAAAAAAATTCTTTCAGAAGTTTTTAAATTTCCCTTTAAACGTTTTTTGTTTTGTTTTGTTTTTTTTGTTTTTGTCTCTTGCCAACCTGGAGTGCAATGGCGCTATCTTGGCTCACTGCAATCTCTGCCTCCCGGGTTCAAGTGATTCTCCTGCCTCAGTCTCCCAAGTAGCTGGGACTACAGGCGTGTGCCACCAAACCAGGCTAATTTTTGTATTTTTAGTAGAGATGGTTTTCACCATGTTGGCCAGGATGGTCTTGATCTCTTGACCTCACCTGCGTACCCTGGAACCTTACCCAGGGTATGTGATTCACCCACCTGGGCCTCCCAAAGTGCTGGGATTACAGGTGTGAGCCACCAAACCTGGCCTCCTTCAAATATTTTAAAGAAAAAACAAATAGAAATTTCCAAACAAGATACAAAAGAAAAACTAGAATGGCTGGGAGGCCAAGGCAGGCAGATCACTTGAGGTCAGGAGTTCCAGACCTGCCTGGCCAACATGGTGAAACCCCATCTCTACAAAAATATAAAAATACAAAAATTAGCTGGGCTTGTTGGCATGCACCTTTAATCCCAGCTACTCAGGAGTCTGAGGCAGGAGAATCACTTGAACCCAAGAGGCGCAGGTTGCAGTAAGCTGAGACCGCGTCACTGAACTCCAGGCTGCGCTGCAAGTGCAAAACTCCATTTCAAAAAAAAAAAAAAAAAGAGAAAAGAAAGAAAAAAGAAAAACACAAAAAGTAGAATGAATAAGAAGTCCATTAATTTTTGTTTATCAAGAATTGACCATTGCTGTGGTAGATTTTAAACCAAAAGAATGCATAGATATTATAATTATTGAATAATTTGTTGTCATCAGAATGATGATAAAAATTTATCTAAATTATCCACATTTTTACATTTATCTTGCTGTTGTAATTTAAATGTTAAAATGGTGTGTGAGATAGGTGAACTACCTTTCACCATCTTAGTGTTTATAGTAGAAACCTTCCCTAGTTTTTATCTTTAGTATATGACATCTCATTTTGAGTTAAGGAAAGTGTTTTCTTTTTTTTTCTTTCTTTTTTTTTTTCCCTTCACCAAATAAGATTTCAAGAGGAAAAAACATAATAACAAATCTGAAGCCTTATTAGGTTCTACATATACCTTTCCTTCAAATATCTTCTTTGTTAACAGAAATAATAATTATCTGTCCATTTCCATTTTGCAAACTGTGACTAATCTGGGATAAATTGTGTTGTAAGAGATAAAATATGAGAGAAATTTCCCTGAGGCATTGAGTTAATTACTGTAATTCATTGGCTGGGTGTGACATCTACCACTTCAAAAAAGACTTTTGAACCAATGCCATGTTAGAGAATTACCTTATTTTAATTTCTTTTCACCACATTGTAACATCTGTGTTTAGTACTTTTAATGGTGGAATAACAGCTTTTTCGTAAATTATTCTGCTCCAAATCCAGTAGTATATGGTATTCTAGAGATTATTTGATTCTAATAATAATGAGTGAAAATTTTAGGATAGACTACATTACCCTTAACATTCCCTTTAATCTAACCATTCATTTACATATTCATCTAAAAACTTTTTAATACTTTCTTTAGATCAGCAAGTGTTCAAAAACAGAAGAAACTGTAAGAATTTCACTCATGGGAGTGAATGAATTTTGAATTTACAGTTCAATGTTTTATACAACATATGAGAGCATTTGTATATGTCTGGGTGTTGCACTGGCACTCTATCTAATTAACCTATTTTTTTGAGTTCAGAATAGGGTTTTTCTTTTCCCCCCATAAGAAGTTATTTCCTGTGTATTAATCAAATTGGGATAGGCTACGTCACATAGAAAATCACCCAACTAGCATAAACTTTGCATGATCATTAATGTAACTTACTGTGTGAAGCCAGTGAGTTTGGGGAAACTACTTAGAAAGGACTTGTACTTGTTCTTCAGTAGCCACAGTATATACCTCATCCTCCTACTTCACAGTGCTATCTACTGTAGTGATTGGAGCAGGACTCTCTGGGTTCAAATTCTGCTTCTTTCACTTCAGCAAATTACTGAACTTCTCTGTGTTTCAGTTTATTTTTAAATGCCATAAAAATATTCTCCAGCACATAGAGTTGGGGTGAGGCTAAAGGAGTTAATCGATTCCAGTATCTGGAATGCAGTAAAAGTTAAACAAATGTTAACTATTATAACACCACCCTCTTCCATTTTATTTTCATGGTTTTCTGGCCCATTTGGCATTAGAATTTGGGATACATATCTTTAGAATTATACAACTTAGAAAGACATAAAATAGTGGGAACAGGGAAGATGGTAAATACAGAAGTGACAATAAAAGTTGTAAATAGAATATTATGAGAACACAGAAGAGGCCCTTTCACTTCCTGCTGAGAAATTATGGTGTGTTTGATAAAAGAAGTGACAAGAAGACACACTTTAAAGTATAGAGAGAACATTCTAGATCTGGAAAACATTTCAAATAAAAACAACATGGCCTAATAATAGAATTCTTGGTTCCTTTTCTCTGGAAAACAATTCTTGAATGCCTTTAAGATGCTGCGTTTTTGGGGATATAA
Organism: Aotus nancymaae; assembly: GCF_030222135.1. Lineage (NCBI taxonomy): Eukaryota > Metazoa > Chordata > Mammalia > Primates > Aotidae > Aotus > Aotus nancymaae. The sequence continues at coordinate 68,632,286 of NW_026988422.1, read as the reverse complement.
AGTTGAATTAGAAAGTTTCTCCAACATTTTTCAGTTCACAGCACAGGAGTGTAGGGAGAGCTGGATTATACATAAATGAAGAGTCACACATAGTATAGTAAAGGAGAACCAGGAAAAGAGTGCTCAAGTCCTGATAGGAGAAGTCCAGTCTTAGAGGGTTCTCAAATGGAGTTGACAGGAGATCTGGGTCTTTGGAGATAAGTAGGAATTACATGGGTAAAAAACGTGGAGAAAGGTAAGAATAATCCAAACAGAAAAAAGAACATTCAAAACTGTTTTAGATTTATGAAAACTGTGATAGATTCTGCAATGAAAGTAGTTATGTGAATTATGTGAATCGGAGACAATTCCTTACATTTATATATGGCAAATTTAGACTTCATACATTATTTTACATGCTTTACTGTTTTTATTTTTTAAAGTTTTTATGGCTGCCTAATGTGGCAGTAGAAATATTATCCTATTGTTCAGATGAGGACAATGAGGTTTAGAGAATGGTTCACATTATTTATAAATAGTAGAAAGGTTTAGAATTATTTTAAAAAAATACAGGAGGTATACACAATATGAAGAGGCTGATTTGGTCCAGATTAAATGTCATGCTAACAAAATTAGATAAGAATATGAAAGAAATTTCTCCTGGGTGAGATCAGTGTAAATGAAATAGGAAGAGCGGCCATTTGCTTAAGGTACCAGAGATGCTTTGAACAGCTAATCAGTTTCACTACCTCAGCTATCTTTTGGAACTATTTTCCCAATATTTTCCAAAAGTCTGTGGACCTTGGTAGAGCACTCATTCTATACAAGGCTCAATGTTAAAATGAAAGAGGTAGAATTCACTACAAATGCATGTTGTTTTATAAATTCCTTCTAATGAAAACTAATAAAAGTGCAGAACACCTTCAGAAAGCTGACCAGATCTTTTCCTTTCAAACTTCTCTCTGCCATATATCTTAATACAAATATTTATTTTAATTTTTCCTTAAAGTTAAAAATATACTTTAAGTTAAAATGTAAAACATTTCTATTACCTAAACATTATCCACTCTAACTTTTACTTGAGTATAGTTTTTAAAGCAGATTAAATATGCTTTATAAAATTTAGTTACATTATATTAAAAACATTTTAAAACATTTGGAAAAATAGTTGAATTTAAGCATCCTTCACCACTCCCCATATCTAGTAAAACAGAACTCCATCTTAATTCTTTTTCTCACATATCATTTTATGTACTTAGAAGAAATGTCTGTTAACTTAAATGAATTTGACAAATGGTTTCAGCAGATGAACAGATGCATTTAAAATATAACAGATGGGACTCCATTTTCTTAGGTGAGGTGATCTATATCCATTTTATCAAATTACAAGGATGCAAGAATACGAGGCTCAAATGATACACAAAGAATTAGAAAATATTGATGGCATCATGCCATATATTAAGCAGAGCTTAACATTTTATTAAATTTGAAATATACATTTGGGGATATCTGAAAATATTTTTTTTGTTAGTAAGAATCATATTAAATAGGACAGAATAAGCGAGCATTCCAAAGCACTTGGAACGTCCCAAAATTTCTTAAATTATGATCAGAAAAATTTAGATTCCATAGCCTTCTTTAAGGATGTGTGACCTTTGTAGGGTTAGGAGAGAACTCTTTTAGAAAACATAAGATTAAGGAGCCTTACTCATTAGAAAATGGAGGTCAAAATGGCGAAGTAACCTGATGGAAAGGAAACAGTGGCAGAGCTAGGACGATAACCAAGGTCTTGTTAATTACTTTTGAATGTTAGCCCTTTCTTTATTCATTCTTTCTACATTCATTCTTTCTACAGAATTAGCTCCATAAAAAGGACTATTGATAGTTTAAGTAGGAATGAACAGTACATATGGAACTTTACTTATAGTACCTAGGATACTGGAAAGCCAGTTCTCCATACCCTTTCCCTCTCTCGACATTACTTGTCAAATCATGAAATTGATAAAATAAAAAGCTTGCTTTTTATTTTTATCTGGTTTTGAGGATTTTTAAGTATCTTTAAGTAATAATATCACTATCCAAAATATAATACTAATTTGAGTTCTAGAAACTCAGTTCCAAAAGTATGACAAGCACTGATAAATAGGTGGGATTTGAAGATTTGTCACAATATTATTTTTCTGTTTAATTTAAAATTAAGTTATTTGAAGTATCTTGGGATTATAGAAAGTGTAGTTTTTGTTTCTTTGTTTTCTTTTTCTTTTCTTTCTTTTTTTTTTTTTTTTTTTTTGAGATAGAATCTTACTATGTTGCCCAGGCTGGAATGCAATAGTGCAGTCTTGGCTCACTGCAACCTCCATCTCCTGGGTTCAAGTGATTCTCTTCCCTCAGCCTCCCGAGTAGCTGGGATTACAGGCACCTGCCACCATGTCCAGCTAATTTTTGTATCTTTAGTAAACATGGGGTTGTACCATGTTGTTCAGGCTGGTCTCGAACTCCTGGCCACCTGCCTAGACCTCCCAAAGTGCTGGGATTACAGGTGTGGGCCCCTGCTCTCAGTCCTGAAAGTTTAGTTTTTGCTATCACCTTAAATAAAATATAGCTGTTCCTTGGATTATGATGGGACTATATGTTAATAAACCCATCATAGGTCAAAAATATCATAAACCAAAAATGCATTTAGCACCTCATTAAGCCCATCATAAAGTCAAAAAATTATAAGTCGAATCATAGTGAGTTGGGAACCATTTGTATTTAAAATTTATAAAATATATTGGCTGGGTGCAGTGTCTGACAACTGTAATCCCAGCACTTTAGGAGGCTGAGACAGGTGAATCACGTGAGGTCGGGAGTTCGAGATCATCCTGGCCAACATGGTGAAACCCCATCTCTACAAAAATACAAAAATTAGCTGGGTGTGTTGACGCACACCTGAGGGAGGAGAATAGTTTGAACCCGGGAGGCAAACGTTGCAGTGAGCCAAGATCACGTCACTGCACTATAGCCTGAGCAACAGATTGAGACTCTGTCTCAAAAAATAATTAAAAAATTAAATAAAATGTACAACCTACATGAATATCACTATCTATATTACATAATTATTTTATCTATTAAAAAAACTTCACTTTGGAGGCTGAGACAGGGGAATTTCTTGAACCCGGGAGGTGGAGGTTGCACTCCAGCCTGGCAACAGAGCAAGATTCAGTCTCAAAAAAAACAAAAACAAAAACAAAACAACAACAACAACAAAAACAGAACACAGAAAGAGCCACACACGAATATGCTCAATAGATTTTGACACTGGTAGAAAAGTAATTCGATGTAGAAAGGACAGCTTTTTCAACAAATGATGCTGAAATAACTGGACATTCATAAGATGAAAAATAAAACTTGATCTAAATCTCATGCCTTATACAAAAATCAACTCAAAGTGAATCACAGACTTAAATATAAAACACAAAGCTATAAAATATTGAGGAAAAAAAAGAGCATCTTTAAAACCAAAAGTTAGGAGAAGAGTTTTTAGACTTGACACCAAAAGTATGATTTATAAAAGAAAAATGTTATAAATTTGATCTCATTAAAATTAAAAACATTTGGTTTGCAAAAGCCTGAAAAAAGAAGAAAAGACAATCTAGACACTGGGAAAAAACATTTGCAAATCATATATCTAACAAAGGTCTAGTGTCTAGAATATATAAAGAACTATCCAAACAGACATTTTTCTGAAGAGGATGTACAGATGGCAAAGAAGCACTTGAAAAGTGTTCAATATCATTAGCCATCGGGGAAATGCAAATTGAAACCACAAAGGGATATCACTACATATCTATCAGAATGATTAAAATAAAAATAGTGACAACATCAAATCCTGGCAAAAATGCAGAGAATCTGCCACACTCATAAATTGCTGGTGGGAAGGTAAAATGGTACAGCCATTCTAAAAAAGTATTGCCTATTCTTTAAAAAACTAAACACCAAATTACTGTATTCCTCAGCTATTGCACACTAGGGCATTCATTTCAGATAAATGAAAACTTACATTCACACAAAAATCTGTATAAGAATGTTCATAGCTTTATCAGAATAACTAAAAAATTGAAAACAAAACAGATGTCCTTCATCAGGTGACTGGCCAAACTCCATCCACAGCACAGAATACTACAGAGCAATAAAAGGAAGGATCTACTGAAGCACACCAACATGGATGTATCTCCAGAGAATTATGCTGAGTGAAAATGCCACTGCCAAAATGTGACTTTCTGTACAATTCCATTGAAAAAACAGTCTTAAAATGACAAAATATAGAAATAGGAAACAGATTAGTGGTTGCCAGAGCCTGGGGATAAAGCTGAGAGAGGGGAGGTGATTGTGTCATAAAAGGGCAACACACAGCAATGCTTGTGGTGATGAAACTGTTCTGAACATCAACTGTGCTGCTGGATACCTGAGTCTGTAAAATAAGATTGCATACAACTAAACACACACACACAGAGGAATAGACGTAAAACTGATGCAATCTGGGTAATATTGTTTGTTTATATTGACATTAATGTTATGCTGTGATAAACCCTAATCTTATAAAATGCTGCCATTGGGAGAAATGGGAAAATGTACACAGAATTTCCTTGTATAGTTTCTTACAACTGCATGTGTATCTACACATGGGAAGAGTTGGGAAGAGATTAGGAAACAATCTAAGACCAAAAGTTTCTTTCCTAATTTTGTGCAGTTCAAAATTCTCATGGACATGTGTAATGGGGAGAATCTCTTCCAGTGGTAACTTAGGCTTTTTCCTTCTTGAAATTCTATCATTTTCCTAGATTGCTTTAGCATGAGTAAACAGAAACCCTGCATCTTTAGGAGTATAATGTGTATGATAGTGCTTCGGATACTTTCATGGGTCAGACCAAGAAGTACTCAAATTTGCTTCCCATTTTTTCCTATTATTTACAGAAAGTTTCATTTCGTTTTAAGATTATAATAACACTGTCTGATGAATAATAATTGTAACACCCAAAACTCAATTCCAAATGTGTGCCAAGATTTGTCAAAATGTAAAACTCAAATTTTGACACAATAAAAGGAAGGCTCTATTGATGCATACATCAACTTGGATGTATCTCCAGGGAATTATATTGAGCGAAAATGCCACTGTCAAAATGTGACTTCAGGAATCTCCATAAGATTTCTGAGCATTGATGTTTAATTTAGGGTTAAAACACTCAATTTTATAAAGTATAGTTTTCACTATTCCATTGAATGGAATTCCCCTTTCATTGGAGAGAACATCATCTTGCCCCTTCTTAACTGAAAAGGAGCCATGGTAATGTAATCTTGCTGTGCCAAAGACACTGCAGATATCAGAAGTTATTGTAGCAATCAGGGAATAGTCTCTAGAAGTTTGGGTCTAGAGTCATACTGTGTCTTCTCCATCTTGTTTTTTGTTTTGTTTGGTGGTATTTTGGTAATAAAAGCATAGAACCTATGAGTGGCCCAGTAGCTTAGTTCCCCCTAGGAGTACCTATCATTTGAAAGTCACAAGGTGCGACTCAGTAACTTTGCCCACAAGAGTGTCCCAAATTACTGCTGTTCCCCGGAGTCACATATCACAAAAGAAAGGCTACTGAAAAATCATCTTCATATATTTGAATAAAAACTATAAACTTAGAATAAGAATTATAAAATTTTAGTATATGATAGCACTAGAGCATTAAAGAAACCAGGCTGTAAACTTGCTAACAAGTAAGATAAACTTGATTTTCTAGAGCAAAGAGAACAGTTAACTATAGTTTCACAAATTCATAATCATTGCCTGCTAATGTGTGCCTGATTCTAACACAACAAAAATATTCTATTTATAAAGCACATAGTGAAGTTTGCATTTACATTTTGGGCCCTAGTAATCTAATATCTATATTTCTAGTGCTTATATATAATTACATGAGTTAGTGCTTTAATAATCCTTCATCATTATAAACAAATATAAAATGCTTACATCATTTGAAACTGAAATAAATCCCAACCAAAATGCTATTCAGTAAAAGCTATAGTAATTTTATGAAATTTTAATAAATATTATTCATGTAGAATGTCTTTGCATTTCTGAAGGCTGTACTTATTATGTAAAAAATTCAGAAAATATTTCAAGACTCCAAATAAAGACCCCTAGTAAGCCAACAATTCAAGAAAACATTAATATCTATTATATATATATAACAATTTACAATAAAACAGACCTAAAGAGAAAATTTCACCAGAAAAATTAACTTGGTAATACTGAATTTTTAATTTTAAGTTAGTTCCATTTCTAATTTATAATGCCACAATGAAATATAAACAAAGCAAAAATAGGTAGACATGTGAAAAAACAAACGATACTCTGTTAATGCCCACATTTTCAATATGTACTTCACAGAGCTGAATATGACATTTTATCTAGCATGTGAATTTCTGCTTCCAAAGTGTCCCATTTCACATATGTCTCCAGGTTTCATAATTAGGAGTGTCCCAAAAGATAAGCTAAGTAGTCACATATTTAATACAATTTGAGATCTGATATTGAAAGGCACTACCCTTAAAATAAATCTTCCATCTGCCTGGCAGAGTCTCTAATATCGTATTATTTTAGATCTATTCTTGACTTACAGCCATCATGTTTCAAAAATCACTGTTAAAATGCGATTAATACTAAAGGGGATTTTGTATAATGTTACTATATCTCTTTAGGTTAGTGCCTACAACTTACACAATTAAGATTGGCCAAAATCTTTGAAATACCACTAAGAGATTATATTTGGACATAAAAATTCATAAAGCAACAACTTTTAGAAATGTGAGGTGCATATGAAATAATCCTAAACATGTTAAAGAGTTTTATATTGTTTTCTTAGCCCTTATAGATAAAATATATACAGTTAATTTAGAGAATTTAAATATCACATTAATACATTTTATTTAATATATAGGCATACCTTGGAGATATTGAGTGTTTGGTTCCAGACTGCTGCAATAAAACAAGTCATATACATTTTTTCGTTGTTTTCTAGTGCATATAAAAGTTATGTTTACACTATAGTCTATTTGGTGTGCAGTAATATTGTCTATAAAAGCAATGGACATACTTTAATTAAAATGCTACTAATCATCTAAGCTGGTATCTGATGATTAGTAGCATTTTAATTAAATGCAAGGAGCTGTAACGTTTTTGCTGTTGGAGGGTCTCTCATTGATGTTGATAGCTGCTGGCTGATTAGAGTTATTAGAGTCGTTAGGGTTCTCTCTGTTCCCCCACCTTTTTTTTTTTTTTTTTGAGAATGGTCTCTCAGTGTCACCCAGGCTGGAGTGCAGTGGCACTATCATCATCCCCTGCTGAGTAGTGGAGACTACAGGTATGTGCCACCACATCCAGTTATTAAAAAAATAAATTGTAGAGATGATGGGGTCTCACTATGTTGTCCAGGCTGATCTCAAACTACTGGTGTCAAGTGGTCCCTCTGTCTCAGCCTCCCAAAACCCTGGGATTACAGGCATGTGCCACTGCACCCAGATGGCAATTTCTTAAAATACGACAACAGTGAAGTTTGCCACATCAATCAACTTTCCCTTTGAATAAGATTTTCCCATGGGGGCAATACGCTGTTTGATAGCATTTTACTCATAGTATAACTTCTTTCAAAATTGGAGTCAATCCTCTTAAACTCTGCCACTGACTTATCAACTAAGTTTATGTAGTATTCTAAATTCTTTGTTGTAATTTTGGCAATGTGCACATTATCTTCACCAGTAGATTCCATCACAAGAAACCACTTTCTTTGCACATACACAAAAAGCAACTCAATCATCCAAGTTTTATCATGAGATTACAATTCAGTTCCATCTTCAGGCTCAACTTTTAATTCTATTTCTCTTGCTATTTTCACCACATGTGAAGTGACTTCCTCCACTGGAGTGTTGAACCCCTCAAAGTCATCCATGAGGGTTGAAATAATTTCTTTCAAACTCCTGCTAATGTTCATTTTTTACTTCTTTCCATTGAAATTGGCCCAACTCTCCCATGGGGCTGATGCTTATGGATTTTTTGGATAAATATAGACATGGACTATCCTAGTCTTTAAGTTCGAGGCTTACATTTGTCTTATCTGAGTTCTTTTCTCAGGAAACCAATCATCATGTCTCTCTTCAAAGAAGTGAAACTTACCAGATCACTGCATTTGGACATAAATACCAAAACTTTCACCTGTCATGATTGCTTAACTGCCCACTTGCAGCCTGTGACCAACTTCCCTTTCATACCCACTGCTAATTCCTGTTTTCCCACACATAGTTACAACTTTTTCCCAGATATAGAAAGCCCTCATTTTGATTGGTTGGAAAGACATATTTGAGACTGATCTCCTATGCTCAGCAGAAGCACCCCATTAAAACCTTCTTCCTCAGCAATACCTGTTATCTCAGTGATTGGCGTTGTGTGTCATGAGCTGTACTACCTAGATTAAATTTCTGCCATTTCAGTAATTTTATGTATGATGAATATTCTTAATGGTATCTAGAACGATTAATCCTTTCCAGAAAATTTTCCATTTACTTTGCCCAGAGTCCTTAGAGGAATCACTGTCTATGGCAGCTATAGCCTTATGAAATTTAATTATTGATCTTATAGCCAAATAAAATTACTCTTTGATCCATAGGCTGTAGAATAGATGTTGTGTTAGCAATAATGAAAACAATGCTGATATCCTTTGACATCTCCATCAGACCTCCTGGGTGACCAGGTGCACTGCCAATGAACAGTAATATTTTAGAAGAAATCTTTTTGGGGGCAGTAGGTCTCAACAGTGAACTTAAAATGTTCAGTAAACCATGTGAACTTAAAATGAAGCCAGTGAACTTAAAATGTTCAGTAAATCATAAACAACTGTGCCGTCATCCAGGATTCGTTGTTCCATATACAGAGCACAGGAAAAGCAGATTTAGTATAATTTTATGGGCTCTAGGATTTCAGAATGGTAAATGAGTATGAGCCTCAACTTAAAATCACCAGTGGCATTAGCTCCTAGTAAGAGTCAGCCTGTTTTTTAAAGCTTTTAAGCCAGGTATTGATTTTTCTTCTTTAATTATGAGAGCTTTAGATGGCATCTTCTGACAATAAAATGCTGTTTCATTTACATTGAAAATTTGTTGTTTAATGTAGCCACTTTTGTCAATGACTTTAGCTACATCTTCTGGATAATTTACTGCAGCTTCAACGTCAGCAGTGGCTGCTTCACCTTGCACTTTTGTGTTATGAATATAGCGTCTTTCTTTAAGCTTCATAAATCAACTTCTGCTAGCTTTAAACATTCTTTTCCTGCAGGTTCCTCACCTCTAGACTTCATAGAATTAAAGAGAGTTAGAGCCTTGCTAAAGATTAGGCTTTGGTTTAAGGGAATGTCATAGCTGGTTTTATCTTCAACCCAGACTACTAAAGCTTTCTCTATATTAGCAGTAAGTCTGTTTTGCTTTCTTATCATTCATGTATTCACTGGAGTAGCATCCTTAACTTCCTGCCATAACTCTTCCTTTGCATTCACAACTTGGCTAATAACTGTTTTGTGCAAGAGGCCTAGTTTTCAGGTATCTCAGATTTCAACATGCTTTCCTCATGTAACATAATCATGTCTAACTTTTGATTTAAAGTGAGAGACATGTGACTCTTGCTTTCACTTGAACATTTAAAGAAAGGCCATTGTAGGGTTATTAACTGGCCTAATTTCAATATTGTTACGTCTTAGGGTATACAGGGACCTGAGGCAAGGGAGACAGATGGGGAAAGAACTGATAAGTGTAACAGTGAGAACATACATATTTATCGATAAAGTTCAATAGTAACAACAAAGATCCCTAATTACAGATCATCATAACAGATAGAATAACAATAAAAAAAGTTTGAAATATTGTGAGACTTACCAAAATGTGATGCAGAAACGTGAAATAAGCAAGCACATACTGTTAGGAAAGTGGCACTATAATAGACTTGCTCAATGTAGGGTTGCCCAAAACCTCATTTTAGGAAATGCAACATCTGTGAAAAGCAATAAAGTACAATAAAACAAAGCATGCCTGTATGTACAAAAACTCTCTACCCCACAAATAGGGTATTGCAGCACTCTATCAGTAAGCTATTGCTGCCTAACAACCAGGATAAAATTTCAGTGCTATATTAAAATATGCAGTTATTTCTTAGGTCTCTTTAGAACACTTGGAGCCATTGTGCTAATCTCAGCTCTACTGATTTCATGCATCTGTAGGCTGGCAAATTTAGACTGAGCTTGACTGAGATTGGCAACTTGAAACAGTTAGATTTCAAGCACTCAGGTCTGTTTCATAAGTCTTTCCTTCTCCCTGGACCCACAAACCAGCCAGCACATCTTCTTCTCATGGCAATGGTAGCAGCTCAAGCAGCAAATGGGAACACACAATGGAAACAGCTCACTGCCACTTCCATCTGATTTCCAATAGCCAAGTCAGACAAGGTTGAGTTCAAATACAAGAGAACTTGTAAGGATATACTACCTACTTTGACCAAAGCAAGTCACGTTGCCAAACTCAACACCGATGAAGTGCAAAAGTAAATTCCTCCAATGGAAGTGAGTTAGAGGTAAGAGGAGTGAATATTTTTGAACATTACTACACTACAAACACTGTTTTAACCAGATAGCATTTACGCACACACACAGACACACACACACATACACACACACACACAAACAGTAATGCCCTTGGCATTCAACTGAACCTCAGTAAATATGACAAGGACAAAATTTTACAGGTGATCTTTTCTGACCACAAAGCAATAGTCCTGAATATGGTTCACAAAATTTATTCAAAATGTAAGGTCCATCAGACTCTATAACTGATTGCCCGTACTAAGACAGGAAAAGGGACAATCTCGAAGGATCTCTAAGTTTCCAGCAAGTTGTTAGGTGGACAATGATATAATTTGTTGAGATTGAAACAGCTCCTCACCTACAGTTAAACTCTGTCAGATAACTATACAGAAAAACCTAACTGAACTGTCTAAAAATACATTGTACTGCTGGGAAGATTGTGTTGTATTTATCATAGGACAACCTCTACAAGGTTGGTTCAAATGGCAAATTCTGAAGCAATAATTTTCCAGTTTAGGACTGGACACAAGCACATGTCTACGATGTCTATGGTAAAGTGTCACTGGTCCATAACCAACTAAACAAAGTAGCTTTTTCTTAAAGTTAAATTTACTCGATTTTGAGGACCACATCTTCTTATGCAGCTCTACTTTGCAAATACTCAATTGTTAAAATGTCCCCTTTCTTTATAAAATATTTGTAAGTCCAGGGAACACTATTCCCTTGAACTTGTCAAATTTTAAGTTTTACTTGTTTCTGAAATCCAAACATCTGAGAGCATTTGCGAAGGATTTTTATATTTTTTCCTTTTGAGCTCTCTGGCGAGGAAAGAACTGGCTGGTTTTTCTCAGTATTGGAACTTTGGCATCTGCAGCCTGTACTAGATACCCAGTGATTATTTTTAATAAAAGAAATGACAGAACATCATGCTGACAAAGATGGACTGGAAGCTCACTGAATCTGTTTTTCCCTCTCCTAACAAATAGCCATCCTGCCTACTCCAGTCTCCCTAGCAAATAGGTGTGATCTTAGAAAGTGCAAGCAGAAGAATGTGGTTGAAAGTGACGTTTGACACTCTCAAAGCTGATCCTTTAAGTTCTCCCATGCAAGACTTTTTTTTTTTTTTTTTTTTTGAGACGGAGTCTTGCTCTATCGCCCAGCTGGAGTGCAGTGGCACGACCTTGGCTCACTGCAACCTCCATCGCCTGTGTTCAAGCGATTTTCCTGCCTCAGCCTCCTGAGTAGCTGGGACTACAGGTGCACGCCACTACACTTGGCTATTTTTTTTTTATATTTAGTAGAAACAGGGTTTCACCATGTTGGCCAGGATGGTCTTGATCTCTTGACCTTGTTATCCGCTCGTCTGGGCCTCCCAAAGTGCTGGGATTACAGGCATGAGCCATGGTGCCCAGCGGACTTTTTTAAAAAATTATTTATTCATTATACTTTAAGTTCTGGGGTACATGTGCAGATCATGCAGGTTTGTTACATAGGTATATACATGTCTTTCTCCTTGTGTCTGTTGGCCAGAACTGGTCAGTTTATTGTTACACTTTTATTTCTTGGTTTTAAAGTGGGCAGAGCCATGTGAGCCAGTCACTGAATATCCTCATTTCAGAGAATATTAAGACATTGACCCCGGTACTGATTGAGAAAGTCTCTGGTTGCTAGGACAATGAAATAAGATTTTTGTTTACCTTAAGAGAGACTTACTTGAGGATATATCGAGTATCTCTCAGAACTGAGACATGGTAACTCTTTCTTCCACTCCTCGGAACAATAGAGCCTCCTCAGAGCATCACTTTGAAATTCTTCTTAAGGAAGAAAATCTTATAAAGCTTTAAAACTTATGATGTTACTTGTTAACTTATTTATTGTCTAATGATTGAGGCAAAGACTAATTTCTCTCCTGTCAATGTGCTAGGGGTAGTAATAAAAATAATTTTACACATAATTTTAAATTAATTATTACAAGTGATATGTCTGCATAACTGAAAATTCTAACTAGAAATGACAGCCTAATGATTTCTTACTTCTAGCAGAAGAATTAGACTCAACAAATTGTCCATTCCACCAAGATGGTGCTGAACAAAGGCACCATGTTCCCTCAGTAACTTCCCTCTGAGTTTATGTAATAGTCACAGGCTTCAAACACAAATTATTAATAAACTCCATAGTAGTATAGATTTGACCCAATGTTAGCTATCTTTTTCTCTGTCTCTCTTTCCCTTTCTTTTTCTTCTGGACATTGAAGATACTTCCCCATTTTTACAGACCATCAAAGTCAACACAAAAGAAGCATTCATGAAAACTCCAACTTGTTAAAATATTGAATATAATTTACCATGTAATATCTCTTCTCCCTCTTATACTCTTTTCTTTCTATTGTTGGATAGCTACAATGGTACAGGAACTTGATTAAATTGTTATATTCACTTTTCTCTCAAATAACTTACAAACCTGATTTCTACTATCCTCAGTTTGAAAGATAATCTTTGCATTTATCAGACTCTAAAAATTCTTTCACCACTTAGACGTCAAATAAAATGAAATGTTGAAAACAATAAAAAATAAGTTGCACTGGGAAATTACTGGATAATTTTTACAGTCCAATATTCTGAAGTCAAAGACACAAAAAATAATTTCTGATGTACCAGATGATCACGTAATAATGCTGAAAATAATGCCAGATACTTTTAGATAACTCTGTTGTAGCTCTGCAGAATAAAACTATGCCATGGGCCATAACTGAGTAAATGGACTTCATGCAACATTTTTCTAGCCATATCAGAGTAACAATATTAGAGTAACAATCATATTAGAGTAACAATAATAGCTGTCACTTATTGAGGGTTTGCTATTTCAAAATCATCTTTAACTATATGTGCTGTAATAATTCCTGATATAGAGACGAAAATATATGAGAATACGTAACTTCCTCAAGGTCACACAGGCAGTAAATTGTTCAGCCAGGATTCAAACTCAATTTCTGCTTTTTCCTATACTGTCCTGTAGAATAACTGACAAAATCATGCAATTATAAGATGTCCGAAGTGCTTAGTTGGAGCAGTGCTGATGTTTATTTGACTGTACATAGACTTCTTTCATAGCAGCATGTGCAAAGTATATTTTTCTTTTAAAAAGCTTCAATTGCCCTTTATTGTAGGTTTAAGTCAAACGGGCATATAAAGTGATCTGCGTTTTCATTTTTTATAAACATTTAGGTTTTGATTTAATGTATAGTTTTACTCATTCAGCTGCTACTCTAAGCAGTTGCAGTCCTGAAGCAGAGATCATGAGGCCTCAGCACTCTCCTGGTAAGTTACTCATTAACAAGAGCCAGAAAGATGGGCAGAGGTTGGGTTGGAGGCACACATAGTTGTAAGTTAGTACCACAGAATACGAGACTTGGAAAAAGTACTAAAGATTCCTTTATTCAATTTTCTGATTTAGGGGAGAAAATTCAGTCACTGGAAGGTAATGCACTTTGCTCAAGAGCACATCATGAGCTAGTGGTACAGTTCAGAGCATTTGACTCCTAGTGAGTTTCCATTCTCTATGGAGATATGTACTATACTGATGCTGAGAAAAAGGCTAATTTCTCCACTTGAATTTCATGATCAGTGAGAGTCATACATGCTAGAAAAAAGATAAGTACAACTGTACGTACAATGAGCAACTTGTCCATGGTATATGTGTTTTATTTTTTATTTTTATCACAAGTTTTGGCATTTTTTCATCAATAAATAATGAAAGTCTTTGCTGATGGTATTTTAGTAGCCAAACCTTAGGAAGTCTTGATATAACATCACTTGGAGACTTGCACAGGAGTTTATTCTTACAGGATGCCCTGCTTTGTGATGTGACCATGATGAAGGTGACTTTAATACAGGGACTGACAGATTGAATCCTTAGTGTGTCAGTGTAATTCTTAATAACACTGTATTCTGTGAGGTCTTCATGAGTTCAATTTGCTGATTAAATGAATCAAAAAATTTACTTCATAATGTTTTTTATCCCTCAGATAATCCGGATAGTTAGAGTTCTGTTAACTTTAGTATATTGCCTTTTTATTTTATTTCTTTCAAAGATATACAAACAAACTCAAACTCACATGTAGCTTTTGGGGATTAATTATAAGGTATGTCAGGTCAAGCAATTGCAATGGTTCACTCTGGGGTGATGAAACATACCTAGCATGTTATTTTCTTAGCTTTTTCCCACATTCAAATCCTTCTTCTATCAAACACCATATCCTTAAAAAGGAAGAACATTTATTTTACCTTTCCTTATATCCATTAAGAAAACAGCTCTCATAATGATCATTTTTACATCATCACTTTACATTCATAGAAGCATAAAATCTGAAAAACAAAAAGAAAGAAAAAGAGAGGAGTCAGTGTCATATATTAAGTAGATTTTAGTAGAATTCACTAACATTACTGATCATTTTTCTCTTCCTATGAGACATAAGAGAGGAAATACTGACCGGATGAACTGCAGCCAGCAGCAGCCTCTCATGAAATTGTTAGTCAGTGTCAGCAAATGTAACTGACAAAAGCATCAGGATGAAAGATTGAGTAATTATTTTTTTGTGTTAATGGTCCTTTATTTGTGTTTTTTATGCACATGTTTGTTAACAGTAATTGCCTCTCCTCTAGTGTTCATTTTTAATGAGTCCCTTAAAAAATGGAGCACTAACTACTGTAGGATTTATTCTCATTTTGTTTGCCATAGCAAGAACAGTGGACAAAATAGGACTTCGTTTCCTTAAAGAGAACGCTAAAACGATGCATCAGTGAGTGTAAGAAAAGAAAAAAGAACAAACTAATACTTTTGGAAGGGTGTGTGTGGGATTTCAAAAATAAAAAGCAGTCAAGTCCCTGGCCTATTTGTGCGTGAAGTCTCACTAATTCAAGGCGATTCAGCCTGATAAATCATATATATATTTTTTACTGTGTCATTGTTAAAATCCTGGTGTTAGGGTGTCCACAGAAGAGTACAAAATAAGTTGCATATAGTGTTAAATAGATAGCATTTCTTTATAGACTGCAATATTCAGAATTTTCCCCTTCCACTCTGTTATGTTAGCAGATAATGTTTTAGTCTTCTTTGCATCACCAGTATTATATATAGATTTGTGTTGGTAATAGATACTCAGTATGTATTTATTGAATAACTAACTAATTGCTACTAGCTTTTGGACTGGGCAAAGAGAATGATTCCAGCTCCCAAATCAACAAAACATATTTGACAAAACATGTCTAAAATATAAGCAATTAAATGTATCCTGGGTATTTTTATAACATAGAAAATGCATATTTGTTTTCAGTACACACATGTTTTAATTTCCTGGGGCTGCTGTAACAAATTCCCATAAACCACTTGGCTTAAAATAACAGAAATTTATTCTCTCAAAATTTTAAAGGCCAGAAATCTGAAATCAAAGTGTTAGCAGGGCCACCCTGAGGCTCTAGGGCAGAATCCTTTCCGGTGTTGCTGTCAATCTTTGGTGTTTCTTGACTTGCAGCTGCAGCACTCCAATTTCTGCTTCTGTCTTCACACAGCTGTCTTCCCTCTGTATCTGTCCCCATGTCTCTGTTTTCTCTTATATGGATACCAGTCATTGGATTAAGAACAACCCAGTATAACATCATATTAACTATATCTTCAAATACTCTCTTCCCAAATAATATATCACATTCTGAAGTTCCTAGTGGACATTAATTTTGAAGAGAAAGGCATTATTCAACCCAGTCCACCCTAGATGAATTTACATCTTGGCCATATCACTTATTGTGAGACCCTGGGCAAGATATTTAATACCGCTAAACCTCAGTTCCTTTATATGTATAAGAAGGACAATGATGTTACTGTGTACCTCATGGACCTGTAGTGAGGACTACTTGCACTAATATATGTAAAGATTTTACCACAGCTCCTGACGTATCAAGTGTGCTCTGATAAACAACACCTCTGAAGTGGATAAAGTAGAGAATTTGATAGGATTTTTAATAATAATGTCCCTCAGTTCAGGACAGTGACAAAATGCTAAGGCAAAAATTCCTACACATGGTTTTATGAAAACATGCCCACTGGGGCACTGTCTAGTGGAGCTGTGAGAAGAGGATCATGGTCCTTCAGACCCCAGAATGGTAGATCCACATACAGTTTACACCTATTTACCTGGAAAAGCCAGAGACACTCAACACCAGCCTGTGAAAGGCTGTACCCTGCAAAGACACATGGGCTGTGGGAGCCCACCTCTTGCATCAGTGTGATCTGGGTATGAGGCATAGAGTCAAAGAAGATTGTTTTAGAACTTCAAGGTTTAACGACTGCCTTGTTGGATTTCTGACTTGCATGGGGCCTGTAGCTCCTTTATTTTGGCAAATTTCTTCCATTTGGAACAGATGTATTTACACAATACCTGTACTTTCATTGTACCTAGGAAGTAACTAACTTCCTTTTGATTTTACAGGCTCATAGGTGAAAGGAACACACCTTGTCTGAGATGAGACTTTGGACTTGGACTTTTGGGTTAATGCTGGAGTGAGCTAAGACTTTGGGGCACTATTGAAAAGGCATGAGTGCGTTTTGAAATATGAGGACATGAGATTTGGGAGGGTCCAGGGCAGGAATAATATGGTTTGGCTCTGTTCCCACTCAAATCTCATCTTGAATTGTAGCTTCCATAATCCCCATGTATCGTGGGAAGGATCCCACGGGAGATAATCAAATCATTGGGCCAGTTACTTCCATGCTGCTGTTCTTATGATAGTGAGTGAGTTCTAACAAAATCTGATGGTTTTATAAGGGACTTTTCCCCCTTTTGCTTACTACTTCTCATTGCTGCTGCCATGTGAAGAAGGACATGTTTGCTTCCCCTTCTGCCATCATTGTAAGTTTCCCGAGGCCTCTCCAGCCATGCTAGACTGTGAGTCAATTAAACCTCTTTCCTTTATAAATTACCCAGTCGTGGATATGTCTTTATTAGCAGCATGAGAACAGACTAATTCAGATAATATCAACAATTTTGTGAGAGATTACTTTATACATGATTCTAAACATGTTCCAAACATTTTGCTTAATCATTACAACCTTCTTACGGACATACTATTAATTTCCCCATGTTTTCTAAAGATTAAAATCGAGGCAAAGAGAAGTGAAATCAGTTGATGATCTGCCAATTAGTGTGTGGTAGAATAACATGTTGGCATTAAGCAGTCTGACACTCTTGCCCGTGATTTTGCCCTGTAATGTTCTTAATTTGTTAGTAAAATAACAATATTTTTGTACTTTCTGGATTGTGGAGTATCCAGTCACTCCCTTCATTAGTGAGTGCTATAACTAAGGAACAGATGGCATTCAGTCAGAAGTGAATATGAAGGCCTTAGATAAATGGCTTAAATTATTCTGTCAACACCACTTATGGAATGCTTAGTTTGTGTCTATTTTGCATCAGGCATTCAGTAAACAGGGCTCTTCTGAGCCTTGTTTTTCATGATGGCTAAGTGGTTTAGGAGACCACCATGCCTTCCAGACCTACCCCATGACTGAAAACCAGATGGCATTCTCAGCACAGAGACACACTAAAAGCGAGAAAGCAAGCAAAGTCCTTGAAGTGATGCAAATAACAAAATATCTTCAAAATTATATAGAGGAATCAAAAATTGAATTGGATATCAAATAATCTGGTTGTTTTGAATATATAAATTGAACATTTGATTGTATATTCTACTTTATGGGCTGGGTTAAAAAATGGTCATGACTGTCAGGATTTTTTTTTCCTATTTTCTCCTTACTCACCTTTAAACATATTGATTGATAAAATCTAAGATAAAATTAGTAGTCAGTATTCAAATAGTTAACATGTTTTGACTCAGGCTATGTTATGAATCAAAAAATAATTTTTAACTGATGAAAATGACTCATCTGTAATAATGTGATTTAATAAATGTGTCTCCCTATTTAAGTTAAAATATTTCAGCTAAAATTAGCAGCACATCTTGTTCTCTTACTATGTCTTAGAATGAAATAAACCACAGGAGAGATAAGTTTCCTTTGTCTGATTTAATTGCTTTTGGGGAGATGCACCCGTGTAAAGCTACCTAACTCCAATGGACAAGCTGTAGAGATAGGAGTGAATGCATCATGAAAGGAAGAAATTAACACTGATGATGTAAACAACTTGCAGTCCCAAGAATACTTCAAAAAACATTTTAACCCCTTGTAAGATTCCCCTAAGAGTAAACAAAGCAACTAAAAAGGGATATTCACCCATCATGTTCTTAATATTAATAAGTTCACTAACATCACATTTTTTGCCACACCAACCTTTTCTTAGAAAACTATGGCTAGATTAGAAGGATATTATTCTGTGGTATCAAAAGAGAGAGAGAAAATTTGTGATATTTTAATTTTTTTTCCTTTACATCTAATAAGTGGGATTGTATGTGTGTATGTGCCCTTAACTGCTTTAATAATTTGAAGAAAAAGATATGCTGGAAGAGGTTCTCTGAAAATTTAGTTATCCCAGAAGCAATTGTCTAACCAATTGGATGAGGAAGAGAGAATAAGGAAAATCTTTAACTGGAAAATATTCACTGAATTCCTTCTATGAGCGACTTCTTATTCAATGTTCTGGGTAGACAAGGATAAAGAAGACTTAGTTTCTGTCCTCAAGAATTCAATCAGCATAAGGAATTGAAGACAGAAGCAAAACATTTATGACAAGTTTGTGTGGTGTTAAGTAGCCAGGACACGATGGAACAAGGGATATGGAACATGAGAGGTTGGAAACTATGTTGGAGCCAAACTCTAGAATAACTTATTATAAAACTAAGACGTTAATGCTCTTTTTTGTTTGTTTCTTTTCTATATTCAAAAAAGTAACAAAGTCATAAATCTATATGAAAAGATTTTCTTTTCTTACATTTTGTGTATATATATACATGAAATAGATACAAATAATTCACACATAAATAAATATATTTCTCTATATATTTCTATAATATTTATATATAAATCAATATAAATACATATTTAGTAAAACATGATAGAAGAAAGAAATTTTATGGAGATTGTGAAAGATAAATTGATTACCCTTGCATATTGGTTTACATTTTTTTTTACTTTAATGAAAATGATACGTTTTAAATTGTGTTTTTTCTTTTATGCCTTTGGAATGTTTTTAGGCTTATCATTTTCTACTGTCTTTAACTTTATTTTAGGGTTCAAGCAAAAGAATTCTAAGCTGTGAGTGATAATGAGAAATTTGGCCTATATCCCACTTCGTGGGAATTCTGGGTCTCTGTAACTTACATATGTTTAATCAGTGGTGGAATGAGTCAACAGAGGATGGATTGAAGGCTGTGATATGGTCCTGAAACTAGGGCACATATTGGTAGTGTCTTCCTTTAGTAAGCAGCCAGCTCTGGGAATTTTCTTTCCGCAGTGCTATTTTAATGTGTAAAACCACCACACAAAACCTGTGCAACAATCATAATCCTGTTAATCTGGATTTTTCCATTTCTCTTGTAATTTTCAGAGTAAGTCCCAAGTTAAACAAGTTTGGCCAGCCACTGAGCACATTCCCCAGGAACAGAGATAGGACAAGGGTACTCTCCTTTCAGTGTGCAACTCAAGAGTGTTTTACAGAGATTGTGCTTTTTAACATTTGTAAGACAACAATTGCCCTTTGATTGTGGTTGTGGTCACAGTTGAAACTTTGCTGGAAAAAGTTTCATAGCATTTGCATTACATAGCAAAAATGAAAGGTGAAAAGAGGGGCTTAGATCTGTGCTTCTGACTACCTGAGGTGAATAACTAATGTTTTCTTTTAAAAAAAAAAATCCAATATATCTAGGACCACTACTTTTATAAAATATAATAAAAGTTACTAGAAAATTAACAAGATATGCAAAACATGAGACTCCGATTTTTATTATCAGTTCAACAGGCATATTTGTTCTCTGTCAAGCTTCTATCAAGGTTCCTAAATGCCTACTCAAAATTTCTGTACTTAACTCTCTATATTTCAGAGGAAGGCTCTAGTCATTGGACCATATTTGGAGTAGTACTGGCTTAGAGGATTCTGAAAGCAGTAAGGAAATCCCAGAGCAAATGATACAGTTTTAAAGAAAGCTATATATAACACCTTGCTTCATCAGGGTTACCACTGTTTCTCTGCACTAAGTTGCTTTCTGATTTATCTAAAAGAAGATGACTGTCCTCTAGGCAGTAAGATAGTAGCTGTTGATGGAACTTAGAAGTGAAAAAGTCATTCATATTTATAAGAGTGTGTGTGTGTGTGTGTGTGTGTGTGTGTGCAGAACTATATTGAATGATAGTTCATAGTCTGGGGGAAACTGGGATCTTCATGAAGTTTTCAAAAGTAACATCAAAAGATACACATACTCTGAAAGGCTGGCAATTACATCTACTTGTTTCCAAATTCATGTTTGTGAAACCTACAAATAAAAAATGGAAGCCATCTTAGGTAGTTTCACTGAGTGACATTATTTCATCTTTAGAATGTTTTCTTTCTCTTTCAGCAGCCAGTCTTTCCCCCGATATACTCTTTCTCTGCCTCTTTTAAGTTTATATTTCTTCTTATTAAGTGATGAAGAACGGGCTGATCTCCATGTCCCCTTCCTTCCATAGCAATAAAATCCCTATTTTTACTTTTTTCTAAACAAATTACTACACATACCCATTGTCTTTTGTAGTCACATGTAATCTTGAAACTAACTGTAGACAACATAATGTGAACAGGTGTCAAGACCAAGTTCTGGGAACTAGGAAATGAGATTTAAAAGACTGATAAAAATAAAAATTTACTTTATTTTCTTATTTTTTAAAATCTCTACCTAATTTCTAGCTGGTACAAGGAACTCCATACATCTTGGGTTATAATATAGTCCTAGGAATAGAGATCACATATGGGTGGAACCAAATATTAGATGGAGTAAGGATCTCTAACATTCCTGAAATACCACTTCATTTTCCTACCATTTCAGACAGATTTCCACAAAAAATTTTGATCTTGAAAGAAAGTAAGCTCCTGTCTTGTTTAATCAACTATTACACAGAACCAAGCTTTATCTTAATTGATGAGAGTGATAATGCAAACATGTTACAAGTACATGTTTGCGCTTTCCAACAAGATGGCCACTAGCCATATGTGGCTCTTCAAATTTAAGTTAACTAAAAATAAATTAATGTAAAATGTAGTTTCTGAGATACTCTAGCTACATGTTCTGTGTTCCACAACTGCTTGTGGCTACTCTGTTGGACACTGAAGAAATTGTAGAACATTTCATTGCAGAAATTTCTATTGAACAGCACTGACTTAGAGGACAAGGCCTAGGTTAGTCTTCATTGTAACCAAATAGATGTATAATAAAAGTTTTGCATTTCTTTATCTTAAAATATCCTGCATATTGAGTTAACTATATAAATCAAATAAACCTACGAAAAGAATAAAATATGTATAATAAACTTGAAAACAATTAAATGTTTGCAAGATATCACAAGAAATAACATAACTGTTACATGGATAGGAACTGATTTCAGGGGTTAATCCAGGACCTGGAATAAACAATTCTGAGATCTTCCATCCCCCACAATTTTCACACTGATGTGAAAGGGGATTTAAAGGATGCCCACAGGGAAAAGGTGAAGAAGTAGAGATGAAGCATAAAATATATCTTGATCGACTCTTGGATAGTAAAATAAAGTTGTGAAGGACAAATGTATTAAGCTATCTTTGGTATAATAAGATACATAAGAACTTACAGTATTTGTTGTAATGTTTTTCCTTATCTTTCTTTAAAATTTTTCTTTTATTTATACCCCATGCCTTATTTCCTACAATAAGGGCTTAAAACACCTAAACATTGCAACATGGTGGAACTTCCAGAATTTTGACTATCACTTAAGTTCCATTTACAAGAGTGTAGTATATTTTCACCAAGAGCAAATGTAACATAACAACAAAACACTAAGAAATTATTTAATTTTAAGTCAGACTATAACAGATGCTGGTGAGGTGGTAAAGAGAACACTTAGAAACTGTTGGTAGGAGTGAAAATTAGTTCAACCATTGTGGAAAGCAGTGTAGCTATTCCTTAAAGAGATAACAGAGAACTACCATTAGACCCTGCAATCTCATTACTGGTTATATACCCAAAAGAATATGTATTAGTCTGTTTTCATTCTGCTGATAAAGACACACCCAAGACTGGGCAATTTACAAAAGAAAGAAGTTCAATGAACTTACAGTGCCACATGGCTAGGGAGGCCTCACAATCATGGCGGAAAGTGAAAGGCACACCTCACATGGCAGCAGGCAAGAGAAGAGAGCGTGTGCAGGGAAACTGCCATTTTGAAAACCATCAGATCTTGTGAGACTATCATGAGAACAGCATGGGAAAGACCTGTCCCCATGATTCAATTACCTCCCACGTGGTCCCTTCCATAACTTGTGGGAATTCAAGATGAGATTTGGGTGAGAACACAAATTGTATCATTCTACCCCTGGCCCTCCCAAATTTCATGTCCTCATATTTCAAATGAATCATGCCATCCCAATAGTCTCCCAATGTCTTAACTCATTTCTGCATTAACTCAAAAGTCCACAGTCCAACATCTCACCTGAGACAAAGCAAGTCCCTTGAACCAAGGAGCCTATAAAATCAAAAGCAAGTTAGTTACTTTCTGGAAAAAATAGAAGTAAAGGCACTGGGTAAATACAGCCATTCCAAATAAGAGAAACTGGCCAAAATAAAGGGGCTGCAGGCCCCATATAAGTCCAAAATCCAGTGGGGCAGTAAAACCGCAAAATTCCAAAATGACTTTTTTTGACTCCATGTCTCACATCCAGGTCACACTGATGCAAGAGATAAGCTCCCACAGCCTTGGGCAGAGTATAAATCATTCTATCAAAAGACACATACACATAAGTTTATTGTAGCACTATTAATAATAGCAAAGACATGGAATAAACATAAATGTCCATCAATGACAAATTGGATTTTAAAATGTAGTATATACACACCATGGAATACTATGCAGCCATACAAAAAGAGATCATGTCCTTTGTGGGAACATAGAGGGAACTAAAGGCCATCATGTTTAGGAAACTAATGTAGGAAGTGAAAATCAAATGTTCTCACTTACAAGTGGGAGCTAAATAATGAGAACATATGGTCACAAAGAGGGGAACAATAGACACTGGGGCTTACTTTGAAGGTGAAGGGTGGAAAGAGGGAGAGGATCAGGAAAAAAAAACCTGTTATGTACTAAGTCCTGGGTGACAAAATAATCTGTATAAACACTGTGACATTAATTTCCCTATATAACATACCTGCACTGGTACCTGAAACCTCAAATAAAAAAAATTTTTTTAAAGAGAAATTATTTAATTTTTAAAAAGCCATCAGCATGCTACTTTTGTTTGTTTTTTGTTTTTTTCTCAGAGAAGACATCTTGAAAACTGCTGCTTTTTTTTTGAGATGGAGTTTCACTCTTGTTGCCCAGGCTGGGGTGCAATGGCACAATCTGGGCTCACTGAAACCTCTGCCTCCCAAGTTCAAGTGATTCTCCTGTCTCAGCCTCCCGAGTAGCTGGGATTACTGGCATGTGCCACCACTCCTGGCTAATTTTGTATTTCTAGTAAAGATGGGTTTCTCCATGTTGGTCAGGCTGGTCTCAAACTTCCGACTTCAAGTGATCCTCCCACCTTGGCCTCTTAAAGTGCTGGGATTATAGGCATGAGCCACCGTGCACTTTATTCTTAAATATATAAGCATATTTTTTCCCATGAGGCCTAAGTTAAAAAAAATTAAAAAACATCATAGGTTATTTTATTATACAATGCAATTTTGCAATTTTGAAAATTGAAGACTTGTCTATTTAGTGAACTAATTTATTCCCATTCTTTCCTCCTTATTGCAAGGGCAATCATGCCAAACCTCATTCATGTGAAAATGTGTTTAAAATGAATTAAAACATTACTAGCTATATAGTGGAATTCATTATGCAGGAAATTCTTACAAAGGCGTGTATTTGTTATTCAAGAGTTCAAAATATTTTTTTCATGCCCACTTCCCTAGTAAAGGGGAATGTTTTAATTAGCTGTGCATGCTCTTTGTTGTTATATCTTAGCATTAGACCACACCAAACAGCCTAGAAAGCCATCAGCAATGGGATGGAAATCACATAGAGAAGGAAAGACTTGAATTCAACAACTGGCTTCTAGTAAGGGTGGAACACGCTTAAGTGAATTAGCCTTCATGAGACTCCACAAAATGAAGTCTGGATTATTTATTTCCTAGTGGCATTGTGAAAATGAAGTGAAATATCTTATGGATTACATCTGGAACACAAGAATTCAAACACAGAAAGAAACATGAATCATCATGCAGAGATGGATAGCAGCAAAAGAGGGAAAACAGCTACGATCAAAGCATGTGTTTGAGATTTTTCCTCTGGTGTGAACTTCCAGCCCAGAATTAACCCAGAGGGTCTTTTGAGAAACAGGAGACCTAGAAGAACTTACAAGGGAAAAAAGAGGTTCCATGTCCCACAACACTTTAGAAATTTTGAAATAAACTTTAAAATATTATTTAAACCCAAATATTGTGGATTTATTAGACTGAGTTATCCTTTTAATACCTAATACATCTAATAAAAATTTATTATTAATAAGAGTTTTATAAAACATGATTTGGAAACACATCTATTTACCAGATTCTTATAAATGAATTTCTAACACTTCTTTGAAAGACTGCACAATTAGAAATTAAAGAGGTAGTGATTTATTAATTAAAGATACACTTTTCCCTATAATTATTCTTAAAGAAGGACCTGAGAATAATAGTTTTAAAAGTTTGGTGAGACTACCTCATATATACACAAGGGATATATAAATTGTTCATACCACATACATAAAAATATGTGTATATATACATAAATGCATACACACACGTACTCTATTAATTCACTATACATAG
The DNA here is from genome assembly GCF_030222135.1 of Aotus nancymaae. Classification (NCBI taxonomy): domain Eukaryota; kingdom Metazoa; phylum Chordata; class Mammalia; order Primates; family Aotidae; genus Aotus; species Aotus nancymaae. Next base: position 68,606,641 of record NW_026988422.1, on the reverse strand, counting down.
TTTCTTATTTTAAAAATAATTCAATGTAGCTCAAACTTGCTTTACAATGGTTCATTTATCTTCTGCACAATATACTCATTGAAAATAATAGCTAACACATTCAAAGAATGTGTTGTAATTGCACTAAATGCTCTACATATAAGCTTTTATTTAATCCTCAAAGCAATCCTAGGAGGCAGGTTCATCTGTTCTCTTTTACAGATTTGAAAAGGGGAGCTTTGGAGAAGTTCAATAGCTTGCACAAAATTGAATGTATTAGAGGTGAATGATGCAGACACATTCTAAAGTTACCCCTAATGAGTCAGACCATTGCACAATTTTCTCTCCTAGAGTATGGGCGGAACCTGTGGTTTGCTTCTAACCAATGGCATATGGCAATATTGAAGGGGTTTTGCCAATTTAATTCAGGTCTTCGACAAGTTTATTTTAAGTTAATTTAAAAGGCAGATTTTCTTGGGTGGACCCAGTCTAATCAAGAGAAAGCTTTTAAACAAGGGACTGGAAACTTTCCTTTAGCAAGCAGTTTGACTGCTGAACTTGAAGAAGCAAGCTGTGAACTCCATAGCCACAAAGACTGAACCTGCCAACAATCTAAATGACCTTGGAAGAGAACACTGAGCTTTAGGTGACAATGCATCTGTCTTATGCTTGATTGCAGGCTTGTGAAACCATGAGCAGAGAACTCAGCTATGCTGTGCCTGGACTCCAGACCCACAGAAACTGGAAGACAATAAACATACAGTATTCCACCACTAAGTTAGTAGTATTGTATTACATAGCAGTAGAAGACTAATACAGTGATGAAGATGAGTTTTGAACTCCGGAAGTCTGTCTTTAAAGTTTGCATTCATAGTGACATCCACTGACATCCCAGCCTCTCAAAGATGCAGCTTGCTATCTGCTATCCTATAGATACACAGCTGTACAGCTATGTACTCTGTGGTCCAGGTGTGATATGGCTTGGCTCTTTGTCCCCATCGAAATCTCAAGTTGTCCCCATCCAAATTCATCATGTTGAAATCTCATGTGGAATCCAACATTTCTCGAGTGTTGAGGATGGGGCCTAGTGGCAGGTGACCAGATTAGTGGATGGGATTTCTAACGGTTTAGCACCATCTCCCAAGTGCTGTTTCATGATAGATTTCTCATGAGATCTGGTTGTTTGAAAGTGTGTACCACCTCTCCCTTTGTTCTCTCCTCCTCCTGCTCCAGCCATATAGGACATGCCAGCTTCCCCTACACCTTCCGCCACGATTCTAAGTTTCCTGAGGCCTCCCCAACCATGCTTCCTGTGCAGCCAATGGGACAGTGAGCCAATCAAATCTCTTTTCTGTACAATTTGCCCATTCTCAGGTAGTTCTTTATAGAGATCTATAAACTCATAGATCAACACAAGGTGTCTATGAGTTTAGGAATGAAAACAAGGTTAGTTGTTGTCCTCTACTTCATATTCAGAACTCTTTAGGGAAATTGGTGGATAGGACCAGATGTAGATTGAAAGTAGCAACATTTATTTTTTGGAAGTGGTACTATCCTTACTTGAATGACCTTGGAAAAATCACGTGTTGCCCTCTCCCTCAGTTTTCTTTGTGACATTGGGAATATTTTATTTAACTTTCAACTTGAAAAAAAAAAATCTATTGATTGTACCATGCAACGATGACTGGGAAAATATTTTTTCTCAAATAGTAAGCATTTATAAAATATTAGCTTAGACACCTAAAATACATTTCAAAACTCATTTAATGAGGGCCTACTCAGTACCGAGTGTTATCAATCTTCGCAGATTCCTTAAATATTGAGTTCTCCTTTTTCTTTTAACAAGCTGGAATGAAAGTTAGTGAATTATATGACTTGCCCCTCTGACCATAAGACAAAAACAAAGAAGTCCTGATTTATTGGGCTGTTAGATAAATCTGGCTTCTTCTGGATCTTTAATTCTGTATTCACAAGCTGAACATATTCAATACGTTAAGGAACAAAGAAAAATGTCAGATGATTTCAATTGTGTGTTTTTGTATTCTACTAGATGATTCCATTTCAAATACAACTATCAGAAAAACAAGGCAGTGGGTATTTGTGTTTATTCTTGGGTCTTATTTAGGGAGATGTGTTTTTAAATGAAACATAATTTTAAATGTATCTCTTCAATCCTCCACCCCTTATAAATGTCTTGCTACATCTACTAAGAATTTAGGAACAACAATCCTTGATTGTCAGCCTTCCTTTCTAAGCATACATTGCAAAGAACTGCTAATTTCATTTTCTTTCTGTTTAGTTTCATTTCTTCCTTCTTAGGATTTCTGTTTAAAAAAGCTTTTAGCAGTCTTTGCTCGCATATGGTGCATATGCTTGTGAAATAGGCAAACCAGCTTGAGTAAAACATGAATAAAAATAAACCACACAGAACCAAACTACAAACTTTTTGGGAGGTCCTCAGTAGTGCTGCTTTTTTTTTTTTTCTGCACATGTCAATGATTCCTGTTTGGAACCAGGAATGGAATTCTCTGAAATACTCAAATACAGTAAGAAAGATGGCATTGTTCTTTAGATCAAAGACTTAAATGAGATCTATGAGTTCTGAGAAGTTCTTCATCTTATGAGATTTGCAGGCTCTTTTCCTGAGCAAAACCTTCAGCAAAAGATGAAAATTACCGGATATGCTTACTTTAAGATAAACTTGACAACTTCATTTTGACATATTATAAAAAGACAGACACTAAACATAGCAGGCCACAGAGTAAAGAGTAAAGCCTTCAAACCCAAATATTTAAAACCCAGCTACTCAAGAAGCCATAGAAATAAAGTGTAGTTTTCTATTGAAATCCCTTTGGCATTATCTTCCTGCTGAATGTTTTCACAACACACTGAGCAGTCTATATCCCTGAGGATTGCTTTTCTCTAGTTGATTTATATGTTTACACACGTTTAACTACTCATTGTATTGTCTATTAAAGAGAAAATTCATACCAGGCATATAGGTCTGGGTCCAGGTGGCTTACTAGACTGGTTCAAGATGTGGGTGGGGGCTTTGGTGTCTGGATGGTATTTCAGCCTGTGTTCAAAGATGGAGGGAAAAGAACAAAAGAAAGGAGGAGAGAATTTATGCTGAGCAACTTCTCTGCTCTAAACTTGCCAATGCAGTTTTTGAGGTCTGACAACATCTTCTCTCTTTACTGTTTGGATCAGAATCAATCAGGAAGTCAATGGAAGAATATTAGGTATGTACAAAGCAGGTAGGAAACACAGAGCAACTGAAGTTTGTTGTCTGTTTACAATTTTGATGTTGTGATAAGACAAGAATTTAATAACACAGAAGTCATCCATGTGAGTGTTTTAGTTCATTTTCTGTTGCTTATAAAAGAACACCTAGGGGCCAGGTGTGGTGGCTTACGCCTGTAATCCCAGTACTTTGGGGGCCGAGGCAGGCAGATCACCTGAAGTCAGGAATTCGAGAGCAGCCTAACCAGCATGGTGAAATCTCATCTCTACTAAAAACACAAAAATTAGCCAGACATGATGTCATGTGCCTGTAATCCCAGCTACTCAGGAGGCTGAAGCAGGAGAATTGCTTGAACCTGGGAGGCAGAGATTGCAGTGAGCCTCGCCCAGGCTGGAGTGCACTGAGATTGTGCCATTGCACTCCAGCCTGGGGCACAGAGCGAGACTCTGTCTCAAAAAAAAAAAAAAAAAAAACACACACACACACCTAAATCTAGGTAGTTTATAAAGAAAATATAATTATGTCTTACTGTTTTGGAGGCTGGGAAGTCCAAAGTCGAGAGGTGCATCTTGAGACAGCCCACTTGCTGGTGGAAACTCTCTGCAAAGTCCCAAGGTAGTGCAAGGCAGCACATGGTGAGGGAACTGAGCAGACTAATGTGCCAGTTCAGGTCACTGCTCCTCTTTCTACAAAGCCACTGTTTTCCCTCTCATGCTAACCTATTAATTCATTAGCCTGTTAATTCATGAATGGATTAGCCCATTCCTGAGAACAGAAAACTCACCATCTAATTGTCTCTTAAAGGCTCCACCTCTGAACACTGCCACATTGGGGATTAAATTTCAACATGAGTTTTTGAGGGGATATTTAAAGCATAGCAATGAGAGATGTCACCTTTAACTATTGCTTTATAATTACAGTAATGACAGAGTCTTCAAAGAGGAAATGGGACATTACCTGTCAGTGTAGGGGCTTTCAATTTAAGAGGATGAGGGGGCGAGGAAGTCATGCCAAGGCCTGAGAACAATGTAAATAAACGGGAGAAAAGACAAGTTGCATAATGAGTATGGCAGGATAACAACTATCACCTGGATTCTGGTTTATCGAATACAGGGATCGCAAACTCAGATTCCTCATGGGGTGAAATGGTAATGTAAATGAGAAGAGCAAGCTGGGGAGTATACTTTCCTCAAGGTTCTCAGTTTTTAGAAATTTTGTTATTTTTAAAGAAAGTGAAATATTCTTCACTTCCACAAGAAAAACAAATCTTCCCGTTTCTTTCTCTTCTTCCTCTCCTCTCTGCAACATAGGCTCACAGTATTATTTCTCCTTTAAAACAAACAAGCAAACAAACAAAACCAAAAGCAGCAGATCAGACATGTAGATAAGCCACCATGGATACTCGACCTCCCGTCATGAGACAATATGAAGCACAAGGAGCCAGCCTGCCTGGGTTCCTTCTCTGTCTATGGGAGAAGCTGCAAGTCTTTTTGAAACACTGTGCAAGCCAAACAATGCACATCTATAAGCAAGAATGCCCTCATCAGCCACCAAAGTGCAACTTCTGTTGGAGAAGAGAAGGGTGCCATATGATTGCAAAGATAAGAACTTTTAGGAAGTTAAAGGAATTAGACTTCTGGTTCAGTATGTGGTTCAAGATCCAGGCTCCTTCCTACACAGAGCCCAGATTTGATTCATTTGGTAAATGCTAAATCCATTCCATTTGCATAGCATGTTCTCTAAAACATTTTCAATTGGAACTGATTTTGTATTTGAGAATGAAAGAAGAATGTATTCTGGCAAGCTGATGTTTCCGTCTGCGTGGAGCTGCCTTTCCAGGGGGTTGACAAACACCCATCTTGGCCCCTCAGCATTTTTCTATGTGCTGAATAGACTTCAGGAGCATAGATCACTTTTATTGCAGCATGCAATATGTTTGATAATAAACTTTTAAGCTCTATTTATTGGGCTACACATACAAAGCCATTACTTTCTTGGCTAACACCCATACCTTATCTAATGGGAAAGATAAAGAGTTATTTCAGTAAGAAACTTTAAAGAGCATTTGATACTTGGAAGAAAAGAGTAATCAAACCACCTAATATTTATTTTCTCCTGTGTGCCTGGCATTATAATATTGATTGATACTTCCTTCTACCCATCTCATACATAAGCATGTTGTCTCAGTGTGTGTGTTAAGCTTTAAATAATTGTTTCCTGGGCATTAGAGAAACAGATTTTACTGCCTGAGTAGAAAATATCTGTTAATTGCAGGAGATTTCAGAAGGACAGTGAAAGAAGGAAAAAAAAACCTTCTAATATTGCAATATTTGAAGCTGACTGATGATTACTAGATAACTTATGAGCAATTGACCTCATTTAAATATAGATCTGACAAATGGGGAGTATATTTTAATGCTAGATGGGAGGTAAAATGCATATAATGCTTCATTATTTCCAATACATTTTCACCTTCACTACATTATTTGATATATGAAACAGCACTGAGAGTCCTGGTGGGAAAATGGGTGTGTGTGTGTGTGTGTGTGTGTGTGTGTGTGTGTCTGTGTGTCTATACAAAGAGAGGTTCAGGAATTATTATCTCCATCTCACAAATGTGGTCATTTAGCTGAGTTTGAATGATGAACATGCAATTCAACAGCTAGTTAGTAGCAGAACTGAGCCTTCCCAGTGATTTATATCACAATAATACATGTTTTTGCATCTCCAGTATTCATTAGCTGCATGTCCTATTGTATCATTATGTATCTGCCAATGGTTTACATGGAATTATATACATTCCCTTGCTGATCTAAAATGATCTTTAGGGATTAATGGGTTCAGGATGTACAGAGACAACGAAGTGAAGCCTAAGGTTTTTGTTGTTTGATTGGTGGGGAGACACGTTTTCTCTCATTCAGAAAATGAGAAATGAGAGAGCATCTGTTCCTGGTAGCTATTTGTAGCCATCTTGAAGCCACACACGGTCTGCTTTGAAATAAAACTGTACTCTTGCAGGCTGAAAAAATATTGCCATTGAGAACAACAGGCTAAGTACATATGTAAACCGGATCAAGCCTTGCATGGCCTTTTGTTTTTTTCCTTTTTAATTCAATATGTTAAGAACGAAAATTAATTCTTTTTATAACATAAGCTAATCTGGGTTGTGGTTTCTATTATTTATGACCAAAATAACCCCGAGTGTTGCACAAAAGCTACATCTGTAGAAACCAAATTTCACACCCTTGCTTTGATTAGAGAAAACCTTTAGAGGTATCTGCAAGCATTATGGGTAACTTTAGTTAGGCTATGCCCAAATACTTTTTAAACCTTGACGCAGAAAGAAGCAGCACAGCACATGCATGCGAAACTTTTTGGGCTAGGCACAATCACTCATGCCTGTAATCAGAGCACTTTGGGAGATCAAGGCAGGAGGATCACCTGAGGTCAGGAGTTTGAGATCAGCCTGGCCAACATACTTAAAATAAAAATAAAACTCCATCTGTACTAAAAATAAAAAAAAAACAAAATTAGCCGGGAGTGGTGGTAGGCCCCTGTTATGTCAGCTATTCCAGAGGGTGAGGCAGGAGAATCTCTTGAACATGGGAGGCAGAGGTTGCAGTGAGCTGAGATCGCACCTATACACTCCTTGGCAACAAGAGCAAAACTCTGTCTCAAAAAAAAAAAAAAGAAAGAAAGAAAAAGTGTTTTTGGATTCTAGGTTAAAGAAGTAGTTTGGGTTCATATATCAGATTGTGTGGAACATCAAATTGGAGAGGGAAACATTTTCTTTGCTGCTTCTCATAGCCCAGCACTGGTATCATTCCAGGAGTCTGAGCTTTGTGAGCGATGAGACTCACTGCCCCTGGCATAGACACTGGCTCACTATGTGGCATGATATGCCAGGGCAAAGGTGAGACTCTTACAAGTGACTTTGAGAGCAGTTGCCATCAGCCCAGGGAGATGGGCAGCTGGTAGTTGGACAGAAATTACATTAAAACTTTGACATGGGAGAGTAGCAGACATATTTGTTTGTGAGAATTAAAATAAAATTTTTTTTGGGTGAGTTTTTTTGTGGGGAGTTGTCAAGAACTATGAAGAACCTGAGATTTTATCTTGCTTGCAAGCTAAGATGCTAGTATAGCATGGCTTTTTGAATGCTTGCAGAATTCATTAGACTGCAGTGTAAAAGACAAAGGAGTTAATTACTCAGAGCAAAACAATCATGAGCAGCAATTAACCTTGCCCCCACATTCCCTAAGGACAAGGTACAGGAATCTACATAGACACTACTCACACAGTGTGTTAACATCACATCTGAGTAATTCTGGCCTTAGGGGACCCAAGTATTTTATACAGAGCAGTAAACACAACAGCCTTCTGCCCTGGAGGTACACAGTACTTCTATCATCTAAGGCTGTTTGGTATCCAAACATCCCTGAAAATTTAGTCCAAAGCAAAAGGGAAGAGTTAGTGTCTTTGATGGTTAATTTTAAGTGCCAACTTGACTGGATTAAAAGATACCTGATAACTGGTAAAGTATTATTCCTGGGTGTGTCTGTAAGGGCATTTCTGGAGGAAATTGGCCTATGAGTTGGTGGACTTAGTGTGAAAGACTCACCCTCAATGTGGGGAGCACTACCCAATCAGCTGGGGCCCTGGAGAGAATAAAAAGCAGAGGAAAGGCAAATATGCTCTTTCTTCTGAAGCTGGGTCACCCTTCTGCTCCTGCCTGTGGACATTAGGACTCCAGATTCTCTAGTCTTCGGACTCCGGGATTTGCATCAGCAATCCCCCTGAGGTCTTGTGCCTTTGGTCTTACACTCAGAGTTATACCAGTTGCTTCCTTGACTTGTGAGGTTTTTGGAGTTGGACTGAACTATGTCACTGGATTCCCTGGGTCTCCAGCTCACAGACAGCCTATCATGGGACTTTTTAACCTCCGTAATCACATGAGCAAATTCCTTTAATAAATCACCTCTATCCCTTATCTATCAATCAATCAATCTATCTATCTATCTATCCATCCATCCTATTCGTTCTATATCTTTGAAGAATCCTGAATAATACATTGTCCCTGCCTGACATATGTGAAGAATTTCATGGATAGACTCATAGAGCACTGTCTCCCAGAAGGACATCACAGTATTGTTTGAGAATCCACATTGAGTTGGTGGATATTAAATTCTTACAGTATGCACATTAAAAAATAACTTGCTCATTATAACTCAAAGTATAAACTAAATATTCATGAGTCCATGCCAATATAAATGAATAAATAAATTTATGCATGGAGGAGAGAAAAGAAGTCTCCCATATAGAAGAATTCAAAATAATTTATGTAAATACTCTGTCTTCAAAGAGGAGGAGCATAATTCTGTTCTCTGTAAGTGTGGGCTAAACACAGTGACTTCCTTCCAAAGTATACAAAAATTAGGGTGGGGTAGGAGAAGAAGATAAAATTTATAGTGGAGAAAAATGACAAACACTGCATCATCCAGGTGATAAAGCCCACCAAATAACTCAAACCCAAGTCTTACCAGGAGAAAAACATGAGAAAAATTCCAATGTGGAGTATTGTGCAAAATACTTGCCACCGCTCCTCAAAACACTCAAAAGTCCTGAATACGGTTTGGCTCTGTGGCCTCACTCAAATCTCAGGTCAAATTGTAATTCCTATGTGTCAAAGGAGGGGCCTGGTGGGAGGTGATTGAATCATGAGGGCAGACATCCTCCTTTGCTGTTCTCTTGATAGTGAGTGAGTTCTCACGAGATCTGGTTGTTTTAAAAGTGTGTAGCATGTCCCCATTCACTCTCTCTCTCTCCTGCTGCCGTGAGAAGGTGCTTGCTTCCCCTTTGCCCTTCTACCACAATTGTAAGTTTCCTGAGGCCTCCCAGCCATACCTGTTGTATAGGCTGCAGAACTGTGAGCCAAATCTCTTTTCTTTATAAACTACTAGGTCTCAGGTAGTTTTTTATAAAAATGTGAGCGTGGACTAATACAGTCCTCAAAACCAACAAAAAAGCCTATGAAATTGCCATAGCCAGGAAGAATGTAAGTAGACATGAGTACTAAATATAATCTGATATTTTGGCTGAGAACCTAGAACAGAAAAAATACATTATGTTAGAATTAAGAAAATCTAAAAAAAAAAAAAAAAAAAAAAAGTTGCTCCTTGATTTTCAATGGGTTATTTTCTGATAAACCCATTTTTGTTGAAAATGTTGTAAGTCTAAAATTTATTTAATACATAGAACCTACCAAACACCTTACCATTAGACAAAGCTTATTTCATGATGGATTACACAAAGCTTATTACACAAAGCTTATTTCATGATGGATTGTTGAATATCTCATGTAATTTATTGAATACTGTACTGAAATGAAAAACAGAATGATTAAAAAGGCACTCTAAGTATGATTTGTAGTTGACGTGTATCAATTTTGCACCACGATAAAGTGGAAAACATTTAAGTCAAACCACAGTAAGTCAGGGACCATGAGCATGAAAGTTTGTTAATGACAATACATTAATATTATTTATTAATTGTAAAAAATATAACAAAATGTTAATCATGGGGAAATTGGACACAGAGTATATGAACACTCTGTAGCAGTAGCTCAATTTTTCTACAAATCTAAAACTGTTCTGAAAAATAAAATATGTTGAAAAATAATGAGCCCTCCTATGTCTCAGCAATTCTATTTCTAGGTATATAATAAATAAAAATATGTATATATATATTCATATAATAAATGTACAGCAATATTTATAGCATTACTGTTTTTAATGCATTTATTTAGAAAATAATCCTAAAATCTTTAAATTGTATAATGAATATATACGCACTATAGTATAGTGACAGTGAAACTCTATGCACCAATAAGTATCAATAGACTACCACTACACACAGCCACATTGATAAACCTAACTGTGCAAAGGAGACCTCTTTTAAAAGTGCATACTATGATTCTTTTTATATGAAATCAAAATTACTACAACTAATCTGTAGCGTTACAGGAGAGTGTGTTTACCCTTGAGGGGAAGTGACTGGATTGAGACAAGGGCGTCTTGTGTCTTTAGGTGCTGGTAGTGTTCCCTTCTTTGATCTGGGTGCTGGTTACAAGAGTATTCATTTTATGAACTTCAATAAAAGTTTGTTTTAAAAAAATGTTTGTATCACATTCACAGGATGTTGAAGCATGGTTACACCCAGTACATGATGAATATTGAAGTATTCATAAATGTCCTGGCATGAAATGCTTTTAGACCAGGTGTCCCTAACCCTCAGGCCATAGACCTGTTGGGAACTGTTAGCAAGTAGGCCTTACAGCAAGAGATGAGTGGTGGGCAAGCGAGCAAAGCTTCATCTGTATTTACAGCAGGTGTCTATTACTTGTATTACCCCTGAGCTCCACCTCTTGTCAGATCAGAGATGGCATTAGATCTCATAGGATTGCAAACCCTATTGTTACCTGTGAGAGTGAGGCATCTAGGTTTTGTGCTCCTTATGAGAACTAAGGCCTGATGGTCTGTCACTATCTCTCATCACACCTAGATAAGACTGTATTAGTCTGTTCTCATGTTGCTAAGACATACCCAAGGCTGGGAAATTTATAAAGGAAAGAGGTTTAATTGACTTATAGTTCAGCATGGATGTGGAGGCCTCAGGAAACTTACAGTCATGATGGAGGGGGAAGCAAATATGACCTTCTTCACATGGCATTTGCAAAAGGAAGTGAAGAGCAAAAATGGGGAAAAGTCCCTTATAAAGCCATCAGATTTTGTGAGAACTAACTCACTATCACAAGAACAGCATAGAAGTAGCTGTCCCAATTATTCAGTTATCTCCCACCAATCCCTCCCATGACACATCTGGATTATGGGAACTACAATTCAAGAAAAAATTTAGGTGGCACACAGCCAAACAATATCAGAGACCATCTAGTTGCAGGTAAACAAGCTCAGAGCTTCCACTGATTTCACATTGTGGTTAGTTGTATAATTATTTTACTATATATTACAATGTAATAATAATAGAAATAAAGTGCACAATAAATGTAATGTGTTTAAATAATCCCAAAACACTCCCCTTGCCCTTCTGGTCTGTGGAAAAATTGTCTTCCATGAAACCGGTCTCTGGAGCCAAAAAGGATAGGTACCACTGTTTTAGACAACTAAGTTATCCAATGACGTGATAAAGTAAAAGGTCACAGATCAAGAAACTCAAACATAAACGAAAGAGGATAAGCCTTGGGAATAACGTGGGATGTGTTACTGTGTTTTTGGAATTGAAATCCTATTTTTAGCTTTAATTCTCTAAAATGAGGGGTGGAATATGACAGCAAATAGAATAACAGAAAGAAGTGACAAATAATTGTAGTTATTGATACAGGGTTGGATAAGCTTAAAGAGAGTAAATAAATATGTTGTATCTTTCTTACAAGAGGAAAATAGTAGCACGGAAACATCTCCTCTCATAAATGTAAGAAGATCCCCTTGTAACAACAACCAACTGGTATATTGCCATCAATCAATCCATATGCCTTTATTTTTAGCATACTTATAATAAGAAAACAAGTATTCATTCAGAGAGGCAGCATAAAACATAAACTTTAGGGCAACATTGCCTTAAAGATTGCCTTAAACCCAGGCCCCATTACTTAGTAGCTGTGTGGCCTTGGGCACGTGCCTCACTTCTTCCTAAAAAACGAGTAAGACCTTTATAATAATGTGTTTATAAGGATTAAATATAAGCTTTTAAAATATAATCTATGATTATATATCAAACCCTGAAAACTGATTCATTAAATCATAGAACAAACATACAAGGAAGTCATTTTTACCTCTATCTTATAACAGAAGAAACTGAGACTTAGAGTCCTTAAGTGATTTGCCTAAGGTCATAGAGCTTTTAAATAGTGGAACAAATTTCAAATTCAAATGCATACCCTTCCCCTTCCCTGGCTTCCCAACCTCTCTAAAATGCTTTCATCCACTAAATTAGGTTCTTTCATTCAGGATATAAATCAGTCTGTCATTTTAAAGATCCCTGAAACCATCATTAGGTTGTTCTTTTGAGAACATATCTCCTATTATTTTTGAGAGGTCATACATGTTAGCTCATTTAATTTCTTATTCAGGTAAACGAAATCTATTATTTTTCATCTTCTCCTCATTGTAGTGATGAGAGCCAATGATCATTAGCTACAATTTAAAAGGCTTTTTGTTATGTGAAAAGCAGTTATTAATTTTAGAGAAGATAACAAACTAAGTCTAAAATTTCACATATACAAGAGCAAATTAAAGAGCTTTTGGCCATGCAATCTCACGCTCCATGAATGGTCTCTGACATCTCTGCTTCTCATTTGATAAATCTTCCAAATAATTAGTCATCCTATTATATTTAGCCAGGGATAATCTTGAAGATTCACCAATTACATATTTATAAAATACATTCTGACTGTTGGGTGAATTAACTTTTGATAGAGTAGTGCCTTTTTCCTGCATCTTTTTATTCTAGTTGCAACAGACATATGAAACTTTAAGAAATATGCTGAAATTTGGATTTCATTTTTACTTGCTGGTTTTGACCAAAACAAAACAAACAAGCAAGCAAGCAAACAAACAAAAAAACAAAACAAACAAGAAACTTCTTCTGCCTTTCACTGAAGGAAAAAACAGAGGTTAAAATTACAAAATTTCATGATCAAAGTCAATTTTTAAATTTCTACAAGCTTAGATTTTGACACAAGAATTTTGAAGAAAAATCACTTGAGTGCATGCATTTGCATTGTTACATGCTTATAACTAATCAAGAAAACTTCAGTCTTTTTTATTTTCACTTATATAAGTAAATTCCATAATTTGATATCAATATACCAGTCTTTTTTGTTGTTGTTAGTTTACCTTATAAGATGACTCACATTTCTACCACTACCTTGATAGTACAATATGCAACTAACTTTAACTACTGACCCCTTATTTCAAAATGTTTATACGGCTATTTTTATTTAAATACAAAGGTCTGGAATGTTTGTAATAAATCCTGAATATCTCCAGTCAGGAGAGATGCTTGGTACTGCTACATGCAATGTAATTAAGGACGCAGCCTATTAACAACCCAGGCTATCAGTTGTAAACCTTATACTTAGGTATAGTGAAGAACCAGAGGCAGATCTAGTCTTACGAAAACTGTAAAGCAGCTTAGAGTCAGTTCTGACCTTTAGCAAATTAAGGTTATCTGCCCTTATTCTAACTGATCTACAAGAAATAAGATAAAGCCTCATTGAAAAACTTAACAACATCTTGAGATTCTACAAGTTACTATATGTAATATCTGGCATTCGATAAAAATTTACTGAGAATATAAAAGATAAAGGCCAAGAGTAAAATAAAAAGACAGATGACCAAGTTATTGGAGTTAACAAATATAAGATTTAAAAAACTTAATTAATATCTTCAAGAAAATAGACAATGGATATGTTTTCCTGAGGGAATTAAAACCAGTGGAAGAGAATTGAATCTTGAAATCTAGAAGAATTATAGTGATTAACATTCAAAACTTAATATATTAATTGAATGATAATTTTCAGACATTATTAGATAAACAGAAGATGAGGAAGTTGAATATTTACAGCCTGAAGCATAGAGAGCAGAAAAGATAATAACTAAGTAAAGTTACATAATAGATAATATGGGGTTGGTAAAAAAATACATAATATATTTACATTTGCAGTTCCAGATGTGTAGGAGAGAAAAAATGAGAGGCAGAAGCAATGTTTTTTAAAAAAGAATTTTCTAAAACTGAAGACATTAAATTCTAAATTTATTAATTTATAAATTTTGTTTTAAAACCCAACCAGATTAAATATGAACATATTCACACCCAAAGGCATTAGAGAAATACTGCTGACTTCCAATGTCAAATAACCATAGGAAGAAAAGATTGATTTATTCCCTCAAATCAGTACCAATCTGACATCTAACATTTCAATGGAAACAGTAAAGAGTAGAAGAGAGTAGAATTAATCTTATTAAACAAGTCAGTGGGATTATCATTATTATTAATCTCTAAGATGATGTGATGAAATAATTTTAAAGTGGCAACAAAATAAATACAATTTTAGTTGTAAAAAAGGTAACAGAATTTGTCATCGGTGTACTCACACTAGTGTAAATACTAAAAGAATTTTTTTTAATCAGACAAAGAAAAATGATCTGAGATAGAAAAATAGTAAGACATGAAGGAATAAAAAGCAATGATAAAGGTAAATGTGTGAACATATACAAATATACCTATACAGGACAACAACAGCAGAATAATAACTTTGGTAATAATTATAATAACAACAATGACAAGATGATGAAGGAGGATATCTTATAAACTATACATTGCGGGCATTTTTGTGTGGAAATTAATAAGCTGATTTTAACATATACATGGAAGTGAAAAGAGCCAAAATCACCAATATAATATTAAAGAATAACGAAAGACTTTTCAGATATTGAGACTTACTACAGTGCCATGGAAATTAAGAACATATGGTATTGGAGCAAGGGCAGATATGCAGATCAATGGAAAAGGAATATGGTCAAGAAACAGATTCAGATGTATAAAATCTGAAAGCCTTTTATGAAAAAGGCTTTACTGAAGTGCTCCAGGGAAGGGATTTTTTTTTTTTCTTTCAAATAAACAAGACTGAGTCAATCAGAAAATTAAAAGTCCATGTGAGAAACAGTGAATCTTGACCTTTAATTTATACTAAAGGAAGAAAACTCTTGACTGCTATTTTGTACTTAAGAAGAAAACATAAGAGAACATCCTCATGACACTGAGTAGCAAACATTTCTTAAATAGGACATTGAGAAGTACCATCCATAAAGGAATAAATGACAAACATGGACTACATTAAGATGAAGAACTCCTGTTTATCAAAAGATACTGTTATGACAATAAAAGTCAGGCATGGGGGAAGAAAGCTGTTATACATGCATCCTACAGGGACTTTGACCTAAAATATATGAAGAACTTCTACCTATTAATAAAACAATAGCCAACTGCCTCCTCTCATCATAAAAATGAGTTAAATGTCTTAAAGACAGTTTACAAAAGATGATACATACATGCCACCAGGCATACGAAAAAATACTCAATATCATTATCAAAGGAATGCAAATTAAACTCACAATAAAATATCACCACACAACCCACAGAACGGCTTAAATGAGAAAAGACTGACCAAACCAAGTCTTCACAGAAGGTGGATAACTAGAATTTTCATAAACTGCTGTTGGCCTGTCATTTAGTAAAAACACTTTGGAAAATTGTTTGGCAGAATCTTCTAAAGCTAAAAATACATATGTTCACTTTTCTACTATTTCCATTCCTAATTATATACTCAAAAAATCTGAACACAAATGATTAACCAAAGTCATGCATAAGACGTTCACGGTAGCATTATTTGTAATAGCCTCCAACTGAAAGCTACTCAAGAAGACCACTAACAGTCAAATAACACATTCTGGTATATTCCTACAGTGGAATGTTGGTATATTCCTACAGTGGAATGTTGGTATATTCCTACAATATTTAACAGGGAGAGGATTCACCCTCGGCGAGGGGCTCGCAGGTGGGCCGTGGGGCCGTCTCTGCCGTGAAAACGGGGACCAGAGGAGGGTTGCTGTTTCCTTTGGGGGAAGGGTGGATGCAAAGCGGGTCCAGTTTATGGCGGACAAAAAGGAAAATAAGGTGAACGGGTCTACGTTGGCAGAGACCGTCCTTCCCAACTCCCTACGGGTCCCTCTGCCCGTCCCGGGCGTGTCCCGGTCCACACCTCTCGGCTGTGTGGGCTTCTGGAGAAGGGGCTCTACTCTGCGGAGGAAGGTCTAGATGGACCCAGTTTCTGCAGCTCGTTCCCGTCCTCACCTTTCCGCGGTGTGGCCTTCTGGGGTCTAGGTGGACCTCGTTTCCCCAGCTTGTCCCCTCGTCTGTACCTCTCTGCTGTATGGGCTTCTGGAGAGGGGAAAGGGAGCCACACTGCACGAGGAGACTGAGGTCCCGCTAGACCCAGCTCCCCAGCGTCTCCTCGTCCGCACTTCTCCTACTCTGCGGGCTTCTGGGGAGGAGGAAGGCGGAGTTGAAGTTAGTAGAGGGAGGTGGAGCCACTCTGGATGAAGAGACAGGTCCAGGTGGACCCAGTTCCCCAGCGTCTCCCGGTGCGCACTTCTCCCGCTCTGTGGGCTTCTGAGGAGGGGGAGGGGAGCCACTCTGTGGATGAGGAGACTTAGGTCCACGTAGACCCAGGTCTGCCTTGCCCGACGGCCCCCTCGGGCCGGTCCTCCCCGACCAGGTGAGCTGAAAGCCACTATCTCCTTCCACCAGCTACTAAAAATACCCGCAAGCTGCCCACCTCCCGGTGGGGAGAAGCCTAGGGCAGGCGCAAAAAATAAAATAAAATAAAATAAATATTTAACAGGGAGAGTGAACATCCTAACTCCTACACAAGAGAAATAAATGAATTTCCCAAATACAGTATTGAACAAAGGAAACAATATATGAAAGATGACATACTGTATTATTTTGTTTATATAAAGGTAAAAATAGCTAAAATTATCTATGAATTTAGAAGTAAGGATAGTGATTACCCTAAATGTAGTCACTGGGAGGAAACATCAAGAATGCTTCCAGCATGAGATAATGTTTTCTTTCTTGACCCTGGTGATGGTTACATGACATCTGTTAACTTTGTGATAGGAAGAGCTGTGTAATGTTCTACACATATGTTAAATTTCAATCAGAAGTTTATTTAAAAATTCATATTCAATAATTTGCCATGAATCCATTGCAGTAGACTTCATATTTCTGCCAATTCCAGTAATTGAAGAGGGGAGAGTGGTGTCTTGAAATCAAATAATGACAGACAAGTTCAGAAATGAGGCCTCTGTGACAGAATACATATGAGGCAGGGAATGGTGCTAACTGCTCCTTGCAGCCTTAGGAAACGTAAAGGCCACCGAAAAGTCTGTAATTAACTTGACAGAAGTCCCACTGGTGGTAGGATCAGGGCACCGATCAGAGATGCTCAGAGGTGCCACTCAAGCTTTCTTCCAGATTCCAGTTTCCCTAGACATTTACAGGAAGCAGAGGATGGGGGAAGGGAACCATTTTCTTTACCAAGGAGACTATCTTTGTGGAAATCTTAGCAGAAGGCCTTCCATGCCCTTGATTGCTGAAAATGAATGGGCTTGTCTGGACACACACTCTTTGCCACGTGGAAGTGTGCCTCAAACACTCTTATGAATAACAGACTCAGACAGATAGAAAGCTGAGGGTCGTTTCATCAGCCTCACTAGATGGACTGCCACCTTGGTTGGGAACATGGCAGCAATTTAATGGATGCGCAAAAACAAAAATGTCATTACCGCTGTTGGAATTTGTCCTGCCATATGATTAACATTCCTATTCTTGTGCAAAGTGACAGAGGAGAATGTTTCCTGCTCCAGAGAGGAGAAGGAAACTGGCCAATGTTTTAGAAAACCTGGAAGAGATAAGCCTTTAACACTAACGTAGGCAGGCTCAAATCTGGAAGAATCCATCCACTCTATTTATCATATTTCTTTGTTTTCTCATCCTCACAAGCCGATCTTGTCTTTCTTTTCTTTGAGGTGAAGCAGCATGCTGAATTAGGATAAATTAATAGACTAAAACAAAACATAGCAAAAGCCTGGTTTCAATCTGTTACTGACTCCCTAATTTGAATCATAATTTTTTTCATGTACAAAATGACAAATAATTTCATCTACAAAAGATGATACATAAATGAATCATATTACAATGCTTGTGAGTACAAATGAGATAGTAAATGTGGAAACATCTTTAAACTGTAAACTACTGTTAAAACACTAGTAATTAATAACATATAAAAGCTGATTTCTTAATTCATGTCTATTTAAGATGTGATTGCTCTTTTCATCTTATATACTGGATATCTGTGAAACGTTCTATACTCTAAAGGAAAAAATAATTCCAAAATATATGTCATATTACTTGAGGATACTCTTTCTTGATTTCATCACACAGCACTTTTTATGGTTATCTGCTACATAAGTAATTCTCAGTAGATTTTAGGTGTCAGTTGTTGACTGAAAGTCTAAATATTAATCTTTTTTATTAGACTGTAGTTTGTTGGGCTGTAATATTAAAAACTAAAATTGGAATTAAATATCTACTTTGGAAAATAGTGCTATGAGAAATTAGGATTATGGAATACATTTTACCTGTTCATAGGGTGGAATTAATTGATTGGGTTATTGCAGAGACTATATATTTTTAATGTTCTGTGTTTTATCAAATAAAAAAATTTTCTAAGGAAGGTTGTCATATGATTATAAAGTAATTTTTTGTGTTCAAATATTATGAGGAATCTGATGAATTTTGAAATTATAGTATTATTTTTTATTGTGCTTTAACATGATGGTGAGAATGAATCTATCGTATTACTACTTTCCTATTTTGCTTTTCTTAAGTATGAAATGACCCTGCTCCCCAACCATCATTGAAAGACAAATTCTGGCTATCTAGCTAAATGGTAAAAATTTGAAGCCCAGGAACAGAGGATTTCTAGTGATTTGAAAAAGGTTAAAAATAACAATTTTTAGAGTTTTAACACCATAAATCTCATCGGTACAGAGAAGTTGACTGACATCTAACCTTAGCTTATGATTAAAGGCTGTCCAAGTCACAAAACCATCCCTCCTTCCCTTCTTCCCTCCCTCCCTCCCTTCCTCCCCCACTTCCTCACTTTCTCCCTTCTTCCTTTCCTCTCTTCCTTCTTTACTTTCTTCCTCCCTCTCTCCCTTCCTCCCTTTCATTTTTTTTCTAACAATACATGTGTATTGATTATATTGGATATTATTCATTTGCCCATCCAGCTTCACTCCCTACCCTTCTCCATCCTGTACTGTGTTCCTGGAATTATGCTTTTTTTCATTCATTCACTCATTTAATCATTATGGGTGTTGTCAACAGGATCTCCTGTCTTCTAGCTTGCAGTTGGGAAAGGTCAATGGAAAGCACTGGTAGTAACTGGACAGTGGGAGGAGAGTGAAGTAATAAAGTTGGGGATATTGTTCCATGTTCACAACCTGCTGTGTCACAGGTTGGCATTGACTGTGTTTCCAGTCAATGATGACCAGGGTACCTATTAGTTACCTATGCTATAGCTCCATCACTCTGTCAGGGTTTCAATGATTACCTGTCTTTTCTCCTTCAAATCTGGAAGTGGTAACAGTTTCCAGCTCTTTTTAATTCTGGAATGCTGTACAATCATTCTTAAGAAATTATTTTCATATACATATTTTTCTCTATAATACCAAATGAGCATACTATCTCATTCCTCTTGAAACTCTAACCTATCATAGTAATATATCAAGCATTACGGGAGATGAAGAATATGGAAGAAGAATGGGAATTAAGAGACTTCCCTAGGTAACTTGCAATTCATACATAAAATGTTGAGGAAAAGTGCTGTATTATTGAACTCAAATACATTGGGAGTTCAGAGAAAGATTAGTTAATGAATCTAAGAATCAAAAAAAAAAAACTTTATCCTTCAGATCTCTCAATAATAATATTTTCTCAAGAAAGTCTTTCCTGACCTTTAAATGGAAAATCCAACTATCACACATTCTCATGACATAGAGCATTTGTAATTTGAAGCAGCAGTTGAGATTTTACATGTGTCTATTTGATTATTCAATTGACATTGGTTTTACCATTAGATAATAAGCTCTCTGGAGGCAGAGACCATGTTTGCTTTTTTTTCATAAAATTCTAACTCTAGCACCTAGCACTACACCATAGGACATAGTAGGCACAAAATATTTTACTTGTTGACTAAATGAGTGAATGAATGTAAAAAATAAAATAGACATGGTGAACAATTTTAGCAAATGTAAACTGGGTTTAGTGACTGTTTATCACATATCCTGAATGCATGAGCACACTGTAACATTAAATATCTCTTTGGCAATCTTTCTCCAAAGAAACAGAGAAAGATATATCTTTTCTATGAAGTTCTTCTAAGGAGTAGATGGATCAATATTTAGTGACTTTTGGTCCTTATCCAAAACATAATTACAGAATCATTAAATGATAAGACTTTCACGTCAAATGTTGAGTCACATGATTGATTTCACTGTGGAGTCCTAACGACAACCATAGATCTCTGCTTTAGCTGATGACAAGTGACATTCTCTAGGGATGATTCAGTTTAAAACATTTGCTGCCAGAAGTTTGAGCTCCCTGGGGATGTGGTTGTTTATGGTCTAGGCAGGCAATGATTCTCAAATGTTTGTGCATCAGAATCACCTGTTGGGTTGTTAAATGCAAATTGATTGTCTTCACCTCCAGAGTGTCTGATTCAGTAGATCGAGGGTTGGGGGGTGCAGCAAGAATTGGCATTTCTTTTTTTTTTTTTTTTTTTTTTTGTGAACATGTATATTTTTATTTCTCTTGAGCAAATACCTAAAAGCAAAATTATTGGGTGATATGGCAACTCTATGTTTAAGTTTCTGAGGAACTGCCAGATTGTTTTCCAAAGTGGCTGCACCATTTTACAATCCCAATAGCAATGTATGAGGGTTTCAGTTTCTCTGCATCCTCTTTAACACTTGTTATCGTCTATTTTTTTTTTTAATTATTGGAATACTGGTGGATGTGAGGCAGTATTTCATAGCTTTGGTTTGTATTTCCTTAATGTCTAGTGCTGTTGAGCATATTTTTATGTGCTTATTGACCATCCATATGTCCTCTTGGGCTAAATGTCTGCTAAAATCCTTTGTCTATTTTTCTTTTTTTTTTTTAATTGCATTTTAGGTTTTGGGGTACATGTGAAGAACATGCATGGATGAACCTGGAAACCATCATTCTCAGCAAACTGACACAAGAACACAAAATCAAACACCGCATGTTCTCACTCATAGGCGGGTGTTGAACAATGAGAACACATGGACACAGAGAGGGGAGCACTATATACTGGGGTCTGTTGGGGGGAAATAGGGGAGGGAGAGTGGGGGGTGGGGAGTTGGGGAGAGATAGCATGGGGAGAAATGCCACATATAGATGAAGGGGAGGAAGGCAGCAAATCACACTGCTACGCATGCACCTATGCAAGAATTGGCATTTCTAATACGCCCCCATGTGAGGCTACTGGTACTGCTGGTCTGGGGACTAAATATGAGAAACACTGCATTTAAGGATGCCTTTATTCTCAGACCTCCAAAGTTTATATTTCAGTACAAATTATGTCACTACTACAAATTTTTCTTTTTAACAATTTCTCTATTTTTACTTTAATCTGCTATGTCTATCTTGAATATTCAAATGCAGCAAACATTTATGGCAAGCCTACTTTATGGTGGCACCATTCTAGGAGCTGGAGATTTATTAATTTAATGAAGCAAGCAAACTCAAGAAAAAAATTTTCTGCCCTCATAGAGCTTATATGCAGTGTTTATAGGTAGAAATGTTAAATGTATGTTTTGTACTTAATTTGAAAAGCATTCTCAGGACAGATATTATATTTATAACAGTCTTATTCCACACAATGAATTTAATTTCAATTAATGTTTATTAGAAAAAGGAGGACACACATTTAAACTAAGTAAACGTATTTTCTGTCCTGAAAAGAATCTCATGATAGACTAAGACATATAATGCATTTGTTAAATATTTCTTTGAATTTTATTCAAATGCTCCTTTTTTCTCTAAATATTGAGCAATATTTCAGTAATGATTGTAGCTTCTCTGACTAAAATTAAAATGTCATCCCAAACTGAAATATTTGATATTTTAAAATCAGGTATTTTTAAATACCTGAGATTTTTAAATCGACATGGGAAATACATGGCTAGAAATATTGCCATTTGTCTTATTGAAAACTTGGATTAAACAGTAGTTTCTGCATTTGTTTCCAGTGTGGTTAAAGCTGATGAGATCAAGAAAATGATCTTGATATTTTTGTTCACACCACCTTATTTGCTAATTTTTCCACAGGTAGACAAATCCTTATATTTCTGCACATATATTTAGTTTGTAGGGTATTATATCAACATCATTATAAAATATCAGTAAAAATATTTTTAGGAGTATTGATTATCCAGATGACTTAGAAATCTGCTAGATTTTTAAAATTTATTAAAGCATAAACTTGTTTATCTTACAGTAGTTTCAAATTTAGTACTGTGGTTTTAAAAGCCTATAAATTGTTCCATTACCATGTAATCCGTAGATAGGATAGAATAAGGTGGCTGTGTGGCACAGTATTAGAATAAAGAAGCAAACTGTGTTTGAGACATGAAGGACTTTCTTTACATCCTTTGCTTAAAAGTTCAAACTGTGACATCAGAATCTGAGAGCCAGAATTCCTATATCTGTTCTACAATTAACTAACCAAGTGACCTTGGGCATTTCCCATAACCTCTTAGATTTTCTTTTCTTATCTGTAAAATTGGTTTAATAAGAACACTTTAAAGGATTCTTTGAGTTAAATCAAGTAAAACTTCTTAGGCAGACTCCATAACATAGTGTAATAAGTGTTAGCTGTACACATGTTGATGGATATTAATAACAGACAGACAACTACATCTGTTGACAGAGTTAGAAAAAGAATGAACAAGAGGCAAAAACAGTACACTGAAATGTTTCCTATTGGTGTGTCCCCCTGTGTGTAATGAACCACTAGTTTAGAGACATGCTTCAAAGAACAGTGTTTCTGGATCAAACAAATTGAGGAAACACTGGATTTTCTATCTTCTTTCTGATATCTATTTGCATATCAATATCCTTGAGAAGCTCTGCAAAATATTTCAAAACATCTCCCAATCCTTTTAAAACTTCCTAAATATAGATCTCATGTGATATCAATTGTGACTTATAGAACTTTTGTAAAAACACTTTGCAGAATGTTGGCCGTACATTTTTACTTTACTGGGCTAATATGCTGGTAATAGGAAAAGAAAAACAAGTTAGTAGTCAAAGAAAATTAGAAAGAGAATACACAGGAATTTTACAAGCGGAAGGACTATCCTAAAGTGGTAAGCATTACGTCAGTGTTACTTTGATTTAAACAGCAATGGCAGCTTAAAACAATGTAAAAACCAAAGAACAGACAATTTTATAAGCAATGGCATGTGTCTGATATGGTGGGAAATAATAGTGTCAGCACATTCCACATGGGTAATTGGTTTTCATTGTGCATATTCCCAGCAAATTGGGCCTTTTGCTCCTAATTTAAACACCCATTTTTGTCTAATTATGTTGTGTATTTACATCTCACATTATCTTTGTTAACACGTGGAAATTCAGCTGGTGACCTAGCAGGAAGTCCCTTGAAGCCATAACTCTTAATTACCTTCCCTGGAGCCAGAGTGGTTTGAATTGAGAGGTAGTCAGAATTGGTTACAGGGAAAGTGCTGCAAAAAACACACAGATGTACAAGCCCTGGTCGTTTTGATCTATACATTTTTGCTCAGTATTTTTTAGTAGTCAGTAGCATAGGCTTTACATTCAAATAAGATAGGTTCAAGTACACGCTGTACTATTAACAAGATGGTATGAGCTTAATAAGTTACTGGATTGTTCTGTGCCTCAGTTTGTTGAATGTTAAAATGGAGAAATAACAATAATACCTAATCCTGTAAGAATTCAGAAAAAAAGATGTGAGAATACGTATAAATCCTCTGAAGTACAGAGCATGATCACTAAAGATGACATTAGTTTTATAACTATTAATTATAATTATTTCCTTGTGTGTAGTGAGAAGTGACTAAATTTGGCTGCCCCCAAATTATAAGTATTATATATACGTATAAATCCTCTGAAATACAGAGCATGATCACTAAAGATGACATTAGTTTTATAACTATTAATTATAATTATTTCCTTGTGTGTAGTGAGAAGTGACTAAATTTGGCTGCCCCCAAATTATAAGTATTTATAATGAATAGTATTCATTAATACTAAGCAAGCCATTAATTTCTGTCCTTATTTAAATGACTTGTCTATTTGATGTTTTATATTCTCATTAAAAATACTAACACATCAGCTTTTGTTTCATATTTAAGGTTAAAATATTAGTTTGCTTTTTGGTGTGTTAACTGTATTCTTTTTTTTTTTTTTTTTTTTTTTTTTTTTTTGAGACAGAGTCTTCACTCTGTCACCAGGCTGGAGTATAGTGGTAGGGTCTCGGCTCACTGCAACATCCTCCTCCGAGGTTCAAAGGATTCTCCTGCCTCAGCCTCCTGAGTAACTAGGATTACAAGCACTAGCCACTACACCTGGCTAATTTTTGTATTTTCAGTAGAGACAGGGTTTCACCATTTTGGCCAAGCTGGTCTTGAACTGCTGATCTCAGGTTATCCCCCTGCCTCCACCTCCCAAAGTGCTGAGTTTACAAACGTAAGCCAGTTTGCCCGGCCGCAAACTATATTCTTAAATAAATATTTGTTCAATGTGTTAGTGATTTTTAACATTATTAAATAAAATAATTGGAATAAAAACCAAAATCAGCTATTTCATGATTATTGAAATTTAGTAAACTTCAGCAATGACACTGCTTTTATTGACAGCACAAGAACATGTTTAGTCAATAAAAAGATTTAAGACTGAGAAATGTGTCTTTTATGATGGAATTCAAATGATCCAATGTAGGTAAAAACTAAATATTTAGGTCCCATTTCATGTAATAGAAAAGCTGGTGTTCTAATAATGATTTTATATGACTCTTTTAACATAAATACCTTAATGACAGCTACAGGTTATTAACTATTATGTTGATTAAGAATTGTTCTAATGACTACATACATTATACCCATGACATCTCATGAAAATTATAGAATAAATACCATTATCCCCAATTTGCAGATGAGAAAACTGAGGTAAAAGAAAAGTGGGAATTGTCTCAACCCAGTACTTCTTTCTCTGTCTTTCTTCGGGAGACAGAAGATGCATCATTACTAGACACGAGTATTTCAGGTCTTAGGTAGGGGTAATTATAGCCCCCCATTTTTCTGGATTTTTTTTATGGATAGACATTTGTCTTCAGCTGGATCAGGGCCATTCCCATGAATTTCTTGGGTGTCAGTTGGTAGGGATTGCTTTTTCCCACGTTTCTGATTGCAAGTTCTGTACAAATGAAGTGATTCATGGCATGTTTCTTCTGTCTTGCAAAAGCCTATATGTATTAAAAGTGAATGAATTTGAGAGAGAGAAAAGAAATAGATACTGTGAAGCCCTTGAATTATGACATTTCTAAATTCAGCTTAAACCGCGCCTTTTTGTGTTTCTGTCATGTCACCCACTATGTTTTAGTTTTTATTTTTAAGGTAATTAAGTCAGGTTTCTGCAATTTGCAATTAGAAGAGTTTCTCCTATTTAAATCAAGGATGGTAGATATATTATCCAAAATAACATGGCTGATTAGTAGTAAAAGCTAGAATCAAACCTAGGTCAGTTAGTGCAAAAGCCCATTCTTTGAACACTGAGATTTTATCATAGTTTGACAAATAAAAATCCAGCAATCATTTTTAAAATTAGGTTATTTGTTTTCTTGCAACTGAGTTGAGTTTCTTATGTAATTTGGATATTTACTCCTTGTCAGATATAAAGTTTGTAAATATTTTCTCTTAATCTATAGGCTGTTTCTTCACTCTTGAATTGTTTCCTTTACCATGCAGAAACTTATTTTTTTCTAAATGTTCTATCAACTTAAAAACAGATGCTCCATTAATTTACTAATAGGAAATTTATTTGATCTAAACTTTGTAAGGGTTTCATTTTGTTTGTATTTTCATTGGTACATTATAGTTGTGCATAATTTGGAAGTACCTGTGATATTTTGGTACATTTACACAATGTGTAATTATCAAGACAGGGTAACGGGGATATCTATCACCTCAAGCATTTGTCTTTTCTTTGTATTGGCAACATTACAATCCTTCTCTTCTAACTATTTTGAATTATACAATAAACAATTGTTAAGTGTAATTTACTTACCCTACTATTGAATACTATAACTTAATGTGAGCTATTTATTTTTATTTTATTTTTCCATCAGTTATTGGGGTACAGTTAGTATTTGGTTACATGTGTAAGTTCTTTAGTGGTGATTTGTGAGATTTTGGTGCACCCATCACCTGAGCAGTATACACTGCACCATATTTGTTGTCTTTTATCCCTCACCTCTGCCACTCTTCCCCCAAATCCCCAAAGTCCATTTTATCATTCTTATGTCTTTGTGTCCTCATAGGTTAACTCCCACATATCAGTGAGAACATACAATGTTTGTTTTTCCATTCCTGAGTTACTTCACTTAGAATAATCATCTCCAATTTCATCCAGGTCATTGCAAATGCTGTTAATTCATTCTTTTTTATGGCTGAGTAGTATTCCAGTAGATGTTGGTGTGGATGCAGTGATAAGGGAACACTTCTACACTGCTGGTGGGAATGTAAACTAGTATAGCCACTATGGAAAACAGTGTGGAGATTCCTTAAAGAGCTAAAAGTGGAACTATAATTAGATCCAGCATTACCACTGTTGGGTATCTACCTAGAGGAAAAGAAGTCATTATATGAAAAAGATACTTGTACATGCATTATTTATAGCAGCACAATTCACAATTGCAAAATAATGGAGCCAACCCAAATGCCCATCAGTCAACAAATGGATAAAGAAACTGTAAGATATATATATATATATATACACACACACACTATGGAATACATTTGATTCTACTTCTAGGTATCTATCCAAAGGACTTGAAATCAGTATGTTCAAGAGATATTTGCTCCCGTGTTCACTGCAGCATTGTTCACAATAACCAACATATAGAATCAACCTAACTGTCCATCAGTGGATGAATAGATAAATAAAATGTTGCTCATATACGCAATGGAATATCATTCAGCCTTTAAAAAGAAGGAAATTCTGTCATTTGTAACAATGTGAATAAACCCAGGAGACATACTAAATTAAATAAGTCAGGCACAGAACGACAAATACTACATGATCTCACTTATATGTAGAATCCCAAACGATCAAATTCAAAGAATCAGAAACTAGGATGATATTTACCAGAGACTAGAAGATGACAGGGCAGTTGAGAGATGTTGGTCAAAGCATATCAGATTTCAGTTACATAGGATGAATACATTGATTGTGCTGTAATTGCACAGCATGGTGACTATAGTTAATAATATATTACACATTTCAAAATTGCTAAGCATAAATCTCAAATGTTCTCATTATTAAAAAAACAAGTATTCAAGATATGAATTAGCTTGATCTAATCATTTCCCATCAAACACATATATCATAACATCACACTGTACTCCATAAATACATACAATTATAATTTGTCAATTAACACTAAAATGGATTTTAAACTATCGGTAATTAGTGTGAGAGTGAGAGGAACACCTTTTAATAATTCTTGGACATTTTTCTAATTCCTTAACTAATGTAGTAAAAAGTAGATAAATTGATAAAATGTAGTCCTAAATTCTCATTATCAGCAGCTACTTTCACAGTAAGGCCTTTTAAAACAATTAAAATTGATATTCATAGCAGATTATTGAATAAAAAGCCCAAAGAGGCAGCTTTTCCTAACCAGATCATCAATTGTGATTCTAAAACAGAGATATCATGTTCACATAGTGTTAAATTTGATTCCTAGAGATTACTGTCCTAGACTGGTGGCCTCCAAGAGCACATTGCCCAAACAGAAGCCAAACAGTTGGCATGGTCCAAGGTAGACAGATAAACAGCTGAAGTTTCTCTAAGCTGTTGAAAATAATGTACCAACAACTCAACTGAGTTGCTGATGACAATGCAATAATGGAACTGGATAGCCTGTAATAACATTTTGATTTTGTGGGGAATCTCTTTTTTAGATTGGATCTGATAATAAGCTATGACTATTGACATAGAGAGGTAGAAGTTTTCCTGGTGTTTTGACTCTGGATGTTATTTATATTACTAAGTCTCGTAATTTATATGAACAATGATGCCCCATTCTGACCACCCTTATAAGAACCTCAAATGAATGCCATTTGCTAAGTAAAATACCATTTTTTTTTTCAGTTGCCAAAAGTACAAGCAGTCTGCAGTTGCTGGAGTTCACTATTTCCCCAGGGGGAGATGTTATGATTCCCCACACCGTCTTAGAAGGTCCACCACTGCCAGAATATTTCATGGGGTGCTCTTACACATCATCCAACGTGAGCTAATATATCATTTTAACTGCAGTTCTGGGAAACACAAATGGAGATGTTGGGTTGGAAATATACGAGGTGTACTGAACAGGGGGTGTTTTGATTGTGAATGCAGAGGATCTCAAGAAAATATGTACTCGTCTGAAACTGTTTCCTTATGTTTCCTTATGCACAGATTCCACTACAGGAGACATAGTGTTATCTTGATTAATGCCTTCATCGTAAATACATGATAAATGAGACCTTACATCCACTCTGGCCCTCTCTCACTGTAACAAGATCAAAGTAAATATATTTCATTCTACTATGAAGGTATTTTTTTAATGTTGTGTAATGCAGAAAGGTGACCCACTCTTATAGCAGCTCTACTTTTATGCATGCCTACAAAAAAAGAAGATAATAATTTCTAAGTTTAAGATCTCTTTTGTGCTCTAAGAGATAATCCTTTTTTTTTTTTTTACATAATGTGAGGA
This sequence comes from Aotus nancymaae, assembly GCF_030222135.1. NCBI lineage: Eukaryota > Metazoa > Chordata > Mammalia > Primates > Aotidae > Aotus > Aotus nancymaae. The sequence continues at coordinate 68,577,668 of NW_026988422.1, read as the reverse complement.
TGTTACGGAAGATAACATTCTTTTCCTTTTTAGTATTTATTCATGCTATATTTTGGAAAAAGAAAATAAAGGTGATGTTTATCAGTTGTATAAAATAAAATTTTGTCTAAATGTTTGTTCTTTGGAGTTGTTTAAAGGTTTTTTTGGTGTTTAATTATGATAGAAATTTCCCATAATTTTCTATTTAAGCAATTTTTCAGTGAGCATCCTATATACCTGTTTACCTGTAGATTAAATTCTTAGAAGTGAAGATGCTAATGTTTAAAATTAAGCAACTAATTATCTCAATTACATTCTGATTATTAAAGGAAAAATTTTATATGCACATAAAACTGAAAATATAAAATTTAACAGGTTTTGTTCCTTTAGACAATTTGGCATTTTTGTTTGGTAAGGCTAATCCTAAACAATGATTACCAAAAGAAAAAATAACTCCAACACTATTCTTTTCCATTTGTAGAATTGCTTTTACCTGTGCATTTTTAATTCATAGAAAATTGATTTCTGCCTAAGGCAGAAAAGGAAGCAAGTTTAATTTTTTTCTCCAAATATTTAGCATGTTTTCCCAGCACCATTTATTTCATTCTCCAGAGAATGGAAGTGTTAAATTGAGAAAAGTTTCTTAAGCACCCAGAGCATCAGTTATCTTTTCAATAAAGTTATTGTTGCCTCTTCAGTGGGCAGTACAAAATAGCTAACAAAATAGTCCATGTGAAAACAACTCATAACCACAGACAGCTATTTAACATTTTAAAGATTTGAAGCTACTGTTTCAACTTGCCAGGACTTTTGTATTGTGTGTGCTAATTAAATTCCTAAGACAAAAATTTATTTCAGTAAAAGCTATAGTTTTCCTCAAAGGAAAAAATTTGCATACACAAATTTCTTATGTCCTAAAGGATGATTTTCTATGCAACAATTATTGACAAACTACTGGTAACTACTGTCATGGGAATACTAAGATGATGCTATTGACACATCATGTGATAGGCATGGGCTTTGACTTCATTTGCAATGTGATGGAAAAGGATTTTCTTTGAATCATTTTCCCTTGTGACCCATACCTTGGAATTGAAAGCCAGAACACAATAGATGTTCAAGACATTCTAATTGATTGAATTCACATGACTGGGTTTGGCAATTCAATCCTTGTCTGTAACAAAGAAAATTGCTAAATAATTCCGATTGTGATACAGTCTAACATCCTGAGGACAGACACTAGTTCTCAATTTTATTAGACACACCTTACTTAACAATATTTAGCAAGCAATAAACAGTTTATGAATTTTGTTCAACTAAGTATTGATATTAGTTCATGTGAATTTAAAAATGTTAAAATGCAGCAGATTTTTGCTGTTGTTATTTTTTGAGACAAAATCTCACTCTCTCGCCCGGGCTTGAGTGCAGTGGTGTGATTTCAGCTCACTGCAACCTCTGCCTCCCAAATTCAAGGAATTCTTCTGCCTCTGCCTCCCGAGTAGTCGTGACTACAGGCACGTGCCACCACACCCGGCTAATTTTTGTATTTTTGGTAGAGACAGGGTTTGCACCATATTGGCCAGGCTTGTCTCAAACTCCTGCCCTCATGATCCTCCCATCTAGACCTCCCAAAGTACTGGGATACAGGCATGAGCCACCATGCTGGCCAAATGCAGCAGATTTAGTGGCATTCACAATCTGTGCATGCACCTAGACTTGGCTGCCATAAAGAAGCATTATTTGCAATGTCTTAGGGGAATTAGGGAGAGAAATTCTGCAGAACTAAACAGGCAGGCAGCCCACTGGGACACATGCTGCCTGTAATGGCTATTGTGCCAGTGCACAGTATTGAAGGGCATAAATAAAATGTGATAGAAATAGAAAGGAAAGAGAAAGACTCTATTTCCATTGGGACATATAAAGTATAGTGATAATATTCTAACAACAGTTATATAATTTTTTGTCAAAATCTATTTTTAAAGTGGAATATTAGAGTTGAATTTTGTTCAAAAATGAAGGTTATGTTCCCTATCAGTTAGTTTTTGAAATAGATGACAGATTAATAGCTAAATATCTCTCATTTTAAATATGCAACCAAAACTTGAGGATGATAAACTAAGTGTGATATGGAATGTTAAGAAACATGGATTTGGTCTGACAATATCAAACTGGAATAGTGATGAGCTATGGTTTAAAAGCTGTGTCCCATCCAAAATTCATGTGTTGAAATGTAATATGGAATGTGAGAGTTCTAAGAGGTGGGGCCCTTGGGGAAGTGATTAAGTCATGAAGGCTACATATGAGGCTACACCCTCATGACTCAATCACTTCACCCTGGATTAATATAATTATAATAGAGGCTTCAAACAGTTGCTTCACTTTATCTTGCTTTCTTTCCCTTCTACTTTTTGCAATGTGAAGATGAAGTAACATCTCCCAATCATGGCTAAAGGCAAAAGGTACCATCTTGCATGGTGGCAGACAAGAGAGAATGAGAGCAAAGTGAAAGTAGAAACCCTTTATAAAACCATCAATGATCAATGATGCTTCACTGGTCACTGAACATGTTGATGCCTTGATCCTGGACTTCTCAGCCCACACATGTTACAGTAGGTAGATAAGCATGGCAGGAGACAGCTCCTCCCACCAGCACATACTACCCTCACCATCAGGTGATGATCAAGCAGTTGTTAACTGTCTCTCTAAAATGATAACTGGTCACAGTCAGTGTTGGAGAAAGGCAGTCTCTAAATAGACAGAAACATCCGAAACTGGTGACCAGCGCCCTTCTGATAAGATCTCAGGAGTTGGGTGAGTGGACTCACACATGTGCACTGAGACAAAATGGTGGAGTTTAACTGGTATATGATCTTCTAGGAACATTCGACTGGTCAGGGAAGAATGCCCAAAGTGGGCATGAGCACAACTCAAGGAAACACACTGTGCATGCAGCCCCTCCCAAGTGTTAGTAGGCCACTGCACATACAAACAGCCCACCCCAAGGGAAGAATCAGGGGAGAAGGGACGGAAGACCCTAGAGTATGCCAACTGTATTAATCCATTCTCACACTGCTGATAAAGACATACCCAAGACTGGGTGATTTATAAAGATAAGGAGGTTTGATGAACTCACAGTTCCACATGGCTGAAGAGGCCTCACAATCATGGCAGAAGGCAAAAGGCATCAAAAGGCGTATCTTTCATGGTGGCAGACAAGAGAGAATGAGAGCCAAGTGAAAGTGGAAACCCCTTTTAAAGCCATCATATCTCATGAGACTTATTCACTATCATGAGAACAGTGTGGGGGAACTACCCTCATGATTCAATTATCTCCCTTTGGATCCGTTCCACAACCCATGGGAATTATGGGAGTTACAATTCAAGATGAGATTTTGGTGGAGACACAGCCAAACCGTATCACCAACATGTAAAATCCTAAGTTAAAGGTCAAACCAGGCACCTGATCTCTCAAGTCACCTGCTTGGCCCTCTTCCAAGTGTACTTCTTTAGATTCCTGCTCTAAAGCTTAATAAACTTTCACTCCTGCTCTAAAACTTACCTCAGTCTCTTAATCCGCCTTATGACCCTAGGTGAAAATTTTTTTTTTTTATTTTTGAGGAGGCAAGAATTAGGTTGCTGCAGACCTGTGCAGATTCACCTGGTAATTCAGACAGTGAGATAACACATTTTTAATATTGATAAATTACCTCATTTCAAGTATTCTGTTATAGCAGCACAAACATGCTAAGGCAACGTGTTACAGGCTGAATCGTATCTCCCCAATGTTTACATGTCAAAGTACTAACGTACGCCCCCCAACCCCAGAATATGGCTATATTTAGGGATAGGGTGTTTGAAGAGATTATTAAAGTAAAATGATTTGATATGGTGGACACTAATTCAATATGAACTGGTGACTTTATAAGAGGAGATTAGGACACAGGCACACACAGAAGACCATGTGAAGACACAGGGAGAAGGCAGCCATCTACAAGACAAGAGAGGACCCATGATGAATCAACCCTGCCAACGCCTTACTCATGAATGTCTAGCCTCCAGAACTGTGAGAAAATAAATTTCTGTTGTGTAGGCCACCCAGTCGTGGTACTTTGTCAAAGAAACCCTAGCAAATTAATACAATGAGATTCATGCATAATTTTCTTCAGTTTTTTCATTCTTCAGTATATGTTTCCTCTCAAATTCAGTTTTGTAAAGGAAATTTTTCTACAAAGGTAAATGTGTAGAAACGTGTTTTTTATTGATTATTATGGTGATCAGGATTATCTCTTTTTTTTTGACCAGATCAGCACTGTTGTTATAGTTTTAAGAAAAGAAAATAGCTCACAGCAGTCAGATCTATGAGGTACACAGGCCCAGAGACATATGAGTATGGGACTTGTCATGTACTTCCCCATATACTTGGGGCAATTGTTTAAGGTCAGTTTGTTCCTGACTTGCTGACTCACCTGTTATTTGTGTCACAAATCCCAGGAATGTGAAGAGCATGTTTCTGGAATTTGTGACACAAATAACAATATATAGACAATAAATAGCTTATGTTATTTTAATGTAAATTATTGGTAAACAATGCAGAAACTACCTCTTCTTTTCTTTTAAAAATCCGGTTGGGTGCAGTAGCTCATGCCTGTAATCCCAGCACTTTGGGAGGCTGAGGCGGGTGGATCATTTGAGGTCACAAGTTCGAGACCAGCCTGGCCAATATGGTCAAACCCTATCTCTACTAAAATTAAGAAAAAAATAGCTGGGCATGGTGATAGGTGCCTGTAATCCCAGCTACTTGGGAGGCTGAGGCAGAAGAATCACTTGAATCTGGTAGGTTGAATTGCAGCGAGCCGAAATCATGCCACTGCACTGCAGCCTGGGTGACAAGAGGAAATCTCCATCTAAAAAAAAAAAAATCACCTGTAACTGCCTCTAATGGAAACATATTCAGGGCAACTTGAATCTAGGCTCCTGGGTTCAATCCTCAAGATTGGTACCAGTAAACAAAAAAAGTTAATGTAAGTAGTCCTACTTATATTAATTTTGGCCAACCTTCTTCTTTTCAGGCCAAGATATCTTATTATTTGCTTCTTATGACAGCTCTATGATACGTGTATTATTAATTCATGAATTTATGATGAAAAGAGGCAAAGACAGCTTAAGCAATTTACCATGTTCACACAGCTTATAAATTACTGAGACAAAAATTGAAACTAGCTATCTCTTACTCTCAAACATTTCTTTTCATCACTATGCAATCTTTGCCTGTGCCTATTTTTTACAAAAAGACTGGCAATGAGTAGTTCAAATGGTAGACTCTCAACAGCTTTACTAGAAATAATATTATTTCAGTTAATTAAAGTTGTTAGGGCTTAGACAATGATACCCCAAAAAATGCACTTCAGCATGCTGAGTACTTGAATTCAAGGGAATTAAGAGGCCTCAGAAATAAACCTAAACCAAGGTCTCTCTCTGACCTTTCCCCAGTCCTCTGTCTCTCTGTTCCTCTTTTTTTTTTTTTTTTCCCTAAAGCACTAGAAGATTCTATCTCTGGAATTCTCTTATCTGACTAAGAAAACTTCTTCCCAAAAGAAATGTAATTGTCTTTAAACCCCGTCCCTAGGAATCTCATCGGATACCCAGGAAAGATTAACCACCCAAGAAGAGAATGGATTGAGAGTCAAGATAACACCCAGACAGACTTTTCAACTATTCTTCTAAAGGTAGCTCTGAAAGCTTACCTGGGAAACTTTATCTGCATAATTAGACAATCTTTGTTCATAATGAAGTTCCACCCTCATCTTTCTGCCGCCTCCCCAGAGCTCAAAGGAACTTTGTTCCAGGCCATTGTCCTATAAGCTCATTCATTTCCCCTGAAAATTATTTACTCTTAAACCCTCCTTTCCACCTACCCTATGATAAAGAGTATATAAGCATCTGGACCTTGTTGGATTATTGGGTAATCATTCTGCTGTAACTCCCTCAATTTATTTAACTTGCATAGGTTAAATATATTTGTATGTCTTTTTTCTCCTATTAGTCTGTCTACTTTCACTCATTTCATCAAAGCTCCAGAGAGTCCAGAAGAGAAGCTTAGTTTCCACCCCTACAAAGTATTCAAGCTTTTCTCCTATCATATTTAGAATCTAATAGATTGATAATAGAAGAGGAAAGAAGAACTCAAGTTTAGAACTAGAGGGTTCTAAAGGAAAGCCATTCTGGGTAGTAAGTTAACAATATAATTCACTCAATAAATATTGATTGAGCATTTCTTCAGTCTGAAGCATTGCCCTAAGAGCTGAAGATAGGCATAAACCCAAATTCAGAGTTTAGAGCATGATGGGATAACATAGACAAATTAAAGTATCAATTATAAAATTTTTAATGCTACAAGTGAATAAATGGCTTGGGGACTTAAACATAGCTTACAGTTCAGACTTTGAGGTAAGATTTCTATGCAAAAGGAGAGAACCTCAATAAAATAGAGGGAATTAACATAGATGGATTTTGGGAGACTAAAAATAAGGGAAAAATATGAGTAGAAATTTCTGGTTATATCTCATTTCTGACCATAATTTGAATTTTCACAAAGAAATGATACATATATATTCTTAGTTATAGAGATTAGAGTCCTTCCTGATAATATCAGGTATAATATATATTTTTTTCTTTAGGATAATGTATAAGAATTCCTAGGCTTTAGCCAAATACTGTGCCGATATTTTAGACTTGTCTTATAAAGCCTTGGTTTTTCTGAAGTTGTTGATCACTGAACATGTGTTATAGTAGTTTCCTAGGGCTGTGACAACACATGGACACAAACTGGATGAAAACAACAAAAATTTATTCTGTTACTGTTCCAGAGGCTAGGAGTCTGGACTAAGAGTCAGTAGGGTTGTTTCCTACTGGAGTTTGGGGACAGTCTGTTCAATGCTTCTCTCCTAGCTCCTGGTGGTTGTGGGTATTTCTTGCCAATCATTGGTTTGTAGGTGCATCACAACAATCTTTGCCATAATGTTTGCGAGGTATTCTTTCCTGTGTCTCTTCTCTTCTTCCTATCAGGACACCAATCATATTGGATTAAGGCCCACTCTAATGGCTTTGTGTTAACTTGATTACATCTACAAAAGCCTTATTTTTAAATAAGGTCTCATTCCAGGTATTGGTATTAGAACAACTTTTTTGGGGGCACACAATTCAACCCATAATACATGTCTCTACAGAAAGTATCTTCTTTGGCATCCATGAAGATTGTATCAGTTATTTATAGCCAGAATAATGCTGCATAACAACTAATCACAAAACGTCATAACATGCAATCCTAAATATGGATTTTGGTTCACAGATCTGAAGACTGGCCATTTCTGGTGACCTGAGCTGGGGTCTGTGGTCTCACTCTCACTTAGACTCCTGAAGTCAGCTGCAGGTGAACTAGTTTTCTTTGCTGACTCTGATTGGACTTTCTCACATGTTTGAATGGTGACTGGAATATCTGAGCTGATTGGTTCTGCTACAGTTATCTAATCTTAGAGCAGGCTACACTGAGGGGCAAGAAGAAAGGTGGAAACACGGTGCTTGTTCAAGTCTCTGCTCATGTGAAATTTGTTATTATCCCATTGGCTAGAGCAAGTCACGTGGCTAAACCCAGAGTGAGAGTAAAGGACACCACAAAAAAACATAGAGACTTGTAAAGAGACCAGGAAACATTGGGACCTTTAGTTCAACTAATTTATAATGTGCTAGACTTGTTATTTCTCTTTCATCTACTCTGTTTCTCATTTTTAAAATTCATCTTTACATTTCTTTACATTTTTTTCTCACATATGAGCTCCCCCAACCCCCTAAGATAACCTTTCAATTATCCTCTACTTTTCTCTCTATACCCACTCAGACATTTTACTTATATTTTCTTCTTTTCAGAAACATTTAATTTTCTTCGTACACACCAAACAACACCTTGGATATCCTAAAACGAATTTATGTCTCCTCTGCTCTTCTTCTCATAATAACTATCCATTCATTGCCGGTGAAATTACAATTACTTGTCCTGAACAGAATTTTTAAAGTCGTTTCTCTTTTGGCATTTCCTTTAAAAAATATTCTTTCTGTAAAATATGTTTTAGATTTATCTCTTTTCTTCTATTCTTACCACATCAAATAGGCTCATAATTTAACACTTGAATTATTTGTTTTTGACAATCTATTACATATGCTTTCATCAAATTACCTTAGCTCAAATATTATTTTCACTTTGATACATCCTTTCCAAAGTTACAACAACAAAGTGAATCTCAGTTTTTCACTTTACTGCTTAACCCTTCTGGCTCTTTGCCAGCTTGGTCCCATCCAGCCTTTTCAGCTTTATTTGTTAGTGTTTTCTTGTAAGAGTTACAGCTTCCTAAGGGCAAGACTTTGTCTCTGTTATTGCTAGGGAGTAGCATAGTATCTTGCCAAGCAAGATACAGGTACAATGTATATGTTGAACAGAATTAGAGTCACATACTTCCCTGTTTTCTAATCAAAATGATCTTCCCCTTCACTTCTCTCTTTGACTTTTGCCAGTACCAGCCTAGAATGCCACTTTCTAACAATTATAAAATACCCCTCAAAGGGATGTAGAGCAGAAAGGAAAGTCTCTTTTCTCAGTATGCTCATAATTTGTGGGGAAGAAGTGTTTATATGAATAAACAAGTGAGTATAATAAAATACAGTAATTGCCAGGACAGAAATATTCATTGAAAGCTACGGAAATGTAGAAAAGGATACATAATCCAGCATGGATTGAACAAGCAAGTCTTTCTGAAGAGTGAGAGTAGAATTCCTCAGGCAGAGAATGCAGAAAGCAGAGCAGGGAGGTGTGGATTGAGTTGGCCATGAAGAAAACAACCAACAGTATATCACTGAAGTGTTCAAGTTGTTGAATGCTGAGATAGAGATTGGTAGGGAATGCAGTGAACCATATGTGAACCATGTCTTGGAGGGTTTTTATGCCTTGTGAAAGAACCTGAACTTAATAAATTTTGAGATGCTTGAAGGCAATTTTAAACAAGAGAATAACAGGTACAAGTTCATCATTTCAATCCTGGAATCCTGGAACAATCCTTAAAACATTAAGTCCCAGGTCCCAGTATTTACATGGCAATTACAACCTCCAAGCTCTGAGACTCATTCTCTTAATCTTCCTTTTAAATGTTGTAAGTAATCCGAGAAACATTTCTTGATTAATATATTCATGCCTTAATGGTTGACTTAGTCGGCCTCATCCTTTTTCCCCAGGTGTTCTCAAATGATGGTTTTCCACAGGCAAAACATTTTTTTTTTGAAAGAAAAAAAGAAAGAGGAAGAGAAAGGGGGAGAGGGAACAGGAGTCTTGTTCTATTGCCCAGACTGGAATGCAATCTAAAAATAGGTATTAAAAACCTCTTTTATGCCAATAATTGTGCTTAACAGCAGAGACAGGAAGGAATAAGGGAAGAAAATAACAAACAAACAGCCAACCAATATTTCATTTAAGTCTGTGAAATGCTATGCAAATGCTGAAGAGTGATTTACTTCCAATTATGTGGTCACTTTCAAAATAGGTGTAATATGATACTGAGAAAAATGTATGTTCTGTGGACCTGGGGTGAAGAATTCTATAAATATTCACTGAGTTTATTTGTTCCAGGTCTGAATTCTAATCATAGATGTCCCTGTTAATTTTCTATCTCTTTGATCCATCGAATATTAACAATGTGGTGTCAAAGTCTCCCGCTATTATTGTGCAGGAGTCCAAGTCTCTTTATAAGTCATTATGAACTTGTCTTATGTATCTGGGTGCTCCCATATTGGGCGCATATATATTTATGATCATTGACTCCTGTTGTTGCATTGATCCTTTTACCATTATGTAATGTCCTTCTTTGTTTCTTTTAGACTTTGTTACTATTAAAGTTTATTTTGTCAGAGACAAAAGTTACCACTCCTGTTTTTTTGTTTGTTTGTTTGTTTGTTTTGCTCTCCATTTGATTGGTGAGTCTTCCTCCAATCCTTTATTTTGAGTCTTTGTGTGTCCTTGCTTATGAGCTGGATCTGGATACAGCGTACCGATGGGTTTTGACTTTTTATTCAATTTGCCTGTCTGTGTCTTTGATTGGGGCATTTAATCCATTTAAATTTAGGATTAATATTGATATTTGTGAGTTTAATATTGTCATTTAATGCTATCTGGCTATTTTGCCCATTAGTTGATATAGATTCTTTATTATGGAGATACTTTTTACCTTTTGGTAAGTTTTTGGGATGACTGATACTGGTTGTTCCTTTCTGTGTGTAACGCTTCTTTCAGAAGCTCTTGTAAAGCAGGCCTGGTGGTGATGAAATCTCTGAGTTCTTGCTTGTTCATGAAAAATTTTATTTTTCCTTCATTTATGAAGCTTAGTTTGGCTGGATGTGAGACTCTGGGTTGAAAATTCTTTTCTTTGAGGATATTGAATATTGATCCCCACTCTCTTCTAGTTTGTAGGGTTTCTGCTGAGTGATCTGCTGTGAGTCCGATAGGCTTCCCTTTATGGATAACCTGACCTTTCTCTCCAGCTGCCCTTAGAATTTTCTCTTTTGTTTCAACCCTGGTGAATCTAACAATTATGTGTCTTCGGGTTGCTCTACTTGAGGAATATCTTTGTGGTGTTCTCTGTATTACCTGGAGTTGAGTATTGTCCTGCCTTACTAGGTTAGGAAAGTTTTCCTGAATAATATCCTGAAGAATATTTTCCAGCTTGGATTCATTCTTTTCATGACATTCAGGTACACCTATCAAAAGTAAATTAGGTCTTTTCACATAGTCCCATATTTCTTAGAGACTTTACTCATTCCTTACTCTTTCTTCTCTAATCTTGTCTTCTCATTTCATTTCATTAAGTTGGTCTTCGACCTCTGATATCCTTTCTTCTGATTGATCAGTTCGACTGTTAAAACCTGTGCATACTTCATGGAGTTCTCATATTGTATTCTTCAGTTCCATTAATTCACTTATATTCCTCTCTAAATTGTCTATTCTCGTTAGGATTTCTTCAAACCTTTTTTCAAGGTTCTTAATTTCTTTACATTGGGCTAGAATATGTTCTTTTAACTCACAGAAGTTTCTTATTATCCACCTTCTGAAACCTAATTCTGTTATTGGAATGCACTCATTCTCCATCAGGCCTTGTTCTCCTGTTGATGAGGAACTATGATCCCCTATAGAGGGAGAGGCATTCTGATTTTGGGTATTCTCAGCCTTTTTACACTGGTTTCTTCCCATCATTGTAAATTTATCCACCTGTCGTCTTTGTAATTACCAACTTTACCAACTTTCAAATTAGGTCTCTGAGTGGACGTCCAACTTGTTGATTCCCAGTGCCGGAATCTGAGCAACCCACTGCGCCAGCTAAAACAGCAGCATTAAGATTCATGATGCTTTTCTGCCCGGGAATCTCCAGTCTGGCTTCCCTCTTGAGTCTCTTTTTCAATAACCTGAATGGGTGACTCTGCCTTCCCAGAGGTCCAAACATCAACTAGAAGGGGACCCAGTCCCGTTTACTCTGCACTGACAACCGCCACGCTGGTCACAAGAGTGGCACTGGTGACCTGTGGGGCTCCTCCACTGGGAATCTCCTGGTCCGTGAGCAACAAAAATTTGTCTGAAAGTGTGGCGTCCTCTCATTCTCTGTGCTTTCACTGGGAGCTACAATCCTGAGCTGCTAGTAATCGGCCATCTTGGATCTCTCTCCTGAGCCTTTCTAATAATATGGCAAAAATGCGAAAGAAATCTTTTTTTAACAAATGCTAATGAGACAGCCAGGTGGGACAGGGGTTCCTGGCAAAACTCCAACCGGCCTACATACTGGGGTGGAGACACAGAAGTCAGCCCCATTTTGCAGCGGGGAGGAACCTGGCCCCTCCTCTTCCTGTGTGGAACCTGGGATTCAAAGGGTGAGGTAGGAAGCACATCAACAGTAACTCTGGCCTTGCAGAGTCCCTGTTCCCCCTTTTATCCTTTTCATCCAATAAAAGCCTCCTTTCCTCATCCTTCAAGCCATCTGTAAGCCTCAATTTTTGTAGTTATAGGATGGACAAGGATCCCATCTTTAGCTACACTAAGGCAAAGTCCTGCAACACTAACTTTTGATAGCATTCAGATCTATCAAATATATAATGATGCAGTTGTAGAAGGCTAAATGAATAAAAATTGATAAGGTCATTTGGATTATTTAGAGAATGAAGGTACCTCAATAAAATATATTCAATATCACTGAATTGTAAAAATAATTGCAAATAAATGAATATGCTTTTGCCTAAGAATAGCCTAATAGATAAGATAGATTTTTCCACCTTCGGGAGAAATAGAGTAATTTTTACTTTTATTTGAGTCTGTAAAAATATAGGACAAAACTTAAACTCAACATGAAGTGCAGGCATGGGAATTAGGAAGTGAGAGAAGAATTTGTTGCACAAGTATAGATTTATTTGAAAGGCTAGATTAATTTTCACATGCTTATGCATGAAGTTGCCTAACTATTCCATTATGTGTTAATAATAAAATAACCCATATGTGCAAAATGAATGTCACACCTAGAGAAAATGTTTAAAACGCCAAGTAAATACCACAACAAATGTATGAAAAATGCTTTACTGATGGTTTCACTTTGCAAATTCTTTTGATTTTTTTTCCTGTTATTATTCTTCCACAGCAGCACAGAAAGGAAGAATTCTGTTTTTTATAGAGGAATCTTGTTTTGGTACAATTTTACATTCATTCAGTTTATATTTAACTGAAAATTTAAGACATTGTCCTTCGTAATTTTTAAAAATAAATATTTAAAACCATGTAGAGCTGTGAGGCTGATTCTCAGAGCAGCATGGCTTTGGGAAAAACTTAAGAGCTGGTGCCAAGACTTCTTTCCTTGTTCTACTTTAAACTTTTTCTTGTTTAATCTTCATTGTTTAGGAAAAAATTTCAGACATTGAGTATCAGTTTCCATTGTTGATTTAATGCTTTTCTTTTTGGCAAATACCCATTTATCAATATTTCTATGTATGTCTGAGAAGGATTTCATTTTGCATGAATTCAATCATCTATCTAATAAAAATGCACATTACTTCTAGACCCAATTTTTCAACATGATAATATTCTTTTGTTTATGTAAACCCAGCGGGGCATTAGAAATGACTTTTGTTGCTTGACTCTTCATTTGGTTCACCTACATTATTAACTAGTTCAATTTTTCTTAATATTTTGTTAGCTGTTTTCCATATCCATTTCTCCAACGTCTTGAAAATGACAAGGATTTGAGTGTGATTATTATTCATGATGCTTCTTAGCTGTATACCAGTCTCCCTTTTGTCACTGTTGTCCTGAACGCCTTTTTAATACTCAAGAGAAGGTTGGTGTTCAAGTTGAATTTAATCCATCTCTGTGGAATCCTTAGCAATCTTAGCAATAGCAGTTTGTTCTCCATCATCCATAGATAAACTACAGATCTAGAATAGTCACTCTGCAAAGATAACCACTGAAATTTTCTCAACTTAAACTGTGCTAAGGGGTAGAGTTTGCTCTTTAGAACAGTTGTTTTTAAGATAGTGCTTTATGGAACTCTGTAGGCCTACAGCTTTGTCCAGAGCTCTTGACTATACCTGTATACATTTTTCTGGTGCCTACACCTTACTCCTTAGGTACTGTAGTGTGATGGTAAAGAACATAGGCTATGGACTCAGGCACATCTTACTTCTAACATTAGTTCTCCCACTTATTAACTGGATGATTAAATTACCTAATTTTTCTAAGATAAAGAAATGCTTGCCACCAATAAAGAAAATCAAGGTGGTGGTGACTTCGAAGGCAAAGATTGAAGAGAAGAAGGTTGGACGGTGAGATGAGACAAGGATTTGTCTTCCTCTGGTGGCACTTGCTTACCCTGGAAAAGTTGCCTTAAAGGTGAAAATCTGAGAAGTTGCATTGGAAGTCTCACAGGGAAAGGCAGGCAAAAGCATTGGTATCCAGGGACCACTAATGGTGGAAGAAACCTGATAAATAACCTCTACTTTGAGGTGAAATCATGAAGGAATACATCATAGAAGTAAGGGTAAGTGAAAGAAGAGGCAGAATAACATTTGCAAGGACTGAGGCTGACTTAGCCTGACCACTTGTCAGAAGCAAAGTTTAATCATCTTTGAGCTATTATAACATACGGAGCTTTGAATTGTCTCCATAATTTTTCAGCATCCAATATTTAATAAAAATAATAAAAATAGTAATTTAAAAAACCCAACAGGGCCAACCCTCGGTGGGATGAGTGATACTGCTTTTGAGCAGGAAGGTGATGTTCTTATTTAGGCCAAGATGAAGACTCCAGAAAGAGAAGAGCAGCTACTGGATCAAGAAGCAGAAAGGCAATGTGTTAGCAGGGGTGTCAGGCTTTGTGAGTAACTTGTTTGGAATGGCTTTCACATTTTTGTTGTCGGGGTCCAGGAACTTAGATAATCTCTTAGATAGTCACACAAAAGATTGAGTGATTGGTAACCAGTCCCATACAATCATATTCAAATGATGACCATAGCATCACATCTACCAGTCCCTAACTTTGCACTATCTGACATCATGTTTTTGGTTGAACTAGCCGAAAGCTGTGAGGAGTATACCAGGTATGACCATGCCACCCAGGGAAGAAGTCAAAGGCCTACAAAGACTTTAAAGCTAATCTGAATGCTTCCTTTAAAGCTTGTGCAGCTCTCCATTCATTATCATAAACAAGCACCCTCCCTAAACCTTGCCACTGGCTGCTTCTTTTTACCCTCAGATTTGTCCCCCTTCAGATACAAGAAAAGACATTTGAATTTACAGGGAATAAGTTGTTTACTTCCTAACACCATTGGTGGAAGCTTCCAGTAGCATAAACCATCGCAGTTGGGGACACAATGAGCGTACCTGTGTTTGGGGCAGAGACGAGAAGAGTCCAGAGGCCATGGAGGCCCATGGAGAAGGTTGTCAAGGTCAAGTAAGCAGCAAGGGTCTTCAAATGGCTTCTCTTTAGTGCCCCCTCTTCTGGTTACACTGGTGGGGAAGAAAATCAACATTCCTATACATGGTAACACATTCTTTCTCTGAGTCACAAGATTGCTTCGCAAAGGGGCAGCAGCATGGCTGTCACCACAGCAGGCACTTTGGACATGCCAGCAACCAAATCTGCATACCCCAGACAGATAAATCCAGCAGACAGGGCAGCCTCCATAGATATAGCAGCAAAAGGAGCCAGTAGGGGCATGGGGACACTTTTGCTATGTCCTCAGAAAGTCTTAACATGGCTATAGCAAGTGGAGCAAACGCATCCCTGTCTTCACCGGGTAGTTCCAGCTTATTAGCAAAAGCTGCCACTCTCTCCCCAGAACACAGGATGCATGTGATCATTGCAGGAGCTGAGACTGCCTGCAAGCATGTTGCAGAGACAACTAGAGAACCAGAAATGGGACTCCCTCCTATCAGCCTTGCAAAGTGAAGGCTATGTAAGTGAATGGGATGGAAGACAGAGAGTTTCTGTTAGTCTATTTTCACATTGCTGATAAAGACATACCCAAGACTGGGTCATTTATAAAGAAAAAAGAGGTTTAATGAATTCACAGTTCCATGTGGTTGGGGGAGGCCTCACGATCATGGTGGAAGGTGAAAAGGACTTCTTAACATGGTGATGGCAAGAGAGTATGAGAGCCAAGTGAAAGAAGTTTCTCCTTATAAAACTACCAGATCTCTTGAGACTTATTTGCTACCATGAGAACAGTATGGGGTAAGACCCGCCTCCATGATTCAATTACCTCTCACTGGGTCCCTTCCACAACATGTGGGAATTGTGAAAGCTACAATTCAAGCTGAGATTTGGGTGGGAACACACTCAAACCATATCAGTCCTCCAGTATAATCACAGTGGGAAAGAGCTTCCACTAAAAGACATTCCCATTATCATGAGACAGGGAGGACAAGTCAACTCTAACATACTGCTTCTGTTATTTGATAGCCCACCATGGAATTATTAACAATGAAAAAGGAAAGTCCAGGAGCAGCCTAGTGGGTTAGGAGAGAACACAGCTCCTCCTAACAAAAATGCCAAACTCAGTCCCTTGCAAAGGAGCCTAGGTTATCTCAAATTTGAGGAGAAACCGATTATAACTAGCTCAGGGTCTTCAGTTTAAGAGCCTGAGCAGAACTAGCTCCTTCTATATAAACTTCAATATTCAATACATAACCATTGCTTCTAGATTCTATGATTATAAGATCTCATTGTTGAACCTCAAATCCTGTCCTACTACAAAAGCAATGGTTCCAGATTCTGAAAGTAAGAACTTAGACTGAATTGAATCATTGCTAAAAAAAAACAAACCTCAATGTCTATTCCACTGCATAAAATGTTGCCCCAGTTTTTACAAAGACAAGACCCAGCAGTGCTGGATTTTTCTCAGTAAACCACACAGCCAGATCTACCACACAAACACTAATCCAATGTCTTGAAAGATAGAGATCCAGCAGGATTTGCTCTTTATTAAAGAACCCCAAAGCCCACAGTACTGTGTCTGGTGCTGAGGTGGATATTATGTCTGAAACTGTAGAGGAGAGCAGCATCGAGGCCATTATGCAGCTAACAGAGTATAGAGAACGGCTAGACATCACTGGGGCCATAATACCTGAGACCAAGGTGATTATAATCTTTGAAGCTTAGCAACAAACAAAGGGCCAGAGGATGAAAGCCAGGCTATTTCTAATTTAGTCCTCCTACTTTCAAATAAATCTTCTTTCTGAATTTATGTGTTTCACAGGTAGTGTAGACTCCATCATAAATTCTGTCACATCAACCAAGCTGCAGCTGGAGACTCCAGTCTAGAGTCAGCAGAGACTGACTTCACATTCATCTTCAACTGAGCCAGCAGCCTTTCCTTAATATGTCAGTCATGGGTTCTCCAAGCTGTGACCAGAAGTGACATTCTGAGTGGACTGAGAAGCACTACCGTCCTCTTCTCTTCTATTTCTTTTTGAGATAACCTAGACATAGATGTAAAGTCTGTTCCATAAACTAAGCAAGAACAGAACTCATGCTCTCTCAAGATATTCAAGGGAGGGAAGATGGGTAAAGAAGCATTTGTGGGTAATCAGAATAGGAAAAGCTCTCATCTAGACTTAGCAACTCCACTTCTAGGTGTATATTCTGAAGAAAGTCTAACATGTGTTTCCAGAGGTAACTATGAGGATATTTGTATAAAAATAATGTATAAGAATAAAACACTGGAAATAGTCTCAAATGTCCATCAACTTACCAAATGGAGAATTGATAACATATAATATATATATACACACATGTACATACATGTGTGCATCATATACACATGTACATATATATGCATGTTGTATACACACACATATATATGTATGTGTATATATATTATATATTTTAAATTATCAAAGGCCTCACTATCATGGTTTCAGGCACACACAGTCAATCATTGTTCAAAAGTATTAAATGAAAAACTCCAGAAATAAACAATTGATAAGTTATAAATTGTGCACTTTTCTAAGTAGTGTGATAAATTATCATGCCATTCCATTCCATTCTGACTAAGAATATGAATCACCTCTTAGTGTAGTTTACCTACACTGTTGACATTCCGCACTCATTAATAACTTAGTAACCATGTTGGTCATCAGATCAACTGTCATGGTATTGTAGTATTCGTGTTTGAGTAACTCTTATTTGATTTAATAATGGCTTCAAAGTACAAGAATAGTGATGCTGGCATATTGTTATACTAGTTCTGTTTTATTTTTAGGCATTGCTGTTAATTTTGTAACATACCTAATTTATACAATAAACTTAATTATGGGCATGTATGTATGGGAAAAAAACACATAGCATTCATAGGGTTTGGTACTATCTGTGGTTTCATCATCCACTGAGAGGCCTTGGAATGTATCCCCATAGATAAATGGGGACTACTGTATGCATGATAAGTTATCATGCATATGGTAAATAGGTATATGGGTAGATAGACTGATAGACAAATATTATACAACAGTGACAGTCATAAACATTGATGTGGAGGAATCTCATGAACAGTTGAGTAAAAAATAGTCACAGAAGACATTCCATAATTTGATCTACAGAATATTTCCAAAACAAGCCTAAACAAATTATTTAGTATACATACTTGGCAAAATTAGAGATAAACAAGTATCTCTGTGGTGAAAAGGAGGGTGATATTATCCGGGAAGTAGACACAAGAGCTTCAATAGTGTTAGGAATGGTTCTCTCATAAACAGGGTGGTCAATTCATAGGTATTTATTTTTGAATGTTTTCCACACATTAACAGTTTTAAACCAAGACAGTCTGACGTGGTGTAGCTTGTATAGTCATGGAAATGTTTATTTCAACCAATTTCTTTTAGTACAATTTTACTTTTTATGCATTTTTCACACATTACGTTTTCAAGTCAAGACAGTCTGAATAATATAGTTTGCATTGTCATAGAAATATTTATTTCAACCAATTTGTTTTAGTACAATTTTACTTTTTATATGTTTATGAGAGTGATATGTCAGAAACCAAAGTTGACAGATTTTTTTATCAATAAAAATAAAATAAAATTTTGAAGTGACAAAAAAAATGAATAAGAAGGCATTGAAAGAACTAACTTGGAGGAGAGAGATCCAAGATGGCTGATCACTAGCAGCTTGGGTTTGTAGTTCCCAGTGAAAGTGCAGAGAATGAGAGGATGCCACATTTTCAGACAAATATTTATTGCTCATGGACCAGGAGATTCCCAGCAGAGGAGCCCCACGGGTCGCCAGGGCGACTCTTGTGGCCAGCGTGGTGGTTTTGCTGGTGCCTTAGTACACCAGTTCTTGGTGCAGAGTCCGGAGATTCCCGGGCAGAAAAGCACCATCAATCTTAACACCGCTGTTTTGGCCGGCTCAGTGGATTGCTCAGATTTCGGCACTGGGAATCAACAAGTTGGATGCCTGCTCAGAGACCTAGTTAGAAAGTCGGTATTACAAAGACGACAGACGGATAAATATATAATGAAGGGAAGAAACCAGCATAAAAAGGCAGAGAATACTCAAAATCAGAATGCCTCTCCCTCTACAGGGGATCGCAATTCCTCATCAGTAACGGAACAAGGCTTAATAGATTACGAGTGTGTTCCAATAACAGAAGCAGGTTTCAAAACGTGGGTGATAAGAAACTTCTGTGAATTAAAAGAACTTGTTCTAACCCGATGCAAAGAAACTAAGAACCTTGAAAAAAGGTTTGATGAAATGTTAACGAGAATGGACAATTTAGAGAAGAATATAAGTGAATTGATGGAGCTGAAAAGCACAACACGAGAACTTCGCGAAGCATGCACAAGTTTAAACAGTCGAATTGATCAAGTAGAAGAAAGGATATCAGAAGTCGAGAACCAGCTCAGTGAAATGAAACGAGAAGACAAGATTGGAGAAAAAAGGATGAAAAGGAATGAGCAAAGTCTCCAGGAAATATGGGACTATGTGAAAAGACCTAATTTACGTTTGATAGGTGTACCTGAATGTGATGAAGAGAATGAATCCAAGTTGGAAAATACTCTTCAGGATATCATTCAGGAAAATTTTCCCAACCTGGCAAGGCAGGGTAATATTCAACTCCAGGTAATACAGAGAACACCACAAAGATATTCTTCAAGAAGACCAACCCCAAGGCACATAATTGCCAGATTTATTAGGGTTGAAATGAAGGAGAAAATACTAAGGGCAGCCAGAGAGAAAGGTCAGGTTACCCATAAAGGGAAACCTATCAGACTTACAGCAGATCTCTCAGCAGAAACCCTACAAGCCAGAAAAGAGTGGGGACCAATATTTAATATCCTTAAAGCAGACTTACAGCAGATCTCTCAGCAGAAACCCTACAAGCCAGAAAACAGTGGGGACCAATATTTAATATCCTTAAAGAAAAGAACTTTCAACCCAGAATTTCATATCCAGCCAAACTAAGCTTTATAATCGAAGGAAAAATTAAATCTTTTGCGAACAAACAAGTACTTAGAGAGTTCACCACCATCAGGCCTGCTTTACAAGAGCTTCTGAAAGAAGCACTATACATATAAAGGAACAACCAATATAAGCCTTTCCAAAAATATATCAAAAAGAAAAGAGCATTAACACAATGAAAAATTTACACTAACTAATGAGCAAAACAGACAGCTAGTATCAAATGCCAGTATTAAACTTATATATATTCTAATTAGATAAAAAGCCAAAACCCATCAGTATGCTGCATCCAGACCCATCTCACATGCAACGATATACAAAGACTCAAAACAAAGAAAAGGAGGAAGATTTATCAACCAATCAGAGAGTAAAAATAAACAAATAAACAAAAAGCAGAAGATGCAATTCTCGCCTCTGATAAAGTAGACTTTAAAGCAACAAAGAGCAAAAGAGGCAAAGAAGCACATTATATAATGGCAAAAGGATCAATGTAACAAGAAGAGCTAACGATTCTATAGATCAACGAGACAGAAAATTAACAAGGACATCCAGGACTTGAACTCAGACCCGGAACAAGTAAACTTAATAAACATTTATAGAACTCTCCACTTCAAATGCACAAAACATACATTACCACCTCACACCTATTCCAAAAGTGACTACATAATTGGAAGTAAATCACTCCTCAGTAATTGCATAGCATTTCATAGGTTTAAATGAAATATTGATTGGCTGCTTGTTTGTTATTTTCTTCCCTTATTCCTTCCTGTCTACATCAAGTGTAATTATTGGTATAAAAGAGGTTTTCAATATCCATTACTAAACTGCATTCTAGCCTGGGCAAGAAAGCAAAACTCCCATTCTCTCTCTCTCTTTCTCTTCCTTTTTCTTCCTCTTCTTCATTTTTTTCTTTCTTTTTTCTTTCAAAAAAAAATTAAAAAAAAGAATTATAACACAGAAGAATATGTCTAGTACAAGAGAAAAGAAAGAAAAAAAAAATAGTCTGGGTGTGTTGGCTCACACCTGCGATCTCATCACTTTGAGAGGCCAACACAGGCAGATTACTTGAGCACAGGCATTTGAGCGTATCCTGGGCAACATGAAAGAAAAAAAAAAAAAGAACTAACTTGGGTGAAAACCTAGGGAAAGGAGAAAGTATGAGGGAGTCCAAATAAAACAAAAATATGATTAAGGATATAGGCAACAAGTTGAGTATTTTGGCTGAAAGCTAATGAATATAGAAAAGAAATGGATGTGAATTCTGGAAATTAAAAATATAATAAAAAATTAAGAACAGCTGTATGTAGTGTTACTAGACAAAATTTAGAACACCAAGTGAATTTTGATTTTCAGATAAACACCAACTTATTATTTTAGAATGACCCATGTATTACTTGGGATATACTTGAGCTAAAAACAAATTCCCTATGCAATATTTTGAACATATTTATATCAAAATGTATATATTATCTGAAATTAAAATTTAACTTGGAATTTTCTACTTTTATCTGCCAACTCTAGGAACATTAGTACATCTTATTACGTATTAAGATTCTTAGAGTATTGTGTATTAAGACTCCTTAATACGTTTTATTACATATTCCTTAATACTTTTTATTATGTATTAAGATATGTTTTAAAGTAGATTTAACATAGATAAAAAGAAAAGAAAATAGATCATACAAAAAATTTGCCAAATGAACATGGAGATTTCAAAGGAAAAGAAAGACATGAGAGTGCATAAAAAAAAGAAGACATATGAGAAGGTTCGATGTGCATAGCTCATGTTCAGAAGTAAAGGGAAGAAAGAAAAGAGCATCACAATGTCTGAAGTGATAATCACTGAGAACTAGGAAAGATTCACCTTCGGATTCAAGAAGGCCTATGAAACCCAATGGTATAAATGAAAGAAAACTACACTTGATATATCTAGTAAAACTGCTAAAAATGAAAGCCAAAGAGGAAAGTATTGAAAACATCCAGGAAATAACAAAGCAAAACAAAACAAAAAAACAATGTGTTCAAAGAGCAGTTAGACTGTCAGCTGACGTCCAGATAGAATTGGTGCAAACTAGAAAAAATGAGATATCCTGAAAGTGAGGGAAAGAGGTAACAATGTATTCATCTATATCCAGCATAAATATAATTTGAGAATAAAGGTAAAATGGGGACATTGCACACTGTAAAAACCAGAAGGATTGGAAATCAGCAGACTCATGCTGGAATAATTATTAAGGAGGTGCTCTAGGAAGAATGAATATGATCCCAGATAGAAAGTCAGAGATACAGGAGATACAAGTGGCAATAGAAAATCTAAACAGGTTTAAAATTTTAAGGAAATATTGCTATATAAGAAAATGTGAAGTTTGCAAAATATGAAGTATTAAATTCAAAGTGAAATTGAACACAAAGTTATAGGATCTACAAGGCTTTTACTGTTAGGAAAGAAAGTAAAAGGAGCAAGTAGTATTTATTTTTGAGAAGACAAGGATGCCCTGTAATCACTAGAGTAACTTTTAAAGTAATGGCACATGAATATAAAACTATCAATTTAATATATGTGGGGAATCGAGTCATCATCATCTTTATTGTTTTCATTAGCCATACAATTAGTTCTAGAGAATATGAACAAGGAAGGAAAAAGCACATAGAACAAGTAGAAACAATTGAAAAAATTATATATATATATATGATTTATATATACCTTAAAGTATTTCAAAGATTGTCAGACATAAAACCAAATTGACACCAAAATTTATTAACATACTCTTTAAGAAACACATTAAAAATATTAATTATTAAAAATTGAAAGTAAATAAAAACTATATATACCACGTACACACTAACAAAAAAGTATAGCTATATTAATATTAAAGTAGTTTATAATGTTATTTCTAAAGAAAGTATTATTAAGGTTTATGAATAAAACTTTATGATCATAAAAATCTAAACTACCCAGAACACCTAGTAATTTTAAATTTGTGTAGCTATAACAACCTCAAAATGGTTAAAGCAAAAATTGACAGATCTAAAATAAATAACAGAAAAAAGCCAAATCCACAATCACTGTGGGAGATCTTTCAGTTATTGACAGAATGAGCAAGCAAAAATCATTAAGGATAAAGAAGAGTTCAATGATAGAAGTAATGAATTTTACCTGATTGGCATAAATATGTTTGCCATATACAGACCCCCAAGGAAAGCAAGATTACATATTCTCTTCAAATACGAATAGAACATTTACAAAATTGACTATATTCTTGGACCTGAACATGTTTTAATGAATTTCACAGAGCTGAAATTATACGAAGTATGTTCTCTGATAACAGTGTTAAGGTAAAATAAGAAACAAAAAGGTGATTGAAAAATTCACATTTGGAAATTAAGATATATACTTCTAAATTATATGTAGAGCAACAAGAACTCATAATGGAAATTAGGAAATAGGTAAGGACCAAATGATAATGAGATACCAAATCAAATGAAAGGCAGCCAATTCTATGCTTAGAGATGAATATATAAACTTAATTTCATAAAATAGAAAATGAAAGAAAGGCTGAGAATCAATGAGCAAATTACCTATCTCAAGAAGGCACATAAATAACACCAATTCAAATCGAGAATGCAACTACTGCCAGACTCAATTACTGAATTTCAATATTCAGTTGTGTAGCTAAGGGATTATTAAGCAATATTTCATCAATTGATCTGAAATCCTGAATCTGGCAGAGCTCTATGGGTACCTGATTGGCAAAATTCTAAAATGACCTCCAACATCCTACCCTCAGTGAATACAGCCTCCAAATGCTAACAGGTCATTTAAAGTAGGTTTCCATCACAAAAAATTACTACCTGCTTCCATTCCACCCTCCAGGCAGATGGTAGAAAATTATATGTTAATTTCAACACATTCTGTTTACGCATTGCCTAAACAATTCAGCAACTCCTTTTGTCAACATCTCTAATTTATAAATGTCAATCGCTAGTAGAAGATACATTGTCAAAAAATACACAATATATATTAATGTATTTTTAATTTTAATGTAGTTCAACGTATTTCAAAATTTACTATTTTGTTTAGTTAAGTTCTATCCAAAAAGGGCAGTATTTGGCTCTCTTTTCCACATGGTGAATATAAATATGATTTATTGACACCTACTTTGAAAAAGGCGTTGTGACAGGCACCAAGAACAGAACTGGGCAGTGAGAACCAAAATGCATTTAACCAATGAAGGCCATTTCCTAAAGGACTTTAGAGTATAACGAAATTAGTTATAAATTGATTCCAACAGAATGGAGGAATAACTGTGCTATTAATTGGATCGCAAAGACTCACTTTGAGGTTTGACAGCTATCTTGGCTTGGATTCCGTTTTCAGCCTTGGCATTCCAAAACCTGTGAAATCTTAATAGATTTTTCTCAATCCTGGAAAGAAAAGAAAGTAATTGAACAGAAATGTAACAATTTGAAAAAGAATGTAAACTCTTTGAGAGATAAGAGGTATTGACTACAGTATTGCTTCATTCTGAAAAATTTGTTTGCATCTGCAAAACATGAATAGCTAGCTCCTTTATTTCATTTCACACCCTGGAAAAATTCTCTCTGGAGAAGTGATTCTTTTCTTGCATTCTCATCTGTTTGTCTCCCCTTGGAATGCTTGGTCTGTTTTCTTCAGGTTATTCTATAATCTTGGTTAGAAACATTTCTGTCATGGTGATATTCAGTATGTCACCTTGAATGGGGAGTGAAATTAGTATATATTGATAGCTAGTTAAGAGCTGAGCATTGCTTTAAACACACAACTTGCATCATAGCTATTATGTTTGTTTATTAATACTTTTATTTTTCTTGTTGTCATAGCAAAAAATCATTTGAGCATTTACTGTATATTGTATGTACATCATCTTAATTCTTACTCAAATCATAGAAGTCAGAGAGTTATTTGTTTTTAATCACTACAGAGGGAGAGACTGAGACTCAGAGAGATTAGGTATACTGCACAAGGCACACAGGCAATAAGAAGGATATCTGAGTTCCAGCCAAGTTGGTGACACCAATCTCCAACTTAGCCATTTTATCTCATGTGTGTGTGTGTTTGCGTGTTTGTGTGCACGCATGTGCATGTGCACATGCTCCAGAATTTCTAGACTTGAATCCTGGCTTATCAAGATGATCAGCAGTGTGACTTTGGCACATTATCCTAAGATTTCTGACGCACTTTCTTCATCTGAAAAATTGGGATAATTATAATATCTACCTTAAGGAGTTGTAAGATCAATGAATGAAAATCACAGAATGGAGTTGTCTATCTGGTATGTGCTATAAAGGAGTTGCCATCATGATTTTTCAAGGAGTCTATCAGAATGGAAGTTCTATCTAACAACAACTCATAGTTTTTCTGTTAGTGTTTTATTGCTTCACCATTTCCCACCTGTATTCTCCCTACCACCTTGATGAGCATGTAGTTGGGGGGCTAATGATCTATACTCCCTGTGCAGAATGGAGGCCAAGATAGGTGTGAGTATGACCTATGTGATTGTCAGCCCACGAGGTGCAAAGTTATGGACAGGGAAGCCCACCATATCTAGAAACTAGCTGTAACAACACAAGAGCCCCGTTTTTCTTATGTGAGCCATATTGGCACATCTCCTTCAGTTAAAATGCAGTGTCTTTGGGGGAGTACAATAGTTTAGGAAGAAGCCATAAACTCAAGCACCTGCAGGTACCAAGTATCAGGAAAGTAACTACAATGAGTCAAGTGAGCTGGTATTGGAGAACGTGTTGGTCCACGTTACATGAAAGCTTCTGAGAACTTCTGCCCAGCTTCATGAAACATGTGTCTTTCTTCAGAAATTAGAAAAATATAGTTATCCCTAGTTATCCCTCGGTGTCTCTGGAAAGTTGGTTCCAGATCTGCTCATGGGGACAAAAATCCATAGATGCTCAAGTCCCTGATATAAAATAGTATGTGGCATTTGCATATTACCCATGTACCTCCTTTTGTGTTGTCACTTTTATGTTACTTATAATACCTAATACAATATGAGTGCTATGTATATATTTGTTATGCTGCATTGTTTATAAAATAATGATGAAAAAAGTTGCTACATATTCAGACACAACCATCCATTTCTTCTCTTGAATATATTCGCTACATGGTTGGTTGAATCTATGGGCATGGCACTATGACTGTACTCATACTTATTTAAGAAGCACTTACATGGTTTTTCACAAACTGTTCTAAGAACTTTATGCATATTAATTTACTTGATCTACACAACAATCCTATGTGATAATTACTACCAATATTTTCATCTTATAGATGAGGAAATGGAGGCAAGGGGAGTGCCAGGTATTACTGGGACCCATGTTCGTAGCTTTAAGGACTAGAGTAGTGAAGATATGCCTAGTCTTGAGCTGGTCACTTTAAACAAAAATCATAGCTTGCCTTAAAGTGGACAATTCCTTAAACTCAACACAAGTCAGTGTTTCCTTTTTCATTTCTAAAGATAGAAAAACTGAGGTTCAAAGAGATTAAGTGTCCTGTCCAAAGTCTTAAAACATCTTATTTCTAAAGGGCCACATCAGCTCTTTTCTAAATTTAAGATCCTCATTGATTCATTAAACCTTATCATGTCTTATTTTAGTATCATGAGAAGCTAAAATGAGTGAAGTTGTGATTAAGTTTTTTTTAAATAAACAAATGTAATACCAGGACCTCTGCCTTTCAATTTCAGTGTGAAATTGTGAAATCTTTTTGTTCCCTGAAAGAATCAAACGCTATGTATTTCCCCAGATTTTTACTCAGTGGCCACTTGCTAAGATCTCTTTGGAGAAAATTATATGTATTTTTAAAATAATCTATATTCCAGGACAAAATGTTTCCTGGAGGTCGTTGGGACACCACCCACACATACACACACACACAAACACACCAAAAAAATTACAATAAGCATAGGTCTTTAAAGATGTGTATCTGCCATATCATATTTATAGGGTGAGACTCTGTCTTCTCTTCTTAGGTCTTCTATCTTCTCTTTCTGGCAGATGAGACTGACTCACTGTGACAGACAATTTAGAGCAATGTGAGGCTGAGGCTCTGCAATCTTTCACACGTCTCCTATTGGCTTCCCCAAAGAAGCTTTGCCTATTAACATGTCTGGCAGGGTTCTGACTTGAGTGCTCAGCTAGACTGCAAAAGACACTCATACCGGGTGACAAGCATGGGAATGGCAGGTTCTGCTGCTTCACTAAGACAACTCAGGTTGCCTGTGGAGTAAAGTGGCTCTCGGGAGTGATAAAAGTTGTTTCTTTGAACCAAAGCTAGACATTCTCTAGGAATGTACAATGTTTTATAGCAATGTCTCCCAAATTTATAAAGACAATGATATCTGTATGTGTCATCAATTCTAGGATATTTTTACCTGCTGTTATGAAATGATACAGACAACCAAAATGATATCCCGGCCCTATTATATACTAGTTGTGTGGTCTTGGACGTGTTACTAGAAATACACAAGCCTTATTTTTTTCCAGTAAAAGGAAGAAAAGCACTGGTATAGAGATGAATACTAAGAGGCAGGAGGTCACTTTTAGTGGCTAATAGCTCTGTGTTTAGATTTAGACAAGCATAGGTTTGAATCCTGACTCAACTGTATGATCTTAGACAATGAATCAGTTTTTTTTCAATTAGATTCCACATTTTTGGGAAAAAAAGTAGTATCTATCTGGAAGCTATACAAATTAAAAAACAAGAACTCATATAAAATACATAGCACGGTGCCAGGCACACAGTAAGTCACTGAATAAATGTTTGTTGTTTATTAGATTACTATCACCACCTCTCTCCTATTCTTACTTAGTAGTAAGACTTACTGTAAGTACTTCAGGGTTTAGCTCAGAAAAATTATTCTAAGGACAAAATTATTTTATCAAGTAGTCTCCTGATATTCTGGGCTTTATTGCTAAAACTGAATAATTTAAATTGTTGTGAATAACACAAAAAAGGGAGAAGTGACATGGAAAGAAGAGAGCTAAAGATTGGAGTAAAACAGGATAGTTACATATGAAATGTTAGGGAGAGAAGAAATTCAGAAAGGGAGCAAGCAGTACTCAAAGTAAACATACAACTAAGAACAAGAATCAAAATTCCCCGGATATGGCTATAAAACCAACGTTCAATTTCAGTGTTAGCCAGGGTGTCTTGTTGTTTGCTTGTTTTAGGGAAAAAGACTTTAAGTCTTTCTCTTGCGTTGTAAAGTTTAGAACATAAATAATTGCAGTTTTGCCATTACTTTTCATTGCAAAAACCACAATACTTTTGCACCAAACTAATAAAGTCCTTGTAGTTGGTGCATTGCTCAATGTTAAGAACAAAAGCAGAACATTACACAAAGTAGTAACAATGAATCCATGTCATGGCAATTGGTGAAGGTCATGGGATTGGACCTAGTCTTCCTAGTCCGAAGGGCCTCAGGTGACATAACAGAAAAATGTGCTCAGGATTCTAGGAGGAAGGTGTACCAGGGAACCCAAGAAGTTAAACCCACAAGTAGAATAAGATTATGATTAGAGTCAGCAAGCACTAGAAGTAAGAGTGAATTTAAAAATCTCAGGTTGCTTTATTATTGACTCCTCTTCTTTTGACCTATCATTTCAAAATCACAGCCTGAAAATGTTATACTAACATAAAGAGGTGAAATTGATGGACTGTAAAGGGAACTGTGGGCTGCCCATGCTACCATAATTTTCTCTGGCTGTCATTTTTTCCCCTGAATTAAGTGATTTTGACCTTGAACAAATTGCTTAGCCCCTTTGAATATAAGTGTCTTTACCTATAAAATTGGGGATATTATACTTTCCATACAAGGTTTTTGTCAGATTTAAGTGAAATGACATATTTTCTACACTTCACTCAGAATCTGTGTACATGTTATAAACTCAATAAATCAATATCTACCCTTAAGTAAAAAACAAACAAAAAGTTTGATACAGCCAAATTGGGGTAGAGACTTAGAGGTCGATTTCTTTAGGTATGTAATGCCTGTGCATTGCCACTACTATATCAACTCCTCCATTCATGTGAGTTTTTGAGTGGTGCTGAATGGCATCATACACTGTAGTAACTGCCAAGTTGATAACCAGTTAATCAAATGGCACGTGTTTATTGAACATAAACTATGATCTGGCACAAGTAAGGAGCCGTGCCCACAAAGAAAAACCAGGCTAAATGCTTATTCCCAAGTACTGAAAATGCAATGACAATAAGCATCTAAAATCACGCACACACACACACTGTGAGAATTTTTTATTATAGTGGCTTTTGGCATGCAAAAGGAAGAGTCATTATTTAAACATTTTCTTCACAGATAATTGTGTTCTGTCTGTTGGTATCATTAAAACTTAGGGCTTTTCCGCACTGGGAAAGAGTGCCAGTTACTGGAAGAAACTTTCTGTTTGAATTTTATAAGCATTTTATATCCCCAGTCAGTTTTAGTTTCCAAGTGTCATAAAGTAACATTTATCAAAAGCTTAAATGTCCTTTCCTGTCATGTTAAAGGAAGAAAAATTTTGTCTCAAGTGCATTATTTAACTATAATGAAAGTTTTAAAATATCTGCAAATGACTGAAAATAATTTTATGATGTAATAGCTACTGCAAGCAAAAGATTGATATATCTACTCATAGTTTAAAGCCATCAATAGATGTATTTGTAAATTGTATACTTATAGTTAATTACCTACTGTATATTTAAAATGCTACCCCAAAGCTCATGTTAAATCATGCTTTTGTAGCATTCATTATGATTCAATGTAACTTTCAACAAAATCAAATTCTGAATGAAACAAGGGAGAATTGCTCCTTAGAACATTACTCCCACCAATGATCAGAAGATGTGATATTATTTCTTATAGATTAATTTTCTTTTTTTGCCAATATAACTCAGCAAGTAACTGATATTCTTGGTAAATAACTCAAGAACCAGAGTCCTAGGGAACTCCAGTTTCTTAGAGGCAACTGTCTATGTTAGTATTTTCTAAAAGTCCAACAATACCAGGCATCATCAGGAAGGAAGAGTCACATCAAACAGAAATACAAAATTTCGGTTGTATGAAATAACAGTTTTCAAGTGGAAAGGGCCTTGACTTTTCTCCTTGAAAGCTATATAATTCTGTTAAGGTCAATTTGTTTCTGAGGCTATGTCTGCAGCTTTCCATTTCTGCTTTTACAAAAAGAAGATAATTATATGCACAGGCATTTTTGTGTGAATCCATATACATATCATGAAATGGATTTGGGAAAGACAGCCAATGATGGTAAAATAATTTGGGATAGGCAACTACATGAAGTAATAACTTTTTAAAAGGGGGAAATATTCCTTTGCATTCTACCAATGTACATTAATTACAGAGCAGTGGAGGTGGGGAGGGAGCCAAATCTCAAAACTTCACATCACACTAGGTAGCTCTTAGTGATACTATGGTGATATGGTCTAGCCCTGTGTCCCCACCCAAATCTCACCTTGTGATATGGTTTGGCTGTGTCCCCACCCAAATCTCACCTTGAATTGTGATAATTCGCAAATGTTATAGGTGGGACCTGCTGGGAGGCAATTGAATCATGGGGGTGAGTTTTTTCACATTCTGTTCTTGTGATAGTGAATAAGTCTCATGAGATCTGATGGTTTTATAAAGGGGAGTTCCCCTGCACATGCCCCCTTGCCTGCCACCATGTAAGACGTGTCTTCGCTTTTCCTTCATCTTCCACTATGATTGTGAGGCCTCCCAAGTCATGTAGAACTGTGAGTCCATTAAGCCTCTTCCCTTTATAAATTACTCCATTTTGAGTATGCCTTTATCAGTAGCATGAGAATGGACTAATACATAAGGTTTTCATCAAGCTTTAGAAAGAATTAAAATTAATAAAAATATTGATCCTTAGTCTCCTCCGTTATACATTTTCTCCCGTGTTCCTATTTCATATTACCTACCTGTCTCTTTATATATACAAGATAAAAATTCTCCCTATAGGCTGATTAAATTCACCTTCTTAAACCCCAATGCCAGGATTTTCTCTCCAAGATTGATTTTAGATCCCCAGCTCTTGTACTATATCACCTGTGCATTGCCTAGTCTTACCTGCAGAACAAAGAAAGGATTTGTAGGGATTGGATCCTGCCCTTCATATAAATGTCTCTCCGCTTTCTTCAGTGAGCAAAAAATTCAAATACATTGTAATCCAAAAACCACTCAATTTACAATTAACATATTCTACTCTAGATTTAACAATTTCTAGAATAATTGCATTTGAACAGGTGTTTCTCAATCCTCATAATTCCCTAATTGGTAACAAGTACTAGAACTTTTCACCTGTTTTGCCCACCCCAGCCAGGTCTGAAGAACAATATCAACCAATTGAAAGGGACTTCTCAAAATTGATTATCTACTTATATGACATAGTAAACTCAGTCCTATGTAGTAAACAAATGGTAGAAATAAAGGATTACTCTTAAGTCTAAAAAATGATAAGTATAATGTAAGAGATAACTGCAACTTACATGAACTTTGAGTCAGAAGAAATCATGTTGAATTATACATCAAGACCTACTAGTTTTGTGTCAATAAGCACATTCTTGACCTTACAAAGCCACAGCTTTGGAATGGGATAAAACAAAAATGCTACATGCTTTTCAGCTTTATTACAAATTCATATATGAAAAATCAAAGAGCTGGCTGATTGATACATAGTATATTTAGTGAACATTCATTTCTCTTTTCTTTTCTTTCTGTTTTATCTAGAAAGTAAGAAGCTTATGTAACTTATTATACCAAGAAGAGCAAAGGCTCAAATTAAGAATAAACTTTGGTAACAAGAGATACCTCTTGCAAATTATCAATCTCTATTTCTTTAATATTTTTCTCTGTAAGTTTTACAGATGTTACTTTTCCACATGAAGCTTAACAAGAGACTCAAATACAGTTTATTTTCTCCCATTTCTCTATGCCTTTCTGGTCACTAATTTCCCTCAGATAGTGTGGCTTTCTCTTCAGACAGGCTAGCAGAGCCAATGTCTCAATATTACTCTGGTTCTCTCCTGAATTTTTGCAAGGGCGTGCATGGGCCAATAGACAGCAGCCACCCCTGAAAGGCTCAGGTGAGTAATGAGGCTCAGAGTTACAGATCAGAAACTGTGCTGTCAGGAGGAACAGACCTTTTCTGGCACTGCAGGAGCCCTCTGCAGTCAGTTCTAGAAATGTCATGGGTACCATTTTCTTATGTTAAGGACTACTAACTTTTATTTCAAATTCCAGCAGTAATATAATGCATTTTAAAGTTAAGAGTAACCCTTAAAGAAGTGGGTCTTTTTTTCATAAGTTGTAATTTTGATCACATTCAGTCAATCACATTTTAAGTCCAGTAACCTCAAAGGAATACTTTCATTGCTCAAGTCCTTTCTCCATGGTTATGGACATAAGATACACTAGGAAAGGGTGTAAGTGAAGATACAGGTGGATAACTCCTTTGCGCATTATGATAGGCACTGGAATAAATTCAGCTCTCTTCCAGCAGCTGCCTGAAAAATCAGAGGGATGCAGTCTAAAAAAGAATTACAATGCAAGATGTTGAGTGTATTGTTTGAGATGTGGGGTGTCAGGAAAAGCTCTTCTCACTATTCAACTTTTGAGAACTGCCTTGAAGAGTGATTAGGGGCTTTCCATCTTAAGAAAAGAGGTGACATACAGTAAAAGGAAAATTATGTCTATAGAAGAATAAAAGACAAAAAAAATCAAAGATTCAAACAAGTGGAATAAATCAGCTGTCACTACAGTAGAGAATGAAACTATGTAGAATGGGATGGAAAGGTAAGTGACAAAATATGACAATATAAAACATTCCCAGGGAAGAACAGTTTATGGCCTTATATAAAACTTGTGGATTTCCTATAGAAAACCAAGTATGAGAGTAACAAGAATATACTTTGCAATATAATGGATAACTTTAAATGCAATGTGGAAGTTTTGATATTAAAAGCAGAATCAGGCATGAGCGTTTGCAGTAGTCTAAGAGCAACATAGTGAATATTTACACCAGACCAGTGGTTCTCAATGGAGGGAGATCACTCTCACCTATACGAAGGGAATATCTGGCAATGTCTGGAGACATGTTTGCTTGTCACAACTGGGAAGTTGATACCAGCATCTAGATAGAGGCCAGTAGTGCTGATAAACATTCTGCAATATACAAGAAAGTCTTTCACAACAAAAATGTAACTAGTGCAAAATGTCAATAGTCCCTAGTAGAGAAAGCTTTGTCTGGGAAAAGTCTATGACAGATGGGACAGAGAAGAAGACTGAATCTGATGAACAATTTTAAAGAAATTTGAAGATTATTATAGAATGTAAGGAAAAGGAAATGTTAAAGATCTCTAAAAATTTGTTAACATAGATGTCCTTAACAAATCAGATCATTTTGAATATAATAAAATAGGATGGCATTATATTATCTGATTAGGATGTCCAGTAATTTGTTTCCTACAAGAGACTGAAGGCTAGAAATAGACTTTTGAGTCAATGTCTTTTACGTTATACTTGAGACCAAGGAATGAATCAGATATTTAAAGATGAGAATATAGGGTTTGTAATCAAAGATATGCATCAGAAACATCTGGTTCCACTCTGGGATATTCTAAACTGGTAGATTGAAAGTAAGTTCCAAGAATATGTCTGTTTAAATATACTCTCTGAGAGGATAAGCAATACATGTTTAATGGCTCTCTGTATGAAGGCAGGAAGTGGTATAGAGAACAGAATATGATAACACTTAACCTGTGATGATAACTAGTTTTACATCATTCAGTTGAGAGTCATAAAAATATTTTATGTAATTACAAAAACAAAACTAAAATAGTAGCTTCTAAAAGTCTAAGCCAAGTTAAATCCCACACCTACCTATTTTTTGAGTTGGTAGCATAAGAGAGAATCCATTCCAAGTGACTTTACCATGTATATAACTATTTGTACCCAATTGAACTGTGGTTTTGGTAATCATATTGGTGATCATAGTGCTACTCTGAGACTGATGCATATGCATTATGAGCTAATGTAAATACATAATTATTCTTATGTCTAGGACTTGGGAAATGTAAAAATATGAGATATAGATAAATAATTTGTTGGTTAAGTAAAAATTCTGTCTCAGTCATGATGTATTTAGCTTTAAAAACTGACATACTTTCTAACTTTCTTGAGAAATGTTTTTAAAAACCAGCAACAATTAGCATTACCAGTACCAAATTATTTATTTTTATTTGTATTTAGTTAGTTTTTTTTTTTTTTTTTTGGAGAAGGAGTCTTGCTCTGTCACCCAGGCTGGAGTGCAGTGGCATGATCTCATTTCACTGCAACCTTGCCTCCCTGGTTCAAGCAATTCTCCTGCCTCAGCCTCCCAAGTAGCTGGGATTACAGGGGCGTGCCACCACGTCGGGCTAATTTTTTTGTATTTTTCGTGGAGACAGGGTTTCACCATGTAGGTCAGACGGGTCTTGAATTCCTGAACTCAGTCAATCTGCCCGCCTCAGCCTGCCAGAGTGCTAGGATTACAGGTGTGAGCCACCTTACCTGGCCTAGTACCAAATTATTGATGTCTCAATACCATTTACCAAAAAAAGGAAACAAGACCTCCTGCACAAATGGCTGCATCCACATCTGTTTCTTAATCCCACTTTTTAAAAGATAAGTACAAAACAGCATAAACATAACACATCAGATGTTATCTGAAAACGATGATAGGGCACCAATTTATTATTTTAGAAATTGATAATAAAGGGAAAGAGATCTTAAATCAGACATTTAACCTTAACTTTCCCATATGTGTTGAACCCCAGAATGACAAATCAGTTGGATGAAGGAATTTTATTTAAAAGAAATAGTCCAGCCAATAAAGGAAGAAGGGAGGTTAGAATTAGACCATCATCATTTTGCAACTCTTATTGACATAATGATCTAGGCAATTATCTTTTGTTACTGCTAACATCACGAAAAGGAAAAGCACCAAACATGGCAGGCCTTCTGCCCTTCAAAATCTCAAACTTGAAACTAATGGAGCATCTAGATTTACTTTCAGAAACACAGGAAACAAAATAATGTATAATAACATCTTGGGAAGATAATCAGCAAAACCCAGATTGTGGGAAACAAGAGAAACAACCCAATTTCAGCAACAGCTTAATAGTCAAGGGGCAGGGAGCTGGAAAGAGAGTGAGACCCAGAGAAGGGGTAAGGGAAGACAGAGAGAAAAATTCTTTTTCTTTCTTTTTTTTTTTATGAGATGGAATTTAGCTCTCCTTGCCCAAGCTGGAGTGCAGTGGCACGATCTCAGCTCACTGCAACCTCTGCCTCCTGTGTTCAAATGATTCTTCTGCTTCAGCCTCCTGGGGAGCTGGGATTACAGGCACCTGCCACCACACCCATAGCTCAAGTCTGTAATCCCAGCACTTTGGGAGGCCAATGCAGGTGGATCACCTGAGGTCTGGAGTTCGAGACCAGCCTGGCCAACATGGTGACACCCCATCTCTACTAAAAATATATATTTTTAAAAAATTCTTAAAAACATATAGGGATGTCAACCACCAACTAGAATACATAGTTTCTATTCTAATTTTTATTCAATCAAGTGAGCTGTAAAATAATGGATTATAATACAGTCAAGTTAATTTTAAAACTAGTTGATGATGTCAAAGAGTTAATGCTAAATTTAGGTGTGATAATGGTATGTGATTATATTTTAAATTTTCCTTTTTGAAAGTACTCCTAGATATATTTTTTTTGAGGAAACAATTATTAAATATCTTAGATATTTGGGGGATTAAAAAGTGAGTTGAAGGTTAGAAGAAACAAATTTTGCCATGAACTGAATTACAGTAACAGTGTATTGGGGAAGTAGGGCTTATTTTAATTTTTTAAAATACTTTTGTATATGCTTGAAACTTCTCAATAATTTTCTAATGCTACTCAAGTGATTATATTTATGCAAGTGACTACTGGTGCATAGTAACAACACTAAGATGTAGGAACACGGATTTGAAGAATTTACTGTGTCAGGATTAACATCAGTAGCTGACTTTTCACCTGAACTTAAGTGCAATTCCAGAAGGCACTGGGGGAGGCTCTGAAAAGATAGAGCTCCTGTCTCTGTACACATCAGAGTTAAAAGCAGACTTATCCAGATGTGGGAAGTAGAAAAGTTCCTCTTTAAAGTTTTCTTTCTTGTTAAAGAATAAGTCATAAGCATGCTAATAACTCTTTGTTAAGCCCTATCCTATGCAGCTGTTAAAAATGCCATCCTTACAGGCCGATAGTATATTCTATGTCCTTGTACTTTAACCAAGATATCTGCGCTGGACATGCTCACAGGCATGTCTCAGCCTGCAGACTGTGCCCCTTACCTGTTCAGAAAAGTTTTAAGTTGTTAGCCAATCGATTTTTAGTTTAGATTACGAGGTCTGGCTCCAGCCAAAGGAGATCAGACACAGCAGTAAGGATGACCCCAAATGCATAAGGGATAAATATGTCTGCTTTTCCTTTGTTCATTGTACTCTCCTGTCAAGATGACTATCAAGGATACCCTTCCTGCAGTCCAGGAAGTAAAAACTGTTTGCTGAGAGAGCCTTTGTCTCAGTGCTAGTTTTTCTTTGCAGCACTGAGCATCTGTTTCCAACACCAGACAATTCAGTTATGTACTGCTTTCATTATTAAATAAATTATTATATGTGTGTACTTATGTTGGTGTGTGTGTGCATGTGTATACCTGTTGGGATTCTTGGGGGATTGTCACCCCTTCAATACCAAAATCCACAGACGTTCAAGTCCCTTATATAAAATGGAGTGGTACAAGTGTATAACCTATGCACATCCTTCTGCATATCTAATACAAGGTAAATGCCTTGTAAATAGTTGTTACACTGTATTGTTTAGGGAATAATGACAAGAAAAGATCTATATGTACTAGGAAGATGAAACCGTCTATTTTATCCCCTGAATCTTTTGATCTTTGATTGGTTGAATCCACAGATGCGGAACCCACAGATAAGGGGGGCCAACATGTGGTATGTTGTTTTTATTTGATTCTCTTAAGGTTCTTACAGGTCTCTGAAGGCTTTGTAATGTATTTATTTTATAAACCCTTTCATAATTCCCCTCATTTCCCTTTTCTCATTCCACCAATTGATACAATACTACATACTTAAATAGCTGCTCAAATGAGACTTGGTGGGCTTAATTAAGCTAGGCTGGATTGGAGATAAACAAGCACACATATGAAATGAAAGAATGTGGATCCTGGACCTAAGACCACAGGAGAGATGGAAAGATTCTTCTGGAATTCAAAGATATGTAGAGGGTTGCCAAATCTTGATTCAATTTTATTTT
The DNA here is from genome assembly GCF_030222135.1 of Aotus nancymaae. Classification (NCBI taxonomy): domain Eukaryota; kingdom Metazoa; phylum Chordata; class Mammalia; order Primates; family Aotidae; genus Aotus; species Aotus nancymaae. Next base: position 68,540,239 of record NW_026988422.1, on the reverse strand, counting down.
AAGACTTTCGTTTCCATAAATCTATTTAGGGTCCTAAAATAATTTTTTATGAAGATAGTTAGGTATTGTCACAAAGCTCTGTCTCAATGAGAAAATAATTCTCATCAGAAGAGTCCGCCAGGCTTGTGCAGAAGGGAAGTGGTATGTGTAGAAAATGCTACCAGGGTTTTAAGTCCTATGGGCAAGCGTTTAAGCTTCAATGTCTCTTTAGGGTCAAGTAGTGAAACTCCTTGTTTCCAATCCTCCCAACTCACCCCCTTCACTCCTACCAGTGGCATGTCTGCTGTTTCTTTATCATCTAAAGTCAAAAGCCATCATAAGACCTACAAAAGCTAAATATTTTTTTCATATAATGGGTGGAACTCTTCCCAGACACATAGAGAGGTTTATTCTGATTTGGTTCACCTTTATGCTAGCAATTGGAAAATTGTTACTGGCATATGTGGGTGTTTATAAAATAGGTGGTTTAGAAAAGAACTCAGATTACGTCTGGCCATTTAAAATGTCCACTCTATGGCAAGACCCCTCTCCTGAATTGGGCCTGTGTAACTGTCCCTATGAAGCACTGTCCAATGTGTCTGATACTTTCAGTTTCTAAGGACACCATGTAGAATAATCTATTTGGTAAAACAGCCCAAGGGTGGAAACATCAAGATGATTTATGATCTGCTGAGATAACTTGTCCTGTTCACTACTCCATCTTATTTTTTCTTTAAACCTCCAGGAAAGGTCATTAATTTAGGGCTAAATCCTCAGTAACCCAGTTTTAATTCTAAGCCTCAGTTTCCAAATTGATCAAATACAAATGCAATTGCTGAACAACCTGTGAGACATTTTAAGAGTCGTTTGAAATAACTATACATTTAATGATATGGCAGAGATAACTAGAAAACAAAAACATGAAATGTTAGTGATGTTGCTGGGTGATTCAGCTTGTGTAATTTTTAGTTTCTTAGTGTAGGCTTCTTTGAACTCCATTGTGTAATAAATATTTACAGTCTTGGGCTTCATTGTGTACACTGTCCTAAGTGTGTGCCCTCAATTTAACAGTTCTGAATCAATGTGTGCCCCATTCTCTCCTAAACAGAGGACAACCTGTTCATTGCTTAAGGTTATGCTTTTCAGGACCCAAGAGTCTATTTAAACACACATTGAATACTGGATGCCTCAATAAAGATGTCTTGAATTGCCTTGAAATAATTGAACCATTCAGAAGATGCTAGGCTTTTCCACATGGCATTGAAGTCTATGTTATAACAGTCCACTCATGTGATGGAGGCATCATGTGACCAGGGACAAATGGTTTATAAAACCCAGAAAGGTTAAGGGTTGTCAGATCCTGACTGTGCCCATTGTATTTCAGTAATTGGCACTTGGTATTTGATTTAATGGAAGCTGAGGAATAAAGAATGTTTCTATAGACATGGCTGTTATGCTAATTTCTACTATACCATTCTCTGTCTTCCTAAATTACATGTGGAAACCTCTGTTTTCTATTATAGAATGACTTTCACTCTCTGCTTTCTGCACACATTCTCCAATCTCTCAGTGGCCTCATTAAATACAACTACTGTAAATTGCAAATTATAGGGTCTCTGGTTAACTAGTTTGTCCTGTTCTGATCTGAAGAGGCAAATTCCATTGTACATACTGGGCAGAATATATGCCTGTCATCAGTCTTCTTTACAGATCATTTCTTGGTGAAATTTGCTAACTCCAATTATGTGTGTCTTGGAGAGATCCTATATGTGTGCATTTAAAAACACCTTGTTCTATTCCCTCAAGTTTGAGCTAGGAAAAGGTGCTCTTTACAGCTATAAAATACCCATTGATAATAATAAAGTCAGAGAGTCTGGAAGAAGCTGTTTTCATCACATTCAGCTCTTCAAGTTATACAAGTCTCCACAGGTAACACTAGTGGAAAATAATCATTAGAGACATCCTATGGGAACTGAAATTCCAAAGCAAGGGCTAATTAGCCATCCTTAGAGTATTACCTATTGTTCTGTTGCTTAGTCTTGGAGAGATTCCAAAACTTGAAGATCTAGGATATAAATTTATTCTTTTATTAATATTTACAGTAATTGCAGTCCATGGCACAGTTAGATGTTAACTATATTCTTCCCTGACTGTAAAGTGTGTGAATGTGTGTGTGTCTGTGTGTGTGTGTGTGTGTGTGTGTGTGTGTGTGTGTAACTGAATAAGGGCAAAGAAGATTTAAAAAAAAAAGAAAAAAACAAAAAACCTTGACTTTGACTGTCTCTGTAATCTCAAACCAAATGCCCCTTTTGAGTTTCTTAACACCAGATTAAATCTTCTGTTCTTTGTTTTCTTGATCTAAATAGAACCAGCAGCCAAAGGCAATGAAAATCTGCAAGATAAATTATTCTGGTTTCCAGTGAGGTTGTGGATACTACAAAACTCACAAGAGAGACAGGTTCTGCATACCACAAGTTCTGAAGAACATTAAAGCATTAGGGCTTTCTCAGAAAATTTGTAAGTGCCTAGATTACCATTTGAATGCCTATTGAATCACTTCAAATCCTTGAAAAGGCAGTTTTGAAGGAGGCTGAAGGAGGATAATAATTAATAATGTAGTCTATAGCTTCAACTGGAGCGTTTTAAGCATTGGATAAACCAACACAAAGTTTAAGCTAGCTTATTAGTAAAAGGGACAACTGAAAATTGAAGAAAAAAGTTAGAGCAATATGGTTTTTTTTGGCTACACTACACCAGTCAGAAGTGTCTTCAATAACAGCTAAAATAGACAGCTGTCTTTAAGTATAATTTGAGAGGATGTTGGAAAGCTACAGGGCCCCAAAATAGCTCTACTATGATCTTGCCACTTATGCCAAATTCTGGGATTTAACAATTTTTGAAAGAAGCGGCCTGTACCATTTATTCCAAGTGAATTTATCAAATCCTATTGAAACCAAAATTAATTTGGGAATGAGTAGACATATTTTGAACACCTAAAGAGTTGAAAAGAGAGAGAGAAAGAGCGCAATCAAGAATATGTGATTGGCAACTCACCTAAAGTAAAAGAATAGGCAGGATTAGGTGATTGAGAAGCCACCAAAACTGCAAAGATTCTGGCAGCAGTATCATACTTAATTCTTAAAAAACAACAACTATTAAATCTAGGAAATTCCAAATGCCAACAACGTTCCATTTCGTTTTTTGAACTAATTCACTGAGCTTACTATATTGTGTCCTCTGCCCATGCTTTGCCTTCCAATCAGGTATTCCACAACAGGTGAACATTTTGACAGATGAACTGCACTGAAAGGGGTCATGGACAAATCCTAAATATCTCCTGCTTTACAATTTTGCCAGCAGACTCCAATTTCAAGTAAAAAGAGACTCCTAGTGATATAGAGACCAAAAGCATGTAAAGGTACTGTACCAAAAAAAAAAACAAAAACAAAAAAAAAGAAGTTTTGCCTTTATGTAATGTAAGAGGAATCAGATGAAGTCCTAAGCCTCAGTCTCCCCATCCTTCTATATTAAGTATCTGACATTCCATGGGCCCCTTCTGCTGGAGATATTAGGCAAACCTGGGTAGTATTAATGAGGGCAGGAAGAGTTTGACTATTGAGAAACCTTGGTGTACTAGTTCATTTACATGCTGCCAATAAAGACATACCTGAGACTGGGTAACATATAAAGAAAAAGAGGTTTAATGGACTCACAGTTCCATGTGGCTGAGGAGGCCTCACCATCATGGCAGAAGGTGAAAGGCCCATCTTACATGACAGCAAGAAAGAGAGAGAATGAGAGCCAAGCAAAAGGGGTTTCCATGTATAAAGCAATCAGATCTCATGAGTCTTATTCACTACCACGGGAACAGTATGGGGGAAAACTCCCCCATGATTCATTTATCTACCACCAGGTTCCTCCCACAACATGTGAGAATTATAGGAGGAACAATTCAAGACACAGTGGGTGGGGACACAGTCAAACCGTATCACTTGGTAAACTCCAAGTGCAAACATTATACCTCTTCAGAACCAATAATCCCCAAACTTGCCTAGGCCTTATAAGAGAGCTCTGCTCTGGATCTGTCAAGTCAGAATTTCCTCCACAGAAATTCTGGTCAGGATCTTTTTAATAAATTCTTTAGAGGATTCTTCTGCTCAGCCTGGTGCTTTTCTGTGGCCTGACAGTTGGGAGCCACTGTTCTTTATTCTGTAGTTTGTTCTGGGTCTTTTATGTCTCAAGTCATAAATCATATTCCCATGAGCACTTTCAGCAACTTTTAGACTCTATTCTTTCATTTCTTTTAAATTCTCATTTCCTCAATGCCCTTTGCCTGTCGTAGGGATCTTATTCCCAACCCACACACATTTTCTGTGGCTTTCAAGTGTATTTTATAAAAAGGACTCAATACGTGCTAGTTAACTGAAGCTGAATCTCCCAGTAGCACCACAAATGCCTCTCCAGCGAAGCCCATGGGGTTACTGGTACCGAGTTTTAAACAGAAGGTCAAATATCATGTCAGAAAATCAGAAGCTAGTGATATCTGTTTGTAAGATTCATGGCAGAACAGTAAAAATCAAGTATTGGGTAAGGAGATCTAGGTTCCAATTCAAGCTTTTGTACTGATTTGTCAAACAACTTGAGTAAGTTATTTAATCTCTCAGATTCTAAATGTCTTCATTTGCCACTTGAGAGCTTTCTCATCTGCTTTATCTGCATCTAAGGGGTCCTTGAGGGTCAAATTAGTAGTGCTGCACAATTGTAAGGTACTGTCATTAATCCAAGAAACAGCTTCTAAAATCCACTTTTTTAACCTTTAGGTCAAAAGTTTTTCTTGTTGCTTTGCCACCTTCCTTCTAACTCTCAGTGCTCCTTCTCATGTATGAAGACAGAAAAGGATCTGGCATGCTGCAGAATTATGTTATCCTTAAGAACCTGGGTAATGGAAAGGAAATAACACAATTTCTACTTTTTTCTCCTTGTTTTAGTTTCCTAGGACTATTGTAATAAATGAGCACAAATTGGTGGCTTTAAACAACTAAAATGTTTTCTCTCATAGTGCTGCAAGACAGCAGTCTGAAATCTGGGGGTTGACCCAGTCGCACTCCCTCCAAAGCGGCTCAGGTGAAATCCTTCCTTTTCTCCTCTAGTTTGTGGTGGCTGTCAGCCATGCTTTATGTTCTTTGATTTGGGGCAGCTTAATTCAAATTTTTGCCCTCATCTTTACATGGCTGTCTTCTGTCTGTGTGTATTTGTATCCACATTCCTCTCCTCTTATAAAGACCCCAGTCATTGGATTAGGGTTGGTCTTAATCCCTTGTAACCTCATCTTAACTTGATTACATCAGCAAAGATCCTACTTGGAAATGAAGTTATGAAACAGGAGAATAGGGTCTGGAAGCAGAGAACCTAAGGGCTTCCTAGAACTAAATCTAAGGGGAAAACCCCAACTTTCTATGTCCAACTAAATGACTTCGCAACTCTACTTCAGCTATGATGGGAACATCCTCTTCATTTGCATAGGATGTACAAGAAGTAAATAATTTTGTAACCTCGCTTGATCTACTTCATTTGTGTAGGGTATATACCAAGTAAATAACTTTATAACTTCACTTCAGCCTCTTCATTTACATAGGGTGTACACCAAGGAACCAATGTGAAACCCATAGAGGGCATTTAAACCCCAGAAAATACTGTAACTGGGCCCTTGAGCCACTTGCTCAGGTCCACTCCCACCCTATGGAGTGTGCTTTCATTTTTCAATAAATCTCTGCTTTTGTTGCTTCATTCTTTACTTGCTTTGTCTGTGTGTTTTGTCCAGTTCCTTGATCAAAACGCCAAGAACCTGGACACCATCCACTGGTAACAGTTACGCAAGCAGATTTCAGGTGGACATGCTTTAGAGAGACGATTCAACCCAGTACATTTCTGTGGATTGTTATTTTCTCTTTTCTTGACCCTCCTTTATAACTAATTTTTCAAAGCAAAACTTTGAATTTCTCATTAGAAAGCATACAAATTAGGAAGCATCATCCATCTCTTTTATTTTAGTATGAAAATGAATCATGGCAGAAAACTAGAACTAGAGGATTTAAATCTACATTGAAAGAAGCAATCAGAAGCCTTAGTGCTACTGAAGGGGGTGTGGAAACACAACAGTTGAAATTTACAACCGTGAAAGCTGGGGGATAATTTCTACCTACATTAAAATATTTGAATAAAGATCATGAGACAACGTGAAATTACAAAGTTATCTGGTGAATGTCACCCGTGGAGACAGGAAATCTAAATCAACTCATCTGAAAATATATCTATATAACAATAAAACAGTTTTTATAGTTCTAACAGATACATATATATATTATTGTAATAGTATATGTGTGTATATTTTAAATATATTAAAGATGTATATAATATATAATATATGGATATATTTTATGTAAGTATATATTTCTTATACACACACACACACACACAATTACCTCAAGTTCAGTTTCCTTTTCTTATATACAGAACCAGGCTGGAGTGCAATGGTGTGATCTGGGCTCACTCCAACTTCCGCCTCCCAGGTTCAAACAATTCTCCTGCCTCGGCCTCCAGAGTAGCTGGGATTACAGGCACCCACCAACACTCCTGGCTAATTTTGTGTATTTTTAGTAGAGATGGGGCTTCACTATGTTGGCCAGGCTGGTCTTGAATGGCTGACATCAAGTGATCCACTCACCTCAGCCTCCCAAACTGTGGGAATGCTAAAACCATATTTTTAATGACAATATAATGGCAAAGTATATTGTTACATTGGAAAACCTCTCCTTACCTATAGCTTTTTAGTTTCAGTTCCTGGAGTTTTAACAAGTGTGTGGTATATATTTCTCTATTTCATTGTAAAATATGCTATAACAGGTAGAAGAAATTGGTGGTATGAAGTATTAGTTTGAACTGCATGAAATTGATTACATTCAACAATTTTTACCTATCAGAAAGTTAAATTCATATTGTTCAAATCAATATAAATAAATAAATAAACTAAAATAAGAAAATAATACCTCTCAGGGGAAATTCACCACAAACAAATTTGCCACATGTCCTTTTCTGATAGTGTACTAGAGTGTTTTATTAATATGTGGAAAAGCCATTCAATGTTAGTTAATTTATTGAGTACTTATTGAGTATTTTTAAAGTTCAGAACACCAGGAGATGTACAGAACATGTAAAACAGGTGTTTATGCCCTCAAATCACTTGGAATACAATTGGAGTGAAAGCCAACATAGCCAAAAAACTGTTTTAACATTCAAATAACATTTACAGAACCTTTAGGATACTTCGAGTGCTGTACTAGGCTCTGAGAGGCAATAGTGAGCAAAACATAAAACATCATCCCTGTTCTCATATTCTGGAAATTTAGACTGACCTTAGTTACATAAACTCAAAATTTATCTACCAAGATCAATACTTCAAAAAAATGCAGTGTTAAAGGAACTTAAAGAAGTTCTGATATAATTCTTCAGACTTCAACTAACTGAAGGTTGGGTAAGAATTAACTAGATTAAGCTGTGTGAGTGTGTTACGGATATGGACAGGAGACAGGGAAATATTGGATGGAAGACAGCAGCACTCCTGGCGAGGGCTCCACCCTCAAGCCTAGACCTGCGGCCCAAAGTGAGAACTATCCCTGTTTTCCTACACGAATCCTGCCTTTTGGCCCACCCCTTATCCTGTCCCCATAAGAATCCCAAACCTCGGGCTCAGTAGACAGACAGACAGACACACACACACACACACACACACACACACACACACACAGACAGACAAAAGAGAGAAGTGTCTCAACATCAAGAGGAGAAGCAGCAGCTGGACATAAGAGACTATGGTCAGGGAGGTGTCAGCCGGCGATGGCCAGACTCCAGGATAAGATGATCTGCTCACTCTACCCACTTTACAGCTCTCCTTCCCACTGAGAGACACTTCCACAGCTAATAAAGTCCTCCATATTCACCACCCTCCAATTCATTCATGTGACCTGATTCTTCCTAGATGCCTGACAAGAACTCGGGTACCAAGAGGGCAGGATGTAAAAGGCTGTCACCCTGCCCCTCCACTCAGCTGGTTAACACTTAACCATCTGTGAATGCTAAAAGAGCACTGATTGTAACACATGCCCTCTGGGGCTCTGAGGGGTCACAGGCACCACCTCCCAGATGGCAGAGCTAAAAGAGCATTGTAACATGATTGGACGTTGCCGCGGGGCCCTCACAGAGCCTGCTTCCACCAGAGAGGAGCCATTGGCTGCTTCCAGCATTTGTTCGCTTGGGTTCCCACACACATCCACTGGTGAGCTCCCTGCCAAAAGAGATTGAGCGCAGAGGCTGGGTAAACGAGCCACCTGCTTCACAAATCCTGCAAAAGGATCAAGGGAACTATCCTGTTTCATTATTGTTGATGGTAGGGATTTCTGTAAAGGGGAAGTGCTCACTCCGGGAACTGTAAGAACAGTGTGGCTGAAGTGAGGGATGTAAGATGGCAATATCAGCAAACCCAGGCAAAGGAGGGCCTGGAAAGTTTCCTTAAGGATGTTGGTCTTTCTCATGAAATCTCTCAGAAACCATTAAATACTCATGCAGAAGACTTGGAAATCCAATTTGCATTTTAAAGATGTCCTTCTCAGCAGCACGGAAGCAAAAGTGGCTTAGAGGATAGATGGAAGGCAGGGTACAGGCTAGAGGTTTTTGCAGGAAACTCAGATAAAGGAGGAGGCAGTAGGAATGAGGGTGATCTTCGCGATAGCAGGGACATGCATAGAGCATTGCTGAACCACAGAGCAGAGGTATATTTCCCAGAGTGACTGTGTATAGAAAGTAGGCTCAAAATCATGTCCCAAAAGAGTTGCAAAAGTTAAAGGAAACTCTCACTGATCTGCAAATTCCTGTTATGCTATCACTTTGAATGGTACAGTGAGATTGAAGGAGAAGTTGAGACTAGGCAAGCATTCACATCGTTCCCCCAACTGTGTGTATTTACAAGTTATTTTATCATTCTGGGCCTCAGTTCCCTAATTTGAAATATGAAAACATAATGCATTTTCTACTTCATAGGGATAATGTTTTAATCACATAACAGAGTGAAAAAGAAATTTGACAAAGGAATGAATATTGTAAAAATGAAAGTTATTAAATTTTGGATGTAACTGTTGACAGCCTATCTTTCTAAAATATGGGAGGAAGGGAGAAAGTGGACTGAATATTGCTTCTATGATCAGAGAAAAAAGATATTATTGTCTCCTTTTTCATTTTCTAACTTTAGAGGTTTTAATTCTAAACCTTTTGTAGAAAGCTCTATACCCTGTGGGTGCTAAATAATTACTTGTCAACTGACCTGTTATTAAATGTTACTTTTAATCACCTTGAAGGGAGAATTTAAAGTAGGCCACAGAAGGACAGTCTTGATAACTTAATGGATCTTAAAATTTCTCTGAGTCTGCTGTATTACATTTGAATTCATAAGCTCTAGCACCTTAATTTCTTTAGAAAGAAACTAGTGCTCTGTGAGCTTTTTCTACAATAAAAAAATTTTGAAAAAAATATCTTTCAAAGGAACAATTATTCCAAGGGAACGATTATTACTTTCACAGGATGACCTTTCCTTCAAACACCTCTGGTTGGTAAAACTTCGTAAGTCTTAAGGGGGAAATAAACTCTGTAGTACAGTGTCCGTATCACCTTTTCCAAACAAAAGACAGAAAAGAGATAATTTGAAAAAGTGATACAAGAAAAACCCAGATTCCAAGGCCAGATCTTACAGAGTCTGTGCACATAGAACATTTAGTCTCACCAATTTATGAGAAGGGTAGATTCTGTTTTATGGTGGTTCTCTGAGTACTAAAATCTCCAGGTAACTGATACTGCAGTTCTCGGACTGTGTGATGAGCTGGGTTGAGTCAGGTGATATATCCTTCCTTCTGGATATAATGAAACTTCCTGTTTAAAAGAAGAACAATGATCTGTAGCCTTTGGTTTAATGGAGTATCATGTACTTGGCTTCCAAAAAGCCAATGACCAAGTAAAATAGGGAACAGCTCATCAACTGTTTAGATGCTTGCTTTTCCTAGTACCAAACTCAGGATGACTTGTCATCATCTGATATGAATGCATTTTGTAGATTCTGGCAGCTTCCAAATATCAGACACATATCTACAGTTTTCAAAGATCTTGTAATTAAGATCAGGCCTTTGTAACTGGACAGAGATGGAAGCGATACCTGGATAACCACCTACACCAGCAATAAAATTTTACTTAAATTCTCTAAAACTCAGTTTCTTCATCTGAGAGGTGGTGATATTAATGATGTCAAACCCATATGTTTATTGGCAGAATTAAAAAAGCAAAGATTTCTGGGAATATGGAAGCACCCAATACATATGGGCTATTGTTCTGAGTCCTCTCTCTGTCTTGTGGATGGCTGTCTTCCAGTGTCTTCATATAGCCTTTCCTCTGCCTCCACCTGTGTCCTAACCTCCTTTTATAAGGACAGTAATCATATTAGACTAGTGCCCACCCATATTACCACCACTTTCTTAATTACCCCTTTAAATCCCTATCTCTAAATAATAGTCACATTCTGGAGTTTAGAGTTTTCATGTAGGAATTTTGAAGGAACACAATTCAACCTATAACAAAGTTTCATAAGAGCAAAATTAAGGTGTTAGTTGATACTGCTAGTCTCTTGGGGTCCTTTTTGAAACTCATTGGTTGTGGACAGAATTCATTTTGGATTAAGCTAAGTTGTTAGAAAGAAAAAGATAATACAATATAACATTAGATAGATATAGATATATTGTGTATAAAAATGTAACATATATAATGTATAAACATAATGTTATGTGTATATAAAATATACCCACCTCTGAAATATATCTTTTTAGACAATTTGGAATATTTTATTTTTATTCTTTTTATTGACTGGGGTTTCACTCCATTTCCCAGGCTGGCCTAGAACTACAGGGCTTAAGCAATCCTCCTTAGCCTCCCAAATAGCTGAGACTAAAGGTATGTGCACCATACCCACCTTAGAAACGTAAAAAACAATTCTTTTTAATTAAGAAGCTACTAGGATGATTTGTAACATAAGACAGAATTCAGACTCTGGAATGAATCATATATACATTTTAGATCACACACGTTTTCATAAACACAAAATAAGTCTTCAATGGACCTTGAAACTAATCTCTCTGGGTTCTCCTCCCTACTGAATTTTTATATCTCTTAATCAGCTGGCCAAAAAGAAAATAATAATAATAATCTTTATCTTGTTGCAGCACCCACTATTCTTCTGTTTGGAGTAGTGACGTTTAAATGACTTTATGTCAGTAAGCCTTTCTCTGAAATTGTATACTTCCTCAATAACTATCAAGTATTTATATCAGTTCTTAGTTACAGAATTTTTGCATTGCATTCTGCTATGTGATGTAAAAATGCTTTTAAACTCAATAAGTACTCAATAAAAGAAATGTGCATGTGACAGTACAGGGCTCTCCCTCTTTCTCTGTTTCTATTAACTTTTGTTCTTCCTGTTGAATGCACACTCCATGTTCCCAATTCTGTTGTGTCTGGCTTGATCAGAAATCCTCACGTACTGAGCTAAAGAGAGATGTCACTTCCTATTTGTGATTGGGCAAATGCAAAGAAAAATGATCATTTCTTGAGATTAATGGTAAATCTTTTCTGTTCACTGCTCTATAGGCCCATAGCTTCTCAGATCAAGAGCAGCTATTTAACAACTGTATTCTCTTTAAATTGATGAGGTTGGTCAGGTGGTATTTCTTATGATACTTGAATATCATAATATTACTGAATTAAACTGTGATTGAGTTAAAATAATGTTAAGAAAACCTCTACTGGTAGACTTCTTAGTTCTTTGTATCCTTCTTCCTTAGTCTGCAGATTCTCTAGTCTACTCAAATTTCTTTTTCATTTCCTCCTGATTTTTTGTTCATTTCTTTTGATTATACATTCAAACATGTTCCTATTACACATTTTGAGAAAATCTGAATGTAAGTTCATGTAATTGCAAACAATTTCAGACAGTATGGATTTGAAATCTAGACTGCTAATGTATTAGATACATTTAAGTTTTAATACAGAAATGTTTTTATTCTATATTCACTAAGTGGAATTAGCTTTAATCTTGTTAGACAAAGTTTATAAGACGTCATTGTTTTCAGTGAGACTCTTGCCCTAGGCCTTAGCACCTAAGTTTGACTCCAGATCAAACCAAAACGGAGTAACTTTTGCGAAGTGTTATGTAATCAAACTGAATTTTGAAATGAGCTTGTTTTTGAAAAAGCAGATTCCAGTGAATCTGAGTCAGCATAATTAGGCACTTTCCTTTGTTTTAAGCCTATAAGGAAAGTAACTTTGAAACAACCAATTTGCTTGTCCCTTGTTTCCGTTTTCTTTAGCTACTTTCTGGCTATAAAACTAAACTTTTCTGCTCAACTTATTGTAATACCCATTCTACTTTGTAGAAAGATCTGTTGCCCAATTTCAGAATCACAAATAAAAGTCAACCAAATCTTTAAATTAGGTTTGTGATTTTGTCTTTTGATAGTCAATGTAACTAGTTAGTCCTAAGAAATTTGTGCATGTCTACATTAATTTTCAATAATTTTGAGAAGTAACTACACAGATTTTGTTTATTCATCTAGAAACTTGTAATATACTTTCTGCAGAAAATGTCAAATCAAGAGCTATAACTTTATTAGTACATAGCAATAAATTCTTTATATCAGATTCTTGTTAAAAAATACAATGTAAAAAATGCAAGCTTAGAGGTGTGGAAAACTAAGTGGATTTGATATGCTTTAGTTTTTAAAAAAGTTTATTATTTTAATGTAACATTTTACAACATTCCATGGGCCACCTGCATCAGAGTCACTTGAGCTGATTACTTTTTGTTCAGTTTTATTTTTTTAACTCACATAGATGTGGCCTCTGACAAAGTGAATCAGAATTCTGTGGAAGAGACCTTTATTGAAGAATTTTCAGTGAATTCATGAAGTCATTCAGCAAACTGAGATCAGTGTCTACTATGTAACACCCATTGTTATAGGACCAGTGAGACAACCACGACTGCTACCTGTCACAGAAAACTATATTCTATTTGATGGGAGACAAGCAAATAACAAGTTAATTTAAAAATAATTGTGAGATGTTTGATGTGGTAAGTGCTACTGATAAAAATAAAGCACCTCAAAGGATTAGGGACTCGAATTAGGAAAAGGAGGAGTAGGAGATTTCAATTTCAAATAAAATAATAAAGTAATGTATCATAGAGACAAGGCATGAAGGAGGAGAGGGAGAAATTCAGTAAGATATGTAAAGGGAAGAACTTTCCAGGCATAAGGAACAGGAGTTGGGATGAGGGAAGCCTAATAGCTGAATAAGAGCAAGAATAGTAGGGTAGCTGAAGTGAGCTGAATACAGCAGAGACAGTATTGCTGGGCCCATAAGAGAGTGAATTTTGCAGACATACTGCCTGGTGACAACCACTCACTTGCTGTGTGACCTCTGGCAAGCTTCATAATTGCTCCATATCTCAATTACTTCATCTATAAAAAGGGAACAATAATGTATCTACCTTATTGGCTTGTTATGAATGTTTAATATTTGTAACTGCTTGGTACTCATAAAATATAGAATAACAGAAGATGGGTTCCAAAAGGTAAGAGGCATCCACTTTGTAGAATATTTAATTTATCTCTGAGTTGGGAAACCAATATAGGTTTGAGTTGAGAAATGGTCAGAACCAACATAAATATTAAGCAGGACAAATGTTTGTATTTTGGTTTATTATTAAGGAATTCCTTGGAAAGAACACCTTGAACTTTAGATCCAACATGTCATTTATTTTATTGTCATGGCCTTCAACAGATGAACAGCAAAAATCTCCTGTGTTTAAAACACCCTCAGGTATTTCCAAGTTTAGTGTATGCTCTAGCACCTGTTATTCTGGTCATGAATAGTAGAGCACCACTCGTACTTTTCCTGTTGCCACAACCTAACACAAATCTATTATTTCCAAAGTTCTTGACCTGCACTTTCTTGTCCATATTACAAGATATGTATGTTTGTCCAGCTTATCTCACTGTGTTACTTGAATGTCAGCTAAGATAAAATATACATTAGCTCATTTAAAATGGTAAAACTCTGTAAAAGCAAATGTTTAATAACCCATGGTGTTGTTCTGACCTTTTTAAGTTTTATAGCACTGGGCCAATTACAGCAGGTCCCCAAATTACGATAGTTCAACTTACAATTTTTTTTAAAGACAAGTTTTCACTCCATTGCCCAGGCTGCATTTACAATTGTTTTGACATTAAGATGATGTGAAAGAAATACACATTCAGTTGGTGCTATTCCTTTCTGTTTGTTAGTTTTCCTTATAACAGTCAGGACATTCTGCTGCAGGTCTGCTGGAGTTTGCTGGAGGTCCACTCCAGACCTTGCTTGCCTGGGTATCACCAGCAGAGGCTACAGAACAGCAAAGATTGCTGCCTGTTCCTTCGTTGGGAAGCTTTGTCCCAGAGGGGCACCTGCCAGATGCCAGCTGGAGCTCTCCTGTATGAGGTCTCTGTCAACCCGTGCTGGGAGGTGTCTCCCAGTCAGGAGGCATGGGGGTCAGGAATCCACTTGAGGAGGCAGTCAGTTGCTTAGCAGGGCTCAAGCACTTTGCTGGGAGATCCACTCTTCAGAGCCAGCAGGCAGGAACATTTAAGTCTGCTGAAGCTGTGCCACAGCTGCCACTTCCCCAGGTGCTCTGTCCCAGATGGGAGTTTTATCTATAAGTCCCTGACTAGGGCTGCTGCCTTTCTTTCAGAGATGCCCTGCCCAGAGAGGAGAAATCTAGAGAGGCAGTCTGGCTACAGCAGCTTTGCCAAGCTGTGGTGGACTCCACCCAGTCCAAACTTCCCCAGTGGCTTTGTTTACACTGTGAGGGGCAAAGCGCCTACTCAAGCCTCAGTAATGCCGGATGCCCCTTCCCTCGCCAAGCTTGAGTATTCTAGGCCAACTTCAGACTACTAGGCTGGCAGCAAGAATTTTAAGCCCGTGGATCTTAGCTTGCTGGGTTCCATGGGAGTGGGATCTGCTGAACTAGACCACTTGGCTCACTCACTTCAGTCTCCTTTCCAGAAGAGAATGGTTCTGTCTTGCTGGTGTTTCAGGCACCACTGAAGTATGAAAAAAAAAAAAAAAAAAAAAACTCCTGCAGCTGGCTTGGTGTTTGACCAAATGACCACCCAGTTTTGTGCTTGAAACACAGGACCCTGGTGGTATAGGCACCTGAGAGAATCTCCTGGTCTGCAGGTTGCAAAGACCATGAGAAAAGCATAGTATCTGGGCAGGACTGCACTGTTCCTCATGGCAGGGTCCTTCACAGCTTCCCTTGACTAGGGGAGGGAGTTCCCCAACCCCTTATGTTTTCTGGGTGAGGCGATGCCCTTTCCTGCTTCAGCTAGCTCTCCATGGGCTGCACTCAATGTCTAACCAGTCTCAATGAGATGAGCTGGGTACCTCAGTTGGAAATGCTGAAATCACAGGCCTTCTGCGTTGATCTTGCTGGAGCTGCAAGCCAGACCTATTTCTATTCGGCCATCTTCTTTATTTTTTTTTTTCGAGATGGAGTTTCACTCTTGTCACCCAGGCTGGAATGCAATGGCATGATCTTGGCTCACTGCAAGCTCCACCTCCCGAGTTCAAGAGATACTCCTGTCTCAGTCTCCTGAGTAGCTGGGATTAAAGGTGTGCATCACCATGTCTGGCTAATTTTGTGTTTTTAGTAGAGATGGGGTTTTACCATGTTTGTCAGGCTGGTCTCACACAAAACCCCGTCTGAAGGTCACCAGCATCAAAGACCGAAGGTAGATAAATCCATGAAGATGAAGAAAAACCAGTGCAAAAAAGCTGAAAATTTCAAAAACCAGATTGCTTCTTTTCCTCCAAAATATCACAACTCCTTGCCAGCAAGGGAATAAAACTGGATGGAGAATGAGTTTGACAAATTGAGAGAAGTAGGCTTCAGGAGGTGGGTAATAAACTCATCCAAGCTAAAGGAGCATGTTCTAACCCAATGCAAGGAAGCTAAGAACCTCAATAAAAGGTTAGAGGAATAACTAGTTTAGAGAAGAACATAAATGACCTGATGGAGCTGAAAAACATAGCACAAGAACTTAGTGAAACATACACAGGTATCAATAGCCAAATTGATCAAGCAGAAGAAAGGATATCAGAGATTGAAGATCAACTTAATGAAATAAAGTGTGAAGACAAGATTAGAAAAAAAAATGAAAAAGTCCAAACAAAGCCTCCAAGAAATATGAGACTATGTTAAAAGACCAAGCCTACATTTGATCGGTGTACCTGAAAGTGATGTAGAGAATGGAACCAAGTTGGAAAACACTCTTCAGGATATTATCCAGGAGAACGTCCCCAACCTAGCAAGGCAGGCCAATATTCAAATTCAGGAACTACAGAGAACACCACAAAGATACTCCTCAAGAAGAGCAACCTGAATAAACATAATTGTCAGATTTGTCAAGGTTAAAATGAAGGAAAAAATGTTAAGGGCAGCCAGAGAGAAAGGTCAGGTTACCCACAAAGGGAAGCCTACTGGGCTAATGGTGGATCTGTCTGCAGAAACCCTACAAGCCAGAAGAGAGTGGGGATCTATATGCCTCATTCTTAAAGAAAAGAATTTTCAATCCAGAATTTCATATCCAGCAAAACTAAGCTTCATAAGTGAAGGAGAAATAAAATCCATTACAAACAAGCAAATGCTGAGAGATTTTATCAACACTAGGCCTTCCTTATAAGAGATCCTGAAGGAAGCGCTAAATATGGAAAGGGAAAACTGATACCAGCCACTGCAAAAACAGAGCAAATTGTAATTTGTAAAGACCATTCACACTATGAAGAAATTGCATCAACTAATGGGCAAAATAACCATCTAGCATCATAATGACAGGATCAAATTCACACAGAACCATATTAACCTTAAATGTAAATGGGCTATATGCCCCAATTAAAAGGCACAGACTGGCAAATTGGATAAAGAGTCAAGACTCATGAGTGTGCTGTATTCAGGAGACCCATCTCATTTGCAAAGACACACATAGGCTCAAAATAAAGGGATGGAGGAATATTTACCAAGCAAAGGAAGGCAAAATAAAGTGGGGTTGCAATCCTAGTCTCTGATAAAACAGACTTTAAACCAACAATTATCAAAAAAGACAACGAAGGGCATTATATAACGGTAAAGGAATCAATGTAACAAGAAGAGCTAACTATCCTAAATATATATGCACCCAATACAGGAGCACCCAGATTCATAAAGCAAGTTCTTAGAGACTACAAAGAGACTTAGACTCCAACACAATAATAGTGGGAGACTTTATCACCCCACTGTTAATATTAGACAGATCAATGAGACAGAAAATTAACAAGGATATTCAGGACTTGAACTCAGCTCTGGACCAAGTGGACATAATAGACATCTACAGAACTCTCCACTTCAAATCAACAAAATATACATTCTTCTCAGCACATCACAGTTATTCTAAAATTGACCACATAATTGAAAGTAAAACACTCATCAGCAAATGCAAAAGAATGGAAGTCATAACAAACAGTGTATCAGACCACAGTGCAATCAAATTAGAACTCAGGATTGAGAAACTCACTCAAAACCACACAACTACAAGGAAACTGAACAATCTGTTCCTAAATGACTACTAGGTAAATGATGAAATTAAGGCAGAAATAAGAAAGTTCTTTGAAACCAGTGAGAAGAAAGACACAATGTACCAGAATCTCTGGGACACAGCTAAACCAGTGTTTAGAGGGAAAATTTAAAGCACTAAAAGCCCACAGGAGAAAGTGGAAAAGATCTAAAATCAACATCCTAACATCACAACTAAAAGAACTAGAGAAACAAAAGCAAACAAACTCAAAAGCTAGCAGAAGACAGGAAATAACTAAGATCAGAGCAGAACTGAAGAAGATAAAGACATGAAAAACCCTTAAAAAAATCAATGACTCCAGGAACTGTTTTTTTTTTTTTTTTTTTTGAAAAATAGATGGACTGCTAGCCAGACTAATAAAGAAGACAGAAGAATCAAATAAACACAATTAAAAAGTAATAAAGGGGAGATCACCACTGATCCCACAGAAATACAAACTACCATCAGAAAATACTACAAACACCTCTATGCCAAAACACCTCTATTGGAAAATCTAGAAGAAATGGATAAATTCCTGGAAATATACATCCTCTCAAGACTGAACCAGGAAGAAGTCAAATCCCTGAGTAGACCAATTACAAGTTCTAAAATTGAGGCAGTAATTAATAGCCTACCAACCAAAAAAAGCCCAGGACCAGAAGGATTCACAGCCAAATTCTACCAGAGGTACAAAAAGGAGCTGGGACCTTTCCTTCTGAAACTATTCCAATCAATAGAAAAAGAGGGACTCCCCACTAACTCATTTTATGATGCCAGCATTATCCTTATATTAAAACAGAGACACAACAAAAAAAGAAAATTTCAGGCCAATATCCCTCATGAACATTAATGTGAAAATCCTCAATAAAATACGGGCAAACAGAATCCAATAGCATGTCAAAAAGCTTATCCACCACAATCAAGTTGGTTTCATCCCTGGGATGCAAAGTTGGTTCAACATATGCAAATCAATAAAGGTAATTCTTCACATAAACAGAACCAATTTCAAAAACCACATGATTATCTCAACAGGTGCAGAGGGCCTTCAATAAAATTCAATACATGCTAAAAACTCTCAATAAACTAGGTATTGATGGAACATATCTCAAAATAATAAGAGCTGTTTTTGACAAACCCACAGCCAATATCACACTGAATGGGCAAAAGTTGGAAGCATTTCCTTTGAAATTTGTCACAAGACAGGGATGCCCTCTCTCACCTCTCCTATTCAACATAGTACTGGAAGTTCTGGTTAGAGCAATCAGGCAAGAGAAAGAAACAAAGGGCATTCAAATAGGAAGAGAGAAAGTCAAATTGCCTATTTACAGATGATCTGATTGTATATTTAGAAAACCCTATCATCTCAGCCCAAAATCTCCTTAAACAGATAAGCAACTTTAGCAAAGTACCAGGATACAAAATTAATGTGCAAAAATTACAAGCATTCCTATACAACAATAATAGACAGAGAGCCAAATTATGAGTGAACTCCCATTCACAACTGCTACAAAGAGAATAAAATACCTAGGAATTCAACTTACAAGGGATGGGAAGGACCTCTTCAAGGAGAACTACAAATAACTGCTCAAGGAAATGAGAGGACACAAACAAATGGAAAAGCACTCTATGCTTATGGATAGGAAGAATCAATATCATGAAAACGACCATACTGCCCAAAGTAATTTGTAGATTCAATGCTATCCCCATCAAGTTACCATTAACTTTCTTCACAGAACTAGAAAAAACTACTTTAAATTTCATATGGAACAAAAAAGAGCCTATATACCCAAGACAATCCTAAGCAAAAAGAATAAAGCTGGAGGCATCACGCTACTTGACTTCGGACGATACTATAAGGCATCATGCTACCTGACTTCAAACTATACTACAAGCATTTCAGGGCCTCTGAGTAACCAAAACAGCATGGTACTGGTACCAAAACAGATATATAGACCAATGGAACAGAAGAGAATCCTCATAAATAGAACCCGAAATACCATTTGACCCAGCAATCCCATTGCTGGGTATACACCCAAAGGATAAATCATTCCACCATAAAGACACGTGCACACATATATTTACTGCAGCACTATTCACAACAGCAAAGACTTGGAACCATCACAAATGCCCATCAATTATAGACTGGATAAAGAAAATGTGGCATATATATACCATGGAATACTATGCAGCCATAAAAAAGGATGAGTTTATGTCCTTTGCAGGGATATAGATGAAGCTGGAAACCATCCTTCTCAGCAAACTAACACAGGAACAGGAAACCAAACATGGCATTCTCCTACTCATAAATGGGAACTGAAGAATGAGAACACATAGACACAGGGAGGGGAGCATTGCACACTGGAGTCTGTTGGGGAGTGGGGGGATAGTGGAAAGATAGCATTAGGAGAAATACCTAATGTAGATGATATGTTGACGGGTGCAGCAAACCACCATGGCACATGTATACCTATGTAACCAACCTGCATATTCTGCACATTTATTTCAGAACTTAAAGTCTAATTTTAAAAAAGAAAAAGAAAGAAAAACACATTCAGTAAAAACTATGTTTCCAGTACTCAAACAACCATTCAATTTTTTTTTACTTTCTGTATTCAGTAAATTTCATAAAATATTAAACTTTTTTTTATAAAGTAGGATTTGTGTTAGATGAGTTTGCCCAACTACAGGTTAATATAAGTGTTCTGACCATGTTTAAAGTAGGCAAAACTAAGCTATGATTTTTGGTAGGTTAGGTCTACTAAACGCATTTTTAACTTACAGTATTTTCAGCTCACGATGGGTTTATCAAGATGTTGTTCTGTTGTAAGTCATGGAAAACCTCTACTTTTATGTCACTTTTTAAAGTTTAAACAGAAAAGCTCTGCTTATCATTTCACATACATGTAGCTGAGTTACCACTTAATCTATCATTGTTAGAAGTAGTCTATTTTTTCTGGAATATTAAAGAGTTAGACTGGTCCAATCACAAGGTATTTAAGCAATGCCCATTACATTTGATTTCCTCAACTGTGTCTGCCTCTGTCAAGCTGGCTGGCTGTTCTTCCAGATTTGCAGTTTGCAAAAGTATTCATTCCTACTTTCACTCATTTCCCCTCTCACTTTCAAAGAAGAACGAGGACAATTTCCTTTTTGCTACTTCATCTATTTCCTACTTGTACTTTTGAAATTCTTTAATTGTGTCACTCACTGTACCAAATTAGCTTTTGATTTTCATTTTGAGAGTTACTAGTTAATCTGAGGGTTGCCATTTTGGATTTTGAGTACCTAAACCCGTACCTCAACTGAGCACTCAGATACCTAGACAACTATAGAACTGAGGTTGCCTGAAGCAAAGGCAAGCACAGCGTCGGGGATAGGTATAGCAAGCCCTAAAATTGCAGATGACTGCAAATAAAACTATCTGACCAAGAACTCATGCTCACTGGCACAAATTTATTTGCTAGTTTGGGGATGAGGATGAGATTGGGACTGGAAACAAGTTAAGCATGTGGGTGATGCTTAGATAATACTCAGGATCTCTGAGTCTCAGGATTAAGGTTGGAGAATGAGCACACGATAAAATCATGTCAACGTTTAGCATAGGAGAATAAGTATGTGATTGTACACATTTAATTAAGTATTCTCAGATCTTTCTACCTTGACTATTCATTGAGAACTGGGCTATATTCTCTCACCGAAAATGGATGTCCCCTCTGTTTAGTTACTAGTTTCCCACAGGCCATTCTTTATGCTTTTTTTATTCTTTTATTTATTTTTTTGTCTCTCATCAAAGAGCAATACAACTTTGGTTAAAAACAGCAAGCGCTAAGAATTGCCAGCTGGATGCTCTACTTCTAGGCAATGACAATAAGAAGAGGCTGATGAACAAAAGCTCATGTTGCTGATGAGAAGCAATTAAGGGGGCAAATAAGGACAAGCATTCCATTTGAGACAGACAGGCACACAGAAAACAAGAATGAGAGAGAGAGAGAGAGAGAGAGAGAGAGTGCAAGAGAAAAAGAGAGAGAGAGATCACCAGGCCATTCAGACTTCACAACGCTGGTCTGTTTTCTTCCTTTCAAGTGCCTATAGATACCAGGATTCCTGACATACTCAATGGAATTTTCCCCAGATCAATCCCACCTTCTAAAAATATCCAAGCCTAAAATAATGATGATGTCAAACACAGAAGTGGTTCTTAGCCCCGGGGATAAGAGGCCAGCATGGCCATGGAGCTGCACAGCAGCTTGTTAGAATGATGTTAGTAGTGGCATGATGGGGCCTGGAGACAGTGTCTGTGGGAATTCCAGCAGCAGGCTTCAACCCTTCCATCACATGGCACTTGCATATAAACTTATGAAACAACACAGAAACTACGTCTGTGCTCACAAATATCACTGCAATGGTTATTGACATAGTACTTTCAAAATCTAATGTCTCCAAATTACTTGGTATTTCCACTCTTAATGAATTTAGGATTGTTTTTTAGAATCACTCCTCTCAGGTTTCATCAAGTTCCCATAAGTATAGTGATCCTTTGGTGGAAAACAATACTGCTTTTACTTGCTGACCAAACCTGAAAAAGTCTTTTTATTTACAATATCGGTATCAGCAATGGGGAGGCAGTAAATACAAAGCTTAGGACAGCAAGCTCTAGGAGTCAGGGAGGCCCAGGTTCAAATTCCAACTCCATGGTTGACTGAATGTAACTCAGCCAAGCTACTTGACCTTGGTAAGCTTCAGTTTTCTCAATAATAAGGAAAGATAAACATAATATCTAAATAAGAGAGTTCTTCTTAGAAATTCATGAGGAGAAAAAGAAGCACATACAGCAACTGGCAAATAGTAAAGACTCAGAAAAGTTATGTGTTATCATAAATTCTTAAACTAAAGCATTCCTAAGCAACACAATTAAATGCTGAGTGGATTTGAATGGAGTGTTTCTTTCATTCATTATTATAAAATTAAAAACATAAACAAGTAAAAACTAAGCTAAACTTTTCTTTCTCTTTTGGATGTTTTATTTTAATTTATAACTAAAGCATTGCTCAAGACTAATTATATCCTTGATTTTAACTCCAGTTTAGTTGACGATGAAAGAGAAAAGAATTGCAGCACCTGGGATGGGGAGAATAAAATGGTTTATTATTTGGTGGAAGAAAAAAAATAGTAGAAAGTTATTTATAGTCATCAGTCAATAATTGCACAAATTTGAATCAGAAAGGATTGATTGGAAAGCAAGTTTTGAGATTTAATGAAGTAGAAGAATGCTAATTGCTGTAAGCACCCTGAGTTTGCCCTTACTGTTACCATCAGGTCATTTTTCAGGTATCTGTGTGTGCCTTAGCCTTCTGGTTTAGAAAATGATGCTGTTTTCCATTATTTACAAGGCATGGTTAATACCTAAAACCTACTTTACAAATACTGACACTCTGAGGGTTTTGCAAAGTGAGAGAGTTTGCAATGATAGGGAAGCGAAGTAATTTCAAAGACAGTTTCTACTACAATGTAGATGTCAACATTATGCCAAATATTCCCATTAACTGAAAATCCTGCTTTTGAATCAGCCTACTCAGGCTTGTGACTTCGTCTGCATATGTGAATGTGTTTGTGTTCACTGCCAAGTATGCTTTGAGTTGGTGAACACAGATGCCACAATGAAGGCTGAAATACTAGGTTTCTTTTTTTTAAAGTTACATCCTGAATTTCTGCCTGTTCCCCCCTGTGTGTTTTATTCCTAATTAAAATGTTCATATAAAAAGAAAGATGATAATGTGATTCCTTTACTGGCTGCAACTAAAGATTATGCTAGTACTCAGCTGGTGCACACCTCTGCTGGGCTTTGTATTCCTTTTAATGAACTTACACATTTCAAACAGGAAATACTAACAAGGCTCTTTGTTTCATTAACTACTGTCAAAAGAATGCACAAGAAAACAAGACTGCTCATTTCTGAATTTGCTTGTCCCATTCATGTTACTGCAGATGGGGGCTAAGAGGACCTTTGAAAATGAGGTACTCTTTGGAAATGAGGGAACTGAACACAGATTGCTCCCATCCACATGCACTCTCTCCCCAAAGCAAACTGGTCCACATAACAAAAGACTATCTTTGTTCAAAGACTGAGTCAATAAAAGCAAATATCCTTCATAACTCAAAAAAAAATTCCTTGGACCAGCTCTTTCATACTCTTAACTTTAAGACTGAGCATGTAGGGATTGCCCATTTATTAAGATCACCAGAAAGAAACATAAAACTTAACTGTCATCCATATTTATGGAAATAAGAGTATGCCACTTGCCACCAATTTCCCACCAGTCTCAATAATTATGTTTTGGAAAGTGCTTCTATTATTATCTATTGCTGTGTAATGAACTCCAGGACTCTGTGACTTAAAACAACAGTTATTTTATTTGTCCATGATTCTTTGGGCCAGGAGGGTAGACAGGGCTCAACCAGGTGGTTCATCTGCTTGTATGGCGTCACTTGGATGGTTAAAAGTTCCAACATGGCTTAATTCACACACCTAGCAGATGGTGCTGGTGACGGGCTGGCATTTCAGTCTGTATTCTCCTTCACATGGCTCTTTGTCTTCTTCACAGCATGATAACTGGGTTTCAAGAAGGAGAATTCCATGAATGATGAGAGTAGATACTTCCCTACAAACTAAGGAGCCAAAGAGTCCATGGAATCAAAATGCACAGATACTCAAATTCAAAGACTCAAAGTAATATATATTATTTGTCTTAAAGGCTGGTTTTAATGGAAGAAATACATTGTTCAAAAATATCTTTTAAGTTTCAGTATGTATACATTCTCCCCCTGAGATAGACTTTGAGGATGAGATCACACACATTAGGCTTAGAATGTTTCCATCTTTCTGTAACATTGAGATGAGAAACAGCAGAGCTAAAAAAAGGGGAGGTGTGGTGAGAAATTGTCTGACCAAGTATATGGCATGTGCCCAAAACAGAAAAAAACAATTCTCTTTGATCTTGTCTGGCAACTTGGTACCTGTGCACATTAGTCTATGTGCAATCAGATAAGTCTGAGTATTTTGCTTAGTACGGGTTTGACAAGCCAAGATGCTGCTAAAGATTCTTCGTGTTGATTCTACTATTACATCCAAATAGCATGACTAAACCTAGCAGAATCTAGGATATACTTTAAAAGATCCTCAACTCCCCTCCCTTCCTCCCCCTAAAAAATATGTGCATTCCATCTGTCTTAGTTTTAAAGACCAAAGGCATCCATGGAAGGTTATGAAGTCTCTTTCATTTTTCCTTTTTAACTGGTGGAGAAATAAGCTGGTGTTAAGTGATTTGCTCAGATTTAACAATTAGAGACAGAATTTAGTTGAAACTCCCATCTCCTGTCTTTTTATAAAGTCATTTTTGTCTTCCCCCTACCATTGGCATATACACACCACAGTTATTATATGCAATTAACTAAATTCCCAAGAGAACAAAAACTTATTTTTAATTAATTGATGATGCCAAGTTCAAGACATGTTAATGATGTTAATTACTAACCTTGCAGTAATACTTCTTAAGTCAGAGGTAAGGAGCTCTTTGTCTTGATGATAATTATAGCAAAGATCACTGAGGCTAGAAATACTGAGTTTAAAAACAATCTCTATTCGTTCATTTTGTATCCTCCCTTTCACTGAACATTCAGCCTTAGCGTGAGGAAGAAAATGCAAAGCGATGCATCTAGATACTGGGAAGCTGGAGAGCTCCTGCCCATTTAAAGGACTCTCATCTTCTGTGAATTGTCATGTGATCATAGGAGCCTAGTGTTGCAAGAGCTTCTGATATGTCAAGAATAAACCAGGAATCCAGATTATTTTTTTTTTCATTCACACTCCATATTTTTTAAACGTTAGCAATAATTTAGATTTAAAACAGTGTGGGGGTCAGTTCTCTGTGGGTGAAATAATAAAAGCAGAAAAACAAACTGGATACAAACATTTACAAGGGCATATGAAGTACCATGTATGAGGTTTGAGCTTCTCAAATAGTTTTTGCTTCTTTTATTTAGGTTAAGACAAGATAGAAGAAATATTTTCCTTGTTCCTTTTTATTGCTTCCTACGAACCAAAGCAAAATTCACGTGGAGACATAATATGTAAACTCAGATGTACAATATCCACATATAAAGACAAATAACATGCGTGGTTTCTGTGGTGTAGATTTCATAGTGTGGTAGATTTCAGAAACGACTATAAATCCTTCCAACTCTAAATGTGTGCATCTACATCCATTTGACACTTCTCCCATCATGAGGTAAAGTCTATTTCCCTGACCTTGAATCTAGGATTGACCATATGACTTGTTTGGTTATTGAGACATTTGCAAAAGTAATAGAAGCAGAGACTCTCTGAAGTGTTTGTGTACTGGGGCTCACTGGTCTTGCTATTCTGTGGAACTCTTCTGCCATCAGATGAATAAGCTCAGGCTGCCTTGCCAGAGGAAGAAAGACCACATGACAGGAGCATCTAGATATTGCAGCTGGCCCAGTGTCCCCAGGTGAGCCAGCTAAACTGCCGCTCTATGCCATTTGAGCCAACTCAGGCCAGAATAGCAACCAGGCTGACCCATGGAATTAAGAGAAATAACAAGTGTATGTAGTTTAAAGCTATTTTCAGAGTCACACACTATTAAGGGAAGAGAGTAGGCTTTAATGAGGAATAGTTTTTCATTTCTTAGCTGTGTGATATGGAGAAGGGACTTGAGTTCTCCTAGGTTTTAGTTTACCCAGTGAAATTCTGCATAATATATGTGAGTTAAATGATACACTTGTATATCAATATCTAGCTATCCCTCTATTTATTTATCCATTATTCATCTGTTCACCTATCCATCTTTGTATCTATGTATCCATCCATCCATCCATCCATCTGGCCATCCATCCATCTGTTCATCTATCCATCCATCATTCTATTTAGTCATTTATCCATCTATGCATATATTGATGTATCAGTGTATCTATTTATCCATCCATTTATCCATCCATCTTATCCCATGGAACCTACTCAATAAATATATGACCATTCTCCTTTGCTTTTTAAAAAGTACTTTATAAGTAATGTTATTAATATAACCATGGTTTCTGCTTCCAAGGCACTTTCAGAGGTTTTTAAAAACCTCACTCTTTGCAACAAACTTGCTTTGTATATACAGTGTTCTTTAAGCAAATTAAGAAATATCAAAACTGAAGCTCAGAGAGTTACAGGAGTTAGTTTGACAAACAAAGCTAATGATGCTGGAAACATTTAAAAACAAGTGTATTGACTTGTGCTTATTGAAGAATGCTGTTTTCTCTCTAGCACTTAAATGAAACAGTAACACAATTTTGGGTGAATTATTTATTCCAGAGTCAGATCTCCAGTGAAAATATTATAATTTTTAAAAAATAGTTTTATATGGCAATTTTTAAATTTGCCAAAAGGCATATTTTCACAGATATTTTATATGAATGCAACGAAAAACAAAGTGAAGATCTAAGGATGTGATGCTAATTAAAATTGTAATATATTCCAGGAGTAATTTTTACTATATTTTTTCTACATTTTTTAGTTATACAGTTAGGTAAGGATACATTTAATATTTTTAAGAGAGGAAACAAAAATTACTGTTAAGCCTTTAGAAAATAGTTATTTCTTTTTTCCATTTTAAAACTAGCCATGATATATATCAAAGGTGTTATTCGTCTTTCTCTTGATCCTTTGCGGGGTTTGATAGTCTCACCTTTCAAACACTGCTTCCATTTTACCTTCCATTTGTCTTATCTCCCCTTTGCAACTCCGTTACTCTAAGTGTGTCATTTTATTTTCTTGTTCTCTCCCACTTCCCAGTTTCTCTCATGCCACTCCCTAAATATGAAAAATAGCTCTGCTAATCTTAACAAATCTTTTTCCTTCTTTGGTAATAAAAACACCAAAACAAACAAACAAATAAAACGCTAAATGTGTCTTTTTTTGTATGCACAACTTCCACATCAAGCTTACTGACCACTCTGCTCACCTGCTTAAATTATGATAAATATCCTCTTACCTTTCATATCTGTCTCTGATTGTAGACATTTTGGAACCCAGAGTTAATTTTTTAAAATGATTATTTGTTGTGTAATATTCTAGTATTGTGGTTTACGATTTATTTTGAATAAATGTACTTTCAGTTGGTAAAGTACCTTTTTTGTCTTTCTTCATTCTTCCTCTCAAGGACATGTGGGAGTTTCTTATTATCACTCACATCTGGTCTTCAAGATTTAAAATTCAAACTATAAACTTGCTTAAAAAAACACACGTGCATGCAAACACAGCTGTCTGTAGGTTTCTTTTGATCCCACTGTAAAAGAAGTTACGTGTCATTTTCTTGATTTGAGGCTTTTCCAAGTGAGGGAACTAACAGATCCTGGACTTCTCACCCTCATCCTTTTCATCTTTCCTCCTTAGGGCACAGCATGTGTGAATATTGTGGGCAAAAAGACATTCTTTCATGCATTCAAGATTATGTTGCATTTTGGTGGAAAATAATTTGGACAAACTGAGGTATCCGTTTGCTTTTTGGGGCATCTTCTTAAAGACATCAAACTTGAGCCTGTTTCCAATTTGCTTTTCCTGCTGAGTGGTGTTTAGGGGAAGAGTGGGAATCATTATGCAAATTTATGATGTGATCAAACTAATTTCAGCTTCATTTTAGTGGCAGATGAAGGGTCTACATTTATGAACATATCAACGGGTACCATAGATAAACCTAAACAATTCAAGTTTTTCAGGGAGTCAGTATCAAATAGTATGCATTTCCCCTCACTTATGAGCAAGAAATAAAGTTAGAACCACCAAACTCTATGTGGAGGAGATTAACACAAGTTAAATTAGGCTTGCCAAAACTCACAATCCCAGCATAGAGACAGGAAGAGAAAAATGCCAATAGTGTTCACATTTTGCTTAAAAGATAATTTCAATTTCTTCACATGCATTTTTTTCCCACAGATGCAAAAACACAGCAAAGCAGGAGTCCATATTTAAAATTTGCCCTCAATGGTTTTTGAAGCCATGTATGTTGATTAATTTATTGAAAATTTATTTGCTTTAAAAGAAAACAAGACCACACACATTTCTGTAGTTGGATAAATTACAAAACAGATTTCATGAATTTATAAGGCCCCTCAATTTTTACTTTGTAATTCTTGTCTTATTAAGTGGAATAACTCAGTTGTAAGTAAATGAACTTGTTATATTTCAGAAGATGGTTTGGTATATTTTGGATGTCTAAGGCTAAGACAGTCTTTCAGATCTTGACTTACAGGTTAACAAAAAATGTCCATTCTAGACCTTATGCATAAAAGTTTTTCTTTTTTGAAAAATAATGCAAAAATGAAAAATATATAAATATAAGATTTACTAAAGATGTTTTCCCTTGTTTTGTTCCAAATCCCGCATTTTATTTATAGTATAATCAAGAGCTCTTGAATGGCAAATTCAATAGTAAATTCAACAAAATGATAAATGTAAGAACGACAAATTAAAATATTTTATAAATGGCAACAAATCTTGAATTTATGATTGTAAATGGTAATACTGGATTTCTCAAAAGTTTTCACTTGCAGTAGGTCAAATGTGATTATCTCTGCTTCATTTTTCTCTCTCTACCAGAAGTTTTGCATTCATTACATATGAATGAGTTGGCTTAGCCTAGGAAGGCCTCACAAGAGAATCACGCTGGGGTGAATTGTAAGAGTAAGAAACATGAGCTTCTGAAGTGGTGAGTTTCACACGGAGGATACAGTCATGTCTAGAATGGACACTTTTTGTTAACCTGTAAGTCAAGATCTGGAAACCTGTCTCAGCCTTAGGCAACCAAAATATCCTAAAAGATAAGAGTGAGGAACATGTCAGTTCTGCTGCAGGAGATCAATAAAAACACTGGGACAAGTAGAAACATAAGTTAGTATTGAGGGTAGCAACAACAAACAACAACAATGGATAAACAATAAAACCTCCCCACATAAAAGAATATAAGGGAGAGAGGTAACCTGAATTAGCTATAAATACATTGTTACTTACATTCTTAAAATGTAGTAATTCTGCTTTTAAGTATACATAGCAAAATAGAGTCATTATCACCCATTTCGATATCCTTGGGCAATTGATTACAGTGTGTAGATAAGGATGATCTATAAGTAGAATACTGAAAGCACATATTTGATATTATTAAGCAGGGGTAAAAAGACATTTTCAGTAGTGAGAATAAAACATTCACGTACTCAAGAGAGGAAAAGGCTGGTTGCCTTTGGATCATAGCAATAGAAAATCACCAGAATTGAGAATTTACTGATTTTAAATCCTTATCAATTGTGATGACTTCATAAAGTTCATCATGCTTCCGAATGCCCATGTCTTGAAAGTCAACCTATCAGCAACAGCTTACTCCAGGAACCATATTTTTGAAGATCTGAAAGATTGTAAATTCTTCTCCAATTGTGCTATATAAGTTCCTTGCTTCATTAAGAGACAATTTTATACACAAGCCTGGATCTCTATTAGATATTAAGTACTATATTTCAGATTTTCCTTTCAGATGTTGAATTGTGGTCTTTTCTTTGCACTGTAGGTAGAGGTTTCTCTAACTTAAATTTTAGTTATGAATTAAAGACTAACAGAAAATATACCTTATAAAATACACAATGGGGAAATCCATTCTTTCAAGAAACTCTTACTTGTAATTGTGAAAACAAACAAACAAAAAAACTAATGAATGCTTTCAAAATGCTCAGGCATCCAAGCTGACAATTCAGTGATAGGGATGCAGTTGACATTTTAAAAGCACATAGGAAGGAAATTTAACTAAAATTTAATGTGAAGGAAATCAGAGAGGGTTTGCTTTCAGCTCACACTTAAAAAGAAGTAATAAAAATAATAAAAGCAAGTGGAGAGATGGCCATTTCAGAATGAGTAACTAAACCAGACAGGGAATTACACTCAGTTCAATGATGTTCTAGTATAAAAGGTGAGATTCAGAGAACTGTGAAAAATAAAGTTACAAAGGTAGGCAGGGGCTAGATTATTAAAAGTCTGTTGCCATCTGAAAAAACTTAGCATTCTGGAAGTGGGAAGACATTGATATCCCTTAGAGACCTTTTCAGGTGTTCTCCTTATCACTCTGGTACTCTGTAAAGAAGACAAGGCAGGGAACAAGGAAAGTGTAAATGTCTGGGCTGGAGTAAGACCAGTGGGGCCTAAAGCGAGACAGAAACAGGATGGTGAAAGCAATAGAGATGATGGATAACTTATCATAAGTAATATCAGGAGACAGAGGATGACTGGACATAGAGGGAAAGAATGGGGAAGCAGTCACTGCCCAACAGGGAGGATAATGGGGCTTTCAAATGTGATGGATATGAGAGGTCATGAGCCAATAATAGATTTTACTGTATAAACCTTAAAACTAGAAATCAACATTCAGTTCTCTTTACCTGATATTTCTAAATTTGCCTCACTACTTAATTTTTGTAGTATCTTTGTTAAAATCTTCCAAAAATTCCATTATTAAGTCCTTTGGAAAAGAAATATTTTGCTTTGCTATAAAATGTGAGATTACAGTGGCTCAAGCCTGTAATCCCAGCATTTTGAGAGGCTGAGGTGGGCAGATCTCAAGGTCAGGAAATCAAGACCATCCCGGCTAACAGGATGAAACCCTGTCTCTACTAAAAATACAAAAATTAGCCCGGTGTAGTGGTGGGCACCTGTAGTCCTAGCTACTCGGGAGGCTGAGGCAGGCGAGTTGCTCAAACCCTGGATGCAGAGGTTCCAGTGAGCTGAGATCACACCACTGCACCTCAGCCTGGGAGACAGAGCAAGACTCTGTCTCAAAAAAAAAAAAAAAAAAAGACAAATACAGAAAACATTTGACAAATTGGCAAATATATTGTGTTAGTCTGTTCTCATACTGCTATAAAGAGCTGCCTGATACTAGGCATTGTATAAAGGAAAGAGGTTTAATTGACTCTGCACTGCTGGACATGCCTCAGGAAACTTACAATCATGATAGAAGGCAAAGGAGAAGCACACACCTTCCTCACATGGCAGCAGAAGGGAGTGAGTGCAAGCAGGAGAAATGCAAGACACTTATAAAACCATCAGATCTGGGATCTGGTGAGAACGCACTCATTATCATGAGAACAGCATAGAAAAACTGCCCCCATGATCTAGTCCCTTCCCACTGGGTCCCTTATATGACATGGGGACTACAACTCAAGATGAGAGTTGGGACAGAGCCAAATCATATCATACATAAATTGTAAAAATTCTTGTTACAAATGTTTGACCATCAGACTTGGTTTGGCACAAGCTATTACCAGTGTTTCTGTGCCTACTTGGTCTCTGATATATAGGTGCCATTTTGGTATTATTTTTCACCATGTATCCTGACTATGAGGTTACTATCTTTTCCCCCAACAGAGGCCTTTTAGTAAGTGATTTTATGGTTGGCATTTTTACAGATTAAAAAGCAGACCAGCTGGAGGTCATACTGAATTAAAGTTTGCTTAGTATCAAGGACAACAGCTCAGACATCATCAATACAGGAAAACACAGGTGTCTAAACAGAAAAAGATCAGCTTACTTCTCATTCAGCCAATGGGGAAAATGTTTCTTTGTCATATTTTCTTGAGGGAAAAACAAAATCACATTTTGTAGGATCTGATAGTGTTAATAGGCTTTCATCTTTTTTGCCTGTTTTTTTTTTAACTTGCATATGCAAATAAAGGAAATTGTGAAAACATGAATGTTGTGAGGAATGTATACACAACTTTATTACATAAAACATCATGTGCTATTAATGAAGCCATACACAACCAAGTAAGTGCATGAGTGAGCCCATTATTCTTAATTATATATAACTAAATATAGAGAGGCCAAAGAAAAGCATTTATTAGTAAAGGATGGTTTTAAAAAACAATCATATTTGCCTCACATTTAACACTTTGAAATCATGCTTTAAGACATTCAGGGAACATTAATTATTTATTACATTCAGGTATGCATATAAATATTTGGTGAATACATTTAAATATATATACACACATAGATACATGAGTATATGAACATGCATATGTGTATACATATTTTAAATTTAGGATTTATCACTGGAGATATAAAAATGTCACCATTATTTTTGACATAGACTATGGCCTCTAGGTTTCAGAAGTATATAGCAGACATTTTCTCATCTCTTGGGAGATGAATTCCATGTTTGGGTAATATAATAAAAAGCAGACGTCTCCCAAACAGCCAGAAAACCCAAACTTTTTAATTTTTTTTTTTTTTTTGAGATGAGTTTTGCTCTGTCACCAGGCTGGAGTGTAGTGGCATGATCTCAGCTCACTGCAACCTCTGCCTCCCGGGATTTTCCTGCCTCAGCCTCCCAAGTAGTTGGGAGTACAGAAGCATGCAACCACGTCCAACTAATTTTTGCATTTCTAGTAGAGACGGGGTTTCACCATGTTGACCAGGATGGTCTCAATCTCTTGACTTCGTGATCTGCCCACCTTGCCTCCCAAAGTCCTGGGATTATAGCCACTGTGCCCAGCCCACTTTGTAAGTTTTTATAGCTTCACCAGCCTACCCTATACAAAACTTGAATTATTGAAATAAAAACATAGAACACTTTATTTTGTCTATAATTGAACATTTGCTAACACTAGTGCAGATCTGAGCTGACGACGTGTTCTGCTTGTGCCACATTTCTTTTCTCATTGCATTGTTCGGCCTTCTAAAGAAGCAGTTTGTACCATAAATAAGTCTTAGAATTGTGTTTTATTTATTTTTTTCCATCTCTAATCACTAACTCTGCTGTTGTTTGGAATGGACTGTGTTCTCAATACATATTGGTTGGATGGGTACATGGATGGATGGGTAGATGGATGGATAAATGGAAGCAAGGATGGATGAATGAATGGATACATGGAATGAGTGAACTTGTTCTACCAGAAGCACCACATAATCTCCCATTTCATCAGCTTTGGTGGGAAGTGGTTAGGCATAAAACTCAAAGAAAGAGAGTACTGGCCAGGTGTGGTAGCTCATGCCTGTAATCCTAGCACTTTGGGAGGCTGAGGCAGCAGATCACCTGAGGTCAGGAGTTCAAGATCAGCCCGGCCACATGGTGAAACCCCGTCTCTACCAAAAATGCAAAAATTTTCCTGGAGTGGTGACACATGCCTGTAATCCTAGCTACTGGGGAGGCTGAGGCAGGAGAATTACTTGAACAGAGGGCAAAATCAATAACAACATTTGGGTTTCTGTAAAATCGATTTGGTATAAATCATTTGACTACCAGTGTGCATTTCCTTTGAATTGCTAAGTACCACCCACTCTACTGATTTAGAACAGTTTCCTATACATGAGATCAGCATATGGAAATTAAAATATCAATGACTAAAGTGACATATGGCTTAATCTTTGCTTTAAGTGAAATCTTATCAGGCGTGAAAATCTTTAACTGCAGATAGAATGCGTTCTGACAGCATGAACTTTTGGGTTTTTTCTTTTCCTAAGAGCAGTTATTGGCTTATCATTAGTTTAATCAGAGACAGACTAAAATGTGTTTGTTTTGCACTCTCATTGCAGCTGACTTGCTAAAACTAGAAGAGCAGATTGGAAACATAATATGCAGTGACATTCTGAGACTAATGCCTAATTCTGTCCACCTGTTACCAGGTAAGTGCATCCAGGCAGCTTCTTGAGCTGTTTAAAAAGCCCTCTTAAGGAACAGAAAAGAAAAAAAAAAAGTCTTTCAAATATGGAAAACCATTCTCCTCTCCAGAAAAGTCCTTTTTGGCCTCTTTCAATTACCCCTTTTACAACAGAGTCTCCTCTTTCCCAACTTTCTTTTACCCATGTTCTCAAAATCTTAGGTCAAGAGATGAAAAAGTAAAAGTCATTTTCTGTTTTTCTGGCTTCCACTGTTTTTTCTTATACCCACTCTCCATGACTACTTTTTCTTTTTCAAGGGTTGTCACTAACATCATCACTACTGCCATTTCAGCAGTTAATGTTTTTGATGACTAAATATCGAAAAGACATGTAATTTCCTTTATAGATTTATTATTTTCCAGTGATTAAATCAGAGGTGAAAGGAGTAAATGTAATTTTAAAAATCATTATGGAGTCCTTATCCGGATGTCCTGTTGGCTTCTGACCTTCTGATCTGTTATTCTGAGTCCTGGGTAGTTCATGTCTCAAAACTAAGTATAAAATACATTATTGGGTGCATCGTAATTAGTGCCATGCCACTGTTAGTTGTGACTAATTGCACTTATTTAACCATAATATCAATATACCCTCTGCTATAGGAGAAGAAAGTTGTCCTGTACCTCATGAAAATATAGGGCTGAATTAGTCATGGAGTTTGATTTATCTTTTTTAAAAATTAGCAATCGTTGTCTTTGAAACAGTAGAAGCTCACTCTAAGTTTGTTATGCAACTCTTGAGTTAAGGAGGGATTGGAGAGCAAAGAATTTCCCTACATATGTGAAAGAGCAAAACTGAAGATACATAATAAACCAAAGAATTTACAGTTTTTGGATTTAGCTTATGATTTATAACTTAGTTTATAACAAATTTAGAATAAAGAAAATGTAATCTTAATTTTACTCACTCTTTTTGGCATGATAACCCTTATTTTTGAGTTGACTAATTTTGATAAAATTTCATCTGCTGCTATACATACATTTTCCAAAAGTTTCATGCTATTTTTGATATTTAGTTCAGCTAATGGGGCATTTTGAAACAAAATAGAAAGTGTAAACATTCCTAAAATCTAGCAAATCAGAAATAGTTGCTATTAAAAATTTAATCGGCTGCCTTTACTTTTTTTCTAATAGAGACTGAATTTTTCTATACAGAAATTTGAGATCATGTTTTTCAAGTAACTTTTTTTTTTTTTTGAGACAAGGCCTTGCTCTGTCATCCAGGCTGGAGTGCAGTGGCAGGATCATAGCTCCCTGCGCCTTAAATTTCAGAGTTCACGTGGTTCTCCCACCTCAGCTCCTGGGTAGCTTGAACTATAGGCTCATACCACCATGCCCAGCTAATTAAAAACTATGAAATTAATAGAGATGAGATGTTGCTATGTTGCCCAGACTGGTCTCAAACTTCTGACTACAAGTAGTCCTCCCGCCTTGGCTTCCCAAAGTGCTGGGATTATAGGTGTGGGCCACTGCATCCAATTTCAAATAATTTTTATTCTACATTTTTCAGTGATTTTATCTTACCAGTATTTTTTCTTTTTAAGAAATATACTTAACTCCATGTTATTTGTGGCAAAATATTTTATTGCATAGATGTACTCTAATTAATTTTAATTTTCTCTTGAACATTTAGATTGTTGCATACTTTTAACATTATAGAAACATTGAATTAAACATTACGTGTGTGTGTCTGTGTTTGTATGGTGGGTGTGTGTCAGTATCACACATATATATGTATGTATTTTGGATAATTTAAGAAAATTTCCTACTAAAAGTAATTTGGTGAAGAGTATGAAATTTTCAATTTATGTTGATATATACTGTTGTATTTTTTTTTTCAAAAGGTCTTAATCTTTTTGAGTGCCTATTTCAGTATTTTATAAAAATAATTTATAAAAGTGGTGGTTTTATAACTTCAGGCACCAGTGAGTATTTTATAACTTCAGATACCAGTGAGTATTATTATTAGTTTGTTGTTAAAATATGGCATTTCCTTTGAGTTAAGTTTGTACTTATTTGATTACATATAACTTTGAAGATATTTGCATGCGCTTTTAGTCTCTTTTATTCTCCTCTTACTTGTTGGTTCACATGTTCTTTGTTGTAGGCATTTATTTGATACATTCTACCCATTAAATTAAAGATTATGGCCAGGCACGGTGGCTCATGCCTGTAATCCCAGCACTTTGGGAGGCCAAGGAAGGCAGATCATGATGTCAAGCTATTGAGACCATCCTGGCCAATATGGTGAAGCCTCATCTCTACTAAAAATACAAAAATTAACTTGACATGGTGGCGCGTGCCTGTAGTCCCATTTACTCGGAAGGCTGAAGTAGGAGAATTGCTTGAACCCGGGAGGTGGAGGTTGCGGTGAGCCGAGATCACACTGCTGCACTCCAGCCTGGGCAACAGAGAGAGACTCCATCTCAAAAAATATATATATACACATATATATATATATATATATATGTGTATATATATATATATAACTTTACAGATTTTTAAATTTTGTCACTATAAAACAATACAATAAAATGATACATTATATTTGCTGAAAA
The DNA here is from genome assembly GCF_030222135.1 of Aotus nancymaae. Taxonomy (NCBI): domain Eukaryota; kingdom Metazoa; phylum Chordata; class Mammalia; order Primates; family Aotidae; genus Aotus; species Aotus nancymaae. The sequence goes on along the minus strand of NW_026988422.1, from coordinate 68,503,176 downwards.
CGTGCCTTGAAAATTCTGTTGAGTAATTTTGTTTCTAAATTCATTTAAAAATATGCTTTAAAAGCCATGATAAGCTTTGAATTCATGTTCTTCAATTTCTTAATGCTTTCTACTGTCAGTACATCTATGAATGATTTTAAAATTTACTCAAGGTATTTAGAATTACCTAAGTATACACAATTTCTAAGCAAAATGGGGGCTAATGCAATTTCAGGTCAAAGACCAGTAAACACTCGAAAAATTAATAGGACTTCTTTCTCTTAACCTAGGTCAGACATATCCCCAAGCCATAAAGGTGAAAGGCTAATGTTAACTCAATTACTATGCTATAGGATCTCCTTATTTACAGTCTAGTAAGATTTGAACATTTCCAGTTAAACCAACACACTTGACATTAACTTATGAGAGCTCTTCACTTTTCTTCTTCTGCTAAAAGTAGCTGTTTATTTTCCACTTAGGTCAAGATCCCAAAATAAGAAGCCAAATTTCTTTTATAATTTGAGTCTCTTCTCTCTTTACTAGTGATAAAATTTAATTTGTTCAATTTGTAAAAGAATGGGCATATAATAAACTCTTGTATAAACAAATCTTAATGTAAATATTTTAGGCACATCCCTCACAAGATTTCTTTTAAGAAGAGTTTCATAAAATTATATTTGGCAACCTCACCCTTTACCTCATTACAGTATAAGCTCTACAACTGAATGAATAGTAGCTCTATCTCCACTCAATAAAAGAATTAATTCCACTGTCATTTGAGTTCATTTTGTTTTTTTAACATCCTCCCAACCCTCATAACAAAAAGGTAGGTTTGAAATTCAGTATGTAAAAATTAAATAAGCCATTGGATTTAAAGCAGTGACTAGTACATAGTAAGTGTATATAATAAATAATAATTAATTATAATTTTGTCGGTAATGTTTATACTTAAGCAAATAGATGCCCTGAAATTTCATACATATTAAACATGTCTTATGATTAGTGTGTCATATATTTTATTGTTTCATTGCATGTCTACAAATAGAATTGTGAGAATACAGAAATTATAAACTTAAGAATCCTAGAAATGGCTGGCACAGTGACTCATGCCTGTAATCCCAGCACTTTGAGAGGCCGAGGCAGGCAGATCATTTGAGGTTAGAAGTTCTAGACCAGGCTGGCCAACATGATGAAACCCTGTCACTACAAAAAATACAAAAAATAGCCAGGCATAGTGGCATACTTGTAATCCTAGCTATTCGGAAGGCTGAGGCAGGAGAATCTCTTGAACCCAGGAGGCAGAGGTTGCAGTGAGCAGAGATCACACCACTGTACTCCAGCCTCTGGGTGACAGAGTGAGACTCTTTCTCAATAAATAAATAAATAAATAAATAAATAAATAAATAAATAAATAAATAATAATAATAAGAAGAATCCTAGAACCTTTCTTGCCTGCTTTTTAACTGTACCTCACTTTGAAGGGTTCAGCAGAGGGAACAGTATTTTAAACAGCAAATAATAGAATGTTGGATTTAAAATATATGTGTCTGCTTGATTTAGTTGCCAAGAGATAAGATAATCAACTGTTTATTTACAATTTTTAAAAGCATAGAGAATGACCAAGAGCCTAGTAACAAAAAGTCCTGTCCATTTAGTTCCCTGAACACCCATTGTTAATTTATATGACACCAAACACACTAGATTTTCCACTGTTAACTTGGCACCACCACCACTTCTTAGAGGGAAGGAAACTGTTTCCCATATTCCTCTTCCTCATATGCTTCCAGCTTGCAAAATGCCTATAAGAGGAGCTCACGTTAAACTTGAAAGGTAGAAGTGAAAGAAAGTCATTATTTCCTTGAGGTGATCATAGCCAGGCTTGCCAGCAAAGAATCACAGAGGCTTCCAGTAAGCTCTTGAGAACCACACACTTTGGTGCTTTAGGTTGAAATTATTAGTGTCAGCTCCTGTGACTACTGATGGCAATTCTCCTATGACCTTCAGTGATAATTTTCCTGGACTTTACTCCCTCAGCTCTCAAAAGGATCATGTAAGCACTAATTAACATCAAAACCTTTATATCTGGAATATCATAACAGCTTCTTTTCTTTATCAAATCCTGAGCAAATAAAATGAACAAATTCTAAGCACAATTTTAACATGTTTTTGACTTAGCTCCCATTTGCATTTACAAAGCAGTTTGAATAATTTTACATTTTTGACAGTATAATGAATTCTAAACTAAAGCCATGCCAATTCTGTTGCATTATTTTAAAATTAATTACTTTACCTGCTAATACAATAAACACCGATGGTCTAGGGTAAATATATTGACCCCAGGTGATTTTATTTTATTTTTCTTAGACTACATGTCACTCTGGTTGCCTAGGCTGGAGTGCAATAGCGTGCTCTCAGCTCACTGCAACCTCCACCTCCCGGGTTCAAGCAATTCTCCTGACAGCCTCCCGAGTAGCTGGGATTACAAGTGTGTGCCATCATGCCTGGCCAATTTTGTATTTTTAGTAGAGACAGGGTTTCTCCATGTTGGTCAAGCTGGTCTCAAAATCCCAACCTCGGGTGATCCATCCGCCTCAGCCTCCCAAAGTGCTGGGATTAGAGGCGTGAGCCACCGCGCCCAGCCTATTTCTTTTCAATAATATTATTTTCATCTATATATAGACAAGATGTCAGATCAGTAAGATTTTATGGGCTACACAATGGGTTGAAGAGTGTTTCCCCAATATTCATGTCCACGTAAAACCTCAGAATGTAAGTTTATTTGGAAATAGTGCCTTTGCATATGTGATTAAATAAGATGACAAGATACTGGATTAAGAGAGGCCCTAAATTCGATGACTAGTGTCCTTATTCAAGAAGACACACAGAGAAGAAGGCCATGTGAAGATATGGGCAGATATTAGGGTGACTTGACTCTTACTGAAGGAATTTCAAGGATTGCTGGGAGCCAACAATGAGGTAGGAAGAGAAAAGGAAAGAATCTTTCTTAGACCCTTCAGAGGGATCACAGTCTTACCAACACTGATTTCAGGCTTAAAGCCTCAAGAGCTATGAGTGAAAAATTTACTGTTGTCTTAAGCTGTTTAGTTTGTAATGATTTGCTACAGCAGCCTTAGGAAACTAATACAGATTATTTTAAATCAACTCAAGAGATACATTCCATGACATGTTAAAGATTTTGAGGAAAAAGAAAAAGCCTTTTAACTGTTAACCATATAAATAAATCTAATGATATCAAATAATAAAGCAAACAAAAAACCTCACATAAATATACATGCAACTATATTAAATATATTAGCAATCTAAGCAATCTAATATGGCTAATATTGAATTAACACTAATTTAGTAAATGCAGTAATTTAGTGAATACCTATATTAACACTTTAAGTGTTAATAAATTTTAGCAAATAGGATTTATTCTACAGATTCTTCTGTGGTCTAATATCTGTAAAGTGTATTAATATCTACTATATTACAAAGATGATAGGAAAAAATGTATCCTTTTAGTACTAAAAAGTAATTAAACATAAAAATTATTTATTTAATTTAGAATTTTAATTTATAAACGTATGAATAAAAGTAAATTTATTTTATTTACTTATTTATATTACTCATTTATGTAGCCAGTGGAATGTTTTTAAATGATAAAGGTTATTCATTTTAATCAAATAACCACCTTTGGCTCAGTGGCAGAACGTTATCCTTTACCGCTAGGGACATGGATAAAATATGGATATCTGCTATCCCCAACTTCTTCAGCATTACCTTAGAGCTATTATTTTATATAATTAGAGAATAAGATTTGCAAATAAGTAAATTTATTTTATCATTATTTATTAATTTTATGGCCTTACTTGAAAAAAATTGAAATAACCAACTGATAAATATTGTAATTAGAGATTTGAATGATAGTTGATTGCAAAATTTATTTCAAAAAGTAAGTTATTTTGCTACAGAGCAGCCAGAAGAAAGTAAAAATTAATGAAGAAAATAAGTTGGTCATAATAACAACTCAAAGTATAAACAGCTAGGAATAATCTAAATGAAAAACAAAAAAATGCAATATGTAACTGTGCTGCATAATAAAAGAGTTGGATAAGTAGAATTATCAACAATGTTTCTGGATCTAAAAAATCATAGCAAAAATATATCCCTCTTTTTTCGAATTAATGGATAAATTTAGCTTATTTTCACTTTTAGATAGTTAAGAAATAAGGCTGGGCACAGTGACTCATACCTGTGATCCCAACACTTTGGGAGGCCAAAGCAGGAGGACTTCTTGAGGCCAGGAGTTCAAGACCAACTTGGGCAATATAGGGAAGCCCTGTATCTTCCAAAAAAATTAAAAAAAAATATTAGCTGTGTGTGATGTTACCTACCTGTAGACTCAGCTACTTGAGAGGCTTAGGCAAGAGGAACAACTGAGCCCAGGAGTTCCGGTTACAGTGTGCTATGGTCATACCACTGCACTCCAGCCTGAGGCAAAGAGGGAGACCTTGTCTCTAAAAATAAAATATAATTTTTATTTTCTGAAGATTTAATTTTCAGAAAAAAGAATCATTGGCAAATTTGCTCTACTACATATTGAATTATAAAGATTGATGAGTGATAAAATAAAGTTAAAACAACAAAGAATTATTAGTAAAATTATGAATATAATGTAGCTGATCACTTCAGATCAGTGTGGAAGGGATAAATTATTTAAAAAACCAGAATTCTCCCCACATCATATGCAGTAATAATTTCTAATGGAATAAAAATTTAAATGCAAAAAAAAATTGTTTTAAGTGCTAGAAGAAAATGTAACTAACATTTATATATTTCAGAACTGTAAAAATCTTGTGTCTGACAGTAAAATCAGTGATTGTTGAAAGATGTATCCGTGTAATATATTATTAAATTTTCATGATCAATTTAAAAGAGAGAGAGAGAAAACAGAAACAGCTACCATCATCAAGGCAATGAAGTAAGTTACAAATGTAAAGATGTGTCTATCAAAAAGAGAGAAACTCTGAATACCTAAAAATAAAAGTTTGAATAAAAATAATACTTTTCTATAAAGGAACATTTTCTTGACAATAATATTTTAGAAATTAAAAAGCACACTTGAGAACCATATGTATAATATATTGCTCTTTTTATAATTAAATGTTAAATTAGTTAGATGTGCATGGGAAAAAGTATAGAAATATGCAAATATGTAGATTACATATTCTTCTATAATTGGATAGTAATATTATAATTAGTGTGTTCTCTATGTTTAGCTTTTTTTTCTGTTTTCCTAGCATAAACATGCATGTATTGGGTAATAAAAACGTTAGTTGCTATGGTAAAGAAGTTTGTGTAGACTCACGTTTATGACATTAAATTGTCCATGATATATTAAATTTTAAATGATAGTTACACAACATTCTATATAGCATAATTCTAAGATGTAAGAAAAAAAATCTGGACTACGTAAACCAAAAGTTGTCTGTAAAAGGTGGATTTATAAATAGTTTATTCTGGTTTTGTAAACTATATTTTTAAAGTTTCAATAATAAACATAACATAAATAATAAAGTCATGTTATTTTAAAAATATGATCAAATGCTTATTAGGCTAAACAGCTGTTAAATAATTAAAAGCCTATTTCTGTTCAAAGAGACTTCAAGTTATATTCCATTTTTCAATGCATCTAGTAAGAATTTCAGCTACTGTGTTAACATTATTTCTATTTTTCCATAATCTATTTTTCTTTCATGTATAAGTCAGATCCCAGTTCCACAGGCAGAGATATGGGAATAACCTGGCAGCCTGTTAGAAGTGCATATTCTCCAGCCCCACCTCAGACCCAATGAATCAGAGACTTCATGTCAGCCAGAGCCTCAGCTAACTTGTGAGAACATTAGTTTGTGACAGACTGAGTTGTATCTGTTGAGACTACTAAAATATCACCTCTTTACTAATGCTTGCTCTGACAACCTCAGGAAAAATAGCAAAACTCATTCCTCTTTATTTGCTTCTCCTGAATCATTTTCATCATGGTACATATTATTATCTGATCTTATAGCTTATATTTATTATTTATCGTATATTTATTTGATTTTTTTTAATTCTCTGCTTTCTCTGATTTTAAGGCAATTTAGCAAGTTGGCTTATCAGGCAGTTAAGGTTTCAGAATAGCAAAATTGAGTCAAAGTCACAAGTAGAAATAGGATCAATATTGATGCAGCAAGTGCTCCTTAAATTATAACTGCGTCAGGCATACACACAGTGCACAAATCAGTTCAAAATTCCTGCACTCATGAAACTTTCATTCTAGTCAGAATAGAAATAGGTGATACACAAAACAAATATTTGGTATCTTGCATGGTGAGAAGTGCCAAGGAAAACATACTGGATGAGTGAAACTGGGATTGTTGGGTTATGCTAACAGTGCTATTAGGAAAGGTCTCACTGAGAATGTGGCATCAGCTCCCACTAATTTATATCCTACTATGTACAAGGTGCTATACTAGACACACTAGAGGCATGGAAAACAACAAATAAATATGAGAAACTAAGAAATACAAGAAATGTTGTGGCTGTGGTTCATATCAACCTGTAGGAAGCATTCATAACTAGCAGAGTAAGGGTCCAAGCTAGTGGAAAGTATTTGGAATAGCCTATGTGGAGTCACGTGGATGTAGGGATTCTGCCCTGGCTACTTCACAACACTCTGCCACGTATGAATTGTGCCCTACTTTGTGCAGTCAATGGCAGCTCCACTACTTGATCCCCTGAATGTCACAGTTCAGGGCCTGATGCATAAAGGACAATGAATAAATGTCTGATGAAAGATCAGAGAATGAACAGGTGGAGAGGTGAGAAAAGAACACAGAAAATAACAGTGTTTCCTTGAGATCAGAGAGTGGAAAAGTAGCCACAGCAGTATCCCCAGGAGAATGAGAGAATATAGGATGCTGGAGACAGCATTGTTGAAATGGCTGGGCTTAGGGTTCCGGTGCTCTGAAGGTGTGCGTGGTCCCCAAAAGGGGTTGATGAACTTGGAAAATCAGAAAGTACCATGAGAATTGAAATCTTTATAAAAGTAGAAGAGCTAACTCATTCAGGTCAGAGGAGACAGATAAGTAGAAATACAGGGAGCTGTGGTCAAGAAGAAGAATGGCAGTATTTGATTATATTTTTCTATTACGTGTTTATGATAATGGCCTAAATGCACATCAGATGTTGACCATTCACAGCCAAAATAAGCATGGAGTCTCGGGCAGGGAAAGCCATATAAAATGTTGCTAAAATCAGAATCTCATTAAAGACACTTCTGAGAAAATCCAACTTTTAAAGAGGGTCTTGATTAGTTTATATATTCTGGAACAGCATGAGAAGGGAAATGATGTGAGTTTTCTGCCCTTCATGTCAGAAACTGACTGCAGTGTTGTGATTACAGACTTACTAGCTCCCATGTCAGTATGACACTCACCATCCCCACAAACACTATGGGATCTAATTTAACACAGTTTTTGATGAGGCCATGTAACTGGAAACAGAGTCTTATTGCTTACAGAAAAAGAAAGAGCTTCCTAACTGGATGGATATACCCAGCAATATTCCCAAATGGCTTTATGTCTTCTTTACAGGCTGGTGAATTATAAAAAAAGAAAAAAAGTTTCCTCTTCTTGAAATTAAGAGACATGTATGTAAATTTATCAGGAAAATAAAAAGTCATTGAATTCATTGACTACTACAATTTGTAACTCATCCAGATGGCACTCTAAGGCACCAGCATTCCTCCATCAAGTCAAATCTCCTCCTTGGTTATATTTTACTAGTTACATTTAACAGGGCTTTCTCCTCCTCCTCCTCCTCCTTCTCCTTCTCCTCCTCCTTCTTCCTCTTCTTCTTCCTCTTCTTAGTCCTCTTCTTCTTCCTATTCCTATTCCTCTTCTTCCTCTTCCTCCTCTTCCTCTTCTTCATCATCATCTTCCTCTTTTTTTAACGGCAGCAGTAACCTTGACAAGATGCACTTACAGATTTTCAAGTTCTTTTCCTCTGAATATAGTAACACCTTTGTCTGAATGGCCATGCAAGGATTTCTTACGAAATGGGAATTTTTGTGGTATAAGCAGAAAGAGTATATTCTCCTGATTAGTACTTGTTGACTGCTTGCTGCCTGGCTGGGAGCCTGGGTCACAGCTGCTGAGTTATGGTCTCCAGTGTGTTCACAAGGACTGTATAACCTTGCTTAAGTTATGTTACCTTTTGGCATTTTGTTGATAAAATGGGTGTAATCAGCTTTCCTGACAGGAATATTGTAAGGGTTAATTAATAACTGTTTGTTAAATGTGCTGAGATTCTCAGTTTAAAGGATTAGGGAAGTGTCAAGTTTGTGTGTTATTATGGTATTATTTTTCTTTGTTTGAAAGGAAATGCCACTTCTGTGTAATTTGCTTTAAAGGTAAAATAAGCCACTTTAATCAATGCACAATCAAGCCCTTATTCATTGAGGACAAGGGTGTATGTATACAGTTAGTAAGAGGACTTGGGTTAGCTGACACAAGGGCAGAAATCTGAAAATTAGGCATTGGATGCAAAGAAAGCCCAGAAAATGAGACTTAGAGGGATCAGGTTCTAAGTGCCCAGGAGATTCATGTTACATACGTAATGTAGTCTGTTATTAGCAAAGGGAAAAAAAGAGAGAAAAAGCATGTTACTTTAGCAACCAATACTCAAACCAAAAAAAAAAAATATGTCACCAAAAAATTTTTGAAGTGATTGTACGTATGGTTCAAAAACTAAATGCAAAAAATATTTTACTAGACTCCCAAGGGGATTTTAAACATATGAAATTATTAAAGACTTACTTAATAACTTAAAAGTATACATGTCTGGCTGTTATTTAACTTGTATAGATATATACTATTCTTATTTTAGGGTATGACCATTATGATAATAGCTGATTAACCTTAATTTCCTAAAAAAAGTTACTGTTATATCTGAAAATGTTATCTAGAAACATACATAAATTGCAGTAATTTTAAGACACAATTTTTATAATAAATATATTACTAAATAGATCAATATGTATGGTTGCTAATGAATAATCATTTGGTACAAATATTTAAAGTTTGAAAGTTAATTAAAGTGTGTGACATTTAATCGACTACAGACAGGAATTTCCTTAACAATTTCCTATCATAATGACCATAATAATTTGTATCTAAAGATATTCAAGATCTCTGTGATAATCAATAATAATATTGAGTTGATCAAAATTCCAGAAGGTTTACAACTTTCCTTGGACACAGAGATTTAACTTCATAATTATTTCACCCCAGAACAGAAAGGTCTAGAATCTCCATTTTGAAAATTGCAGGGAGTTTTAATCATAAAGGATGCTAGATTTTGTCTAATGCTTTTTCTGCTTCTATTGAGATGATCATGTGATTTTTGTTTTTAATTCTGTTTGTGTGGTGTATCACATTTACTGACTTGTGTATGTTAACCATCCCTGATTCCTTGGTATGAAACCCACTTAATCACGGTGGACTATCTTTTTGATATGTTGTTGAATTGAGTTAGCTAGTATTTTGTTAAGGATTTTAGCATCTATGTTCACCAGGGATATTGGTCTGTAGTTTTCCTTTTTGGTTATGTGCTTTCCTAGTTTTTGTATTAGGGTGATGCTGGCTTCATAGAATAAATTAGGAATGGTTCCCTCTTTCTCTATCTTGTGAAATAGTGTCAACAGGATTGGTACCATTTCTTTCTTTTTTTTTTTTTAATTGCATTTTAGGTTTTGGGGTACATGTGAAGAACATGCAAGGTTGTTGCATAGGTGCATACGTGGCAGTGTGATTTGCTGCCTTCCTCCCCTTCACCTATATGTGGCATTTCTTCTTTGAATGTCTGGTAGAATTCTACTGTAAATCTTTCTGATTCTGGATCTTTTTGTTGATAATTTTTAAATTACCGTTTCAATATCACTGCTTGTTTTTGGTCAGTTCAGAGCATCTAATTCTTCCTGATTTAAGCTAGGAGGGTTGTATTTTTCCAGGAATTTATCCATCTCTTCTAGGTTTTCTAGTTTATGTGCATAAAGGTGTTCATAATAGCCCCAAATAATCTTTTGTATTTTTGTGGTGTTAGTTTTAATGTCTCCTGATTCATTTCTTATTGAGGTAACTTGTGATTTTCTCTCTTCTTTTCTTGGTTAATCAGCATAGAAGGGACACAACTCAATGTAATAAAAGCCATCTATGACAAACCCAGAACAAACCTCATACTTGATGGGGAAAAGTTGAAAGCATTCCCTCTGAGAACTGAAACAAGTCAAGGATGTCCACTCTCATCATTCCTCTTTAACATAATACTGGAAGTCCTAACCAGAGCAATTAGATGACAGGAAAAAATAAAGACCATTCAAATTAGTCAAACTAATTTGAGGAAGTCAAACGCTCACCATTTTCTGATGATATGATTGTTTACTTAGAAAACCCTAAGTACTTCTCTAGAAAGATCCTAAAGCTGATAAAAGAATTCAACAAAGTTTCCGGAAACAAAATTAATGTACACAAATCAGTAGCTCTTCTATACACCAAAAAAGACCAAACGGAGAATCAAATCAAGAACTCAACCCCGTTTACAATAGCTGAAAAAAAAATACTCAGGAATATACCTAACCAAGGATGTGAAAGACCTCTACAAGGAAAACTACAAAACGCTGCTGAAAAAAATCATAATTGACACAAGCAAATGAAAACACATCCCATGCTCTTGAATGAGTAGAATCGGTATTGTGAAAATGACCATACAGTCAAAAGCAATCTACAAATTCAATGAAATCTCCATCAAATACCACCATTATTCTTCACAGAATTAGAAAAAAAAATTCTAAAACTCATATGCAACCAAAAAAAAAAAAAAAAAGCCCGCATAGCCAAAGCAATACTAAGTAAAAAGAACAAATCTAGAGTTGTCATATTACCTGATTTCAAGCTATACTATAATAAGGCCATAGTTACCAAAACAGCATGGTGCTGGTGTAAATATAGGCACATAGATCAATGGAATAGAATAGAGAACCCGCAAATAAAGCCAAATATAGCCAGCTGATCTTTGACAAAGCAAGCAAAAACATCATGTGGGGAAAGGACACTCTTTTCAACAAATGGTTCTGGGATAATTGGTTAGCCACATATAGGAAAAATGAAACTGGATCCTAATCTTTCAGCTTATAAAAAACTTAACTCAACATGGATTAAGAATTTAAACCTAAGACATTAAACTATAAAAATTCTAGAAGATAACATTGGAAAAATGTGGCATTCACAGCTATCTGGATGAGATTGCAGACTATTATTCTAAGGAATGGAAAAACCGAACATCATATGTTTTCTTTGGTATGTGGGAGCTAAGCTATGAGGATGCAAAGGCATAAGAATGATACAATGGACTTTGCGGACTTGGGTGGAAGGGTGGGAGGAGGGCAAAGGATAGAAGACTACAAATAGGGTGCAGTGTATACTGCTTCAGTGATTGGTGCACCAAAATCTCACAAATTACCACTAAGAAATTTACTTATGTAACCAAACACCATCTGTACCACCTAATAACCTATGAAATTTTTTTTTGAAAAACTGCAGGAATAAATTTGCTATCCAACTAGTTTGTCAACTCATTTTGGTGGAGGATCCATCTTCATATCTCACTTGAATAATTGCAAAGGCTCCCTAAAGATCTCTCTGCTTACTCTCTTGCAGTTAGACTATTGCACACAGAAGCCAGATAATTCTTTTTAAAATGTAAGTCTGTTCAAAATTCACTGGTAACTTCTGTTATAGAATTTAACAGGGGTCATTTGTGTAGTAAGATCAGATTCCACACCAAGGTTTTGCAGCAATAGAAAGGAAAGCATTTATTTGCAGGGCACCAAGCAAGAAAGGCCAGGCTGCTAATGCTTAAGTCCCAAGTTCTCTGAGGGTTTGAAGGTAAGGGTTTTTAAAGGCAGGAGTAAATTTCAGGAAAACAGATGTTATAGGCAAAATTGTAAAGCAATACATGGAAGTTACACATTGCTTTTGGTTTAAAGGGTGTAATATCTTGAAGTGAAGGCTTACATGTCATGGATAGATTCAAAGACTTTCTGATTAGCAGTTGGATAGGAAGAGAAGCTTTGCTAAAAACTGCGGTCAGCAGAATAGAATGTTATCTCTGGTTCTTGAGTGTGACTATCTCAAGGCCCTATAGGAAGAAATTTAGAGTAAAGAATGGTGGCAGCATAAGTTCAGTCTTCAGTAATTCCCTCTTAACTGAGGTCTATCTGCCAGTGTATCTACTCAGTGAAGATCTGGGTTTCTGAAAAAACAACTCAGGGACATATGTTAAGTTATTACCTTTAGTTTCTTCACGGAACCAAACATCTCTTGACTCTTAACTTCCTTGGCTATTGTTTTAGGCTACTGTTACCTTCTTGTTTATCTCAGGGATAGGTAGATATCTGGAATTTTCTTTGAAGGAATTCGAGAATTTCCTTTATTTCCAGGGCTGCAGGCCCCTAAAATAAAGGGTCCCTGGTCCGTCTCACTTCCAATCACACTGAGAACAAATCCATCAGGGTCCACATGGGAGCATCTTCAGCTGCTTCTCCATCCTGATCTTCTACCACTTTTATCATCGTTTACACCATTCTAGCCCTTCCTGCTTTGCTTGCTGTCCATCAGAAGCACTGTGTTCGCTTTTCCCTAAGACACTGGTTTTTTCTGTTCCTTTTGCATGGCTTCTTGCCTCACTTCATTCAGTTTAGTGCCCAACCTTTACTTGAGAGAGCTGCTCTGGGCACCCTATGTGCAATAACACCACTGTATCATTTTGCTATTATCTTATTCTACTTTTAATTTTCTCTATAATGCTTTTTATCACCTGCCATACTATCTACTCATCTCTCTTGGAGAGCAGGGCCTCTTTTCTTTACTTCTTCAGAGCATAAAAAGTACCTGGCACACAGTAGCTTAATAAGTACTTGTTGGATTTGAATACACATTGAGATATTGTTACTTTCCAAAAATTTTCATAAAATCTCAGTTGTTAACAGCTGTTATTATTTATTGACTATTCCTCAAATAAATAGAATTATATAAACTGAGAAAAAGATACTCAAGCAATGAATGGCATTCCCCAAATATATACATTTTATATGCTACAAAACTTTCTCAAAAGCATTTAAGATTTTCATAAAATTATGGCAGCCTATCCTGCCAAGCACTTTGGTTGTTATAACAACCAAAATATTATTTCATTGTATTCACCTATTCATGAAAAATTCCCATGAATGTATTTTTCTAAGAACAGGCCTAATGATAGAGTGTAGATTTTAAAATCTGAAGATACTGCTTCAATGAGAAAAAAATTCAACACTGAAAACCAAAATACCCACTTCTACACAGAATCTTCTACAAGTAAAGTATTTGAGAGTAATAATCATGGAAACATTTTAGAATCATAATATGTATAAGAATTAGAGAAAATTATTGATATTACCTAACTCAATCCACTCATCTTGCAGAGTAGAGACCAAGGCTTCCGGAAAGCTGACCATAATAATTTGTATCTAAAGATATTCAAGATCTCTGTGATAATCAATAATAATATTGAGTTGATCAAAATTCCAGAAGGTTTACAACTTTCCTTGGACACAGAGATTTAACTTCATAATTATTTCACCCCAGAACAGAAAGGTCTAGAATCTCCATTTTGAAAATTGCAGGGAGTTTTAATCATAAAGGATGCTAGATTTTGTCTAATGCTTTTTCTGCTTCTATTGAGATGATCATGTGATTTTTGTTTTCAGCTTCATTTTGACTTGCCTTGGCCAAATAGCCAGTATATAGAAGCATCAGGACTGGAACTCAGGTTTCCATGCATCTTCTAGCCTTATGCTTTTCAGTTACATCATTGTTTTCTTCACACATATAATGATTAAGATGATTTGCATTTTTACTCTATACATTTAACATGTTTAACTCAAATGGGAAACGTGCATTGTCTTTGAAAATGTATAGATATTTATGTGTGTGAGTATGTATATACATATATACACACATACATATATCCTGTATGTATATATGTATGTGTATATATGTATACACATAATATATGTAATACATATACATATATTGTGTATATATATATGTATATTCTTTCCTATATATATTTTAAAATAGAATAGTTTATGCAATTAAATTATAAAATAGAATAGTTTATCCAGTTAAATGTGTAATTGTATATAATGTGAAATATCAAATAATGTTAACTATATTGTAGCATTTAAAATTTAAAGTATGCATTTTCTGAACAAATTAACCAAAATTTTATATAGGCTCCAAAATTTATTCATACTAAAAGTTCTCACAATTCTTTCAATCCAAAGTAATATATATGAAATCAGCTATTATATCTTTTAAGACAAAATTTCAAGGGATATTTTTCCCTTAATGTTCTATATATATGTTTCAAAATATATTTATTTAATAAAATATAAATGCTTTGGATTCAATGTGCTAGGAATGAAGAATTTTAAGAAGATTCAAAAGATGACCAATAATTTTAAGAAGGAGAAGATTTTGGAAAGCTTTTGAGAATAAAGGATTGGAATATCTTGTGGTTTAAAAACAATGCAAAGAAAATCTTAATATAAAAGATTTATCATCTGAGTATTCTCAAATAGGACACACATACACTCACACATATACACACACAGAAGATATAATACTTAGCATATATTGTGAATAAATAAGTCCATGAGGTATAATCTAAAGGTTGTTGCTTTGGTAAAAGAGTGAAGTGCAGTCCGTATTGCCCTAAGGTGAACACACGGGCAGCTTCAAGTTACAAAGCACTGGTCTTGCACAGTAATCATTGCAGCAGCAAATATAAAGCTTGCCTGACTTTGTTCTGATGACTATCTGGATAACACCTTATAAAATTTCAGCTCTGCAGGTCATGAAATTGTGGCTCACTTTGTATACAGATGTCATTCTTGATGCTTTGACTGTAATTCCAGAAATACATCACAATTCAGACCTTATGCCTCCCATTTGAGGAAAGTTGGAAGGAAACTTAGTTCACAAAAAACAATTCTAGGACCCTCAACTTGAATTTACATTGTCTGTAAGTTTGATTCTAATGGAAAGCCGTGAATAGTGCCAAAGACAAGAGATTTACGGAATTTAGGCTCGCCATGAATTTCTGTAGAGAAACGTGTGCTGTATGTGCCTTAACAAAAGCAGTCCTTTTCTGCTTTGTCTAAAATTAGATTACCATGAATTTAGCATTCCCAAATTAAAGTTCTTACTTGTGATAGGGCAGAGCAGTTCTTTAAAACTTCAACATTTTATTAAGGGGCATCTGTTTGGAAATTCTCCAGCGCTGAAGCTTCTATTTTATATAGCTGCAAGTAGATATGAGGGCCTTGTATCCCTGAAGCACTTAGTGTGAAGACACCACACACTTAGGTCCAGAGCTCAATTCCTCACCACAGAAAGCAATCCTTTGGCCTGGTTGTGACGTGAGTTGTTGTTGATCTTCAGGCTGATATTTTTTTAATGCAGAAGAAACGTTTGGGGAAGAAAAATAATAATTTGGCATATAAATTTCTTAGGAGCTAATTTTGCTAGATTTTTTTCAATTTGGGTTAACCTGATACCATTTTATGGTTCCTGAAAAAATAAAGGAAAGCTTATTATCATTTATCTGAATATTCGAAATCCTGATTATCCTTCAAAATTAATCTAAAATGCTACCTACTTTGTGTAATCTGGCCTTGATACTCCTTCTAGTGATAGCAACTTCCTCCTTTATTTTCTTTTTTTGCCCATGAGAAGACATGATATAAGGTAATTTACATATATATACACATACATATTGTATATATACATATTTATACATACATGTATGAATACATATATATATATATATATATATATATGTTTGCCAACCACACTGTGAATTGATTCAGGGCAGGTTTCATGCCCTATTTATCTTTTATCTCCAGCACCTAGCCTAGAGTCAACACTTAATAAGTGTTTGTTGAAGGTTCACATGAATAGACATTGTAATTGGTTGGTTTCTTACTCATCTGTCTTCAATGTATGTATGCTCAGATTACTTCATAAGTCAGTTGGTAATTAAAAGCAGTTTATGAAACCTTCAGGAATGTGTTATGATTAGCATCATCATCTTTGCCATCAACTATATATATGTTAATTAAACACCTACTCTTTCTAACTCTGGGTGGTATACGCATTGCTGAAAAGTTGTGTGTATAACTGACTTGTATCATCAAATAATAGTTTAAGTCTGCTATTTGAGCTGCAAAACACAAATAACTGTTTAGAGGACCTCTTTGGTTCATTTCTTTAACCTAAGAGTCATGTAAAATTATGAAAATAAGTGATATATTTTGGTTACAAGAGCAGGGAACTGGAGTTTTGCAGCTATAGTTTTAATGTTCCACTATTTGTTTGACTTTGATGAATGATTTTATGTCTCTCAATTATTAACTGTAATACAGGAAGTTGAGATGGTTGATTTCTGTGCGAGGAAGTATAATCACCCCAAAGATGTCTTTACCCTAATTCCTGGAACCTATGAATGTGTTCCCTTATGGGTAAAAGGGACTTTGTAGGTGCAATTAAAGTTAAGGACCTTGAGTTGGTGATTATCCTGCATCATCCAGATGATCCCAAACTAATTACATAATTTCTTAAAAGCAGAGAACCAACCTTCCCTGACTTTTATCACAAAGGTAGATGTGACCGTGGAAGAATGATCAGAGAGTTTTGAAGACAGAGGAGGAAGCCTACAGTAAAGGAATGGGGATTGTTTCTAGAAGCTGGAACAAGCAAGAAAATGAATTATCTGCTAGAGCCTCCAGAATGGAATGCAGCCTTATCAACATTTTGATTTTAGTCCAAGGTGACCTATATTGGACTTCTGACTTATAGAAATGTAAAGTAATAAATTTGTGTGGTTTTTAGCCATTAAATTTATGACAATTTTTTACAGCAGCAAAAAAAAGCTGACATAATATCTCATTGTCTTTGGTCTTGAAAATCCTCTAATTCTCTATTTTAATATATTTTATGTTTAAATCCCAATTATCATATATTAGGGTTGTTTAAAAGTAAGGTGCATTCATACCAGGGATTTCTGTCTTCCAAATTCATGTATTTGATATACTTCAGAAAACCTTTCAATTCACTTTGTGAACAAAGGAATTTGTAACTAACTCCTATCTTCCTTTTACACAATAGAAATCAAAGCCTGCAAGAGCTCATGCCATTTACTTTAGTCAAAATCTGAATGATGCATTGCATAAGTAACAACATAATAGAGCCCTCATATTGTAATCTGGATAGATGTCTGCTGTGCTTTGAAAATCAAATATTGTTCCCTTTGACGTTTTGACAAGTAATTTCGACAACAATATACATTTGGCTAACTCATGAATGTAGTACTTCTCGTCCTCTGGATTGTGCGGGTTTTGCACTATGCTAAGAATGACAACAATTATGGAACTGACTTACATCTGCCAAGTGAACAGATGGTCTTGTAGTTGAGAAGAACAATGGTGAAGAAAGAAAAGGCAAAGGCGTGGGGGTGGGGGGAGCTGGTAGGGTGGATGAAACTCTTGCAGTCCAAAATAGCACTAATAAAACTAAAGAAGAATGCAGACAAAGGCATGTTATAATTTGTTATTGAAAGGTATAGAAAAAGAGGAGAAAGATCTTGCTTGTTTCACACGCTCTCATACTGGTAGTGAATCTAAGTCAAGTGTACTTGAGACCTGTAAGCGGTGAAATCATAATGTTGATATTCTCCTTTATGCAAATAGTTATTTGAAATTATCGCCAGTGTAAATTTGATATAAGATGGAATTTTTCCTTTAACAGTCTATGTTTTCCCCCTTTTAAAAAGCTTATCTGGGGAGCAGACAATACAAACAACAGGAGCAAAAACTTAGATAGATAATAGAAAACTTTTCAATGAAAAGTAGAAGTCTTTCTTAAATATATTGACTTCTATTTTTTTATAATTTGAACTTTTCATGAAGTGTTAAGTTTATAAGTGTGAATATCCATAATCATATTATTCTCTAAAATAATATAGTATACTATGCTTCTGGAGCTAGAGGTGTTAGTTCAAAGATCCTATTTTAAAGACTGCTATGTGTCTTGAATTTTTATTTTTGTAGGATTTTTTCCTTGAATTTATTTGTCACATTTTACCTTTATATATTTCAGATTTTTATATTTAATATATGACATACTGCATATAAGTTTATGGACCATTATACATTGAATAAATATATGGAGTCTATTTATATATTTTTACCAACCTGTGATATAATTTCATGTTAATCTACACCTGGTGGCATGAGAAGACAGCAAACAAGTCCAAATTGTGTTAATGACAAAGATAAAGTTAAAACAATTTGTTCTCTGAAAGGATTTTCTAAGTGCAATAAACACCAACTTAAAACATGAACTTTGTGACAACTATTCTGGCCTCTCTATCTGGGCATCGGGGGCTTATGTCTTGTTTCTTATGTTTATTTGTGTAAATGGGAAGGGTGGAAAAGTAACAATAATTGACAAGTTATTTTATAGCTCTAGAATCCACGTTACCATAATTAGCCCAGTCAACTGCAAAGTGCCTGAGTTTACTGTTCAGATCCAATATTATCTATCAACTTTTATTTTCTTCTCTTTGCTTTATTTGGATACTGCTATATTTTAAAGTAAAAAACTGAGCGTAGCATTATGCTCCTTAGGTGAAGAACTATTTTCCTTTTGCCACAATATACTAACAGATTGATGACTTTACGCGTTTTTGCTGTTGTTGTTGTTTTAACAGAGGCTATTTTGTTCTTTTTGCAATCATGAAAGAATGTCTTAAAATTCATTACTCAATTTTTTTTTTCCTCTGGAAAATTCAAGTTACTTTAAAACTGACTCAGG
Source organism: Aotus nancymaae (assembly GCF_030222135.1). Classification (NCBI taxonomy): domain Eukaryota; kingdom Metazoa; phylum Chordata; class Mammalia; order Primates; family Aotidae; genus Aotus; species Aotus nancymaae. Next base: position 68,484,181 of record NW_026988422.1, on the reverse strand, counting down.
CATTTTCCAACAATATCTAGCCTTTTTATTATAAAAGCATCAAACTATTATCTGACAAAGAAATTATATTACAGTTGCTATGCCAAATTATGATTTGGGTAAAGGCTCAAATACACTTCAGGGGAAAATGACTGCATATAACAGTCCCAGTCCTGTCTTTCTTGACCTTTTCTTCCTTCTGTAGCATCCCTTCCTGCCCTCTGGTAAACCTCACCCTAACTGCTATTATACTTTTCCCTCCAGATAAGCCCTGATGTCAGTTATAAATTATTGAGAATTTTTTAAAAAAGTCTTAGTCCAAGGATTCTTCTAAGCATTACACCTCTATTTAACTTACTGAGTTTTGTCATTAGAATACTCCTAAGATAATAGTTTTATTATTATAGACTCTGTTTTGCAGATGAAAAGCCAAGGCATACAGAAATCTATGCATTTGCAAAACTAGCATATTAATGAGTTGTGTCTTAAACTCAGGTAGCCTGGATCTCTACTAATGTTCCATAAGGAGCAGAATTAGCTTCAATGACATTGACCTCTGACTCCAAGTTGCATTATAAATTGGTGACTGAGGTATTCATTAGTTTAATTTCTTTAGTTATATAATAAAAATCTTTTTTTCCTACTTTAAAGAATTACAAGCATCATTGAGCTCACAGGAAATTAAGCAATGGCTCTTGTGATTTCTTGATATTATATCCTTTATATAGCTATGTCATATATACATTGTATGTATATATACATTGTCAGTCTTGGGTATATTTTCTATTAATTTCCTGTTGCAGTTAGTTCCCGAGATAGGAAATCAAGTGGCCACATTTGATTCACTCATCACTGCTACCTTCATCCATGCTTTAACTCATTCATCATTATTCCTTTATTCAGCAGATATATACCAAATGCTAGCTGGTCCCTAAGCACTGTGGTTGTTTCTGGTTTGACTGTTTGCAAAGTGGAATATGATACAATTTTGCCCTAAGGGATCTCACAGTATTTGGAAAAGCTAGGCACACGAATAGCTTGTTAGAGAGTAATGTGACGAGTGTCACAATAGATACATAAACATCAAAAAGGAAGAAAGTAGCTCCATTAGTTATGTTGGAGATTTAATAAAGCCTTTACATAGAAAAAAATAACAATTCTGACAGGATATATATAATTCTATCACATAAAAAGAAGAAACATATCAAGCATTCTCAGAGCATAAAAGGGCCAAGTACATCTAGTAATTGTTGAAAAAAATGTTACAATGGCTGAGACACAGAATGCTTAGAGTAAAGGCTGGGGTCGTTGATGTGAGATGTGAGATGCAGCCAGTGAGAAAGTCCAAAGTCTAACCTGGGTAAGGCCTTTGACAGCCTTAGCGACTAGACTAACCCTTGTATAACGGGCATGGCACAACTGCCCTAGCTCCAAGCTGGCTTTAAAAAAAAAAAGGAATTGTGTGAAAAATGGGAAGTAAATTAAGATATCAGGTGGTAGTAATGAAGGGGTGGTGGAAGTAAGGAGCAGAAAAGAACTCTGAGAACTTTTTGGGGCTAGAATTAACAGAAAAGAATGTGAAGCATGAGGCACTAGTAGAAGTACAAGGTGTTGCTCTTCAAGGGGGTGGAAAATGCAGGGAGAAGGGAACTTTGAAAGGAGTTGAGAATGTGATCCATTTCTAACATGTTCAACTTTAGGTGCTCGTAGGTATTCTATGTAGAGGAACATAACTCATTTGATTTTGGGAGACAAAAGCAAAAATGGGGAATGGAAACATACATGGGAAGAGTTATCATCAAACTGGTGATAATTGAAGCCAATGGAAATTGATGATTGTACAGAAAATAGTATGGAGACGGAAATGCAAAGAAAACTGAGGACCTGCTAGAATTGAAGGGACAAATTTATTTTACAAATGATAAGAAATATTTCATGAAATTCTTGATGGATTTAAAGAATAAAGTTTCTTTTATTCACATATATTGAAGTTTATTTTTTAGTACCAAAATATTAAATTGGTTATATAAGAGCTTGAATATTTATTTTGCTTTGTATAAATATTCCCTCCCCTGAACTTGTTCTTTGAAGCAGGGGCTCTATGAATGTAAATTGTATATGATTTAAAAACTCTCAGTTCTCAGAATGGATCAAGAACGGGGAGCATATTCTAAAATCAGCTTCCAATATTGGAGAGAATCATGGATTAGGTATTGGGATTTTGTTCTGTCTGCCTACAACTCACTTAGTGAGGCTGACAAATTATAGAAAATCTTTGAATCATTATATGGGATGTAAAATGATGTGAGCAACCACAATGATGCTTCAGATGTTTTCTGACTCCATATTTCTATTAAAATCTTTCCTGCTTCGAAATTTTGCTGTATATTCTTAAGTGTCCCTTTCTTGTAAACTTGACCTTGATAAACCTATACAATGTTGTAACCCTAAAAAGAGTAATTTAGCATTGTCTTCAACAGTGAGGTTTCTAAGACCTTCATTTGTGGTCTAGATTTTTTAATTAAAAGACAAGTTAAAAGCACAGATCAAACTCTTATTGGTACTCAACACATAAAGCAATACACAGCCCAGAATATACCATTAAGGTTTTTACATTAATTAGGTCAATTTCTGTATACTCTCCTGAACTGCTTAGCAATAACCAAAGGCCAAAACTCTCCTCTGATCATGACAGAGTTATGTAAAAAAGTAGTTCTTTTTTACTATATGGCAGCACCACTCTACCTTCACTGTGGTGCTTATATATAGCCACTTAATTTTACCCAATTTTATTACTTGTCTATAAAATGAATGTAAATTAACTCACTGTAGTTTTGTGTCATTTGAAAAATGAACTTTTAAAAACTGTTGTTAAAAGTTAATAAGAAAAGAATTCTTTAAGCATTTATTCCACTGCTTATTTTGCTTTAAATGAATATGAAAAATATCAATATTTTTACTTATATTGACATTCAACAAGGCTAGACAGAGCCTGAACCTTATAAAGCCCTCCAGCATTTAGACGACAGTGATGATAACCAGGTGTGGTAGAGAATTCTAAAGGTCTCTACCACATAACATTTATAACACTGTGGATAGGCTCTAAAACTGCAAAAATTCCCAAGACGAGCCAATTTATGGGTGACATTTGTAGGTCTTTGCTTCCAAAAATCATCTTAAAATAAATATTGCAGTATTAACCAAATTTAAATTGAATCTTAATCTCTTTGAAATCAGAAATTGTGTCTCAATGTCTTTGTATCTCTAGAATCTAGCTCAGTGAGCAAAGATATCCTTGGGATTTATTAAAATTTTCTAAACAATGGAATAAATATTTTAATGTCAAATAGGAATACTTGAGTCTTTGTAGATATATCTATTCACTCAACATAGTTTTTTTGGTGTACCTACTTATGCCAGGCATTATCATATGTACATGAGACAGACATAGCCTGCTATCCATGGTGCTTTTGGAATAAGGAGTTATAAAAAGCATTAAAGAGGTAATTTGTAAACAAGTATAATATTAGAGTGTTGAGAAAGCACATGCTGTTTTGACAGTCTATAGCAGGGGAAAGTTACCTCATGCAGTTAGTTACTTAGATACTCCTTTAACCAAATACATAGGATTAAATTGCTAGACATTCTTGGAGACTCAGAAAGCCATGTGGTGCAAGTGCCTTCACTGGCTACACTGTAATGACACCTTCTCTTCAACATCGGAGTACTATGTTCTAATGGACCGGAGTGATTACATTTAAAATGTTATTAATGTGCTTATAAAGTAAAACCTGAAAAACATAACATTTCACTTCAAATATCATTACATGTCTATAGAAGTAGGGTGAAAATTTTGGATAATAGAAAGATGTAATATAGTCAGCAAAGACCTTGAAATTTCCAAGTTAAAATTGCCATATATTTTATTCTTTCAAAATAAGCTGAACAGAGGGAAAGGCTTTGACTAGTTGGGCTTTGGGAATTCATATGCAGAATTAAGTTCAATAATGGGATATATCTCGTTTAGGAGAAATAACACCCTCTACAGTCCTATGACATTTTGGCTTCATCACCTAGTGATCCCAAGTTAGTAACTTACGCCTTGAAAATAAATTTAATAATGTAAGAAGCCCCTAGTTATCAGCAAAAGACAAGCTACCATTCAGAATCTAAAATAGGTATTTTACTAAATGATAAAGAACACAGTTAGCAGAAGTAGGTGTGGATTCGTTTTGGTCATTTAGCTTGGCCTCAGGTTTTAAAGGAAATCTCAAAGCAATTTGTTTTTGTTTGCTTTGCTTTGTTTTTATGTTTTAATTCTTACATTGTGCTCAACATCACTGTGGCTTGGAGTAAAAGGCAAATCTCTCCTCAACAATCTAGGCATTTATTTAAAAAAAGCACTTAAAAATTTATGTTGGTATAATCTGTTTTATGTTTATACCTTTTTACTTAAAATTTATTTCTAATAATTAAATGGAGAAAGAATGGCTTTTTTCAACAAATTGTGTTAGAGCAATTTTATATTTATTTGCAAACAAAAATTGAACTACAATTCATATCTGATCCAGTATTAAACAGAAAGTCAAAATGGATCAAACACCTTAATATAAAATATAAAATTATAAGGCTTCTAAAAAAACACTGGAGAAAGCTTTTGGGATCTTGAATTAAGAAAATATTTCATGGCTAGTACATCAAGTCAAAATGCATACAAGAAAAACATAAACTTTATTAAAATTTAAAACTTTTGGTCTTCCAGAAACAATAAAGAGAATAAAAAGACAAGCCACAGATTGGGAGAAAATGTTTGAAATCATATATCTAATGTGAGACTTGAATACAAAATACATAATGAACTTCCAAAACTTAACAAAAAACAATTTTTTTTTTTTGCAAATGGATCAAAGGTTTCTGCAGACACTTCTACCAGAGAAGATATATGGATGGCAAATATAAACATGACAAATTTCAACATCATTTGTTAGTAGAAAAATGTTAATTGAAGCCATAAGGATATCTCACTATGAATGAGGCATTAAAATAGCTAAAATGAAAAAGACTAGCCATATCAAGTCTTGGTAAGAATGTAGAGGTACTGTACTAGGACTCTCACACACTGCTGATGGGAAGGTAAAATCATACATTTTTGAAAATTGTTTTGGCAGATTTCTAAAATTTACATGCATACCTAACATATGACCCATCCATTCTACCCCCAGATATTTATCCAAGAATAAAGAAAGCATATGACCAAACAATAATGTGTACACATATTCAAAATGGCTTTCTTTGTAATAACCGAAACCTGCAAACAACCCAAATGTCAATCATGAATTAATAAACAGAATCTGGTATATTCCATATGATAGAATACCACTTACATTAAAAGGAATGAACTATGGATTCATACCACAACATGAATAAGTCTTAAAATAATTATGTTGAATGAAAGAAAACAGGAAAAGAGGAGCACTTAGTATATGATTGCATTTATATCTTTCAAGAAAATAAAACAAATACTGACAGAAAATAAATCAGGGGTTATGCCAGAAAGAGAGGAGCTAGAGATAAGAATTACAAAAGAGCAAGAGAAAACTTTTTGGGATTTTAGATAAGTGTATTATTTTGTTTGCAGTGGTGGTGGTTTCAAACTTATAAAATTGTGCAACCTAAATATATGCAGTTTACATATGTCAATATTACTGCAATAGAGTTAAAGAGAGAACAAGAGTTTTGTAACCCTCTAAGGTACAGGAGCTAGTAGCCGTATCTTCCTTCTATAATTCTACAGTGCTATGACTGAATTTTTTGGACTTTTTATGGTTAATCAATAATAAAATCATAGTGGCAATAAAATTTGAAAATTAAATATTTTTGCAATATATACAGCATACAATTATTACAAAGGGAACTGAGTGAAATTGTAACTGGTTTTCCTTTTTAAAAATTATTTACAAATATTAGATTAATTCAAATTTAGAAGTGACTTTTAATCAAGGGAGCACTTCATATTTACATGTGTACCTTTTTAAAAATGTACAAAGCTCAACTCCCATTTCATATCCATTGATGTGGAAGAAGGAAGACAAATCCTGGAAAAGCCACAACAATGCTTCTGATATGAACTGCCAGTAAGTAAACACCCATTCAGAAGAAAGAAATTAAAGGGAAACATGTTTTCTTAACTAGGTAAGGAAGGACCACAATCACCTTGTCAGCTTCCATTCTGATGTTAGAATAAATAACAAAACCTTGGCCATGGGACAGATTACGCTCTGGTTGATCCAAAAACTGGTGTATCGAGAAAGTGGCATCTCAGTCAGGTGAGATGAAGAATGTAAACTATAAAAATGCCCTTGACAACAACAGAAACCAGGGACTACAGAGGAGGGAGTAAAGGGAGAGGGGAAAAAGTGTTGAAAAACTAACTACTGGGAACTGTGCTCAGTACCCGGGGGACGGGATCATTTGTAACCCAGACCTCAGCATCGTGCAATATGGCCAGGTGGCAAATCTGCACAGGTCCCTCCTGAATCTAAAATAAAAATTCTTTAAAAAACAGCCTTTGATATTTCATACTTTTACCACAATTTACTGTTACATAGTTCTGATAACCTGATGTCACTGATTTAAGTATTTAAGTGTTCTATATTGGTGTTAAGGAACTTTCCACCTTCATATAGACATGGAATTATTGGGTCAGGTTGATTTGAATCATTGAAGGCTCTGCTCTGCTTGCAAACTTCAGTAGCCCTGGAGTTGTGGGACTGAGTAATGCAGACCCACAATGTACTTTCTGATGTGGAGAAAGTACAGACATTTGTAGAGCTTCAGGAGATTTTGTATGCTTTATCTGTGATAGTGTTTATGTTCTATAGGGCTTATAACTTGATTAATAGTCTAAACCCAACATTCTATGGTAAATATTTTATTTTAAATATATTTTTGTTGGTTGCTTCCAACAATCCTGTGTGATAAATATTATTATCCTGTTTTATACCTGAGGATACGGAAGCACAGAGAAGGCAGAGAGCTTGATGAAGGAAACGTATATTTAAAAAGGTGAGTCAAAAGTTTTGGTTAGTATTTATTTATAATGTCAAGGCTCTACCGTACTTGCTTAAAGTTTGAAAAGTATTTGGCCATAAGCCTAGGCTTACAGTTAAGGTCTTTTGATTCTAAAACTTGTGTATTTGAAGGAGGTGCCAGTCTTTCTCTCATATTGGCCCTAATCTGATGTGCTTTGGGGATTGTTGTCCTAGGGCTCTTTGTAACCAATATATTGACTCAGCAGAAAGATTACTCAGCTGCAGGAGTTCCAATATTCTGAGACTCTAAGTCTTTCTGGAATTCCTGGCATATAACAGGGCCATAAAGGGCGCAGAAGACAAAACTTAGGTGATGTTAAAATGGAGGCAAGAATGGCTCTATTCTGACACTGACATGTGAAGAGACTTTGGGGAAGAGCAAGTGTAACAGGGCAACCCTTACTCTCATGCAACCTGCTCTCATGAGACTTTACCTTACATGGAGTGAAAGGAAGAAAAAGAAGAAAAAAGGAAGAAGGAGGAGGAAGGAGGAATACCTTGTGATTATTAAAGTATGGTCTTATTTCTTTGAGGGAAATGTATCTCTTTGTAAAAGTCAAGTGTTAAATGACTGATGGTGTAGGTTCATGGCTAATAGTGACTTTGTTTCTGGTATAAGAACTCTAAGGGACCGGGCACAGTGACTCACGCCTGTAAGCCTAGCACTTTGGGAGGCCGAGGCGGGTGGATCACGAGGTCAAGAGATCGAGACCATCCTGGTCAACATGGTGAAACCCCGTCTCTACTGAAAATACAAAAAATTAGCTGGGCATGGTGGCGCGTGCCTGTAATCCCAGCTACTCAGGAGGCTGAGGGAGGAGAATTGCCGAACCCTGGAGGCGGAGGTTGCGGTGAGCTGAGATTACACCATTGCACTCCAGCCTGGGTAACAAGAGCGAAACTCCCTCTAAAAAAAAAAAAAAAAAAAAAAGAACTCTAAGGACAAACTCTATCTAGGCTGCAGTTAAATGTGATCTAAAGATGTCAAGAGGAGGAGAGGAAGGAGGAAGGGGAAAGGGGAAAATGGAGGGGAGGAAGAAGGAAGGGGAAAGAAGAAGAAAGAAGATGCAACAGCAGCAGCAACAGCCACCACCTCTGGATTCTTGAACATCTGGCTATGTGTAGTTGTATTTATTAACATTCTTACTTCTTTCCTTGTGATTACAGAAACATTGCCTTATTTCTTTGAAGAAAATGTATCTGCTTCTAAAGGTCAAGTGTTTAATGGTTGATGGTGTAGTTTCATGGTTAATGGTTACTTTGTTTCTGGTATCAGAGCTCTGAGGACAAACTCTATACTGCAATAAAATGTGGTCTAAAGATGCCATGTGTTTCTCACTGCTCTGATTAACTGCTCATTTGGATAGCTGATTATGGCATTGTCCAGAATATTAATCAGGAGCCATTTAAACAATGCCTCTGATTTGGCTTAGGAACATGTGACCAAGAAGGAGGACAAATGTGTCAAATACCCACTGGTAATCAAACTTTCATGATTATTTCAAAAAGCTCATCAGTTTGTCTTGACATCAGGTTTCTGGAGTTTAAGGAAACTGGGTTACTTATTTTAGCAAATTCTGTGTCATGTGTATTCCCAAGATGAGTTGGCATTCTGTGTTCTGCAATAAAGAGAAGTCTCTTGCAGAACTAGTTCATGATTAGGGCAGGATTTGTGTGAGAAAATAATGATGAGGTGACTATATAGCAATTTCTTTAACTTCCCCAGTAACAGCAAAATTCCTCTAGGTAGATCGTGCCTTGCCTCCTGTTTCAGTTATAAATTGCTATGTACAAAAACAATCCAAAATATAGTGGCGTAAGGAAACACCTATGAATTCTCTCAAAATGCTGGGTTAGCTGGGAATTTTGTTTGCTGTTCTCTTCTGTTACTTGTATGTCTGATTTCAGTTAGTATATCTCTTGGAAGTTGGGCTCAGTTAGGGTGTTGGGATGGCCGAACCTCTCTCTCATTGTGGTCTCAATGTTTTTCTTCCCACATGGTCATTAATCAACCTAGACCAGATATTAACATGGTGGCAAGGTTCAACAGGGGAGTATCCTAAAAGGACTAGATCCCTAGATGCTTAACTTGTATCACACATTACACAGACCCAGTAGCCAACACAAGTCACCTGGCAAGGGAAGAGTCAATATAGAATGAGATTATGCAAGGTATAAAAATCAGGAAGCATGTTTCACTGTAGCCCACCATGTACTAGACTAGCATACCTTCTGAGTGCTAATGCGAAAAAATCATTACATTGAGGGTATGAAAAATAAGGTGGAGATAGAAAAGCAAACTGGAGAAAAGCATAGGGAAAATGGGAGACAAGATTTAAGAATTAAAAATCAATGTAGTTGTTGGAAAAGGCTATAGTTTCAACAAAACTTGTGTCACAGAATAAACAATGATGGACAAATAACTCTGTAGAAATGTACATAATTGCATGTATACCCCAGATGTGTGCAATGATTTTTATGTTAGATATTTATTATAATCTGATTGAATTTACAGTAGAGGAAGGTGGTTAGAGGAATAGTATCTGGATCCAGACTGCATGGATTTGAATCTAGACTTTGCTACTTGCTAGCTGTGGACTTGAGCTGGTTACTAAATCTTTCTGACATCAGTTTTCTCTTATACAATATGAGCTTAATCATAGTGCCTATTTTATGACGCTGTGGTGAGGATTAAATCTGTTAATAGTGGTAAAGTGCTTGGAATGGTGCCTGGCACAGAGTAAGGGCTATATAGTTTCTCATTATTATCATCATCAGAAGAATCAAAAGTACATCCTCAGTGACCTCCAGGAACACTGAGTGACCATGCAAAGGTACCTCCCAGGACCCCTTGTGCCCATTAATCTCTCATAACAACTGGGATTGTAGGTGAGTTCTTGTTAGATACTGAGCTCCACAAATGTGTGTTTTAAGTCCACTAAGTTTATTTGAACAATTAAATTGGATTGGTCCAGGATTGGATTGAATCTGATAATTAACTGAATTGGATCAAGTTAGAGGCTTCAGGTTGGTACTTTTTGATAATAGGTTTGTCTGAATCCAAAGAGTCTGGGACTCTACCTTATGGAGACTCTAGCTAATTTTATGTGTAATAATTTTGAGCCTAGAACTTGTATATTTTTAGAAAAATGAGTTAACTTTACTACAGAAGACTTGAATTTAAAACAGCCACAATGGGGAAGTTTTAATTTAGATAAAATTGTTTACTTGTAGGGCAAATTAGAAAAGAAGGGATCAAAGAGCCTGCAAAAGCAATGGGATGCAATTTTGACTGGTATGCAGAGGCATCTAAGAGATGAAATGAATCAAAGCTTGCCTCTTTAAAAGGTTCGTTACAGAAGGCAAGTTTAAAAATCTTGAAAGATTTTTTTTCACAAATATTCGTTAAAACTTTTAGCAATCTGGGTAGGAAATCTTGTTCCATTGACCAGAAAAATAATTTTGATCCAGATGGTTTTAAATAAATTAGCAAGTTTGTGTTATTGTAATTGGTGCATGGACAAAATTCAGAATGAAAGCTATAAAATCTCTTTCCGTCCATATGTTTGTGTATGTCTGTTTGTATGATATGTATAGATACATATATGTATATGTGATATTTGTCTATCTTCCTATTATACTGTCACATTAAATGACAAAGGAGCTCTGTTTAGGTGTCTTTAAGAAAAATAACGCTTATATGAATGAAGTATTCTATCAAAAAAACAGGAACTAACCCAAATGTATTTCAAGTTCATGTGACTTGGGTAGTCTTTGATATAAAAAAATTGTTGGCTTGATTAAAATAGGTATGTCTTCAGAGTTTTCAACATTAAATATAATACACATGTACAATTTTTCCTACCTATGTTTACTGGTAAAATAAGCTTATGTTATCTCTATATTAAAAAAATTCATCAGCAAAATAAGAATAATGATAAAAATATAATGGCTGGCTGTTTTATATTTTATCAGCATCAGAAATCCAAGCATAATTATTACAAATAAGTGAATTATATTAATGTAAGAGAAACTTTCCATGTAAGAGATATCCTTCCTAAACCAGAAGTATTTTACATTTAAATCATTGAAAATGGGTAGTTGAGGCCAAGAAAAATCTGTACAAATAATTTAATTCTCAGACCTAGCCCTCACCACCAAGAAAAAAAAGTAAACAGGATAGAGATAACATTTTTCCTCCTTTATTACAGAAAGAGTAAAGATATTTGGGACTATTAGTAAGCATGCTGTCTGCTGCATTAAGAAATTTGTACTGTGAGAAAGCACATGCTTCTATGAATTATAATTCATAAATTTTGCCAATCTATAGATTGCTAATGCAAGAGACAGTTGACACTTGGTTGCTTACTGGTGTTCAGTGAAAATTAAGATCACTAAGGGTTAAAAATTATAATTAATGTATGTAACTAAAATCCCTAGAAATAAGAACTTTGTGCAAATATACATGGAAGGTAAGATGTGCTTTTGTGAGAAAAAGTGATATGATATGAGGATGTTTTATTGTTTTTAGGGTAAATAGCATAATTTTTGTTCTAAAGTAGAATGATTAGTCATTTCCAAATGAGAAGGGGAAAGCATAAGACAAAAACTAAATGGATGTGAAAGCTGTGGAAGGTTTGTGGAAGATGAATCTTCTGAAAGGAATTTTTGTGTGATCAATCTGGCTAAGATTAGAAGGAAATTAGATGAAAAAGATGAGTATCAGTATCAAGAATGTACTGATATAAACCAGAAGTTTGTCCTCTCTATTATAACAATGGAGTTTTATTGGAGTATTGGTCTTTCCTTAATTGGAAATTTTGAAAAGTTTTTTTTTTAAACTTCTGAGTAATTTGGATAGGAAATAAAAATCTGCTGTTTTACTTAAGTAATTTTCTATGATTAATGATGTCTCCATTAGGTTTTGATCATGTAAAAAAGTTGAATTATCTTTTTAAAACGTGTTAAGGTTTTTCTACAGCCAGGTCACATTCTGTATTAACCTTTAAGACCTTTTAATTATTACTTTGATTAAACGAATAACTGTTGTTCACAGTGACCTAAGATTCTATTTTATCTAGTATTTTAAGCCTTTTATATTTTTGATGAATTTCTTCAAATCAAACTCAAGTGTTTGTCTCGACCTAGAACTAACTTTGGAATTTTCCATATAGGTCCATAAGACACCTAAATCTTCTTTGAGTTACATTTGTATGCATGTGACAATATGTATTTTAGAAATTATATGAAATTAACAGAAATCAAATAGTCCTGGTATAATGCTATCAGTCATAATTCTAGTAGTTATCATGTAAGGTTATATGCAACAGAAATAGCCAAATTTCCTTGTCAATTTGTGTAATCGTTGCAATCAACTTTCACCAGATCTTTAATCATGGCCATTTCAAGTCTTGTAATTCACAGATGGTTAACTGCTTACTTTGGTACCTTCCTGAGCAATGATAAGCTTAAAGAGTTTCATCTTCAAGGAGATTGATGGAAAGGATTCTGACAAATACAGGTTTCTGATAACTTGAGATCATGCCATTGAACTCAGTAAGAATTTCTAGAACTCTAACAAAGAAACTCACTGGTTTTTAAAATTGTTAACCCAACATCAAGCAGAATAAAACTTAATTAAATGACAAGAAAACTATTTGGCAGGTTTTCATGCTAAGTCAGCCAGTACTGACATTGTTAAGATATGTACTTTGAGTAAACTTCATAGGATTTATCCAAGTCAAATTACCTATGATAATCTACTTAATAAACTGTGCGATTCACCTGGAAAAACAAAATTGGTATCTGAATTGTGAAAACAAAATTGGTTTTTGAAAAGACATAAACTCAGTGTCAAACTTGGACTTACAGAGGGCCAAAACAACCATCTGATTCTTCCTGTGTTCTTGAAGCTTCCATTATTAAAAGCTCTGCACTCTACAACTCATCACAGAATGAGAAAAATAATCCAAACTATGGAAAAAAATATTGGTGGGTCACTGTTGTAGAATTGCTAAAATTGTTTACAACAAATGTTTGGTTTGTCAAACTACAGTCCTGGGAAGACAATCAAAACTTCAGGCGGTGTGTTTTCACCACCTGATGGACCATATGAATGTTTATAGATGGACTTCATTCAATTGCCAGCCTCAGTGGGGTATCAGTATGTTCTTATAATAGCTTTCATGTTTTCAGGTTGGATAAAAGCTTTCCTATGTATCCAGCTGATGCTATGATGATAACTAGAAAGTTATTAGAAAATGTGTTTCCAGCAACCAAGGAACCCATTTTATTGAAAAATTATAAGGCAGTTAAATAAAGTGTTACAAATACAATGACACTATTATTGTCTCTATCACTATCTGTCTTCTAGAAAGGCCATCAGATTTACTTCCATCAGAAAACATAGATTGACTATTTATAAAATAAATACTGGAAAATCTATGCTTCTAGTAATAGAATCCCCCCACTCCCCACCATGTATCTCCCACTATTTTAAACTCTGACATGATTGACTAATACAGGACATTAATGCATTATGCTAAAGTGTGTTTTCACCAGATAAAGAAAAATTTCTGTGATTTTTTTAGCTTATGGCAATCAGATCCTTCATGACCTAGAACCCAGAGATTGGGTCTTTCGAAAATGACACCAGAGAAAGACTGCCCTTAAACTCTATTGGAAAAGACCATGCCAAGTTCTTCTCACTCCCACACTGTGGTAAAACTTCAGGAACTTGTACGTTGGGTCTGAATATTACAACTTGAAAAGGCCATTAAGACTCCTGTAACTGTATCCCTGTTGTAGACCTTAAGATAAATTTGACCAGAGAACTTTTTTTCCAGAAGCAGACAGCATCTAGACATGGATGACTTTCCCAAGATTGCAGATCAAGACTTCTTTACCATCATGAAAGCCTTATTTTTTCTGCCTAATTTCCCCTGTCCTAATTCCTTCTCTATCCTTACAGAAAAATCCATGAGACCATAAGTTGTGGATAGCTTTAGTAAAGACTTAAGCTGTAGCAAGAAACCAGAGAAATTTTTAGGTTTGTGGGCTAATGCTCAAAAATCAGGAAACAGTTTCACTAATGCCCATGCCTCTCAGTGTTCCCCAAAGGAAGATTGGAAAGCTGTCCTTGTTATTCTAGACATCATTGCTACTTGCTTTCCTATACTTAATGGAAACAATACCCAGACCTTTCCAATTAATAACCTAATTGCTACCAAATAGAGAAAATTTGTCTTGATGATGCCTGCAAAATGTATGGCTAGAATAACAAAACCATGAAGAAAGCATAGGAGTCATCCAACTACTTGATATTGTAAATTGTAAATTCCATATCAAGACCAAAGAAGTCCATTATGATGGACAGAAAGTAGGGTCAGTGCCCAATGGTTTGGTCAGCCTCTTAATATTCAGAAGCTGACCAAAAGAGAGGAATTGTAAAATTACTTTAAATGCGGCCTAAAGCTGCTTTCATATGTAGCATTCTGTAACCTAACTTAATAAGTAAACAAACTGCAACATAACTTTAGAGCATATTATTGTGACAAGTAAACTAGGCTCAAACAATTATAGCAGTCAAGTTTTTAGCCAATTACAAGCTGCAAAATGCTCAGGTATGTTCAAATAAGGCAAATGTCAAGCTATAACCAATGATTATATTTCCATATGTCACTTCCTTTTCCTTTCAATAAATACTGCCTGATCATGCTGCTGAGTGAAACATTCTCAATTTTTATGGATTCAAGTTGTTGCCCAATTCACGAATTATCTTTCTGGTTGAATAAACTCTGCTAAGTGTAATTTGTCTAAATTTTGTTTAAATATATGGAACTACTGAAACTCTCATATATTGCTAGTGGGATTGTAAATGAAAATCAGTTTGACAGCTTCTTATCAACATGCAGTTACCATGTCACCTATGACTTTTATCCTTATGTATTCACTTAAGTACATTAAAAATATGTGTCTCAAAACACTTGCCCACAATTATTCACAACAGGTTTATTCAGAATAGTGACAAACTGCAAACAACCCAAGTACACATCAACAGGTGAATGAAGAAAAAATATGTGTTGTACTCACACAGTAGAATGTTACTTGGTGGCTCAGAGGGGCAAGTACTGACAGTTGCCACAACACAGCTGTGTCTCAGAAACATTGTGCTAAATAAAATTTAAACAAAAAGACCACTTACTGTATATGATTCCTTTAATATAAAAGTCTGAATACACAATATTAGTCTTTAGTGACAAAAAGCAGATCATCAATTCTCTGGGGCAGGAACTGGGCTTCCTGACTGCAAAGAGGCACAAGGAATCTCTTTGGGACCATGGAAATAGTCTTTGTTACGGTGATAGTTAACACATGTGCACAGATTTGTCCACAGGTGCATTTTATGGTAAGTAAAGTGCGCTATAAGAAGATAATTTCTGTAATCCTAGCACTTCCGGAGGCCAAGATGGGTGGATCACCTGAGGTCAGGGGTTCGAGACCAGCCTGCCCAATGTGGCAAAACCCGTCTCTAGTAAAATTACAAAAATTAGACTGGCATGGTGGCACATGCCTGTAATCCCAGCTACTCAGGAGGCTTAGGCAGGAAAATCACTTGAACCCAAGAGGCAGAGGTTGCAGTGAGCAGAGATCACACCACTGCACTCCAGCCTGGGTGACAGAGTAAGACTCTGTCTCAAAAAAAAAGAAGATAATTTAAACATAAAATAAAATAACATGGCTTATAAAAATTCTAAAATATCCTAAACTGAAATTGCAGTCACTAACTATTAAATTTTCCTGTGGTATGCCATTAACTAGGATGAGTCTCCCCCATTACTTTATTGGCTATGGTTTTTAATGTTTTTGAATAAGTGAACCTATCTGTTTCTTTACGCAACTCCACCTTCCAGTTCTGCTTTATATTTTTGACATTAACTAGGCCTTACCTAGGTATCTCCTTCAATAAATTGTATTGTCCTACTTGGTGAAGGACAAAAAATACTCATTTAGATCTCTATTGGCCAATTCAACTCTGACAATCAATGTGGTAACCAATATCACAGTCTTTCTGGTGTCTAGTACTTCCTACTACTAAGATGAATGTTACCTCTCCGTATTTTCATTTAATTATCAGTCTTTACTTACCCTGCCAGAACCTGAGAAGTGCAAATCAAGAGTGTGGTTAAGTAAAATTCCTAATTTTTTCAATATCAGAAATTAGTATAATTCATATGTAATTTGTAATTTATTAATACTTTTTATATGCTTCTACATGTTTTAGTTTGATGGAACTATTTTAGGTCAAGTGAAAAGTTAATGAAATATATCACTTATTTTCTAGTTGGCATTTTTAAATAATAATTATTACATTAGGAAAAAAGTAAGCAACACATATAAGTTAGCATTCTAAATAGATCTCAAATTTAAAAAAACAAAACACTACATACAATAAATCTTAAATTCTCATTGAAACTTATAAAGTTCATAAGGACTGCAATGTAAACTCCCAACTGGTTTGTGCTTACATACTTACGTTTGATATTTATAAATAGATCAAGAGAACTGAGGCATTATTTCAATGTGTCAATATTATTGTTGTCATGGGACAGAAGAAACCTTTAAAAGTTATAAGAACAGTTTCAACCACATGGCAATATTTTTGCTATTTTATCTATCTCTGTGCTGAAAATGGTTTCTCACAATTGATTGAAAGAGAATCTATTGCTTTAGAAAAAGCAAACTATCCCTCCAGGCACAGTGGCTCATGCCTGTAGTCCCAGCAATTTGGGAGGCCAAGGAGGGCAGATCTCCTGAGGTTAGGAGTTTGAGATCAGCCTGACCAACATGGTGAAACCCTTTCTCTACTAAAAATACAAAAAATTAGCCAGGAGTGGTGGCTCGTGCTTGTAGTCCCAGCTACTCAGAAGGCTGAGGCAAGAGAATCACTTGAACCCGGGAGGCAGAGGTTGCAGTGAGCTGAGATCACACCACTACATTCTAGCCTGGAAGACAGAGTGAGACTCCGTTTCAAAATAGAAAGAAGAAAAGAGAAAGCAAATTATCAAATTTAAAAGAAAAATTAATAAAAGTCAGTGAAAAGAAAGACATATGATTACAGGTTACCAGAGCTCAGGGAGAGACAAATTTATAGATGGGATCTATGTAAAAACTGTTAACATTCTTTGATTATAAAAATGGGAAAAACAAGGAGGAAAATATATGTTTTCCTTCCCACTGTTTCTAAAGGTATTTATGGAGAAAGCTTCTCTGGATTATTTTAAATAAATATATCTATAATAAAAAAAATGGATATACAAAGAACTTACCACTGATAAAATAATGAACTTACAGGCAGAACAAAATTACCAGCTCTCTTCATTGATAAATGCAGAACATTTCATAGGTAATTGACAATCTATTTTCTATGGCTTTTTCAAGCTAACAAAATACAATAAGGATGATGTGGAGTGTCTAGTTTGATAAACAGAATATTACAATTTTAAAAGCAATTCTGTTATTAAAGAATTCATTTGCTGTAATAGCAAATACATTCTTAAAGGAAAAACAAATATGCATTAAAATATTTCCACAGGGCCTTACTCTTCTAATGGAAATGCAAAATACAATAACAAGAAATGTTTGCTAATTAAAAGCCATTTTTTAAATGTTCAATTTTATTGTTTTTTTTTTTCTATTTAAAACAGTGGGAAGAGGAAAGCAATCAAACAATATTTTTAAAAGGAGAAACTTTTTAAAAAGATGCCATATTTAAGAAATGCTACTGCTGACTTGATGTTCAATTCTTTTTTAATTTTTGTTTTCAAAGAGAAATTGGATCACATTAGCATAAATATTAATATACAAATTAAAGATAAAATGCTAAGGCACTAGCTTGGTTTTTTTGTGTTTAATTAAAGCAGGTGTAGCTCACACTATAAAATGATGATTAAACTTTCTGGACAGATTCAGAGCGGGGCTGTGAAATGGCCCTAGAGCTTATATTAGTTTTTTTAAAGATCTCCAAATTTCACTAGTGTCCAATGCTTCATCTTTTTATTTCTTTTTTTAAAAAATGCAGCTTAGAATTTAGTTTCTTCTTAATGAAGAACATTCTGGTTGTACTGAGTGTGGTTTTCATATTGATTTTGTTACCAGCTTTCTTGAAATCATTCCTTATGTTAAATCAAACTAAATTGTGCCCGAGAAAGCTTCTGTATTCCCATCCTTGAATCCTTACATGTGAACTGTAACTTAACTTAGTAAACTGAAAACCTACTTTAGGAGTATGCTTCTGCAATAATAGCTGAGTGCCAGCTAATTCCAGCTGCCATACTTCAGCTACTCACAGCAGCCAACTGTTCAAACAATGTTCAAAGAAGGCAAATGTCAAGGTGTATCCAGACCAGGCATTTCTGTACCTCACTTCCGTTTTCTGTAGTCACTTTCCTTTATCTGTTCTTAAATTTGCTGCAACCATGCAGGATCCCTGGAGTGTCTCTGAATCTGCTGTTATTCTAGAGGCTGCCCAATTTGTGAATAGTTGTGTTTTGTTTGTTTGCTTCTTTGTTTTCTTTCTTAATTAAGCTCCATTTATTTTATCTAACATTTTTCTTTTGATATTTACAAAACCACAGGGAAACTGGGGCTTGGGTTAATTGTTTATAAATTTGAGATAATGACTATTCACCTCACATATAGGATAAATTAGGAGAAAAAATGTGTATGACAGTACTTTGTATGCTGATATGGAAAAAAAACAAATACAAGGCAGTAGTAATGCTAGTATTCTTAGAATGAATACATTTGCATTTTTAAGTCAGGGTTCAGTCAGGAAAATGGGAACCATCCTGAGTATTTTAAGAGAATGATTTTAAAAAGAATATAAACAGGTTGAGGTTTGCTGAAAGCTAGAGGATCAAAGGTCAAGAAAGCTTCTAATGGTCTTCAGGAGGCCAAAGAGTTTCAGGAATCAGCGGAAGCTAGTGGTTTTGATCTCAAATGCCTGTAGGAGCAGAACCAGTTACTCTGCAGGAGGACATCTGGAATCCCTTAGCCAACCCTCTGTTTTGTTCTAAGCTCATCAGGCAGCCTGCATCTCTCTTGGGAGCAATGATGGTTTCTGCATCTTTTCTGACCAATCACCTAGAAGAAACTCTCATTGGCAGAATCTAACCCTGAACTGCCAAAGATTTGGGGAAATGTAGTTTTGAGGTTTCCAGAACTGTGCCCCCTCCAAGAGAGGAAGGTGAATAGATTGAGAAATAATGGCGCTGTATTAATAGTGAACAATATGTCATACCGTATTAGTCCATTCTTGCACAGCTATAAAGAATTACCTGAGACTGGGTAATTTATGAAGAAAAGAGTTTTCATTGACTCACAGTTGCATAGGCCATACATGAAGCATGGCTAGGAGGCCTCAGGAAACACACAATCATGGTAGAGGAGAAAGGGAAGCAAGCACATCTTACCATGGCAGAGCAGGAGAGAGAGAGAATGAGGGAGAAAGTGCCACAAACTTTCAAACAACAAGATCTCGTGAGAACTCACTCACTATAACGAGAACAGAAAGGGGAAAGTCTGCCCCCAAGATTCAGTCACTTCCCACCAGGCTCCTTTCCTAACATGTGGGAATTACAATCCGACATGAGATTTGGGTGGGGATGCAAACCCTAACCGTAACATTTCACCGCAGCCCCTCCCAAATCTCATCCTCACATTTCAAAAGCAATCATGCCTTCCCTACAGCCTCCCAAAATCTTAATTCATTTCAGTATTAACTCAAAAGTCAAAGTCGAAAATTAAATTTGAGACAAGGCAAGCCCCTTCTGCCTGTGAGCCTGTAAAATCAAAGGCAAGTTACTTACTTTCAAGACACAATGGGGGTACAGGTATTAAATAAATTCTCCTATTTCAAATAGGAGAAATTTGCCAAGACAAAAGGTCTACAGGCCTCATGCAAGTCCAAAATCCTGTGGGGAAGTCATTAAATCTTAAAACTCCTAAATAATCTCCTTTGATTCTATGTCTCACATCCAGGTCATGCTAATGGAAAATGTGGGTTCCCATGGCCTTGGGCACCTCTGCCCCTGTGGTTTTGCAGGGTTCAGCCAACCTCCCAGCTGCTTTCACAGGCTGGCATTGAGTATCTGCAGGTTTTCCAGATGCATGGTATAAGCAGTGGATTTACCGTTCTGGGGTGTGGAGGATGACGGCCCTCTTCTCATAGCTCCACTAGGCAGTTCCCCAATGGGGACTTTGTTTGGGTGCTACAACTCCACATTTACCCTTCACACTTCTCTTGGTTTTCATGAGGATTCTACCCATGTAGCAGACTTCTGCCTGGACATCCAGGCATTTCCATGCATCCTGTGAAATTTAGGTTGAGGTTCTCAAACTTCCACTCTTGCCTTCTGTGAACCCACAGGCCCAGTACTACATGGAAGCCACCAAGGCTTGAGGGTTTTACCCTCTGAAGCAGTGGCCTGAGCTGTACCTTGGCCTCTTTTAACCACAGCGGAGCTGGAATGGCTGCGACACAGTATGCCATGTCTCAAGGCTGCACAGAGCAGCTAGGCCCCAGGCCTGCACCATGAAACCACTCTTACCTCCTAGGGATCCAGACTTATGATAGGTGGGCTTCTGCAAAGATCTCTGACACTCCCTGGAGATATTTTCCCCATTGTCTTGGCTATTACCATTTGAGTCTTATGCAAATTTCTGCAGCCAGCTTGAATTTCTCCCCAGAATATGGGTATGTTTTTCCTACACATGATTAGTGTGCAAATGTTCCAAACTTTTATGCTTTGCTTCCCTTTTAAACATAAGTTCCAATTTCTGACCATCTCTTTGTGGACACACATGACTGTATGCTGTTAGGAGCAAGCAGTCCACATTTTGAATGCTTCGCTTCTTAAATATTTATTTTTATTTTTGCCATATAGCCTAAATCATCTCTCTCAAGTTCAGAGTTCCACAGATCCCTAGAGCAGGGGCACAATGTCTCTTTGCTAAAGAATAGCAAAAGTGACATTTACTACAGTTCCCAATAAATTTTTCATCTCCATCTGAGACCACCTCAGCCTTGACTTCATTTTCCATATCACTATCAGCATTTTGGTCAAAACCATTCAACCAGTCTCTGGGAAGCTCCGAACTTTGCCACATCTTTCTGTCTTCTCAGCCCTCCAAACTCTTGCAACCTCTGCCTGATACCTAGTTCCAAAGTTGCTTCCACATTTTCAGTTACCTTTATAGCAATGCCCACTCTCCTGGCACCAATTTTCTGTATTAATTTGTTCTCACATTGCTGTAAAGAACTAACTGAGATTGTGTAATTTGTGAAAAAAATAAGTTTAATTTACTCACAGTTCCATAGTCTGTACAGAAAACATGGCTAGGAAACCTCAGGAAACTTACCATCATGATGGAAGTTGAAGGAGAAGCAAGCATCTTACTACAGTGGAGCAGGAGGGAGAGAGAGTAAGGGGGGATGTTCCACACACTGATAAGACAACCAGATCTTGTGACAACTTACACACTATCACAAGAACGAAAGGGAAGTCCACCCCCATGATTCAATCACCTCCCACCAGGCTTCTCCTCCAACATGTGGAGATTACAACTGGACATGAAATTTTAATGGGGACACAGAGCCAAACCGTATCACACATAAATACTAAACTAAATTATAAATTAACAATAGTGTTTCTAGAAAGCACACATCAACAGAAAAAGGATTCATGGGGACTTTGCTTTCCAAAATCACACTGAATGAAGAAATAAAAAACTATGCTAACTTTGCATAAAAATGGATTTATCTTCTGAGAATTTCCATGTCTAATACATTCTGTTGTTCCACCTTATATTCAAGAGTGATTGAGCTCATAGATAAATGCTTCTGAAAATAATATGCCTTAGCAGAAGTTTGCAGCAAACTATGAATGGAGATAGAGGAGTTTGCTGAGTTAATGCATTTTTACAAACTTCTAGAAAATCAGGCAGGTTCTTGGGTGTAAATTCATGATGATTAGTAGGTAACAATTTGAAATCTGGACCCATAGGTTCTGATTGATGCCAGTCATAAGTCTGTGAGCTTACAAGGACTTTTGGTTCACTTTGATTAAGAAAACAAATAAACAAATAAAGCATTAGTGAATATGGGCTGCAAACTTAGATTGCCTCAGACATTCAAATATATGTTAAGAGCCGAAACTCTAGAACCAGGATACCTTAATTTAAAGCCCAGTTTAAAAAACATAATAGTAACATGACATGAGTAAATTTCTTAGGATTTGTATGCCTTAATTTTCTCTCCATTAAATGGAATAAAAACATCAACTACCTCATAAGATCGTTGTGAGAGTTAAACAGATTAATATATCCTATATCCTTAGAATAAGATTTTAGCTAATTGTTGAATATATTGTCTTTTTTATACTTATTACATTTAAGAGAACATTCTAGGGGTTATATTTACTATTTGCCAGACTGCTATACCATAATACAGCATGATAAAATTCAATCCAGATTGAATTTGTCTCCAAATATCCTGTATCAGGCACTATGCTATGTCTTTAACATCATCTTATTTTTTAATGCTCCTCCACACCTATTTTTCTCCTCGTCCCACTTTTATATGAGCATTGTGGTTAAGAAACACACACTCTGGAGCCAGAATATCATTTGTGATCCCAACCTCATCATTTGATAGCTATGAGACTCTATGTAAGTTTCTTAACATCTCTGTTTCCATTTCTTCCCTTTATAAACTAGAGTTAATATTGCACCACTTTCTTTGTGTTAAAGGTTAAATATAAAATACTTAAAAGAAGAACTAAACATAATTTTTACTCAGAGAGTGTTCACTACTGCTGTTAATGTTGTCTTCAAAGTGATTCATATGATCTCATAGACCTATAGATTTCTTTATAATTCCTAGCAATCAAAAGCAATTGGCTCAGATTTTATGCAGTTCCTTATTGACCAATGTGTGTTTGTATCCAAGGACATGGTTGCCTTCCTAGAATTTGGCAAATCCTCATTATGAAAAGTTTGTAGAATACAAACAAAATTTAATGCGTACACGTAAATATGGACACACACATATATATTTGTACACATTTATCAGTAGCCTGTATACTTTAGTAAAACTTGAAATGCACACTTACAGTGTTTTAAGTTTGATACTACTTTTGCTAATTACAACTGAGAATATGAAGTCTTCAGCTTTTTTTGCTTCCCTTTGCTTAAACCTCTGTCTACATGAATATTCTTCCCACACCATTAAATATACACACAGAAAAAATATAAAATGCAATATACCTAGAGATGATTTAAATATTTTTCTGTATTGTAAGGAACGATATTTCTAGTCTGCAAGTAATATTTAAATGAGCTTTGAGAATTCTATGTATAATTTCCTGGATTCCTTTCTTTATGGATGACTGGAACCAATCACCTTGCTCAGGCTTTAAACTCTATTTTTTCTGCTTCAGCTGTTTAATTAAGCATTAAGTTGTTGATAGCCAGGAATCCCCAACATAAGAGGGTGTTTTCCTCAATCCAATAATAAAAATTTTAAAAACACACTCGTTATACTAATTAATGTGGCTTTTGTAATGAAAATTCTAAATCCTGGAGTGACGCCTTTAACTTAAAAGAAGTAATATTTTTTCCTCACCACATGTATTGTGTACTGACTCTGTAAAGCTGCTACACAGTCTAATTTGATTTATAAATTTTTTTGGTTAAAGAAAATAAAAGAAAAAATATAAATCATCTCTTCATCTTAGGAGTCTTTGATAAGCATTTTTCTTTCCTTGTATATAGCCTTGAATAGTATTTAAGTACTTCTGAACCACTTGAATCATTATATTTACTAATTCATATACTGGGCAACAAATCTTCCATAATTTGTATAACTTTGTTAATAGGTACAGGAAATATATTTTATTAACAAAAATTCATCCTGGATATAAGACAATATTAAATATACAGTATATCAATTGAGTAAAATCAATTGACTGGGCTGTTAACAACACGATGATCTAACAACAAGGACTGTGTCTGTCATTAACTTCTGAAACTAACTTAGTGCCTATCATTCACATAATCAGGAAACATTTACATAAGAGGGTTCCTAGCTAGGAATATATATTAAAAATGAATTCTGACAGAGCACAGTGGTTCATGCATATAATCCCAGCACTTTGGGAAGCTGAGGCAGTTGGATCACCTGAGGTCAGGAGTTTCAGACCAGCCTGGCCAACATGGTGACACCCTGTCTCTACCAAAAATACAAAATTAGCCAGTTGTGGTAGCACACATCTGTGACCCCAGCTACTTGGGAGGCTGAGGCAGGAGAATCCTTTGAACCTGGGAGGCAGAGGTTACACTGAGCTGAGATAGTGCCATTGCCCTCCAGCCTGGGCAGCAAGAGCGAAACACCATTTCAAAAAAAAAAAAATGAATACAACCTTTATAGTCCCAATCCTCATGAAATGAAACTTAGAGTGTTAGAATCTAATGCTGGAAATAGATGCTTGAAAATTAAACATACGTATGTGATATATATATATGTATATATGTATGTATGTTTGATTTTCACATACGTATGTTTGATTTTTAACAAAAATAGATAGATAATATAGATAAAGATAGACATAGATACTATCTTAACATAGATTGCCATAACAAAATACAACTATGTCTCACAGTTCTTGAGGCTGGGAAATTCAAGTTAAGGTTCAGACCAATTAGGTTCCTAATGTGGGTTCCCTTTCTGGCTTGCAGATGGCTGCCTTCTTGCTGTGTACTATATTGTGGAGAAAAAGAAAAAAACAAGCTCCCAGGTACCTCTTATTATAGAGGCAGTAATCCCATCATGATAGCCTCACCCTCATGATCTCATTTAAACTTAATTAATTGCAAAGGTCCCATCTCCTAATACCATCACATTAGGGGTTACGGCTTCAACATATAAATTTTGGTGGTGGGGGGGCAGGGTGCTGAATCCAGTTTAGAGCAGATACAAGGGGACATTTAGATTAAGTTGTAAAAAGCCCTCATTGATGATCATTATAAATAGTTAGCAACCTTAAGCAAGGAAGTACCATAATTTAACTTGGTGTAATTTACTTATATAAAAGGTTACCCTGGTGGGGAATTGTTCAAGGGCATACATTTGGAAATGGAAATGAGTTAGCAAGCACTGCCATGGTTCAGGTGGCCACAGATGGTGGATGAAACTCAGAACGTAACTGTGGTGACAAAGAACAGTCGATAGATTTAGTCAGATCTCAGAAAGAGAATTAGCATGCCCTGATGATGAGTTGGATTTGGAGATTACGGTACAGAAATTTGCAAATACTCATTATGAAAAGTTTGTAGAACACAAACAAAAATAAATACATACATATAAATACAGACACACACACGTGTGTGTGTGTTTTCTAGTAGCCTCCATTTAACTCAAATCCCAGCTTTCTGTGACCAATACCTTGATAGATAAAAATGGTGTTATTGAGATGACTACATCAAGAGGAAAAGAGGTTTTATGGGGCCTGCTTGGGAGTTCAGTTCTGGATGTGTGAAATTTAAGGTGTCACTGAGTATTGCAAGTAGAGGAATCAAAGAAGTGGTTGGTGATATAAAATTAACCTCAGAGGAAAGTTCTAGACTGAGTTTACAAATTTTGGGATCACAACCAGACAAGGTGACTTACACCTATAATCCCAGTACTTTGGAAGGAGAGGCATAAGGGTTGCTTGAGGCCAGGAGTTCAAGACCAGCCAGGGCAACATAATGAGACTCTGTCTCTACAAAATAAAAATGAATAAAATAATATCTGGTCATAGTGGTCACATTTATCATCTTATCTAGTCATGAGGCTAAGACGAGAGGATCTCTTGAGCTCAGGAGTTAGATGTCACAGTGGACTGTGATCACATCATTGCACTCCAGCCTAGGTGACAGCAACACCTTGTCTCAAAAAAAAAAAAAAAAAGAAAAGAAAAGAAGAATTAGAGGATCATTAAATAAAGACATTATGTAAAGCTATGAGAATAGATAAGTTGTTCTAAGAATGTATAAAGATAAAGGAAGGGAGTCCAGACCTGAAACAAGAAAAGCTCCAAAACTGAAAGCTATGGAGGAGGAAGATGGTGCAAAGTGAGACTATGAAATAAATGAGCAGATGAGAGTCTCAAGAGGAGGTTACAGAAGATGTCAGAGAGGTCAAACCAAGAGGTTGTTTAGGAAGAAGGGAGTGGCAAAAACGTGAATGTATCTAAAAGAAAGATACATTCATGTCACTCTTAAGAGTGACAAGGACCAGAAAATATTCATTTAGCAACTTGAATTCAGTGGTGGCCTTAACAAGTTCAGTTTCAGTGCAGTGAGGGCTGCAAACTCCAGGCTGGAGTGGAGTGGGGTGTAAGAGGGAGTTGAGGAAGCACAAGCAGAGCCTAACATATTAATTTCAGACGATTGGGTTAAAAAGGAAGTAGAGAAAAAAAGAACAATTTCTGTAGAGGCACAAAACTATTTCTGTAGAGGCAAATGGAGTCAAAGGACTGGTATTTCATAATAAAAGACTCTGCATTTTTTGTGGTTTGATAACAATGATCCAAAAGTGAGGAAGAGATCATTGACACAGGAAAGAAAAGAAATTTTGCCAGAACAACGTTTTTGGGAATGTTATTCAGGGTACACATTAACAGATTCTACTGCCCTACAAAGAAAGATAATTCATTTCTTTCAACACAAGGAAGTAAATGAGTGTTGATTTTGTAGTGGGAAATTAAGAGAACTCCCATTTAATGGTGCCTGTTTCCTCAAGACAGGCTCATCAGCTGAGCTCAAGCAGTGGAGGCAGGATGGGGAATTTGAGGATCAATAAGATGTGAATAATCACTGGAGGAAGAGTCCAGTTCAGACTGACAGGCTGCAGTGTATTCAAATGCAGCTAGTGACACCAGTTATCCAGGATCATTTTTTCATAGCATTTAGCTGAGTTCAGGCTGAAAGAAAATGCATATATTAGTTTTTTCCAGGGTCTAGGATTTAAGCTAAGAGACAACTGAGTTAAAATATTTGCAAGTTATTATAATAATGAGTTGCAGAGCCTGAGCTAGATTTGAAAGAAACAAGGTAAGAGGAAAGATTCAGATGGAGTGAACATCGTGAGTCAATGGATTGAAGATCTTGGTGCTTTCTCGCCTGATTAATCAATTGCCCTTGAAGTCTCATCAAATGTTTTATTTTCTAATTTAATTAAATATGTAATGAGGTAGTTGCGGATACCCTTGTTGGACACAGAGATGTGTTGCCCAGATCATCTAAAGGAAGGACTTGACATCCAACTGTAGAGAATGTGGTCATCAGATGGCTTCCAACTGTTAGCAACTTCATATTCTGCTCAGTTGTGGACAGCTGCTTTGTGCAAAGTCATATCCATTCTAGGGTCGGTCTGAATACGAGACAGAGAAGTGAGTGTACAGAAGTCTGCCATTTGACTCAGTGGGGGACATCCTGTTGGATACTCACTCCAGAACTCCTTACCCACGTAGCTTTCTGAAGTCTAGATGATATTTTAATTTTTTCTGTTCATTCATATTTTCTTCCTCTATGAACTAAATTTTTTCTCCCTCAAATGTTGAAGCCCCAAGCCCCAGTGTGACTGTATTTGGAAAAGGGGTCTTTTGGGAGGTAATCCAGGTTCAATGAGTTCATGAAGGTGAAACTTTAATACGACAGAACTGGTGTTGTTATGAGATGAGGAAGAGGCATCAGAGATCTCTCTTTCTTATGCATGTAGTAATGAAAGGTTATATAAGCATTACAGCAAGAAGTACCCAACTATAATCTGTTAAACAAAGGTCTCACCAGAAATCAACCCTAATGGCACCTTAATCTTGAACTTCTTGCTGCTAGAACTGTGACAAAATAGATTTCTGTTGTGCATGCTGCCAAGTCTCTGGTATTTTGTTATGGCAGCCCAAACAGACAGATACACTCTCCATTCTTTTCATAGATACTGATTCCTAATAAACATTTTGCATCCCAACCTTCATCTAGGGAACCAGAGCTTTTACTCACTCCTGAATAGCATCATCAGGCTAGGCTGAGGCATTGCAGTTTCTTTTAGCACCCTCTCCTAGTTCTGCCATGATGAATAACTATTAGATGATTTGTCCCACCTAGGATGTGGACTCCTTGATGGTAGGAAATGCATATTATTTATAAGTATATCTCAACTCAGTGCACCAATGGGCACAGAATGACAACTATTAACTTTTTTTTAATAGTTAAACAGCCTTGACATAACCATGGCATCAGCTTGCAACAGATTTTCCTATTCACATCCACCTCTAAATTTTTGAACTTTGAAAGATGAGTTTTGCTGGTCACTATCTGACCCTTACTCATACTCTACTCCAAGTGTCTATATGCACCTTCATGTAAAGTTATGCTAGCTTTCTATGCTATGTAAGATGGTAAATTGATCCCGATTTAACATTTTTGCTGACTGTTTTACTCTTGCTTTGTTATTTCTAATTCCCAATATTCAATATTATCTTCTTCCATTGGTGCATCTAGCACTGTAAACTAAAGGAAATTTCTTCTAATGTGGAACAAAACACCATTTCACAGGTTTGGTGAGGAAATTTTCTATCCAGATGCCCCAAGTTGCTCCTTCAGTCTTCCCTTATAGTGAACAGACATAACTTGGTCCTTAGGTTTGGAATAGAGTTAAATCCAACAGATTAACAGTTGTGGAACTACTGAGTTATGTCTTAGTTTTGTAAGAAAGTCATTGTCAGTTTAGAGAGTTTGGTAGCATAAGGTCTGATAGGCAGATAGTACCCACGAGAAAAAATAAATATAGCATGTTTTTCTAACCCATTTTATTTTAATAAGAGGGAGGAATGGAGTATCTCATGCCATCTGTCTTGTTTCCATGTATTCCTAGAGAGTTGGCTAAGTATATCATGCTAACTAATGCTGAAAGGAAATGCTTAGAGTATGTTTACATATCTTTAATCTCTTCACTGACCAGAAGTTCATACAACAGGATTACTTTTTTTTTTTCTCTGCAAATGAGCATGCAGAATTTTCTTCAGCTCCTACAGGAGTAAGCTTTATATCAATTTTGACCACATGCAAGACCACATGTCTTTTTTTAATCATTTGTATTATCTGATTGTGTAAATGTGTTTTCACCTTGAGGGGTGGAAAAACAATATCAACAGGTTGTCGACATTTATTTCCTGTTTTCTTGCCCTTTAAGTTAGTATAAAAAACAAAAATAATTAACATGTTTTTGCTGCCATTTTTGCTGCACATGGTATGCTCTTCATGTAACCTTCAGCTACCTATAGTTCTTTGCTTTTCCTTAAGCATTTGTCCCTCTCAATGCGGGAGGAAGTGTCAGACCACTAGCGTCAGTTTAATGCCAGTGAGTCAGAATCCCACTGGAATACAGCTTTAGAATTGTAGCTCTTCAGAGTCATTTAAAAGTTCCATTCAGATGTTTGATCATTTTTAATATGTTCCAAGAGGTGATGTGGTTTACTGTTAGTGTATCGTTTCTTTTCAAAATAAATTACGATGCCACCATAATTTTCTTAGGAAGAAGAAGAAAAAATCACCAGGGCAACTAGAAAAATACTCTTACTGGTCTTTCCCTACCTTAGGTTTTTGTTGTACAAACAGCATTTTCTTTGCCCATAAGAAAATTGCTATAGAAAGAGGCAAGATGAAATAAGAGAGAGAAGCAGAGAGAAGGGGGAAGAGAGATGAACATGGAGGGACAGAGCAAAGGAGAGAAAGAAAAAATAACAACCTAACATTATCTTTCTTACAACCTCCTTACTAAACACTGAACAAAGTTTTATTTTGGCTTGATGTCCAACTATCAGCTCCTTTATCTGATAAAATATTTATATTTTATACTTAAAGCAAACAAAGTAAAATATCACTAAGGTAAGAAAAATATGCACCTATTTGTTTGTAAGGGGCCTATAGCCCATGTGAAAAAAGATTACTAATTCTATTTTCTTTGCCCAAATTTACTTTAGTGCCTGCTACAGATAAGACGTTAAATATATTTGCCTAATGTATGAATGATGAATTGAAATTGCATGAGCTTCCTGGTTTAGTGAATCTAAATATGTTGTGACCAACAGACTTTATTCAAATACAAAACTTTTGCAAACAAAATCAGCAGTGTAATGAGGGTGTGCCTTTTCACAACCCAAAACATTACTGTTACAATCACTGCTTGGCGTTTATTAATGCACTAGGTAATGCATTACAGAATTGGTTTTCGAGTGGAAGTTCTTAGTATTCTAGAGGCAAGGGACTGGCTAAAGTAAAAGGAACAAGGCTCACCAACCATAATATGTCTATTCTTTTATAATGAAAAAAATACTAAGTCTTGTAAATTTCCACTTTGCTTTCGCCACCAAAAGGCAATCACTGCTGGTTGAAAGAGCCATCCCTGTGAATCTGACTCACTACAAGAGTCTGATTTTTCAGAGTGTTGTCCTGTTTTTGACTTCTGAGTCTCTCTGAATATATTACAATAAAAAACCAAATCAAATCAAACAACAAAACCCCAGCCGTATCTTGTTTTCTGATGCTTCAATCTTGTTTTCTGATGTTTCTCTGCAAGGATCTACACACCATATTTGAGCTGGTACTAGACTTTTTTGTTTAAATCCAAAGCATGTTTAAGAAGTTTCAGAATACCTCTAAAACCATGTCTTTGTAGTCCACACATTGACTCTAATCAGAAATCTCTGAACTCTTAATATATAATTTTTGATCACTAGAAAATCTTGACTACTTTTCATATATATACATAGTTTCTGAGACACTAGAGGGATAATAATTAATTCTCCTAACAGATAAACAGAGTCCATCTAATGCAGGTTTTGCATTATATTGAACCACTATAATGTAGCATTTTTATTATAGAAGACCAACATGAATCCATTTTTAAAACTGATCAAGTTGTATTATATAGTATTACTATTAATAATACATATGATTAATTTATAAGCAGTAATGTCTTAAAATAGGAATTAATCTTATTAAATTATTGATAGATAGATATATCTGCAAATGCTTCTCCCTTTACTATTCACCTTTAGCTGAAAAAAAAAAAACTAAGACCGATTTCTGCATATTTCTTTCTATTCATTTAAAAACACTTAAATACAGATATTTGACTTAGAATGTACACTTTGAAGTGAGTCATTGCAACCGACCCAGTGCAAGCTTGCAAAGCTTTGGACGAATACCTGTATAGATATCTCTATAAAGGTATTTTTCAGATGAGAGTAACACAAATCAATAAACTGAGTTACGCAGTTTACAATCCACAATTTAGGTAAATATCATCTTCTCGGTAGGAAGCCTTAAGAGGAAAAGACTGAGGTCCCCTAAGGAAGAAGGAATTCTGCTCTCCAGATCTCATTCCCTTAAAATCAATCCCTCTTTCTTTCTCTCTGCTATTAGCATTTCTCTGGAAAGCCCTGACTTACACAGCATGGTCTCTGCATTCAAGGAACTCACAATCCAGCAGGAAGTAAGCCACACACAAACAGACATGTGCACATCCACACTGTCACCTATAATATTGAAGAGATAAGTGATCTGCATGTTCATGCATCATAAAAAAATAACATGACAGAAAGCCTGACTCTGAATATCTTTTCTAATATTGAATGCGGAAGCACATGTGCATGATTAGCAGCACATATGCTTTCCCAGTCTTCTCACTCAAGGTTCATAAAAAATTTACTTGTGAGATAGTTAAAGAAAAATTATCAGAGAATGTATTACATATATAATGTATTTGTATGGCAGATCAGTTTGAATATCTCAATTTCTTGCAAAAATATCAATAAAGGGATAGCAAGAAAAGTGGTGTCTTTTTAAACAAAACAGAGTACAATCTAAACATTCATTTAAAAAAAAGGAACCCCTACTGAATATAAAACACTACAGTTTAGGGGAGGTTCAAGATTATTAGAATATTGGGATCTAGTTTGGGACCTAGGCATATATAGAATTATTGCAAATTTTGATATAATAATGGATATTACTTTTATAAAAAGTAAGATGGTGTTTTTGAGGAAGAATGAATCACAACCACATTCTCCAAAAGAAATCATATTCCGTTTGACAAGACTAGTACTCTATTTTTTAGAATTTGGAAGACTCTTCACTCTTACTGAAAGACAACTGAGAATTGCCCTGGGTACATTCCAGCTTATGAACTGTATATTTCCTATCTTATTTTTTAAAAAGAGGTAAAAACGATTCCTAACAGAAAAAAATAGCCTTCCCTTAACTCTTGCCCCCAGAGTCTGGAAAACTTAGAGAAAGCAGTTGTTGTGCTGAATGATGTGATGGAATAAAAGGAAGATATTTTAACATGACAGGTTGGCATTGTTTCAATAGGAGGTGAAATTATTTCTAAATTGGTAATATAATGACTTGTCAGGTTTTCACTTCAAAGTCCTTGTCCTAAGACAAATTGATTTGTTTGTTTCTTTTTTTTTTTCTATTTTAGAGGGTGCATAATATTTGTTTAAATATGATTCTTGCCTATGGTAAACTTTAAAATTCAATTAAGATAGCTAATGTACTGGATCAAACACAGGATTAGACATTTGCTTGCTGATTTTTAAATTGGTTTGTTGTATGACCCGGAGTTAGTCACATATTCTCAGATAAAGATCATGAAACAGAAGTCAATAATTGTATTAAATTGCTCAATGTTAGTCATTGAGTGTCTGTGAACATTCCTTGTTGGATTACTCATGAGAGATATAGTAAATGTTGATATTAATTAAAATGTGGAAATCAAAATTTTATTTTCAAAAGATGTTGATATGTAATAAATGATAAGAAATTATAACTTTGCTAGTGATTACTGTTATTCTGTCAAACAAATTCAATGTTACACACCACTCTCCTATAATAAACAAAGTAAAGTAGTGAGCAGGACTTTCATAATCCTAGTATATACATAATGTAACAGTACTCTGGGAAATATTATCAGGTTTCCAGAGTAAGTCATTTCTGTTTTCAAATCACCATATTACATCACCCCTGGGAACTTCATTTTAAAATACAAGTTTTTAAGCTTCATGATCTCACCATGTCTGGTCAACTCAATGTAGAAACAACTGGTAGAGGTAAAGAAATAACACAAAAGTAAGTCCATTAAAAAATTGGTTATGAAGCCATGATTTCTATTTTTAAACAAGAGAGAAAAATATGTTAGTCTGGATTTGCAAATAAGAGATATGGATAAGCTGATGGAAGAACTTTTCTTCTTCTAATTCTCCTTCTGTCTCCTTCACCTCCTCTTGCTCCTGCTCCTGCTTCTGCTTCTGACATTTTGAGAACTATTTAACAATTTAATACTGGTATTTTAACCCAGAAAGAAATTACATTCTATTTTTTCTAAAATTCATATCAATAAATTCATTTGTATATTGGTATGGTCTGAACATTTATGTCCTCCCAAAATTCATATTTTGAAACTTTAATCCCCACTGTGATGGCATTTGGAGGTGAGGACTTTGGGAGGTTAATTTGGTTTATATGAAGTCATGAGGACCCCCACAATAGGATTACCAGTCTTATAAAATGATGAAGGTACCAAATTTCTCTCTCTTCACCACATGATAATATAACAAGAGGGCAGCTGTCTGTGAATTAGTAGGAGGACCCTTACCTAGAACCTGACCATTCTGGTATCCTCATTTTGGACTTCCAGTATTCAGAGCCGTGAGATATAAATGCTTGATTTTTAAGCTACCCAGTCCATGGCATCTGTAATAGTAGACTGAACAAACTAAGATATATGCTTACTATAAAAATATTTAAAAAAATCATGATGCCCCACATAAACTTTGAAATAAAATAAGCAATTATTCAATCCGAACTGCACCACTCAATAGCTTGGCAAATTATAATCTCTGTGAGCTTCACTTTCCTACCTGTAAATTGGGAATAATATGTTCTCCTTCATAAGTTTCTGATGAAGCCAAAGGGTAATAACTCGCATTTTGTGAGGAATAAACAAAAATAAAAATATGAATGTATAATTTTATATAAAAAATCATTTTGACTTTCATTGCTGTACATTATTTCATTAATATGCATTTCATGATCTTTGTGCATATAGAAATATTTAGAAGTAAAATGTTAGGCCAGGCACAGTGGCTCATGCCTGTAATGCAAGCATTTTGGAAGGTCAAGGTGGGCGGATCACCTGAAGTTGGGAGTTTGAGACCAGCCTGATCAACATGGAGAAAGCTTGTCTTTACTAAAAACACGAAAAATTAGCCAGGCGTGGTGGTGCATACCTGTAATCCTAGCTACTCAGGAGACTGAGGCAGGAGAATCACTTGAATCCAGGAGGCTGAGTTTGCAGTGAACTAAGATCATGCCATTGCACTCCAGCCTGGGCAACAAGAGCGAAACTCCATTTCAAAAAAAAAAAAAGAAGCAAAATGTTTTCCTTTATTACTTAAAAACATTTAGAACATAAGGTGATAGATTACAATGTTGTATTCTGATTAGCCCATAGTAAATTAGAAAATAAACCATAATGGAGTAACCAAATAATTTATTAATTACTTAATCATGTAATATCTATTAGGTCCATGTAGTCTATAGTGCAGATTAAGTCCAATATTTCTTATTTGATTTTCTGTGTGGATGATCTGTCCAATGATGCAAGTGGGATGCTGAAGTTTCCAACTATTTTTATATTGGGGACTATGTCTCTCTTTGTTTCTAATAATATTTGCTTTATATATGTTTCAATGTTGAAAGCATATATATTTATAATTGTTGTATCCTCCTGCTGAATTTATCCCTTTATCATTATATAATAATGTTCTTTGTTTCTTTTTCTTATTTTTGTCTTGAAATCTGTTTTATCTGATATGAGTATAGCTACTATTCCTGAACTTTTTTGGCTTCTATTTGCATGCAATCTTTTCTCCCATCCCTTTATTTTTATTCTATGTGTATCTTTGCAGGTGAAATGTGTTTCTTATAAGTAACCAATCCTTGAGTTTTTTTTTTTTTTTTTTTTGCTTGTTTTGTTTATTTGTTAGTTTCCATGTATCCACTCTATGCCTTTTTAGTGGAGATTTACTTTAGTCCATTTACATTCAATGTTATTACTGATAAGTAAGTACTTACTATTGCAATTTTGTTATTTGTTTTCTTGTTGTTTAGTGGCCTTCTCTTTCTTTATTTATTTCTCCCTGTCTTTGTTTTTTTGTGAAAGTGATTTTCTCTGTGATATGTTTTATTTCTTTCTTTATGTATTTTCATCTATCTGTTGTATGTTTTTGGATTTTAGGTTACCATGAGGCTTACAAATCACATAAAACATTTTTGTAAACTGATGACAACTTAACTCAGATTGCAAAAACAAACTAAAACAAGCAATGAATAACACTCTACACTTTAAATTTATTTTCCCCACTTTTAATATTTTTCTTTATCTGTTTATGTTTTATTATACACTCTATGGCTTAAAAAGTTGTAGTTATTATTTTTGATAGGTTTGTCTTTCAGTCTTCCTATTCAAGATATGATTAATTTATCTACAACAATTATAGTGCTATAATAGTCTGTATTTTTCAGTGTACTTATTGTTACCAGTAAGTATTGCCCCTTCAGATGCTTTCTTATTACCCATTAACTTACTTTTTTTTCTGGTTAAAGAGCTCTCTTTAGCATTTCTTGTAGGACTGGTCCAGTATTAACAAAAATCCCTCAGCTTTTGTTTGTCTGGAAAAGTCTTTATATCTCCTTTATAGTTGAAGGATATTTTTACTGAATATACTATTCTAGGATAAAAGGTTTTTTCCTTCAGTACTTTAAATGTATCATACCACTTTCTCCTGACCTGTAAGGTTTCCATTGAAAGGTCTACTGCCAGATGTATTGAAACTCCTTTATACATTACTTTTTTTTTTCAATCTTCTCCTGCTGCCTTTAGGATCTCTTCTTTATTTTCAACCTTTGAGAGTTTGGTTATTAAATGTCTTCATTAGTGTTAAATCCACTTAGTGTTCTATAACTTTCTTGTACTTGAATATTGATATATTTCTCTAAGTTTGGAAAGTTCTCTGTTATTATTCCTTTGAATAAACTTTCTACTCTGAATTCTCTCTCTACTCCCTATTTAAGGCCAATAATTTTTAGACCTGCCCTTTTGAGGCTACTTTCTAGATCCTGTAGGCATGCCTTATTATTATTATTTTTTAATCCTCTGGTTGTGTATTTTTAAAAATAGCCTATCTTTGAGCTCACTAATTCCTCCTTCTGTTTAATTAATTCTGCTGTTTAGAGACTCTGATGTATTTTTTTGGTTATCACTTAAATTTTTCAGCTCCAGTATTTCTAATTTTTCCTAAATTATTTAAATCTTTTTGTTACATTTATCTGATATAATTCTGAAATTGTTCTCTGTGTTATCTTGGATTCATTGAGCTTCCTCAAAACAGATATTTTGAATACTGTTTCAAATCTCTGTCACTCCAGAATTGGATACTAGTTTGTTTGGTGAGTTCATGTTCTCCTGGATCATCTTGGTGCTTGTGGATAGTCATTGATATCTGAGAATTGGAGAATTGGGAATGTATTCCAATCTTTGCACTCTGGGCTTGTTCTTACCTGTCTTTCTTGAGATGGCTTTCCATGTATTCAAAGGGAATTAAGTGTTGTAATATAAGTCTTTGGTCACTGCAGGTGTACGTACATTGGGGCCACCCTAAGCCTAGTAGTACTGTGACTTTTATAGACTCACAAAAGTATCATCTTGGTTGTCTTGGATAAGGTCTGGGAGAATTTCCTGGATTAGCAAACAGAGTTTCTTGTATTCTTTCCTGCTTTCCCCCAAACAAAGAAAGTCTCTCTTTCTCTGTCCTGAGCTGCCTGAAGTTGGGGATGTGGTGACACAAAAACTCCTGTGGCCACCAACCCAGAACTATACTGGATCACTCCTGAAGTCAGCACAATGCTAGGTCTCACTCAAGGCCAGTGGTGACTTTTTTCTGGCTACTGCTAATGTTTATTCAAGGCTCAAGGCTTTTTGATCAGCAGGTGATGAATCTCACCAGAACTGAGTCTCTACCTTCAGTGCAGCAGGTTCCCTTTTGGCCTGATATGGGTCTATAAACACCATTCTGGAGCTAGTGACTGAGATCACGGGTTTTAGAAGTCTGCTTGGTGCTTTATTTGACGGGGATGGAGCTGGTACCCAGGTTGCAAAACAAAGTCCTCTGTACTTTGGCCTCTCCTTTCCTCAAGCAGAAAGACTTTCTCACCATGGTCACCACCTCCCTAGGCCTATGGTGGCTACTGCCTGGCTACCACTGATCTTTATTCAAGCTCAAGGGCTCTTTTGTCAGCAGAGACTGAGTCTGGGCAGGCTTGGGTCTCTCTCTTCAGGACAGCAGGTTCCTTTCCGGCCCAGATCAGGTCTAGAAATACCCTCCAGGAGCTAAGGCCTAGAATCAAGGACTTGAGGAGTTTGCTTGGTACTTTATTTTAATGTGACTGAGCTGGTATCCAAGCTACAAGACAAAGTCCTCTTTACTCTTCCCTCTCCTTTCTTTAAGCAGAAAGAGAGTCTTCCCATGTGCACCACAGCTGGGAATGTGCTGGGTCACTTGAAGCCAGCAAGATACTATGTCTGATCCAAGGCCTGTGGCAATTGCTGCCAGGCTACCACTGATGTATATTCAAGGGCCAAGGTTTTATTAATCAACTGCAGTAAATTTTTCCAGGGACTGCATTTTCCTTTATGGCAGCCGGTTCCCTTGGGACCCAGGGTGACTAAAAATTTTGTTTTGGTGCTATGGCCTGGAATGAGGGCTTCAGAACTCCTCTTGGTGCTTTATTTTACTGTGGCTGAGATAGTACTCAAGTTGCAAGACAAAGTCCTCTTTACAATTCTTTCTCCTTCCAGAGCTGTGAGCTTCACTGCCTAAAATTGAGGAAGGGGTAATGCAAGCACTCTTGCAGACAGCTGCTGCAGATGCTGTCTCCCTGGGTCATGTGTACCCCAAGTCCACTGGCCCCACGCCCAGTATCGCACCAGGATTTGAGCAGGAATTGCAGTCAGTGTGGTCCAGTCTGCCTTTTGGGTTTATTTAGGGCTCCGTAGTGCTTTAGCCCTCAGTGATAACTCTAACTGGAACTGAGGTTCTGACCACTGGGATAAATGACACTCCTTTGGCTAGGGCTGGTCTAAATGCTCCCTTCCTGGTTGCTGGCTCTACTCTGTCTGCCCTGTGTTGCTTTCCACTGTGACAGGGGAGCACTGAGTTCCAACGCAAAGTCTTACAATCACTTTGCTTCCCCATCCCCAAGCACACAGATTCTCTCTCACCACACTATGTCCTGCGGGGGGCACTACTGCTGGAGGGTTCTAGTAAGCTATCTGGCTCTGCCTCCTCACCCTAAATATTGACTCTTAATTTTCAGTTTGCTTCTTAATTTCTTTTACGGAGTGTTTTAAATTGAGAAAAATTTAGTTTTAATGAAACTATAGTTATCCTTGTATGCAATTGTGTTATACTTTTAATATCAGACTAATAACATCCTTTCTTATTTCACAATTGTAAAGATATAATTATATATTTTTCTTAGTATTTTAAATGTCTTTAACATTAAATCATTTTTCTTTTTTCTACTTAATACGTGAATGTGGGGAGATTAAATTCTACTTATTTCATATATATAAGCAATGTTGCTCACATTATCATTTGAATAATCCATATTTTCTTCCTGCTTCAAACAGCCACATTTTTTCATGTGGGCACTGGTTTCTGATAACCTTACTTGATACCCATGGGTCAATCTATACACCTTTTAACTACTCAATTTTTTTTAAAGTTTTACTATTTGCTTTGCCATGTTTTCCACATTTTTCTACTTCAAAATAGATTTACCTGTTCAAAGCCTTTTGCTCTTGAATATAAATATTACAGTCTATTTATGAAGTTCTATAAAAATCTCTTTGCATTTTCAATTGCATTTTATTGAATTCATAGAGTAATTGGTATAAAAGATCTTTGCACCATCAAGTCTTTCTGTACTTAATGTAAGTTTCCTCATGTTATATTTAATATAATCCACAATAATTGGACTTCATTTTTTATGTGATTAAAATGTTATATTTTTTCTGTAAATGTGTAGGTAATTTTGTGGATTTATCTTAGTTATTTTTATTGCTTTTTGTATTGATTGATTGATTGATTGAGATAGAGTATTGCTCTGTTGCCCAGGCTGGAGTGCAGTGGTGCAGTCTCCGCTAACTGCAGCCTCTGACCCCTGGTTATTCCAGTTATTCTCCTGGCTCAGCCTCCTGGGTAGCTGGGATTACAGGTGTACACCATCATGCCTGGCTAATTTTTGTATTTTTATTAGAGACGGGGTTTTGCCATGTTGGCCAGACTTTTCTCGAACTCCTGACCTCAGGTGATCTGCCCGCCTTGTCCTCCCAAAGTGCTGGGATTACAGGCATAAACCACCATGCCCGGCCTGTAAATACTTATTTTAAATTATATTTTATTTTTTTTAAGTAGCATATAAGAATGTGATTATTTTTAATATTTAACTTTTATATAGCAATTATGTTAAACTCTCTACTTGCAACAGTTTCACAATCCCTCATACATAATTCTGAAATTTAAAAACACTAAACATTCCGAGAATTTTTAAAGTAAGTCTGGCACCAGAACTTATTCCAAAGCCAAATCTCATCTGAACAGATGTGAGGCTATTTACAGTCTTTATCTTAATTACTGTGAATATTCGTAAGTTTCATTGACAAAATTAATGTGTTTGATTATGTGATACTGCTCCCAATCTGCTAAGAATGTTACATAATGTACGGTTAT
Organism: Aotus nancymaae; assembly: GCF_030222135.1. NCBI lineage: Eukaryota > Metazoa > Chordata > Mammalia > Primates > Aotidae > Aotus > Aotus nancymaae. The sequence continues at coordinate 68,444,151 of NW_026988422.1, read as the reverse complement.
GCACCTTGTTGCCTTTCTAAAACTCAGAATTTCTGAATTCTGAAACACCTGTGGGCCTAAGTACTTCAGTTAAGGGATTTAGGGGGTTGAGGATTTATTATTATTATTATTATTATTATTATTTTGCAGATCCTCTTGGATAGTTTTTTACAACCTTCATCAAGTTAAAAATTGCTTTCTATTCCTTTTTTAGATCATTCTTTAGAAATGGATATTGAAGTTTTACAAATGATTTTTTTTTTTCATTTTCTGAGATGATCATAGACTTCCTCCTTTAAACTCTTAATATGTTACTCTATATTAACTGATTTTGTGAAGTGAGATAATTCTTAGATTTAAGTGACTAATTCAACATGGTAAAGATGTATTACATTTTGTATATTATTTCAAATTCAGTTTGCTAATGCTACCTTAACTATTTTTTTTACTATACTATCTTACCCTGATTTTGTTGTCAATATGGTAAGATTGTCATAAAATAAACAAAGGCAACTGCTCATTTTTTTTTCTTTTAGGAAGACTTTGTATAAATATTGGATTATGAAAAAGAGTTAATTTCAAAAATGATCTGGATTGAGGTGGGTGTTTTCTCTTCCTCTCTTTTAGTAGGTATATATTTAACTACTGACTCAAACTTTCAATGGTAGCCTCTTTGGGACTGATTGCTTTTTTAAAGTTACTTTTGCTAAGATACATATATCTGGGATACTATGCATTTTATCTAACTTTTGCAGTGCTTGGGCATAAAGTTATTCATGATAGTCTTATACTCTTAGTGTACATTGTATGTGTAGTAATACACTTTTTCATTTTTATAATTTTTGTTTCGATTTTCAATCTTTTGTCTTCAATACTCTTACTATTAAAGCATTGACTTTACTGGTCTTTTCAAAGAACAAGCTTCAGGAATTTTCCTTATTATTTCTCTTTTTTCTACTTCATTCATTAATTTTTGTTCTTATCCTTTTTACTTTCTGATAATTTCTTTGGAATGACAACATTTTAAAAAGGTTCTGTTGTTCAAGTTTTTCTGTGGTGTCACTAATTTGTGGCTTAAAAAAATTCAACTTTAAGGGTGAATTTACCAAAACAATTTTGTTTTATTAATATTTGTTGTATATATTTAGGTTATGTTATTCAATGCATTCAAATTTAGAATTTAATTACTCCCATTAAATATTGCATTTTACATTTACACATTAATCTTGTTGATATTTTTAACTTTAAAATTAATTTAATTTTAAAATTTAAGAGACTTTTTAATTTTAAAATATGCTTTGGATAATAAGGCAGCCATTTCCATTTTTCTTTGTTAGACAGCATTTACAGTGTTTAGCTTCTTTTTGCATTCTGGTAGCATCAACCATTTCTTGTCATTTTAAGTGAGCATATTTTGAGCAATCAGTAGCAAGATTGTATATTTTAAAACTAACATCGTATTGTCTGTTACCAAATGTCACTTATTTTTATTTGGTTTATTATACACAATCTGGTTTTATGCTTTATAATTCTATGCTTTCATTGTTACATTTTTTTCTTCTTTTTCATTGGATTGATTAAATGAGCCAATGAAATTATCTTTATTTCCCATTTTTATTATCTGCTGTCTTTGAGATGATACATCCTATTTATTGCATAGTAGTTACCTTTAAAATTAGTTGACCAGGTAATATGTTAATATTTATTCTCTTCCAGGTTTTTCAGAGAACTGAGACTGCTGCAACTCCAAAGACTTGACTCCTTTCATTTTATTCTTTTGTTATTATTTGTTTTATACTTCCTAAATTGTTATTATCATTATTGTTTCTATAGTAAATACTTAAAAATAGCTTTCTGTTTTAGAGAAGTTTTAGAGTTACAGAAAAATTATGAAGATAAGGCTGAGAGTTTTTTATATGCCACTCCCTGTTTATTCTGCTGTTGACATCCTGCATTTTACGTATAAATATATGACATTTCTTATAATAAGTGAACACATATTTGCATGTTACTATTAATTCATGTTTATACTTTATTCATATTTCGTTCTATTTTACCTAATGCCTTTTCTCTATTCCTGGATTCCGTTCAGTATATTATATTGCATTAGGTTTCCATGTTTCCTTAGACTCTTTTTAGCCATGTCAATTCCTTTGGCTTTTCTCATTTGACAGTTTTGAGACATGCTGGCCAGTTACTTTGTAAAATGTTTCCCAAATGAGACCTCTCTGATTTGCTTTTTTTCACAATTAGATCGGGACTATGAGTTTTGGGGAGGAAAACGACAGAAGCAAAGTTCTGCTCATCCCATCATATAGAGGGTATACACTATCAAAATAATTTGTCACTCTTGATGTTAACTTTGATCACCTAAATAAGGTAATGTTTCTCCACTGAAAAGTTTCCCTTTCCACCTTCTGTTTTCTACACTGTACTCTATGGAAGTAAGTCAATATGTACAACCCTCACATAAAAATCAGGGAATTATGCTCTCCCTTTTTGAGAGTAGAATAGCTGTATAAATTATTTGAAAGTCTTCTGCGAGCAGATTTGTCTCTTTTCCCTAAATTACATATTTACTCAATTTTTTTCTTTTTTGGGAGTCTTGCTCTGTTGCACAGGCTGGAGTTCAGTGGCATTATCTCAGCTCACTGCAATCTCTGCCTCCCATGTTCAAGCAGTTCTCTGGCCTCAGCCTCCCGAATAGCTGCAACCATCAGCAGGCACCACCTTGCCTGGCTAATTTTTATATTTTAAGTAGATACCGGGTTTCATGATACTGTCCAGGTTGGTCTCAAACTCTTGATCTCAGGTGATCCACCTGCCTCAGCCTCCCAGCATTATTCATTTATTGGTGTGTATTTCTTTTTTGCACTTGGTTACTTTTTCTCACTGCAAGACACTCTGGGATCATCTTGCCCTTTCCTTTCTCAGTCCTAGAATCAGTTATTTCTCCAAAAGTCTCTGATTACTTTTTCTATAGAATGCTCTAAAAAACCAAGATCTGGATGCAGCGTGTGTTCATTGCTACTAAGATATTCTTTGCTTCTATGTCCTGTCAGCTGACAGAGCAGATAAATATATTTGTGTATAATAGCCTGCATATCGACACATAATTCTATAAGTAACTATCTCTACAAATATAAGTTCATCTAAACACGAATTAATCCTGATGTCTCCAACTCTAGTACATTACCACATGGATCATTCTAGTCTTTGTCCCTTGATTATCTGTAAACTTGCATTTTGTCAAAAAGAAGTCTGGCTCCACAATCTGCCTTCTATTTACAGGATTTTCAAGGTCAGTAGATATGGGTAGCAGTATCAGAATTAACCCACACCATCATGAGAAACACCTTTATCAATTAGAATACAATGTTTAGGTATAGTTTTTTTTGCTTTTTTAATTCTGAACACACTACTTATTTCCAAATTTACCTAGGTCAACAACTTTTTCCCAAATAGCCTTCATTGAGGTTGTTTCATACATTTGTAATACAGTTAGATTGTTTTGTCACATTCTACAGTGTATCCTGGTATATCATAACCTTATAAATATACACTTTTAAAAATTCATATGCATTAGGCTTTATTCTTTGAGCTGTGAAGTTTTATTGGTTTTAACAAATGGAGTCATGAATGTATCATTATAGTATTAGGTTTCACAGGCCTAAAAAAAATTCCATCTGTTTCACATCTTCAGCTCTCATTTCCTATCCCTGAACCTCTCACAACCATTGATATTTTTACTGGCCCCATAGTTTTGCATTTTCCAGAATGTCATGTAATTGGAAGAATAGCCTTCTGAGGCTGGCTTCTTTGACTCACTAATAGCATTTAAGATTCATCTATGTCAGTTTGTGACTTGTTAGCACACTTATTTGTTCTGCTGAATGATATTACATTGTATGGATGCATCACGGTTGCTTTATGCATTCATCTGTTGAAGGGCATTTTATTTGCTTTCAGTTTTTGGCAATAATAAAGATGCTAAAACACTCGTGTCCAGGTTTTTGTGTGGACATACATTTTCAAATTAGTTGGGTAAATACTAACGAGCACAATTACTGGATGACATGATAAGAATATGTTTTGCTTTGTAAAAAACTGTTAAACTGTCTTCCACAGTGGCTGTACCAGTTTTCTTTCCTACCAACAATAAGTGAGAGTTTCCATTGCATTGCATCCTAGCCAGCAATGTGTTGTTGATTTTTGAATTTTAGCCATTCTCATATGTATATATTATCTAGTTGTTGTTTTAATTAGTAATTCTTCAGTGACAAATGATGTTGAAAGTCTATTTATGTTTATTTGCAACCTATGGACCTTCTTGGGTGAGAAATCTACATAGATTTTTGCCTTTTTTTAAATTGGATTGTTTTATTATTAGTGAGTTCTAAGCATTCTTTGTATATTTCAGATGTAAGGCCTTTATCAGATGTATGTTTGTAAATATTTTCTTTCAGCAGGTTTTCTTTTTCATTTTTTTCATTAACAATGTATTTGCAGAGCAGAAGTTTTTTTTTATTTTAATGAAGTCCAGCTTATTAATTTATTTGTTCATGGATTTTGCTATTGGCGCTGTTTGTAAGAACTTTTCATCAAACTCAAACTCCCATAGATTTTCTCCTATGTTTTCTTCTTCAAGTTTTATAGTTTTATATAATACATTAACTATATGATCCACTTTGAGTTGACTTTTATAAAAAGGGTTAGATTTTTGTATTATTTTTATCATTACTTTGCATATGGACATCCAGTTTTTTCCAGTACTAATGGTAAAAATGACTAATTTTTCTATTGAATTGTCATTATTTTTGTCAAAGGCCAGTTGACTATGATTGTGTGGGTCTATTTTTGGATGTTATTCTGTTCTATTGATGTTGGTCTTTTCAACCAATATCATGCTGTCTAATAACTGTATTTTTACACAATGTCTCGAAATTGAGTAGTCTGAGAAACTTTGCTTTTTGGTATTATGTTAGCTGCTCTAGTTTTTTTTGTCTTTCCACATAAATTTTAGAATATATTTCTTAATATCTACCAAATTCCGTGCTGAGAGATTTTATTAAATCTGTAGATCGATTTGGAAAGAATTGGCATTTTAATAATATTGAGTCTTATAATCCATCAATGTGAAATGTTTCCATTTGTTTAGATTTTTTTAAAAATGTATTGTTCATATATAGATTTTATACATGTTTAGTTAGATTTATACCTCAGTATTTTATTTTAGGTAAAAACGAAAGGGTGCAGAGGGCTATTATAAATGGTATTGTTTATTTAATTTCCAATTTCAATTATTCATTATTGACATACAGTAAAACAAATGACTTGTGTATACTGACTTTGTCTCATGTGACTTTGCTTATATTAGCCCTAGGTTGTTTATGTGTGTGTATGCGCATTCTTTAGTTGGAATTTTCTCCAGGAAAAATCATGTTATCTTTGAATAAGGATAGTTAAACAATTTTTTTTCTCCTTTACCAATATGTATATATTCTCCCTTTCCAACATGTATGTCTTTTATTTTCTTTGTCATCTTATTGCATTGGCTAGGACTTCCAGTATAATGTTGAGTAGTAACGGTTAGAGATGACATTATTGCCTTGATCCCAGTTTTAGGGCAAAACATAACATTTTCTTACCATTAAGTATAACCACCCAGCCCCCTTCTCTGCAAAGTCATGAAGTATCTTTCTGGGATCTTCATTGTAAAACTGGTGGAATTCCTGAAGGTAAAACTCACAAAAGTAGCTAGATTCTTCTAAGACCAAAATCATGGGGAGTTTCCTCATTCTTATGCTAGTTCACAATCTTCCTCTAGCAATTAATCAAAATTAACATTTAAGTGGTAATTCATAACCATTTATGGCAATAGTGGTTTCTGGTCCAGATGAGTAAAGCTTGGCTCTTACTTTGAGCATTAGTTTCTCTGTCCAGGTGTGGGTGGTAGGTCACTTTGCAGTCTCAGTTCCCTGATGAATCCATGATTGAATTTTGGTTTGTTCAGCTTTTGCTTGATTTTAAGAAAAGAGTCCTTTCAAGCTCTACATGTCAAAACTGAAACTAGAAGTCTGTTTTGTTTTTTGTTTTTATTAAATTTACCAGTACATTTAATAAGTTTTTAAAATTCATTACTGTTCTTAATATCTTATTCTAGTTTAATTTTCTTTTTTTGAAGTTCATTCTTAATAAGTTAGTTTAACAAGGTTTTTTAGTCATAGTCACTCAATTGAACTTTGTGAAACATACCTTTACTTCACTGTGATTTTGAGTGACAGTTTAGTCAGGCTGAATTCTATAGTAAAACTTATGTGCTGTGAGAATTTTCAAGATATTATCTGACTCCCTTTTGGCTTCTGCTATTGCTATGAGAAGCCTGCTATCAGACTAATTGATATATGTTTTAGGTGAATTAATTTTTTTTCTCTCTGTGGTTTCCCAGATCTTCTCTTTTTACTTAGTGTTCTACCCTTTCTCTAGAATGTTTTAAAAGATAAATCAGTCTCATTTATTTTGTTTTCTCTTCCTAAATCTATTAGATCTCTATTCTTAGTCAATTCTGGGAGAAAGTGACCTATGGTTTTAATATAGTCGAATATCAATTTTAACTTCATTTAAAAAAATGAAGAATCTTAGGATCTGGGAGATTAAGCACTTTGTATAAGGTCACAAAGCTAGTAAACAAGAGTCTTAAACTTGAATCCCATATAACTTGAAGCCATGTTTCTTTAGATGATAATGTTACATACTGTCTAAAATATACATAGTTTGTGGATAAATAATGGTATCTGGAAAATATAAATAAATCATGTCATTGAATCTTGATTATTCTCTTTTGTTTATGATATTACTGATCTTTTACAAAATTGAACATTCTTCTGATTAGGTAAAACAATGACTAGTTGATTCCTTAAGGTTTTGCAGGATTCATTAGAGTGATATTCTCATAGTTTGTATTCAAAATATCTGTCATATTTAATTACAGAGAAAAAATACATTTTATATGGATAATGAATATATGTAATCTTTTGACTTTGCTGCAATAATGTTTTATACTTTTCTCCCAGTTTTTAGAATTAACAATTTCTGAAAAGTGAATAAGTGATAAAAATTCCCCAGAAGAGTATACAGTACTCTTCTTAAAGAATCTTTAACTATATCCTGTTGTTTCATCAAGTATCACTAGCTGGATCTCCATCTGAGTTCCAAAAACATCAGTTCCTCTGATTGTTCTACTCTAAGGCCTAAAAAATGTAAGAACTCCTCAGTATCATCTTAGTTTTTCCAACTACAAAATGTGCAAAGTAAAGTAATTTTCCAAATAAATTAAAAAGCTGCACAACTTTGTATACAGGTAGAAGGAGGTTTGTTGAGACTGATATCAGATGACTGTTTACCTGACATCTTTTTATTTGCTTGAGAGAAATAGAACAGTTAAATAAAATTTTTTTTTAAAGTATGGCACTTAAAGTTTTTTTATGAGTGAAAATCTCTACTTTATAGAAGCCATATATAGTGGTTCATGCAGAACTTGCCAACCTCTATCTGCTATTTGGATCCCATTTTACAGTTGAGGAAAGAGATGGAGGAAAGTTAATGAAGATGCAAAAGACCACACAGCAGGCTAATGTCAAAATCTAATATACATTCACAAATTCCTGGGCATTCTAACTCTACCCTGAACCTTATGTCCCTCTGCTTCCATTTAACATAGAAAAATACATGCAAATATATGCTTATGCTGATATAGTATAAATCATATCTAACACATGTCTAACATGTATCGTTCTTATATACTTTGAGGTCATTTACTTCTAGAAATAATGAAAATTAAACCTGAACAGTGTTCATCTCTTCTGCGCCCATCGTTGAGTAATAAACGGTGTACTTTCCAAATACGTGTGTGTGTGCATGTGTGTGAGAGAGTGTGTATTTATATATACATACATTCTGCAAAATCTATGTAAATATATTTACTATAGGGCCCTTGCTGGGCTGATGGTTTGCCAATGTATCCTTTAGTTACTTAGTTATCCCCAGGGATAGCATTTGGAATAAAATCTGTCTTTTGAATAGAGATATAAGTGAAACCAAGTTCTTTGATAGGACTCTTGACTGAAAAGACTTTGACAGAAACCTCCCATTAGAATCCAATTATGTTAAACTGTGAAATGTTAAAAGCACTTCATCACAATGTGTAGTGCTTTCTCCCTCTGCCTAAATGCAATCTGGTACTTGCCTCACCTTGAGTCTTTTGTAATGGGTGCCCAGAGGAACTGTATTATGGAACAGGCAAGACTCAAAAGTATTCTTCTCAGTTCTTTAAAAATCAAGTCCCAGCCTCCTTAATAGGCATTCTGACAAGGTGTAGTATATGTTCCCTAGGTAATCAATCAAGCTTGCATAAAAACCGTAAAGGAGCTCACCAGGCTGCTGGAGTGAGTGGTTTCTTATGAACAGCCTCATTGTTCTTACAATTAAGGCCAAGGAGGCCCTGGAAGGAGGGTTTCTGTGGACATCTGAGGATGAGGTGTGGAAGGAAGGAGCTTTGGAAGGTAAACAATAGCCATCCTTCGAAATCCTAAGAGGACCCACTTGCAATGCAAAGGATGTTAATATCTGATAAAAGCAAAACAAGCAGGTAAACTTAAAATTGCTGCTGCTACACCATGCTGTTTCAGTATGTTACTAGTCAGAAGATTATAAACTCACCAACTTCACCTTTGGACTACATCCAAGCAAGCTATCACAAAACATAAACAGCTGGACTCTTTTATCTGATACATACAATTAGAAATGAAGTTGGCTTTAAAAAACACTATTCCAAATTATGACTTGCAGATTTTGTTATCTTGTGTGCTTAAGGAAAACACACATTTAAGATTTGATGTCTCCTCATTCCATTAATATAATTTAAGTTTTACTTCTGTACTTGGGAGGCTGAGTGGGAGCATCTCCTGAGGCCAGGAGTTCGATACTAGTCTGGGCAACTAAAAAAATAACTGTCCCTAAAATAATTAAAGATTAGCCAGGCAGGCATGATGGCACACACCTGTGGTCCCAGCTACTCAGGAAGCTGAAACATGAGGATGACATGAGGCTAGGAGTTTGAAGCTGCCGTGAGCTATGACCCTGCCACTTCATTCTAGCCTGAGTGATAGAGTGAGATTCACCTTTAAAAAATTAATAATAATAATAACAAATTTTTGCTTTTATTCCTCAGGGCAAATGACAGGTACATACCTACAAAGAGTTTAATTTAACTTAACCATATATGTCTGTAGCTATACAGGGAAATACACAACTTAAAGTAGCTCTATCTAGAGAGCAATTAAGGAAAATAGAATTTGAATGGATTAAATTTTTGTGAGAAAAAATCATGTATTACTTGTGTAATTAAAGGTAATATAAAGTAGAAAAAATAATATAAAGTAGTATCTAATAGTCTCTTTTATAAAGAGATGAATTTTTGTTGTAATTCTATCCAGTAAATTACATCAAAATATAATAACTGTCAAAGGGGTTATAATTTCCAATAGGATAATATTATAGTTGTGATTTTTGATCAATGATGATGCTATCATCCAAAACAGTTGCATGTATATATTTTAAGTACTTAGCAAGTATAATACTTGAGTTTTGTTTGACCTACTAAATCATTTACTCATTCATTTAGATAGTTAAGTGGCAATTCAATAACTGAGAATTGATAAAATACTTTGCACAGTGTTTACAACAAGCTAAAAAAAATTAGCCTATCTGGAAATTTCCAGAATAGTATTGAAACTGCATCTTATATGGGACAGGATGTAATGGCATCAAATTTATAATGTTCAAATGGAAATGGTATTACATATAATATTACACAGATTAGAAGACAAAATTAAGGATACCTAACACAGATTAACATGAGGGCTAAAGCGAATAAAGATTATATAGCCACAGAAATAAATGGAGGACTAACATATTCACCCCTTGAAATGCATTTATTAAGTTTCTAACTATGGACCAAGTATTGTGTTATGTTGCAGAGATTGTATTAATAGGTGAATAAAACAGTGGTCATTCAATTTAGGAAATGTATGTAGAATGATGCACACATGTTAAAAATACATGAGGATAAAAATTATAGGTGCTATTGTAACCGGATTAGCTGTAACCGGATTAGCTGCAATCGGATTCTCCAGAACTTAGGTTCTTGGCCTCTCCAACCCGGAAGAATGGGGAAGGGGTCCTCGGTGTCGCTGTGAGTGCTACGACTCAGATAGAACTCACGAACCCAAAGAGTGTGCGGTAGTATGGTAGTATGGTTTATTAGGCAGAACGAAAGGACAGCTTCCACCCGGTGAAGGTGGAAGGGGGCCGGGAGGGGCTTCCACTGCAGGCTTGGGCGGCTGGAGCTTTTACCCCTGAGTTATTCCCTCCCTATTCTTGTTCTCGTCCAATGAGAGGGTTTTTTTCAAACCTTCTCTGAATTAATTGATCTTTAAATCCTTTACCAGATTGGTTACTGTTTTAAAACCGAGTCACTTTCCACTGACAGGGAAAGTCCCAACCCTTAAATCCCCTAGGAGCCAAAGGCAGGAAAACGGGAAACAAAGTCCCTAGCCGGCCAGAGATAGGAAAATTCCTGCTCTTGAAACAAAGCCCCTAGCAGACCCGTGAAGTTTCTCTAACATGGTTCCTCACTATAAAGGCACAGGTACAGGGCGAAGTGGAACACAGAGAAGGAAATGATTTATTTTGCCTAGATGAATCAGCGTAAGTTTCATTTAGCTGATACTTACGTTGGATCTTGACTGGTAAGTATGAATTTGCCAGGGAGACTATCATGGCTGGGCAGTAGCAGAAAGATGGCCTCTGGGCGAAGAAGATCACAATATGCCTGAGTGGAATGAGGAATAGAAAGAATGTGTTGCTGAATGTAGTCTCTATGAGATAAGCAGAATACAAGATACTTGCTATATAATATTTTATGTAATTAGGTTCGGTTTAAAGCAATGAGATTTAGTATGTAAACTTATATTAAAACTATTATTAAAACCTATGTTGAATTCAAATTGCTTTCCCCATCCCCAGTTAGGATGGGGAAAACAAATAACGTGAACTATGTGAGTTTATAACAAAAGGTCAAATTACTATGGTAACTCTGCTATTTGTCAGTAAAACGAAATTTTAAAAAGTGTCACCTATCATTTGCAAACCATGCCCAGAAATTTTAATTGTTGTACAGCAAAAAAAAAAAAAAAAAAAAAAAAAAAATTATATGGAATGAATTTTTACCTGGCATATTATGAGAACTTAGGTCATGGCTGAAAAATAATGGTGCCTAAGCATTAAGCATTTAGTTGAAACAAATTTTATTCTACTAGGTTTAGTGTTTTAATTGGGTTTCATATTTGTTTAGAGTGAGAATCACAAACTAGGGGAGATAAAGTTGGTAGATGTATTAATTAGCAATTGTTAAACAATTGAAATTCAGTGCTTTCAGATGACAATGGTTTAGTTTTTCTTAGGGACATGGCTGGATGATCCTTCTCTTGGTCTCACTTGGGGTCACTAATGTGATGACATTTTACTGGGGAAAGAGAGAGAGAATAAGCTGCAACTGTCAGTAGGGCACATTGGTTCTGTTTCTTATGGTCTTTCCATGTAGCTAGCTGGGCTTCCTCACAGCATGAAAAGTCTCAAGACAGTACTCTGAGAGGACTACATGCATTTCAAAGCATGAAAACAGAAACTAAAAAATGTGTAAAGATGAGCTTTGGAAGTCACACAGTCTCACATCTGCTGCATCTAAGGGTTGAAGCTGGCCAGAGGGACAGACCAAATTCAAAGGGAAACGGGGATGAGAATACCACTTTTGTTCATGAAAGTAGTAAAGTTTCATTGTGAGAAGCGTTCAAAATGTAAGATATCATCATGGTCATTGTTAAAAACAGTCTACTACTACCACTGTCAGTAGAATGAGGTAGCTAAACTTTTTAAATGCAGTTTAAATCAATTTAGACAATGTATGTATTCTCCAGTTATCTGATCTCTCTCTCACACTCTTGTCTTATATTAAGATCTCCCATCATTCATCCTCAAAAGGATTAGTTTTCTACCCATAGTTTAGAGAATACCAATTTAGTTATCAGAATTGAGTGATAGAAATGGTATATCAGATTGTCCGTGAACTCTTCATTTTAAAGAATCCAAGGAAAAATTATCTACTTTTATCAACTAGAGCCTAATTCAATAGTATTTAAAACTTTTGACTAGAGAAAAATTAGACAAGAAGTTGATTATTGCCAGGCGCGGTGGCTCACGCCTGTAATCCCAGCACTTTGGGAGGCCGAGGCAGGCGGATCACGAGGTCAAGAGATCGAGACCATCTTGGCCATGGTGAAACCCCATCTCTACTAAAAATACAAAAATTAGCCGGGCATGGTGGCACACGCCTGTGGTCCCAGCTACTCGGGAGCCTGAGGCAGAAGAATCGCTTGAATCCAGGAGGTGGAGGTTGCAGTGAGCCGAGACTGCGCCACTGCACTCCAGCCTGGCAACAGAGCAAGACTCCATCTCAAAAAAAAAAGAAAAAAAAAAAGAAGTTGATTATTTCTGCAAGATGAAATTTGTCTGGTTAATATCATCTTTTAAAACATGGGCATATGTGAATATTTTAAATAAGGGTTAGTAGATTTGAAAATATAGACTAACTGGTTGGAATATAAAGTTAATTATGACAGCAAGAGACTGAGCAGTGAAGGTCTAGATCCAGTAAAGCTTCCATTTACTTTGTAAAAGTTTTATCTGACAGCTGGAGCAGTAAGTGAGAGAATAAGATGAGAGAAAAGGATGTATTCATATGTATCACTGCATTATCTCACAATTAAAGCTGCATGGATGGGTCGCCGAGAACACAGAAAGTTTGCCTAGATTAAACTCATGGTCTTGAAACATGAGTTTGATTCATTTCTGTGTTTTCCTATTGGAAATGATATTGTTCTATTTTGTCTGTTTGTAGAACTAGTCAAATTAAGCTTAAAATTCTATGGGAGAAATCTGGCTCAGAAGTGTTTTGTAAATATTATGACAAGTCTCTTTAGCCATATTTGCAAAAAAACAAAACATTTAAATGTTAGAAAGAGTAGATGACTGGCTCAGTGACGTTTATGACTTTAAATTTAGCATATATGTTTTCACATATAATTCTGGAGCAATCAGGTTGTTAGTGTGCCAAGATTGCTATCAAAGCTGTTTAATAATATCATGACCTTAACTTTATAAAATTCTGGAGGGACATACATCTGCACTTTCCAAGAGATAATTTCTAAGATTGACACGGCCAAGGATCCTCTGGTATTGGTTTCCAACAAAGTTATTTTGTCCACATTTTATAACAGATAAGTTTTAAAGATAATCTCCATTTCACTTATCAATTCGTAAGATGATGATACATTGAGATTTTGTATCATAATATTATTCATTTCCTGGTTTTATATTATTAAACATGTGGGAACAACCTATTGCAGCCTCAAGGATCCAGCATTCTACAATTTTGAAATGAAATCCTAAGATCCTTCCTCTAATATGACCCAATAAAATTGTGATCTAAAATAGTGATTGTGAGTTTTATTCAGTCATAAAAATTGATGGTTGAAACGGACTTAGTATTCACTAACTTTAATATTGCTTTTAATCTAAGAACGCCACAATATTCTTGCCTCTTAGTCTATATTTCTATTTACATGATTATAATACTGTTATTTGTTCTTTATATATAGAAATAATTCTTCAATATCAACTACTATAATGTAAAGTCCAAACACATCAGCATAAAAACACTTACTTGGCCTGTGACCAGTATAGTGTAATGTTTAATGCTCTGTAATTATTTTTTTAAATTCTTGCTAATTTTATCTTTGAATTTATTCTTGCAAGTGAAGTCCCATGGGATAGTGGAGCATGTGCCAAAGACTGGGACAGTAGGCTCATATATGGTCCATCACCCTGCCATCTGTGGGACAGATTCTTAGCCTCTCCTCCCCACATCCACCTGGTGAACTCTGCCGCCCGTGGTGTAGAATGATGACTGGGTTGCAGCATCAGAGCAAGACTTGAAGTTTACTGCCTTTATTTTTGGCCCTGTATAGTGTCCTGGGTGTCGGTATAGGGAAAGTAGAAAAATGTAGGGGTCAAACAGACTTTCCATGGTACTTAGGGCAGAGCAAGACTGTGACTATCTCATCTGGGCTGGCAGCACAAATGACTTGGCAGATGACTCTCTCTGTAGGGATCTTCACTCACTAGGGATCTAGGTATGCAGTGTACCCAGCTTATCCAGGCAGCGAGAGAGTTTTAATTCCCTGGGTGGATGGGAGAGCAGGCCCAGTGGGAAAGGGAGATTCACCCCTTCTCAACCCACTATCATACATACACTCCCAGCAAAGGCCCTGCATTTTCATTTTGCATTGAGCTTTGCAAATTATGTAGCTGATTCTGACCATTCTTTAGCCTCTGCCTACTCTCTAACTATACTGAAATACTACACTTAGAGTTTCTCAAATATACCATTTCTGTACACTTGTGGTGTTCTTTTACCTGTAAAATTTTAACCCACATGAATACCTTGAAAAGTCCTATTCATTCTTAAAATACTGCAATCATAAATTTATCTCTGATAAAATTGCACCCCACACATTTATTCCACTGAAGAGATTTACCTAATACCTCCATATTGTTCCAAATTAATTAGTGAACACTGCTTCCTTGACATTTAGCATATTGATTTGTAAGTTATGCCATTTCCCTTATACTGAAGGGCAAGGGCTGTTTTTCTGTAATCTCATAATTTAGCACGTGCCAGTCAAATAATAAATATTTTTTGAAAACAGGCATTTATCCTGAATTACAATAGTATATAGTATATATTACTTCTAATAATTCAATAATACATTGATACATTTTCAATAATACATGTCTCTTAGTAATAATTGTGAATAGGTATCAAGTCTATGTAATTTGAAATATGGTTTCTTGAGAGCAGTATTTTTCCATTCTTAAGGAACATTTCATAAATGCATACACACACACACTCACATAAATATATATACACAAATATAAATAGTAGGAATGTTAAATACTTTGACTTGCAGAGGACTAGCAGAGAAAAGTAGCCAATTTATCCATTGCTTTTATTCGTTTTATTTTAAATTTAACTGTTAGCATAAACAGAAACTAATCCTGAAAACTGCATGTAAATTTAGGCAACTAACTTACATAATGGTAAGGACAGACTTGTGAAATGAGTTGTGAATTCATTTGCTCTTTTTAGCATTGGCTATATTTTAAATGAGCTACTCTATTTTTAATAGTTACTTGCAAGCATTATACTTTTCCTAAATTTATGACAAATATGTCGTTATTGAATTCTCACTTTTTAGACATGCAATTTCCAAAGTTCAGTTATTTGAGGAATGCATTCACAATTTTTGCCATGTGTGTGCCACCTATATGTTCACTTATTTAATATATTACAATATGTGTTAGATGTAGATTGTCCTATTTGTTTTAAAAGGAATAAAGATAACACTATCAAAAGTGTAAAACCTGTATCATTTCCCAGAAATTGGAGTAAATATAATCTCAATGTAAACACAATGTGCTATATTTAAAAATAAAAAATGAAATGCAAATGATTATATGTAAATTGGTTGTTTTCAAAACAAAAACAATTTATATCTAAAACAAACACTTGAATGAGAGAAACTTTTTGTAATCAGTTTGTACTTGAGATAATACTAAATATTGCTTAGCATTTTACATCATATGTAGCTCTACATTAGTGAATCTATCAATTTTTTGAGCTCTTGCTGTGTGCCAACCCCCATTATAGTCTTCAATAAGATAACTTTGTTTTTTAGTTTGAGATTATTTATCATGCAGAATTCCAAATCACTTGTTTATATAGATTGCAAGATGGAGAGAAGGTTCCGAGTTCTCCATTCTGCTTGTTCTTCAGAAGCACACAGCTGGGTTAATTCAGCAGCTTCCCATTCGGTGAGCCTGCTTGACTAAATTCACACAAATAACACATGGCCAAACTGATACAGACTGATTTTAGGCCTGCCTTGATTTTTAGAAACGTCTTCAATGATCATCTACAATTATCTCTGAAAAATCCAGAAGCCACCTGTTCCAGAAACTGCAGCTGAAGCTGGTGAAGAGCTGTCTAAAATATGGCATGTAAATCAGTCAATCAATCAATCACTGAACTTTTGTTTTTATAAGCCATTGAGATTTTTGTGGTATAATTATTACAGAGGCCTATCCTGGACTATTCCAATATAGGCAGAAAGGCACACAATATTTAACAGCCTTCTCTGATATGATTAGAGTGTGGCAATTAATTCACAGTCAAAATGGCATAAGTGAATGTTGTTCAACAAATGTTGTTTCAGGAAAGCAAATGTGATTGCCAGAACATATTCTTCTGAATGCCAAACTATTTATTAATGCTACTATATAATGGAAAAGGGTTTCTTACTTGCTAAGGAAATTCCGTAAGTTTTAGAAAATTCATATGAAGAACATTACTTATGTTTTCAAGTGCATATTCACAGTATCTTAAAAATATTCAGGTGTGTCAATAATGAGACAGCAGGGTTTCCATTTTGATAATTTTTGTTAATTGAATACATGACTGAAATTTGAGGACCTACCCACAGACCCTGGCTTTATTATATCTAAAATAATAACAAAGTAATAGTCACACAACTCCAACTTTTTAAGCTGCACACATGTGAAATGCTTTTAATGTCCACTTATTTGGTTCTCATCATAAGTAATTCACATTTACAAGGTACCTACTATGATTATTCCCATTATACAGCCTAGGAACATCGCTCTTACTATATGAATAGTAAGTAAAAGGGCCCAATTACAGAGCTGCACTCTGTGTGTGTGTGTATGTGTGTGTGTGTGTGACAGTCTTACTCTGTTTCCAGGCTGGAGTGCAGTAGCGCGATCTCAGCTCACTGCAACCTCCGCCTCCTGGATTCAAGTGATTCTCCTGACTCAGCCTCCCGTGTAGCTGGGACCACTGGTGTGCACTACCACACTTGGCTAATTTTTGTATTTTCAGTAGAGATAGAGTTTCACCATATTGTCCAGGCTGGACTCAAACTCCTGATCTCAGGTGATCCGTGCACCTCCACCTCTCAAAATGCTGGGATTACAGGCGTGAGCCACTGTGCCCAAGCTGCACTCTTGACACAGCTGTTCTTCAGATCAAAAATGTTGAATCTAATTCTGAGCCTATAGCTGAGCAGCAGTTTCTGGGTATCTCTGCACAAACCCTCACTATAAAAATGCCCCATTTGATATGTTTATGATTTCATGTGCTCAGTTATGAGATATAGCCTTTAATTATTCATCTTCAGTAAATTAACTAGAATTAATCTTTTGCCAAATAAACTTATCATTCCTCTATGGATTTTGGACTATTTTTCATTTATAATATAGGGCAGTTTTTCAACCAGTTCTGATTATGTGATCTATCCAAAATGATCTCAGAGAGATTAGATCTGGAGCTGGCAAGTTAGCTTGGCTGTTTAAAGCAGAGTACCAAAGAGGCAAACAGTAAGAGATCAATCTCTTTAGTCTATGCAGAGTCCAAGAATGCACTCCTAAACTCAGAGAAATTTCCTATTTTACAAAGATGTGAGAGTGGCAATAGCTATTAAGAAAAATTGTGAGGAGCATAGCTATAGAGGTAAAATATATAAATAAGAAATTTCATGTATCTTCTATTATAAAAAACTAGCCATAATTTTGTCATTTTCTATTGTTTTATCTTCACATTTAAATAAATTAATAATATAATTAATTCCTGCTTTTGTAAAAATCAAAGGTATAAAAGTAGAGAACTTACGTAATAAAAAATTCTGCCAATTATAATCCTACCGCCAGAAGTAGGTAGCCATTGCTAACATTGTTGATATGCAACACATATATTACATTACTGATATAATTTTATGCTGTTTATATATTATTGCATATTGCTCATAATGTTTTTAACTTAAAAAGTTTTTTCCTAGTAAAATGTTTATTATGAGCACCTACCAAAGCAGTATATATACGTTTATTTTATTTTTTCTAAAAACAGTTTTGATTTGTATTATATTGACACATTATGATTTATTAAACCTATTTACCATTTGCTTTCATGTTTTTTCTATCACAGAAAGAATGTTTCAGTGAATAGATTTTTATATACATCTCTGGGATCTTATAATATCTGAAGAAAGGATCTTTTGAAGTGGAACTTCTTGGTAAAAGAGAATATACCCTTTACATTTTGACATATACTGCCAAAGCAGACCATAATTTTAGATTCAGCCAAATTAATTTTAGTGGTGTCTCATGCCAGTGATTCTGCCTTCAGTGTGCTAGTGTAGGCAGCCAGCTGTGGATTGAAGAGTTTGCTGAGTCAATTGATATAAATTTGGATCCAAGGCTGGCCTATGATAGCTGACATCAGAAGACTGGAACACATTATCACATTTTAAATGAAGGAATTCAAAGACCTCAGGAGCAATGAATGTTAGGCTGCTCTTCCCTATATACCCTGTCCACTGGCCTCTGAATTATGTTACTCATAGTATTTTCTCTTCTTCACTGTCACAAGCAATTGTCAAAGAAGCCCCTGCAACACTGGAATTGACTCTTTGACAATTCTTTTCAATTCTTTTTTTTTTTTTTCAGTCAGGAATGCTGGTGGGGAAGACAATGACTTAACGGCAAGATCAACAGATTTGAGAGGAATCAAAAGGTTCTTGGGCTAGCAGAAGCACATAAATGGCACATGTAAAGTGGATGTGATCACTTAGCATCAAGATAAAAATGATGATGTAATAATCTTGGTTCAAAGAGTAGCCAAAGAGTAGCCAGACATACAAAGATTTCTGGCACTCCCATTTGGACTGTAGTATTATCAGTGGTAAAAAATATATTAAGTAGAGTTCTACTCTAAGGTCTATGTTTGTTTTGTCTTTTTTTTTTTAATTGAGAAAGTTTCCAGGCATGAAAACAGGTCCTCTGATTCAAGTCAGGATGCTAGTCATTGTATCCTCATTGTTTCTGGATATAAGTTAACGTATTGTTCTAGAACCTTTGAATACAAGCAATCTCAAGAGCAGTTGTGAAAGCAATGGCATCCAATCTTACAAGAACAATACATGAAACTTTCCTGTGGCCTTTTCTAGTGTGACATGTAATCTTTTATCTTTGTATCTGTTCTTGGGACTTTAAAGAAAAAATTATTCAATAATTCTTATTAAAACATGGTAAAAAAGACTTTATTCAGGACTATCACAATACCTACAAAAATCACTGTGAAGAGGGAGAGAGATTAGGCTCAGTGCCAAATACAGCATGGGCAGGTGAGAATTGATAGCCCAGGAGAAGAATTGGTGTTTGTGGATAGAAAATCACTTAGAGGAAACATCAGAGGTCAGGGGATTCTGGCTAAACTGCCCTAACAGGATTATTGCTGAAGAAAGGCCAGGGTGATCAAACTTTACCTGGGGATTGGTGGAGAATAAGGTATCTGATTAGGTATCGGGGTAATTGACATTGAGCGTAGGAGGCTCTTACTAAATTGACTTAGAAAGGATTGCTAAAATAGAATTTTACAAAGAAGTGAAGATAAGCCCTGGGAAGTTGCAGAATCCTGACCAAAGTTTGGCCAAGCAAAGAATCTTTGTCAGGAGGAAGAAAAATAAACTATCTACTCATGATTGTGACAACACAATTTCTGTGGCCAGAATACAATTGTAATCTGACTGAGGTAAGGATCAGTTTATACATCAAGTGCTTGTTATGATTAACTTTTGTCCTAAGTTCACTTAACATAGATGAGTTCTTCAATTTGTGGAGTTATACATTGAAGAAATCATCTATGTTAGGTGAACTTAGTCTCAATTTTATTTAAATATCCTTTAGTTTTTATTTTCTAATTCCTGCTTGCTTTGGATTTAGGGTGTTTTTTTTTCCCTTTTCTGAAGAGAAAATACTTTGATTATTAATTTGAGATATTTCTTCTTAATGTAGATGTTTACTACTATAAATGTCCATCTAAGTACTGCCTTAACTGCATAAGTTTTAATATACTTCATTTTCATTTATCTCAAAGTATTTCCTATTTTTTTATTTATTCTTTGACCCATTGGTTATGTAGCAATGTGTTACTTAATATCCAGATATTTATCCAGACATTTGTGAAACTCACAAATTTCTGCTATTGATTTTTATTTTAATTCCATTATTATTGAGAATATACTTTGTAAAATTTGTGAAGGTAAAGTATTGTGGTTCCCCAAAATCCTGCTAAGCTAAAATGAAAATTCAGGCTGGAAACTACTCTGGGCAAACCTGCCTCCCATTCTGTTCAAAGTCATCCTTCTGCTCACTGAGATAGATACACATTCTGATTGCCTCCTTTGGAAAGGCTTATCAGAAATGCAAAAGAATGTAACAATTTGTCTCTCACATACCTGTGACCTAGAAGACTCCTCCCTGCTTCAGGTTGTCCCCGCCTTTCTGAACTGAAACACTGTACTTCTTGCATGTATTGATTGATGTCTCATGCCTTCCTAAAATGTACAAAACCAAGCTGTGTTCTGACCACGTTAGGCACATGTTGTCAGAACTTCCTAAGGCTGTATCACAGGTGCGCATCCTCAATGTTGACAAAATTAACTTTCTAAATTAACTGAGACCTGTCTCAAATTTTCGAAGCTCACAGATTTCATGTTTTCGGGCTTAGTGTCTGGACTATTATGGAGAATGTTTCAGGTGTGCTGGAGAATAATATGTATTCTGCCTCTATTGGCTGGAGTATTTATAGATATCTTTCCATAGTATAGTTGGTTTATAATGTTAATGCCTTCTATTTCCTTGATGATCTTCCACTTCATTCTATCCATTATTAAAAAGGGCTAATATCCAGAATCTACAAAGAACTAAAAGAGATTTACAAGAAAAAAACAAGCCCATTCAAAAGTGGGTGAAGCATATGAACAGACACTTTACAAAAGAAGACATATGTGAGGCCAAGAAACATGAAAAAATGCTCATCATCACTGGTCATTAGAGAAATGCAAATCAAAACTACATTGAGATACCATCTCACACCAGTTAGAATGGCAATCATTAAAAAATCTGGAGATGACAGATGCTGGAGAGGATGTGGAGAAATAGGAACACTTTTACACTGTTGGTGGGAATGTAAATTAGTTCAACCATTGTGGAAGACAGTGTGGCGATTCCTCAAGGACCTAGAAATAGAAATTCCATTTCACCCATCAATCCCATTACTGGGTATATATCCAAAGGATTATAAATCGTTCTATTATAAGGACACATGCACACGAATGTTCACTGCAGCACTGTTTACAATAGCAAAGACATGGAATCAACCCAAATGCCCATCAGTGATAGACTGGACAGGGAAAATGTGGCACATATGGAATACTATGCAGCCATAAAAAACGATGAATTCATGTCCTTTGTAGGGACATGGATGAACCTGGAAACCATTATTCTCAGCAAACTGACACAAGAACAGAAAATCAAACACCACATGTTCTCACTCATAGGCTGGTGTTGAAGAATGAGAACACATGAACACAGGGAGGGGAGCATCACACACTGAGGTCTTGGGGGGAAACTAGGGGAGGGACAGTGGGGGGTGGGAAGTTGGGAAGGGATAACATGGGACAAAATGCCAGATATAGGTGATGGGGAGGAAGGCAGCAAACCACATTGCCATGTGTGTACATATGCAACAATCCTGTATGTTCTTCATCTGTACCCCAAAACCTAAAATGCAATAAAACATATATATATATATATATATATATATATATATATATGGTATTTACATCTCTAGTCTCTAACTATTGTAGTTGTCTATCTCTCCCTTGATTTCTGCCAGTCTTGTTTCAAGTATTCTGGATTTCTGTTGTTAGAAAGGGAATTCATTACTACCTTTCCTAGAACACTTGTCCTATGGAAATCCACATGGATCTCACTTTTTTTAGGCCTATTCTCAAATATCACCCACCCTACTGGAAGATCCTTTCATCATTAGCCTTACACAAGGTGAAAGACCAACAACCCAACAAACATGACCCCAGCAATCATGCATGCTCAACTTCTTGAATATGTTTTACTTTTTATCTATAAAACTCAAAGCTTCCTTACAATACATAATGGCATTTTATTTTTTTGACTACCCTTCCACCTGAAATTATAAGCTGCACATCAAGTATTTTGTTTTGTTGATTTTAAATCTCTGGCAGTTAGGCCAATGCTTTGAAATTTAGCTTATAGTAGGTAATCATTAAATACTAACTGAACAAATTGAATCAATGAATTAGAGTATTGGTCAGCACACATATTCTGTAAAGTGCCAACTTATAAATATTTCAGGCTTTCCGGTTGTAAGATCCTTGTCACTACTATTCAGTCCTGCCAATATATTTTGGGAAAGTTGTCATAGAGGATACATAAATAAATGAGCATGGCTGTATTCCAATAAAACTTTATTTACAAAAACAGTCAGTGGGAAGGGTTTGGCCCACTATTTGAAATTTGCCAACCCCTGAATTAGAAGAAAATCTCAGTAACTGACAATGATTCTAGGAACAAAACTGTGGCATTGTCTGTATTTCATCAACTGGACATGGTTGTGATTCTTTATTGTGAAAGAGCTAATTACATTCTAATTGTGCCTACCAGCATTGGATTATGTTGTACACT
This sequence comes from Aotus nancymaae, assembly GCF_030222135.1. Taxonomy (NCBI): domain Eukaryota; kingdom Metazoa; phylum Chordata; class Mammalia; order Primates; family Aotidae; genus Aotus; species Aotus nancymaae. The sequence continues at coordinate 68,421,357 of NW_026988422.1, read as the reverse complement.
AACAGCTTTGAATAACTGTCTTAAGAACATAGACATATATACTCCTTAGCATGCATGAATTTAATTTTCATCATACAAATGTTTATTGATCACCTATATGCCTGATACTCTCCTAGATAGGGGGAAACATGTATTAGACATATTTGTTTGCAGTGTTTTAAATAAGATTTAAGATTTTTATTTAATCTATGGCCCCTTTAAAGACCATGTGCTTATGTCATAGTTTGGGCAATGATCCATGTTATCTTGCTTCCCTGGTGGGAGCTGGCTAGATCATGAGGAATGAATAATGGACAGAAACCCATAACATGTGAGACTAAACTTAAAAAAAGATGAGCTGAGGCATAATGTTTACTCTTAGACAATTATCACTTGGAGGCATAGAGATGAGGAAAAAACATAATTGAAGTCTGAGTCCTATTAATAGTGAACTGCTAGAAGGAAGATTTGCCAACTGCTATTGGGGGGATCCCCAGAGCTACTTTGGTCCAGAACCACACTTCAGCCCCAGCCCCTTGTAGGCCTGGCCCTATTACTTATTTACAATAAGTCTTTATTAGGGTTCCATGCAATTAAACAACACTAAACTAGAATACTCCTCAGACTGAATTTTATTATCTAGAATGACCTGTACTCATCATTTTAGCTGAAAGTTCAAACTGTGTCTGGAGTAAGAATTTTCTGCTATTTATCCTTACAGTTGTATTATTCATTCACCTATTTTCAGCACAGGCAAGTGAAGAAATATTTAAGTCAATTATGTTAACTTAGAGAAGAGGTTGCATTTAGGTTTTATTTTTTCAGAAATATGTTATTTCATTTCACTAAAGAGATATTCAGAATTTAAAATAGTTATTTCCCAAGGGGGAAAATTTGGTTCAATATCATTTCCACACTGAAGAAGATATAAGGTGAGAAATTATACCTCAATGTCATCCCTGAATCCTACGTGGCTTTATGTCTGGAAGTATTGGCGGATTTAGTAAAACAGTTGAAAAGAGGGAAAAATCTCAAACGATTGTTAACTCTTGACAATAGCTCTTCTAAACACAGCTATTGAATTTTATTCTCTAGGTTGCTTTTAGGGTTTTGACTCTCCAAAGAGGCTTTCGTGTAGTCCTATTTTGTGCTTCATATTATGATGATTTCTCTGTTTGTATCTTATTCTTATACTTAAACAAGGACGCATGAGATAAAATGAGTAATTTGACCCCAAATAATATAGAACTCTGTAAGTCATAATGTGGGTTGCTTTTTACTCTGAGATGAGAGGAAATGGAGTACAGGAATGACAGGTCCTTTTAAGAAGATCACCGTGACTGCCATATTGAAATGATTTGAAGGTTCAAAGATGCAGGCTATTGTAATCATCCAAGTATGATGGTTTGGGCCAGAATGGTAGTAGTGGAAGGTTGTTAGAAATGGTTAGAATTGGAATATGTATTGAAAATAGAACCAATGGATTTTGCAAATGCGTCATGTGAGATAGAAACAAGTCTTTTGCTTTTAGTTGATTTTTTTTCCCCTAATTATATTGATCAAGTTCTTTCATTCTTTAATGTATCTTCATGCATATATAAATAGTTATACTTAGTTTTGAAATTTATTTTTCAAAACGTATCATACCATATACTCTATTGTGGACATTTATTTACTCATTTTATTTAATAATATGATTGAAGCCTTTTTTGTATCTATACATTTAATTAGTCCCCACTAAGAAAATAAAGTTGTTTTCAGCCTTTTGCTACTAAGCCTAATGCTCTAATAATTAACCTCACACATGAATCGCTTCTCTATGTGTGTATGTCTGTTAGGCAAATCCCCTAAAGCAAGATTGCTGGGTCAAAGCATAAATGGGTATTTGTAATTTGAAGAATTAATCCTCAAATTCAATATTTGAAAAAGTTTTTTGAAAAGTTGCTATTCTTTTTATTTTAAAAAATAATGTTTCTGAAACATCTGTGTAGCTAAGTGATTTGGTTAGGTATGGTTCATTTGTATGTTTACTCTGAAAAGACACAAAGAAAAACATTGTGGAGTTCAACACCAGAAATTTACTGACTTTCCTGGTTGAATATTTTAATATTTATTTCACTCTTGTTTTTATTTGTGTTTCTATAATATTATCATTTTATTGAATATCATTCTGTTAAAATCTTATATAACAAGATAATATGAACTCTAACTGTCAGCCAGCCAGGGTTTGAATCTGGGCTTCACTCCTCTGTGACCTTGGGGAATTTATTCAAACTCTCTGTGACCTATTTCTTCATTGGTAAAATATGAATGATAACCATCCTATCTCATTGGGTTTTTATGAAGTTAAGTAATTTAAAATATTTAAAAGCATTTAGAGCAATAGTTGATACAAATGAACACTACTCAAGTGCTGGAGATTGTTAGAAGTCACCTCATCAATTTTGTAAAAAATGTGGCTACAATAATAATATTACCTTGTTATGCACATTTAATTTCATGGACACAGGAAATTGCAGATAAAAAAGATTAAAAAATTAGTCAATTAGGTTCATTCTCTTTAATTTACAAATAACTTCCTTACATGCAAAACATTCTAATAAAACAAATTGGAAGCTAAAAAGTGTTTTTGGATGATGTCCTGACTTTAATGAGACAACTAGATAGTAACTTCTTTGAGATAGAACAGGCACAACCCACTGTTGGTGTAAATAATTTAAAATGAAGAAAATAAAAGGGTAAAATGGTATTAAATTGTTATTAAAATTTTTTATATGAAATTGTCATACATTTTAATTTAATTAACAGATGGCATTGACGTTGCTAAGGGCCATCTGATATCAACATTTCTCAGTATTATAATAACCCAAAGCTTATTACTCAGTGGTTAAGAAATTTGACAGAGAATCGGTTGAAATTTTAAACAAGAGAACAACCCTCCTTCCCAAAATTATTTAAGAAACTCACTTTATTTCAAAAACTGACAGGACAGGTAGCAGTGGAGAGTAGATGCAATTTGGAGTGTGAAGGGAATCACAAGGGCTGGGAGGTGATAGTGATGCTTTATTGCTTAATCTGAATGCTCATTACATGGGTTTCTTCAGTTTATTAAAATTTACTTAGATGAACATTCATGATATGTGACCATTTAAAAAGATTAGAATAAACATAGCAGGTGTCAATTCCTGCCCTTGTGAGAGCTCACAGTTCCTCAGAGGGACCTCTGGTGGCACACTGGGCAGTGGATTGAAAATATTCCAGGTAGTGATTTGTGACTTTACACTCCAATTTTGATCAGAACAACTTTTTATTTATCTTGTTTAATATGTGGGAATTCTGTTTCTTAAGGTTGCTCAACAAAGTGCCATAAACTGGGTGACTTCAGAACAACCATTTCTTGCCTCACAGTTCTGCGAGCCGGAAATCTAGAATCAAGGTGTCTACAGAGCCGTGGTCCCTCTGAAGACTTGAAAGAAAAATCCTTCCTTGCTCTTTCCAGCTCATGGTAGCCCCAGGTGTTCGCTGTCTTGCAGCTGCAGCACTTCGATGTTTGCTTCCATTGTTATGTGGTGTTCTTCCCTCCAACCCACAGCCCAATGTCTGTCTCTTTGTCTAAATTTCCCTCTTCTTATAAGAACATCAGTCTTATTTGACTAAGTGCCCACTCTAATTCAGTATCACCTCATCTCAACTTGATTACATTTTGCCAAGACCCTATTACCAAATAAGGTCACAGCTGCAGGTACTGGGAGTCAGAACTTTTCATTTAGGGGTATATAATTCAACCCATAATAGCATCCAAGGCTAAAATAAGCTTTCAAAGTAACTGAATTAAAAAATACATTTCCCCAAACCCATACAGTCTTGAGAGTTTTTTAAATTTAGTTTGAATAGTTAAACGGCCTAGGCGTAGCTGAATGTGCCTACCCCTCCAGCCTTAATGAATAATAGATCTACCTTGGAATATGTTGGATCAAGGTGCAAAATCAGCTGTCCCCTTGTGCTTGATGCCTTCTATATAACAAAACAAAACAAAACAAAACAAAACAAAACTCAGTTCACTTCCCAAGAAGTGAGGGAAGGCTGATGGTTTCTCCTTCTCTCATTCCCTCAATCTTCCCTTTGTGCTAGACTGAACATCTTAGTCCTTTTATCTAGAAACATAGCTGGGCTTGATCTTCTAGATGTGAAACTTTACCTCTAAACTTTTAGAAATCCATGTTTTCACCACTGCAAGATGCGCCAAATGTTTTGCTAGCTCAAGTTGAAATCCGGTTGAGTGACATACTTACTATTTATGTATAAATCAACAATGTGCTCCCCTTTGCCGCTCACACCCTTAACATGATTTAATATTTCAACACTGTACAGAGAATTATAGATTTCATTTCTTCTTGAACCACATAATTCACTTTCACATATTAGATCACAAATGATTGGAAAACAGATTCTAATTGGCAGGTAGCCATTTAAGTTAAATCTAGTAGCAAGTGTTAAGCTCTGACACTTTCCTCTTGAAAAGGCTTTTGAAACAAAATTAAAATTCATCATTCAGAGTTGAATGTTTTACGCTGCTGGGAGCTAATTACTACGCGCATCTCAGAAGTGTGTGCTTCTCTCTCTTCCAGGCCACTTGTCTTAAACTGTAGGCTCTGGGTTTTACAATCTGTGCTAAATCCCCAGTTGCCAAATGGGATAAGGGCTGTTTGCACAAATTGTGTTCTCAGGAGACTCTGGTTTGATGCAGGGTGAATGGAATTGGCTGCACCTGCTCATTGTCAGCCCTGGCAGGATTCATTCCTAGTGGAGTGGGATTAACAGCTGTCAACTCTGAGGTCTGCCTGGGAGAAGAGAGTGGGACATCACCAAAAAAATTTCAAAAAATGGAAACTTGTTCAGTCAAAAAGTTTTGAAGAGAACAAAGTTGGCCACTGCTGGGTGTAGTCAACTTTTTAGTGAAGTAAGTTAGGAAATACTGAGGAAGTCCTGGCAAAACCCAACGACTCTTATTTCTTCCACCTCTGCCCAGTGTACCATTACCTACTAGTCTGGGCAAATCATGGAGTGATTGCTTTTGCCTCTTAAGCCTGAAGTGGGCACATTGCCTTAGTTATTCAAGTTCTTTTTTGTTTTGTTTTGTAAAAAACATCTCTCTGGAATTTTTGACACTGCTTCTTAAGTTTCTAGAGACAGCTAATTTTCCGACTGCACTTCGGCCATCCTCTTTGTACTTCTTGGTTGCCTCTTTCTGAGGTTGAACCATTATTTGCCTTACATTATGGCTACTCTTAACTTGATCTTGCATGCTGGGTCCTGTTTTTATCTTTTGCTCTTAATGAGTCTCCATATCACTTTATGTCAATTCTAAACTACTCACATTTTTATTTTATTTACCCCACTTCATTTAACCACTGGCTTCTGAGTTTTCTCTTATTCTTTTGCTTACCCTGTAGCCCAAGAAAGTCAAATGTTTGATACTTGTGTTGCTACTGCCATACCTCCTCATGCGTTGTGGACATTGCTCATCTGTCTACCTCATTGTTCCTTTCTGACCTGGCCTGAGCCATAGTACTCCTCTTAAGATGCTTTTACAGGCAACTCCTGCCAATTTATCAGAGTTGGCACTTGTGATGGGAGCAATTTGATATCGCTGCCTTTGTCTGGGCTTGTAGCCAGGCTCCAAGTTCTCACCCTAGGTCCATAGTGCTCAACCCCAAGTATATAAGCTCAATAAATATTGGTTAGATGAGTAAAATGATGCATATATGAAAAAGCCAGAATTCCTGTACTGGTTATGTAAACTTCAATAGTAGCATTCAAAGGGCAGTTATGTGACTTACTGTTGTGCAGCTTTGAGAAAGTTTTCTACTACTTTATGACTTTATCTGCCCAATGGGGATAATGACAATAGTATCTGCTTTATCGGATTATTGTGAGACTACGACTACAATCCAATGATATCTGCATAGCTCTGAACACATTTTCTGGCATGTTATAGTGCTTACCATTTACTGTTCATTAGTATCATTACTTTTATCAATTAATTGCTATGTTCGCTAAAGCCATCTTTTTGTAGGGTTTCTTCACAATGATGATTTATTTTTGATATTCCAATACTATCTTTTTATATACTTAGGAATAGTGTGTTTGCCAAGTATATAGCTTTGTCTTTATAACTGAGGAGCCAGTTTGGCACTTTTTTTTTTTTTTTTGGAGACAGAGTCTTGCTCTGGCACCAGGCGCCAGACTGGAGTGCAGTGGTGCAATCTCAGCTCACTGCAATCTCTGCCTCCTGGATTCAAGCAATTCTCCTGCTTCAGCCTCCAGAGTAGCTGGGACTACAGGTGCATGCCACCAAGCCCATCTAATTTTTGTATTTTTTAGTAGAGATGGGGTTTCACCATGTTGGCCAGGATGGTCTTGATCTCTTGACCTCATGATCTGCCCACCTCGGCCTCCCAAAGTGCTGGGATTACAAGCGTGAGCCACAGCGCCAGGCCCAGTTTGGCACTTTTAAATGCCCAATAGGGAGGAAGCTTCCTGAATGAAGAAAGGCATATTCGTTATCTGGATTGGTTTGGTTTTCCTTTTCAAATAGACTTGGTCTTGTCCTACAAAATTATTTACTACTGATATTTTTGTATGGAAAGCTTTGGTTAACGTTAGCAGTTAATCATTTGAAACCACCTGATACCTGGGGCTGTTTGTACAGGCATGATTGTACAAGCATACACAAATATGCAAGCATCTTTCTGATACAAGTATGTGTTTTGGGATATGCAGTTAACAAGAGAGCCCTCTTTTCTCTCTGATTTGAAATTAACTAGGCAAATGAGTCTTTTTTATACATACAGAATAGTAAATATGATGAGAATGATTATAAACCTGACAGCTATACTTGGCTTTTGTATCACATCATTGAACCGTCCAAGGGAACACACTCATGTAGAGTCCTGAATTGAGAGATAACATTGTCAAGATAATGAAACTGTATTTAATGATCACTTAACTGGAAGTTTTATATAAAATACAAATGGAAACTTATACAAAAGGGGTAAAGGCATTAACAGTCAGAAGCTGCAGCTATTTCTACCATTAATGTAAAAACCACCTCTCTTCTTTAGATGACATGTTGCTGCAAGAAACTACCATTAGTGATACTAATGATGGATTTTTTTCCTGAGCTGTGACTCATTTATTGTTAAAAGTAAACAGAGAAACAAAAAAATATTAAAGTTGGTATGTCTGTATTAAGGAATCATACAAATTATTATTATTTAATTTTGCCTATAAATTCTGATTCTTTATTTCTTTTTTCCTGCTTTTCATTGGGAACAAAAATATCAGAAAAAAAGAATGATATGCTCTTATAACGTACTTCCTGTCAAATGGAATTTTTCAAGCTTTCTACAGCATTTTAAGATCTGCTTGATGAGCCTTTCACTATTCCTCTTAGGTGATTATTGATAATTTGATTTTCTTATGCTAATTTTCCCTCAAAATTTAGCCTATAGACATATTTTTAAAGTATTTGCTTATTGTTTCTATTTTTATTCCACCCTTTCCTGGAAGCACAGTTTTACCACATTGAACATTTCCTTTTGTTCTTTTTTTTTTTAATTGCATTTTAGGTTTTAGGGTACATGTGAAGAACATGAAAGATTGTTGCATAGGTACACACATGACAGTGTGATTTGCTGCCTTCATCCCCATCACCTATATCTGGCATTTCTCCCCATGCTATCTCTCCCCAACTCCTCACCCCTACTGTCCCTCCCCTATTTCCCCCTGACAGATCCTGTGTGTGATGCTCCCCTCCCTGTGTCCATGTGTTCTCATTGTTCAACACCCACCTATGAGTGAGAACATGCAGTGTTTGATTTTCTGTTCTCATGTCAGTTTGCTGAGAATGATGGTTTCCAGGTTCATCCATGTCCCTACAAAGGACACCAACTCATCGGTTTTTATGGCTGCATAATATTCCATGGTGTATATGTGCCACATTTTCCCTGTCCAGTCTATCATTGATGAGTATTTGGGTTGGTTCCAGGTCTTTGCTCTTGTAAACAGTGCTGCAATGAACATCCGTGTTTATGTGTCCTTATAGTAGAATGATTTATAATCCTTTGGATATATACCCAGTAATGGGATTGCTGGGTCAAATGGAATTTCTATATCTAGGTCCTTGAGGAATCGCCACACTGTCTTCCACAATGGTTGAACTAATTTACACTCCCACCAACAGTGTAAAAGTGTTCCTATTTCTCCACATCCTCTCCATCATCTGTCTCCAGATTTTTTAATGATCGCCATTCTAACTGGCATGAGATGGTATCTCAATGTAGGTTTGATTTGCATTTCTCTAATGACCAGTGATAATGAGCATTTTTTCATATATTTGTTGGCCTCATGTATGTCTTCTTTTGTAAAGTATCTGTTCACATCCTTCACCCACTTTTGAATGGGCTTGTTTGTTTTTTTCTTGTAAATCTGTTTTAGTTCTTTGTAGATTCTGGATATCAGCCCTTTGTCAGATGAGTAGACTACAAAAATTTTTTCCCATTCTGTTGGTTGCTGATTCACTCTAATGACTGTTTCTTTTGCTGTACAGAAGCTGTGGAGTTTGATTATATCCCATTTGTCTATTTTGGCTTTTGTTGCCAATGCTTTTGGTGTTTTGGTCATGAAGTCCTTGCCTACGCCTGTGTCCTGAATGGTTTTGCCTAGATTTTCTTCTAGAGTTTTTATGGTGTTGTGTCTTATGTTTAATTCTTAAATCCACCTGGAGTTAATTTTAGTGTAAGGTGTCAGGAAGGGGTCCAGTTTCTGCTTTCTGCACATGGTTAGCCAGTTTTCCCAACACCATTTATTAAACGGAATCCTTTCCCCATTGCTTGTTTTTGTCAGGTTTGTCAAAAGAACAACTACTGCATACACAGGTCTGACCTGGGGAAACATTCTTTTTGAGGTAACTTGCTCTTTGGTACTAATTGCAATATAGAATTTGACAAAAAACTATCTAAAGAAATACAAGAATAATTTAAATGGCCTGAAAGCTCAGGTTCAGCTATAAGCTTCTATAAAATAAAAAGGAAGAATTATGTTCTATAGGGAATACAGTTTCAATATAATTTCAGTGCTAAATATAACTGAAATTAGAACTGTGAAAATAATATGATACCAATAGAAACATGTATCTGTCAAGATTGCTATTCTGATATCATCATCCTTTCAATTACATGGGCTATAGCTCCAATGTACTTTATGTAAACTGAACACATTTGGTTAAACATGTTTGTATGGCTATTTTGTGCAGTTAAAACTCAATAAAGTAAGTTTTTAACTGTGTGAGATAAACATATCTGTATATCATAAAACAAACCCTATTGATAAAAATCTAAAATAATAAACATGCTTTATCTATCTAGGTGTAAGAAAGAAGCAAATTTAGAAATTCCTCAAAAATCAGCCATCTTTCTAATATTTCTCCAGAGACTGATGGAGACTAATACCTAGTTGAGGCCTGAGATCAATGACTTGATTTACCTAGTTGGTGACTTTATCTCTAATTGATGGGGATGTAACTGGTGAATGAATTTTCCTTCTACTTAATTCAAATGGTTATGGATCTTTGCACTGAAACAAAATGTTTCACCTTGATAACAGGCAAAAGATGCAAAAGATGCATTGTTTCTTGAATGATTAATTTTTTCAAAAGCTGACATAATATCATTGTTTAGACAACATGGAAAAAGGTTATTATCATAAACTACATCCAGAATAAATCAGAATTATAAACAAAATAATCCAGAAATTGTTTAAGTGAATATTTCACACCTGGGGATTTGAGGAACATGCCATAAATGCCATAAACACAACAGAAGTTCCCTAAACCGTTCTCCGCTTCACTGATTAGCAAGACGAATGAGACTCTCCACTCTGTTCCTGACCAATATTCATCATAGAAGTAATATTAATAGATTATGAAATACTTTTTAGTGTATCTAGGCATTTCTTCTCTTATCATTAAGTTGTATCCTTACCAATAAACAGTTATTTCATCAATATATATTATGAATATTATGTACAAAAATACTAGTCTAGGTTCTGATGATATAGAAGCTAAACAAATAAACACACAGGTAAAAATTTTTGGTTTTGATACATTCTATTTTGAAGAGAGAGAGATAATAATTTGCAAATATAAAAGATACAATAATTCAGATAGTATCAGTTTTTATTTCTGTGTAACAAATCATCACAGTCTTAATGGCTTAAAGAATCAGTCATCTTATTTGCTTCTGATTCTGTGGACTAGAAATTTGGGTGGGCTCAGCTGTGTGGTTCTTCTGTTCATTTCCCCTGAGGTCAGTAATGCAACCTGTAGTCATCTCATGGGTCAAACTGAACTGTGTGGCATAAGGTAATCCGACTCACATGTCTTGCTTTTGATTTAGCTGTTGTCTTCTGGTCTAGGGGGCCTTATCTTGGAAAGCTTGCTTGTGCTTTGTAAGACTTCTCATTCTCCAGCAGTCTTCTTCACATCGCATAAAGCCAAGGCAGCATTCCAAGAGAGAAAAAGTAAAACTGGGAAGGCTTTTGAGGAGTAAGCATAGGAGTTCCCAAAAGATCACCTCTACAATGTTCTTTTGGTCAAAACAATTTATGAGGCTAGATCATATTCAATGAATGGAGAAATAGACTTCTCTGTTGGTCAAAAAAACAGTGCCATTGATAATGATTGGATACATTGATACAAGGGTAGGATAGACTATTGTGGCCATTTTTTGGTAACCATTCAATCATTGATAGCAATAAACATCATGGAGAAAATGAAGCAAGAAAGAAGATAGCAGATGCCATATTAAGGGGAAGGAATCCTAGTAAATAAGAAGTGATGTGTGGAAAACTTGAGATATAGAGGAGTGAGGCATATAGCTATTTGGGGGAACATATTACATGCAGAGGAAACAGCAAAGGTCATAAAAGAGACATGCATTTGGACTGTTCAGAGAAGGAGGAGGTGGCCAATCTAGCTAAAATGGAGTGATACAGAGGAAAGGTAGGAGAGGATGAAATCAAAGTCATAGATATGCATCACCAAAAGGGTTTTCACCCTTACTCAGCACAATGTGGGAAGACCTTGGAAGATTTTCAGAAGATGACTGAAGCAATTTATTACAGTTTTAAATATTCATCCTAGTTGCTGTGTTGAAAGTAGATTATTGGGAATAAGGCCAGAAACACAGAGATTAGTTAGGAAACTTTTCCACTAATCCAGATAAGATATCCTTGTTTCTCAGACCAGGATCATAAATAGTGGAGGATTAAAATGTGGTTATATTCTGAATATATTAAGGTAGTGCCAATGAGATATGATGACAAATTGGATACAAGCTATGAGAAAGGGAAGGCAAAGATGATTCCAAAATTTTTTGGCATAAACAATAGGAACACTGGAGTTGCTCTTTTATGAGATAGAGAAGATTGAGGAAAAGGGGAGGTGGAACTATATTTGGAGTTTGTGGTCAGATGTTGTCTTAGCCTGGATTCTCCAGAAAATAAAACTGCACCAATGTTGTAAAGGCAAGTAATTCATGGAGAGTTTGATCAGAAAACAATAGTGGAGACAGAAAAAAGCAGGGAAAACTCAATATGTTGCTTAATTGGCCACCTGTAAAGATCACTTGTTCCTTAACCTGAGAGATGGCTTGAAATTTATCTAAGAGTGATATGGTCTGAGAGAGGAAAGAGTAAGCAAATACCCATGGACTGCCATTCCCTTTTGGCACTGAGATTTTACCATTTGGGTTTCTGGGCTTCTAAATGAGCATGCATGATTACTAAGTGGGTCTGGGTTTCCATAAAAGTCCTGTTATTACATCAGTCCTATTATTACCCCTTTGTGGTAAGAAGCCACCCTTTTCACAACTTAAGATATTTTTCTTTCTTCCTTAAATTCACTGTGCATTAGAAGCCCCTTCAAGTTTGCAATCTCTACAAATACTTAATGTTAAAGGGTTAGTGAAGAAACATCCTTCTCATGATGGAGCTGATCCTAAGTCATGATTATATTCTTCATCATCCATTTTCCTTTCATTTATAGGTTTCTTTCAACCTAGATCATTATTTCATTCGATGTGGGTTGCTTACTTGAAAGATTAATTGAGATCTTCATCATGAGGGATCTGAAGGCTTAGTTGCTTTGCACCTATTGGACCATGGACCATGCAACTATCCATTCACCACTGTTACAGGGAACATACAAAATTACATCCCTGGCTTTTAGACATAGCCATTCTTGGCTCCATATGCAGCAGCAACACTGTCTTCTCTGGTAAACAGGATTGATTTCTCCCATCAGCATAAAAAAACTTTTCTTTGTTTGTGGGATCACTGGAAAGAGGAACCCAAATGTTCAGGAATAGTTTTAATTTCAAGTTCAATGGGACACTTTCTATGTCTCATGGTGAAAGCATTTCATGGAAATGCATTTGTATAGCCCAGTGGAACCCAAGACGGAGAAAGCAAGCATAAATTCCACTGTATGCCACTGAGAGTCACAGTGTAAAAGGTCAATCTTAGACCTTTCTGTTGCTTCCTGGACATGAGTGTTCTCGTTATAGGGCCTGAGCATCATTTGTTGTTGATTTGCTCAGCGTATACACTGCACTGTGGACAATGCACTCTTTCCACAGAATACTGTCACTGAGCTGATGTCTTAACTGAGACTTTCAAAAGCCATTTTGCTGTTCTATTGAGCTGTTTATATCATGGTGTTGAAATAGAAGAAAAAATCAGAGAAACCCCATAGAAAAAAATAAAATTCATGCATTTCATCCATATGAACTTTCCAGAATCACCCATAAATATCACTGGAGCATGTTTCATAGTAGAGCTGTAAGTTCTCCCTGGATAATGAATTATGATGCCTACATTTTGTTCTCATTCTTTTTCCAAGTATCTCCATAATTGTAAAGAAGGTATTTCATTTCTGTTATAAGATTCTTAATCTGCAAATTGAGAAGGTTGGGCTTATAATTAATTGTCAAAGTTCCTCCAAACCTTAACATAGGATGCTTTTATGTTTAGTAAACACAATTTAAATAAACATTATTGAGCATCTATGTTAGTCCATACATTATGATAAGGGTTTTATATGCATTTTTTTATGTTGTCCAAAAAGTCTTTGAGTCTTAGAGATCAACAATCTTATTAGTGTACAATTAAAAACATTGAGCAGCATGTATTTAATTACATGCTCATAATCATATATCCAAATAATTTTTGAGCTAGGGTTTGAGTTGGTATTTGACTTTAGAACCTTTACTTTTAATTCCGATGCTATATTAAATCAAGATTTCTGAAAATTCTATTGTTAATAATAAAATAATATTTCTTTATATGTGAAAAATGAGTTGCTTCACATCATTTTTCACTATTGTTATATTTATGAGAAGAAAATGTTAAAAAGCCTTTAGTTAAAAAAGAAATGCAATTGGAATTTAACATGATGCTATTTTCTATTCTTAGGGATTTCTGTAGTAGTCTGTTCTACTTCCTTTATCTATATTAATGAGCCCAGCTATTTTTCTCTCCTTTTTAGGCTTCAGATTATCATAATATGAAAACACAGTTACGTCATGATGCTTTACTCTTCTAGGAGGCGCTACTTCTCCCTGAACACAAAGGATTATTCATAGAACCAGTGTCCTCCACTTTGCCTCCCGGGAATAAATGTATGCATATGTTTATACAGTAAAAAAGATTCTAGAAGATGAATTTGATATTTCCTTTTCCAGCAGCCTTTCCTTGCTTTTAATAGCTTCCAACATAATCAATAGGCCTTCATGCACCTCAAAAATATTTAACTTCCTTTGAGTACCCAATAGTTTCAGTTCCTACCCTGGGTCATATAGAAACAGACTTGCTCACATGCCTTATGAATACTTTTTCTTTTTTCATTCTTAGATTCCAAGGCAGTTCCAGTTATCCTTTCATTGATGTCCTCTACTTTGGTTAGTTTAAAAAAATCAATCTTATAGTATACTACATAGAACTTAGTGTCTCTGGGTGGAATTTTACTGTTTTCTTTGTGTTCCTAACTTTCTCATAGCCATTCCTGTAAGAGATATTTTTCTGATCTGACTGTGTTTCAGCCTCTCCTAATTTAATGTTATCAAAAAATTTTATTAACATGCAGTTTGCACCCTGTTGCAGATCATTATCACTAAACCTGAAGAAGTCCACTTAATATTTTTCCCAGAAGGCTCCAGCACCTATTAATCATAACCCTTTACTTATGATTTTTAAGTTCATTTTAATTAAAGTGACTACATATTCCCTGAGCTAATCTGAGCAGAATTTACCAGGAAACCTGCATAATCCTTTTCCTTCCAAGGTCTTAAACTGTTTTAAAGATAATCATTATAAATAGTTTCTACAGTCTGTATATATTGCTTACCATATCAATTATAAACTCTGTTGCATGTCATTGAAGGTATCCTACAATTTCTTATTTTTTCTTTATATGGTACTTATATTTTAAACTAAGATTTATAAAATACCCAGCACTATCAACTTCTCTTCGCCCATAGGAGTAGCTCTGACAATCCTTTCAAATATCTTACTCTGAAAATTGCTTTGGCTAATGTTTCTCCCTTGCAATGCCCTCTTCCTTACTTTTAGCCAGTACTTTCCTTTTTCTTGCTTTTAAAATGTATTTGAGCTTTTAATTATTTGTTCCTCAATTTTGCATTTTGTATATGTTCACACACATTCACACACACATACAAATGCACACATACATATATGTATATTTTTTTCTTACTCAGTTCAAAATATCATGGACTACCTGGCTCATACAACAGAAATTTACTTCTTAGAGTTCTGGAGCCTGGGAAGTCCATAAATCAAGGCATCTGCAAATTTGGTGTCTGGTGAGGGCCCTCTTCCTGGTTCATAGATGTCTGACTTATTGCTGTGCCTTCACATGGCAGATCTTTCATAGACTTTGGTCTCAGTTCAGTGCTCAGTTCCTTTTCTTCCCTCTGAGCCTCGATTTTTCTTACAGAGGGAAAGACCAGGCCTAACCAATTGACTGCTTTCAGTTTTCTGTTACGTGATTGATGCATTCATAATGTTGAGACTCTGAAATAATAACCTCAGGTGCAGACCTAAAAGCAAAGTTTTTCTCTGGCCTTCTCCTGGTTTCCTATCTCTCAGCCTCATTCTCCTCCAAGGTTAGCCATAGAAACTAGAATCCCTCTTCCCCAAGGCAGGTCATAGAAATCAGAACTCTTTTTTCCCAAAGCCAGCTATAAAACCTAAAATTAATACTCAAAACTTCTCTCCACTGGCCATAAAGAAATGATCTGACCTACTTTGTTTGGCTATAGGTCATAAGACCACATTCCAGAAAGGTCCTGCAGGAAGGAATGCATGCTCAGAGAGGGAAGAGGAACCTAGACAAACAGGCCTTGCTATGTTTATCCAGTCAATCTGTTAGCATCAAATCATACTTCTATATGGGTATCTATACTTTGTTGATTCTAAGCATAAAATGGACAATTCTCCCGGTAGCTTTGGGTCTTCCTTCCGAAGGCTTCTGTATATACATTAAATACATGTATATGCATATGCCGTCTCTCCAATTAATCTGCCTTTGTGAATTGAGTTTTGAGTGAATCATCAGAGGCAAAGGGAAAATTTTCCCATGGCCTCTATGATAACTTTAGCTCCCAGTATTTTTAAATTTGAAATGACATGCATACTCAATGAAAGTAACTCTACCAATGTCAGTCAAATTTAGTCCTGTCAAATTTAGTCCTTCTTTTATGCCTTCTTACCCCATCCCTGCCCTGCCACATATCAGCAAGGTTTTGTAACCATAAATTACCTTTGACAACTTAAACTGAGAGTAAATGATGTTGCATATTTTAAAATCCACTTTGTCTAAAATTGCCCTTAATTTTATAGAAAAATACCTTATTTAAACCTTCATATAAAGTATTATTTCATTATTCCCAAATAAATAAAGTTCTTTTTAAATAAAATTTCCAGTTAAGTATATTGATACTGTAGAAAACCAGACTCATATTTGGAAATGTCATTCTTCTAAGGTCTTAATCCTAGGGTCATTTTATCTACCTGATCTTTATGTGTTATCTTCTTTCTCCATAAGTAATTCATCTCCCTGCTTTAACTTCAATGACATTAATATAACCGCTAACAGCACAATTATCATTTTTATTATGTGACACTTATCTAAGATTGGATTATTAAAGATTGCAAACAATTCAAAGAAACAGGCACATATTTGATAATGTTCAGGACAGCAGGGTGCTATTCTGTTTAAGTCCTTTTTAACACAAAGAACTAAATAAATGATAACTAACCATGATAACTAAAGAGCTCAATGAAATCCCACTATGTGGAGGGACATAAACAGTTAATTTGATCTATAAACATTTACAAATTAGGCAAAAATGTATGTGTCTAGTAATACAAATAAGAAAAGTTTCAATATTTTAGTTCTGTATTCAGCCACATCAAACATTTTTAAAGTCACTCATTTGAGCCCAGTAGTGTGTCGGAGTAATGAATACACGGCTATTCCCTGGCTCTAAGGAATTTGTAGTTTGTTTATTGATTCATTCATTTAATTTGTTAGTCAAAGTCAATCAACAAACACTGAGAGATTCACAGTCTCAGTTTCAGAGAAGTGTGCCTTGTGCTGCTAAAGAAGGATATGCTGATCCCTTAAACTTAAATGTGAGCATTTATGTCATTGTAGCATGATGATTGGTATGGCAAGTAAGAATGATTTTCCAAGTACACAACCACTTGCTAAGACAGGGTCACCTTGAATCCTTTTAAATGAAGTGTGTTTGCTTTGCTGAGCCCTTGAAAATTAAACCCTGTGTTTCACAGTAATCGTGAAAAGTACACATTTCTCTGAATAAAGGAATGAAAGAATGTATTCCCCAATGACTAAGTGGGAAGAAGAGAATGAAGTAGGAATGAGAACAGAAATAGAAGGAAGACAGAGCTGGAGGAGACATGGAAGCTATAGAACACTGAGTGGAGTTCATCACAAACTCTCTTCATGACTCCTTCAAGTTAACTTTTTTTTTAATGCTATAAAACTCACAAACACACAGTGGGATTGACTGTGGTTGGAATGTGACCAAAAGCTGAGTTCATTTTCTTAGATGGCACGTAAAATGATTCACAGAAGCAGGTCATGGAAAGTTATGGCTAAGAAGAGAGAACCTGGTAGAGATTAGACCCCTGGGACTGAGCATAGCTTTGCAGGAGGCATTATGGACTTCCAGAGCTCAAGTTGTTGTGATTTAGGCCAAGATCAATTTCTATGTGTTAGAAGGTTAAGTTCTCTTTCTTCTAAGTATGACTCTTGGAGACTACATCTACCCACCCCCGTGCACATGTGCACATACATATACACTTATGTATATGTACATATCATTTATTATATTCTTTGCATTCTATATATTATATTCCATATGTTCTAAAACAACTCAGAATTGATTATTTATAAGTTTTAAATCCTGAAGAAGGAGAATGAGAGGCTTATGAGCAAATGCTTCCCAGATGTGGCAGCCTTGAAAAATGAATAGGATTTGACCATGAGGAATTTATAGAAAGGGTATTTCAAATGGAAAAAAAAAAATAATGTGAGCAAAGGCTAGGAGTTCATTGTTCCCCTGTGAGAGAGCACCATAAAATTTAACTAGAGGAAGTACATTTGGCCTCCATGAGTGACTTGCCTTGATTTTAGGCTACTCTTTGCATATTAAGTTTGGGAATTTTAGGATTGGGACATGATCAAGCTTTCAACTATGTTCAGTTGCTTAGAAAAGGAGAGAATCTGGATTTAAGTAAAAATTAATGCTAGATTGTCTAAGTGAGAAGAGTTTTACATCATCTAGAACAGGGGTCTCAAACCCCTGGCCTACAGACTGGTACTGGTCTGTGACCTGTTAGGAACTGGGCTACACAGCAGGAGGTGAGCGGCAGTGAGCTGAGCTCCGCCTCTTGTCAGATCAACTGCAGCATCAGATTCTCATAGGAGCCAGAACCCTGTTATGAACTGTGCATGCGAGGGATCTAGGTTGTGGGCTCCTTATAAGTATCTAATGCCTGACGATCTGTCACTGTCTCTCATCATCCCCAGATTGGACCCTCTAGTTGCAGGAAAACAAGTTCAGGGCTCTCACTGATTCTACATTATGGTGAATGTCTAATAATTACAGAAATAACTTGCACAATAAGTAAAATGTGCTTGAATCATCACAAAAACCTCCCCTCCACACACCAGTCCTTGAAAACACTGCCTTCCACAAAACCGATTCTTGGTGCCAAAATGCTTGAGAACTGCTGATCAAGAGAATCCCAAAATTTTAATACACTCTGTCTCTAGTTATTACAGTTTCTCTCCTAGCAGGCTGGGATAGGTAAAAATAACTGAATTGACAATATCAGATCTTAATAGCAAATAGGCCTGCAAATAGGTCACATTTTTGTGAGGAAACGTAACAAAGTGATCTGAATTAATTTCTTCATCTTTTTCCCTGTTTGTGTAGAAGCTCATCATATTCCTAAACTGTGAATAAAACACATATAAATTAATGTGCTCACAGACTGTATTTGCTAACTACATATATAAGCTTTTTAAATGTTGGAGAAATATATATTGATCAATAATTGATTCTTAAATGAAATTATTTCTATTTTGATCATATTTCCAAATTTTGAGACTAATGAACTAACACTTATTGAAATTTACCATGTACCAGACATTGTGCTAAGCATTTTATATGTATTACAATGGCTCCTAATTCTACCATCCTTATAAATTTCTTAATTAAGTCCTGAAAGATAAAATACTAAAATAATGCCACCTATGTTAGTGGATAACATTTTTTGACCACTTCGATATTGTATTTTTTCAAACATTTTATCACTTATATTTTAAATTTTTATTTTACTTATTTTAAATGTTTTCAAAGCTACATTTTAAAAAACTTTACATTGTAAGTTTTATTTATTTATTTGTTTATTATATTTTTGGGACAAAGCTTTGCTTGTCACCCAGGCTAGAGTACAGTGGCACAAACACAGCTCACTGCAGCCTCGACCTCCCAGGCTCAATCAATCCTCCCACCTCATCCTACTGGGTAACTGGGATCACAGGTGCACACCACCATGGCTGGCTAGCTTTTTCATATTATTTGTAGAGACAGGGTTTTGCCATGTTGTCCAGGCTGGACTGACACTCCTGGGCTCAAGTAATTTACCCACCTTGGCCTCCCAAAGTGCTAGGATTACAGGCGTAAGCCACCACACCCAGCCTATCATTTATTTTTTAAGATAACTTCATGACTTAAATTTTATTACTATTTCATTTTTAAATAAGTAATTGAAAAGTAGAAAGGTCAAATAATTTGTTCCAGCTCACCTGTCTACTAAGTAATGAAGCAGAATTGAAACCCAGGTAAATTCATCTTAGAAACCATTCATCTTAGAAACTTTGAGCAGTGAACTATTTCTCTAAAGTTTTAGATAGTAAATATTTCAGCTATATAGACTGGATTGTTTCTGTCACAGGAACTCAAGTTGGCTATTGTAGCACAGGAGCAGCTACAGACAGTATGTAAAAGAATGAGTGTGGCTGTGCTTCAATAAAATGTTATTTGTAAAAACAAGCAGTGAGCCAGATTTGGCTCATGGACTACAGTTTATCAGCTCCTGCTCCACAAGAGTAAAAACACATGCTAATGCATGGCACCATTTATACAGGTCCTAAATTGTATTGCAGCACTACAAAAATATTGTTTTAAAAGAGGGCCAACACGAGCCCCTTTCCACCATTATACTTTATGACAACCACTATGTTTCCTTAGAAAGCATATTTTTAAGTCACATCTTGAATATATGGAATACAGTATAGGAAATCCCATTTTAAAAACCAGATCCATATAACACCTTGCTCACTTGTTTATTTCTAAGCAATTTGTTCCATGCATTGGCTGAACGAACAGTAGTATTACTAAATCAACAAACATTTATTGAAGTGATAACAGCCATTGGAATAGCTACTGAGTATAGAAAGTTCAGTAAGGAATGACCTTGACTTTAGGAGTCGAAAATTAGCAGATTAGAAAAGATATGAAAGCAACCATGTTATGATTCAGTGGGATGAGTACAATAATACCTGTAAAATCATGGAAGTTCTAAGAAAAGAAAAAATACATTTGATGGAAAAAGTCTTTGAGTTTTCTTATGCAAAGGTGGTATTTGAACTGATTTATATTGGAGGAGATTTCCAGATAAAGGAGGCATCCTAGCCAGAAGCAATGGTGTATGAAAATGTACTGAACCACCATTGTGTGGGGATGCTTGGGGAACAGCGAGAAATGCTGCTGAATGAGAATACCTCTGGGCCAAGATGGAGGAGGTAAGATGGAGAAGTGGCAAGAGAGAGGTTTCAGAAAGTATTCATGTTAAAAATTTAGGGATTTTTTTAAAAGCAGAAAAGAGGTAAGGTGATGAAGCAGGCAGTGACTTAATCACAATTGTTTTTCAACTTAAAGAGCTAGTTTTTCAGAGGCTTTATGGTGAGGTTTTGAGGAATATGTTTAGATAATTTCTTCCCCTAGGTGGGCAAATTAGTTCAGGTCTCTACTGTTTCTTACTATGCTGTCATCCCAGCCTTCTAAATGTTCCCACTCTCTCCACTTTTACTGTCTCCATGGTTTGCCTTTTCCAGAATGTCATTTAGTTGGATTGTCAGTATGCAGTATTTTCAGAATGGCTTCTTTTACTTAGTAATATACGTTTAAGAGTCTTCCATATGTTTTCATGGTTTGATAACTCATTTCTTATTAGTGTTTAATAACATTCCATGGTCTGATATACCATAGTTGATATATCCATTTATTTATTGAAGGATATTTTTGTTGCTTCCTTTTTTTGAAATTATGATAAAAACACTAAAAACATCTATGTGCAAGTGTTTGTGTGACATGCGTTTTCAATTCATTTGGGTAAACATCTAGGAGCAATATTGCTAGATGACATGGTAAGAGTATGATTAGTTTTATAAACTAAACTGCCAGGCCAGGCACAGTGGCTTATACTTAAAATCCCAGCTCTTTAGGAGGCTGAGGTCAGAGGATTGCTTGAGGACAGGAGCTTGAGACCAGCCTGGGCAATAGAGGGAGATCCCATTTTCCCATCTTAAAAAAATAAAATGAAAGTATTAGCCAGTGTGATGGAGCATGCCTGTGGTCCCACCTACTCGGAGGCTGAGGTGAGAGGATCACTTGAGCCTGGGAGGTGAAGGCTGCAGTAAGCCATGATTGCACCACTGTACTCCAGCCTGAGCAACAGAGTAAGACTCTGTCTCAGACAAAAAAAAAAAAAAAAAAAATAGCAAAAAAATGGATCTTGGTGATTCTAATAGATTGTTTAGGTGGATCTCATTGTACTTTAATTTTCAATTTTGTAGTGTCATATGATGTTGAACTTTTTCATATGCTCATTTGCCATCTGTATATCATCTTTGATGCCAGTTTACATATTTTGCTCATTTTTAAATTGGGCTTCTCCCCAATTATTCTGCTTCAGTGCGTTTTCTGCTTTGCACTGAAATCTGACCTTACTGCTATATTGCCTCCATGAGTAAAACCTTTCAATGGCTGTCCACTGCTCTTAAGAATAGAGACCAACACTATCTGGCTGTGCTCACATCACCTGCCTCAGCTAGCACCAACCACATGCTGCTTCTCTTTGTCCCTAAGACATGGGCTATCTTTCATTCCACATTTGTACATTTATGACAGCTTCAGGATCTTCTTAGAGTCTGTCTACTTTGCCTCAACAGGTACCTATCTTTCTGCTAAATAACTTGTCATAAAAATTTCAGCTTAGCTTCCTTTCTCAAGGAGGCATTTCTTAACCTTAACAAATTAAGCTGGTTCCTTTCCTATAAAACTGGTTTACTTCCCTTGTCTTTTGTGATATGTATCAAGATTATATTTAAATAAATGCTTAATTAGTTGCTTGCTGAGATATAGTTCCTTCTAGGGAATAGACATAATCATTTCTGTTATGATGCTATTACCTGGGCATAGTATTATTGTACCTTGCCGGTAGCAGGAATTCATATTTGCTCAGCTGAACTAATGAATGTCCTTAGATAAACTTGGGTTGTATTCTAACTCTTCCAATTCTTACCTGAAACATCTTAGGTAAGTCTTTTGTCAAGATTAGTTTTAGTTTCTTACCCCAAAGATGTGATAGATAATAATTCCCATTTGACAGATTTGTTTTTTAAGGATTAAATGAGATACATTAATTTCATGCTTTGTAATCTGTAAGGCAATATGCACGTGATTTATTTTTATGATTGAACACTTACTTTCAAAATTGTCTATAAAATGAAGATTAAAATGATTAATACACAGATTAATACTTGGTGGCTGATAAATCTGCCTTACGGATACCTTCAAATCCATTCTGTTTATTCTTAGTATATAGTGTTTAGACTAAAATAATCCTGGAATCAGCTTCTTTGCAAGTTGTGATTCTTATAACACAGCTTTGGGCCTTGTTGGCTTTTCTCATCATCTGTATTCTGCAGGCTCTGGGTGATAATCATTTTATAGATTTAGGATAACAGTTTCATATTATTCATTTTTAACTGATTGCTCACTTCAGCAGAGTAATCATTTTAGAATCTGTTAATGATCCCCTTTGATGACTTTTATAGACACAGCACCACATATTATGTATCTGCAATGTATAAATATCTGGGATTGTTTTTAATTGTGAGACGAGGTTTGTCCAAAGGAATCAAGGAAAGCACAAAACCACAATCAGTGTCACATAAAAGGTACAAATTAACATCAAGAAACATAATTACCTTGCAATTGCAATCCATCATATGTATGTAGATAATATGCTTCTTTAATGTGAGTATGAAAATTTTTTTCTGAAAGCAGATGCTTCCTCCTGCCATGTGGAATGTGTCTGTATGCACCTGAGTCTTGCTTCTTTGTGGCAGCCAAGATAAATAAAGCAAAACCGTCTCCTGAAAAGCACTGGCAGAATATCTGCAGACCATTAATCTTCATCCGCCCTCATTTTGCAGGCAGTATATATGCCACTTTCCACATTTATGTAGGGATCTTCTTTCCAACTTTTTTCTTCTTTCCTCACTCACCCATGCTCAACTGTGGTTCTTCCTTGCATAATTCTATTTGATAGATATAGTATCTTAACATACAATGATTCAAAGTTGTCAATAGCAGTTAATATTTTACCTGACTGTGTGACTTTATATTATCCTATAAATGTACTAAGAAATTGGTCCCTCTTGACTCATTACTAGAAGCCACAGTTTTGCTTATTTCTATTCTATTATTTCTTGACTGTCTCTTCCTTTCTAAGACCCTCCTCTTTGCCTATCTTAATACTCAACTTCATCAATTCATCACTTTGTTTTGTAAGTCCTTATCATCAGTTTAATTTTTCCCTTCACAGTTTTATATGGCCTTTGCCTGTGTTAACACAATGCTCAATGAATTAGGTAGTAAAATTTCATTTAAAATATTTTAACCTGCATATCTATGAAAATTGTTTATTCCTTTTTCAACCAGTTGTTTGGAAACTATGGAAGCACATTTGTTTTTCCCTTGGGGATGGGGTCAAGAAAAATAACACATGACTTCCAACCCCCTGACTCTTTCATATAATTGACTTTTTTCTTTGGATTTCAAATTTCTTTCCTCTGTTTTCATTCCTAATCAGTGGCATCTTGAACTTAAAGTACGAGAGCTTTACCTAAATTTAATAGTTCAGAATCCTAAATTCAGTACTGAAACAAATTACTGATTTTTAGTATCTGTTTAGAAGCTGCTAAGAGTGACTGTCTCAAGCTTTCTGAAATTGCAGAACAGCTATTCTTGTGTTATGAGCCTTTATAACTCACCCACCAGTGAAGTAATAGGTCTAAAAAAGACAGTCTTAAAGCAATCAAAACTGTAAATTATAGAGTTAACACACTTCAGATACCCGCAAGGTGTCCAAAGCCTGATATCATTTTTTTGACTGCTTCTTGAAAGGGCAGTAACACTAAGTGTAAAATAACTTAGTGACATTAAACCTACAGAATGAGAGGATGTGAAGATTTTTTACTTGTATTCTTTCTTGAACTATTTTACAGTTTAGAAATGGCTCAAGTGGGTTCTAATTTTGCAGCGGGTGATTTAGTTATGTTTTATTTTGGAGTACTACATAGCCATTAAAAGGCTATGAAATGTAGACTTTGAGAGTTTTTACTTCAAGCAATTCATAAGGGGAAAAGTTCTTGGCTATTTAAGAAAATAGGTTTTACTCTAAATGAACTCTTTCAAATTTGTAAAAATATAAAACCGGATCATTTAGAGTGTGGTTTCTAGCTTTAGGGAAATAAATTGAGAAAGTTCTCAAACAGCAAATTGTAAATGGAAAATTTTAATCTTTTGAAAAACTTATGTAGATTTTTTACTTAAAATATTTTCTTAAGAGGCGAATACTGCCCATGAACATTCATGAGAATCTTACACTCAATATTTTTATCCTTGTAAAATTGTTTTACCTTTATCACTCATCAGTAACCCCCCATCATCCATTCATATTTGTTCATTCATTTACAATTTATTTTTCACTTACTAAATTAACACATTTACTATAAAGTTATTTGATACCTACTCATTTTTGCAGTTTTACTGATAAATCTCTGTGTTTCTCAGAAATGATTGTCATGCTTTCTCCCTTCTTTTCTGTATACCCTGCATTGTATTAATGTCAAGTTTGGATTTAAAATGTACATGTATATATACATTTTATTCTTTGAATTCATTGTATTTGACAGCTACAATACATATATATTTAATATTGATATACAATATATGTATAATATATGCCTAAAATTTTGTTTGTGTGTATTTTATTCTTCATTTCAGTAATGCCACCCTAGTCAAGGATATAATTTCATCTTCTTGTACATGATTACTTCCATTTTATTGATGAAAGACTGAGATACAGAGATGATAAATAAGTTTTCCAAGGCAGAGGAACTCTGAGCCCTATACAGAAAAATGCAGATTTCAGGCCAGGTACAGTGGCTCACGCCTGTAATCCCAGCACTTTGGGAGGCCGAGGCAGGTGGATCACCTGTGGTCAGGAGTTTGAGACCAGCCTGACTGACAAGGTGAACCCATCTCTACTAAAAATGCAAAAATTAGCTGGGCATAGTAATGGGTGCCTGTAATCCCAGCTAGTTGGGAGGCTGAGGCAGGAGAATCACTTGAACCCAGGAGGCAGAGGTTACAGTAAGGCAAGATCATGCCATTGCACTTCAGCCTGGGCAACAGAGTGAGACTCCATCTCAAAAAAAAAAAAAAAAAAAAGAAAGAAAGAAAGAAAAAGAAAAAAATGTAGATTTCAGCTTCTGTTTGAAATGAAATAACTAATGTGATGTTAAAAGTCATGTTACATATGAAGGAGAAATGTTCTGGTCTTTAAAAAGATAAATATTTTCCGTCTCTATAGTATAACAACTTAGCTTAACTTAACTACTTAACTAATACAAGTGTCTACCTCACAGTCTAGAAGAACAGTGATTACCATGCAGTAAGAGCACAATAAATAATTACTTTCAATATAATTTCTGCAAAATCAAACTTTGCATTTTATTGTTTAGGTTCACTAAATATTACTTTCATTATCCAGCCTTCCTTATTGCCATCTATAAGATAATATTCCCATCCAGGACTATAATACATTATCTAACTTTAACAATATTTTAGCTTTAAATGTATATTACACATATTTTTCTCTTCTTATACCACATCATTAAAATCTAATTTCCATGCAGTAAGCGATCATGTCTTATTGTCTTGTATCATCCTTGATTCTTACAATAATGATGATTATATTTTATGCATTGAATAATTATTTAAAGAAAAATAATGAAAATTGTCTTTCAGCTTTAAGAATATGAAGGGATATTTCTGCCAGTTTTGCTCTTATTTCAGAGGGTGTGTTTCCATGGCCTACAACTGAGGAGAATGCTGTTTTCTGCTTCATGGAAGTAGGAAAACAAAGCCCTGTTGAGCCAAGGGAGGTTGCCTCATTCATAAGGTAAGTGACACAGAGCCACTCAGCAATTCAAAAGGCTATTACTTCACATGTGTACCTCTAAATATGTAAAATCTCTATAAATTATAGACTTTTGCATTACTTCATTATAGTTGAACCACAGATATGATATCTAAGAATACCCATGATTTATTATGACTGTTTTTACTCATCTAACAGAAGAGGCCTCCCATCTACACTCGGGGCAAAGCCTGGTGAGCACAGCAGTTTGTTTCTGGACAAATATGCTCAACCACATTCTCCTGAGATTTACTTTATGCCTTGCCAAGAGCCCATCATTCCAATCCCCAGTTTATGCTTGGACTAGAAATCTAAATCCGATTCTTCAAAACATCTGTTCAGCCAGCTGTTCACTATTTTTATAGTCAGTATTAATCCAAAGCAAAGCTAAAATACCACCTTGCCCTTATGATTTCAAGTTTGCTGCCCAAGATTTCATAATCCCCTGTGATACTTCCTGATTTTTCTAGATATTCACTCATTTATCTTTCATTGATTCGCTTAAGTATTAATTGAATTCAATATTTACTGATCCCCTAAGAAATTCTGGCATGGTACCAAGAACCATGTAAGATTGGTGAATGCTCTAACAGCGGATTTGCTTCAGGTCGGGTTATCCCTTCCCATCTAAGCTTGTGATTGTCTATTGCAGATAGCAATTTTGCTAAACCTTCCATGTCCCAAAGGTTATGGCTACCTAGGATCAATGCATAACCCATTTTACATGGTAGGTAATGGGGTTTATATCTGCGTCCCTACCCAAATTTCATGTAGAATTCTAATCCTCAATGTTGGTGGGAGGGTCTGGTGGGAGGTGATTGAATCAAGGGGGTAGTTTTTCATGAATGATTTAGCACCATCCCCTTGGTAATATTCTCATAATACTGAATGAGTTCTCACGAGATCTGGTTGTTTAGAAATGTGTTGAACCTCCTCCCTCCCTCTCTCTCTTGCTTCTGCTCTCTACCATGTGGCATGCCTGCTCTCCCTTTGCCTTCCACCTGAAGGAAGCTTCCTGAAACCTCCCCAGAAACAGAAGCCACTATGCTTGCCATACAGCCTGCAGAACCGTAAGTTAATTAAACCTCTTTGTTTGTAACTTACCCAGTCTCAGGTACTTCTTTATAGCAATGCGACTTTGGACTAATACAGTAGATTAAGAGATACATGAAGCTATCTCTAAATTTTCAATTTAATGTAACTGACCCTGGATTCATTTTTATTTTCTATGGTTAGTAGCACCTTTTTTCATATTGTTGGAGCATGTAATTTTCTATTATTGGCAAGAATTATCCATGACAAACAACTCACTAATAATAGAAAATTTTTTATACCTAATTTGCAGCAGGGCCTACTCCACTAATGCAGAATTTTGGCATTTCTTCAGTGTCATTTCCCTCCCTATTACTCATCCTTAAGTTTCTAATTAGTGTTGCTCTCAGCTGCCTGTTTTCAATGGGTGTTATTTTATACCTATTCTGCAACATCAATGGAGCCTAGATGCTGCAGCCACTTTCCCTACCCAGTTTGTCTATACAAGCAATTCCAGGGTGAGTGCACCTGGACACAGTGCTCTGTAGCACAAAATCTGCTGCCTTCGATCTGCCACATGCATTGAAACAGGGCCACAGAAACCTGAGATCCCACTAAGCTGTGACTCAGGTAACTTGGATCTCTAACTCTGCTTTCATGTTTACCACCCAGATGCAGAAATTATGCACCATTTAGCATTTTGCGGAACTATTTAACTTATTTTATAACTTAATGCTGATGAACAAGAAGGTATTTTCATTCACTTTGTTCTCAATGTTTTACTCCCTGTTTTTACATTATAAACATAAAATATTCATGAGTAAAAAGGTGGGAATATAATGAATGATTAAGCTCTACCTGAAGGGAAGAGAAAAAGTATTCCTGACAAAAATATGTAAAAATAGTTTAATAAAAATTTTGATTTTTTTACTAAAATCAAATTATCAAATTTCTCTGCAGTGAGGCTATCTTGAAATTCAATTTCTTTATTATTAAGCTATAAGATTGGACAGACATTTATCTCAGCAATTTTGACTTAAACATGAGTGGTAATTTTAGGATTTTAATCATTAGGGGGTGATTTATCACAATCTATGGCTGTCTTTTCTATGATGCTAAAAAAAGACTTGTTTCCTTATTGCCTTTGATTATTTTCTATTCTTCATGATATTTTGTTGAATGTCTATTCAACTTAAATTTCTGACAAGATGAAAGTTAGGGAGAGCCTAATTTGAAGAAAACATCAAGGCAAGGTATTTCTGCCAATCTCAATACCAAACTCATAAAACACTTCACAGAGGTATCTTACGCATTTCATTCTTAAATGCAATCATTTTTATCATCTTAACATGAAAATTAACCTATCATTGTTAACTGAAAATTATTATATTGTTGGGTGTTCACACCAGTTGTAGGAAAACAATGAAAAAGGCATTTCTGTCAGCCAGTAGATCATAGAGAATATCCTTTGTCTGAACTGTAAACCATCGATTTCTAACCTAGTTTGTGATGAGAATCACCTGGTTCTAGATCCTTGAGTAATCTCCACACTGTCTTCCACAGTGGTTGAACTAATTTACACTCCCACCAACAGTGTAAAAGCATTCCTATTTCTCCACATCCTCTCCAGCATCTGTTGTTTTCTGACTTTTTAATGATAGACATTCTAACTGGAGTAAGATATTATCTCACTATGGTTTTGATTTGCGTTTCTCTAATGACCAGTGATGATGAGCTTTTTTTAAAAAATATGTTTGTTGGCTGCATAAATGTCTTCTTTTGAGAAGTGTCTGTTCATATCCTTTGCCCACTTTTTGATTTAAGTTTCTTGTAAATTCTGGATATCAGCCCTTTGGCAGATGGATAGACTGCAAAATTTTTCTCCCATTCTGTAGGTTGCCTGTTCACTCTAATGATAGTTTATTTTGCTGTGCAGAAGTTCTTTAGTTTAATTAGATCCCATTTGTCAATTTTGGCTTCTGTTGTCATTGCTTTTGGTGTTTTAGTCAAAAAGTCTTTGCCCATGCCTATATCCAGAATGGTATTGCCCAGGTTTTCTTTTAGGGTTTTTATGGTTTTAGGTCTTACATTTAAGTCTTTAATCCATCTCAAGTTACTTTTTGTATAAGGTGTAAGGAAGGGGTCCAGTTTCAGTTTTCTGCATATAGCCAGCCACTTTTCCCAACACTATTTATAAATAGGAAATCCTTTTCCCATTGCTTGTTTTTGTCATGGTTGTCAAAAATCAGAAGGTTGTAGATATGTGGTGTTATTGCTGAGGTCTCTGTTCTGTTCCACTGGTCTATCTGTTTTGGTACCAGTGCCATGCTGTTTTGGTTACTGTAGCCTTGTAATATAGTTTGAAGTCTGGTAGCATGGTGCCTCCTGCTTTGTTCTTTTTGCTTAGGATTGTCTTGGCTATATGGGCTCTTTTGTGGTTTCATATAAAATTTAAAGTAGTTTTTTCTAATTCTGTGAAGAAATTCAATGGTAGCTTGAAGGAAATAGCACTGGATCTATAAATTACTTTGGGTAGTATAGCCATTTTCACAATATTGATTCTTCCTATCCATAAGCATGGACTGTTTTTCTATTTGATTGTGTCCTCTTTTACTTCCTTGAGCTGTGGTTTGTAGCAATCCAATTACTGGGTATATACCCAAAAGAATATAAATCATTCTACTATAAAGACACATGCACATATATGTTTATTGCAGCACTATTAACAAAAGCAAAGACTTGGAACCAACACAAATGTCCATCAATTATAGATTGGATAAAGAAAATGTGGCACATATACACTATGGAATACTATGCAGCCATAAAAAAGCATGAGTTCATGTCTTTTGCAGGGATGTGGATGAAGCTGGAAACCATCATTCTCAGCAAAATAACACAGGAACAGAAAACTGCACTGTATGTTCTCACTCATAAGTGGGAGCTGTAACAATGAAAACACATGGACACACGGAGGGAAACATTACACACCAGGGCCTGTCGGGGGTGGAAGGTTAGGGGAGGGAGAGCATTAGGAGAAATGCCTAATGTAGATGACGTTGATGGGTTGGCAAACCACCACGGCACGTGTATACCTACATAACAAACCTGCCCGTTCTGCACATGTATCCTCAAAATTAAAGTATAATAATAATAATAATGAATCACCTGTAAAATTTTTAACCATATAGATGCATTCATGTAAGCACCTAAGCCTCCAGTGATAGGTCTTAGAATTTTGGCTAAACTCTTGTAGTGGATATTTTTTTCCACTGGCCCAGCGTATCTTCTTTTCTATACTTACCACCCTGAACAAACCTTTTATTCTTAGAACAGCAACACCTTTAAAAAAAAAAAAAAACTATTGTGCAAATACAATCTTATTGCTGTAATAGGAGCTGATTTCTTGTTTGATTTCCATTCTGTGGCCACAGTTGGCCTATTCAGGTAGAGTCAACTAGCCTAAGGTATCCCCTGCCTGCCTCTCCAGTTTAGTTCAAGGATCATCAACTGACTTGAATTTTGCCAATTCAAGTTTTTTTCTCAGAAAATTTCAAACCAGGACATGACCAAGTATGTTCTCTGCCAATAATTGCAGCTGGAGTAGGATATAAAGAACAGCAGACGTCGTGGCTCTGTTTCTCCCCTGTGAAGTGGAAGCTTTGCATTGAGAAAGATGTAAGCGGAGGGGAAGAGGAGAACAAAGAGAAAGATGCTGGGAGGAACAGATTCGTGAAAGCGGTAATGTCACTGATTATCCTTATTCTTGAGTACCAACTAGATCCATTATCTTTTGGAGATGGCTGGTTCATCCTTTGTCTGAATATATTGAGCTAATTAATTTGAATCTGCATAAACTATTTTTAGTTCAATTGTAGTTATTTATACACTGGTGATTCAAATATTCTTCAATATTTCAGCATCATTGTTTTAAAATATCCTTGTCTCTGACTGAAGAAAATGTCAGAGGACATCAACCAAATTCTAAATTGTGATTTCTCTCTCTCATTTCTTTTTACTTCTTTCACATAGCTCATACCTTATGTACTAGAAAGTTTCAACCTGTACATCAAGCTGAAGAGCAAATTCCAACTTTTGGTGGAAGACATTTAACTAGCTTTTGTCATTTTCCACATTATCCCATGCATGTAAGCAAACTACTCTTGTTATTTTACTAAACTTAACTCATTTTGTTCTATAAAATTGCCCTGTATTTATTAACACAACCATTCAGGTAACTGGGATTCTGTTTTGGCTTCCGGATCTTAGTCACTGTATTTAATTGCTTCACACTCATATTTGTTGCTAGCAATGGCTGATCTTTTTCCTGGCATCAGCTCTCCATACATAGGGATTGGGAACTTTCTACTAAGGTATGGTTGGTGTTGTGACCACCCACATTCCAACTGACAAAATAGCTGGCTGTCTGCCTCCTTGACTTGTTGAAATCATGGATCTTGGACTCTCAATTCCATTTTTAGAAGGCTCAACAAGCATCTGTGATTAAATTATGGAGCTCTCTTCTCTTCCTTTATGTTGCCAAATGTTTTACTGGACTCAGATTTAAGATTGACTCTAATCTTTTTCTGAAACTTTTCCTCTGCCTGAAGGCCAGAGAGATGAATTATCTCCCAGGAACCTACCCCAAGCTGATGGGCATGATCAACGTTTTGCACATAGTTTCACCCCTCTTATTTTTGAGAATAATTGGCTATACATTTTTAAATTTCAGATGTGTTTGTGCTGAAGTCATAAAAGACAGGGTACAAATTTCCTCAGATGTCTAAAATAAGCAAAAGTTATCTGTCTTTGAATTCAACTAAAAGCAAAAATATACCTTCATAAAGAATTCTATAAAGATGCTAAAAATACAAATATATTGTGATGTTCTTTTAGCCCATTGTTGCAAATATCAAACTTATAACATATTATCCTGTTTTGACAGTACAAAGTTGGATTTGGAAATATGTTAACAATTATTTTGAGAGCAAGAATAAAAAAATAACAATCATGTTTTGTGGTCTGTTAAGGAAGTGGTCTGTGGGTAGCCTGAAATAAAACTTTCATCCTAATTCAAGCACAATGCTTCTCTAGCTCCATGTTTACAGGGATCCTTATTTCCCCAGAATCCCTCAGTTCTCCTTTTACAGAATCTTGCATCTAGGATATGCTGGTGTCCCAGAGAAACAACAGTAAATGTACACAGCAGGGCATTTCCTCTGATCTGTGTCAGCTCTGACACACTTAGAGGAAACAATAGACTTTCACTACAAATTTCCATTTTTCTGTGGGCCCATTAAAATAATTATGCACATTTAATGTGTAAATATACAGTTACTTTACTCAAAATGTTCATGGATTTGTAGGGAAAACAGTATCTAAACAGATATTTGGTTTATAAAGTGGTAAATGCAGCAACAGTGTAGACATTTTTCTGAAGACTGAATGAACAACTTCATGTTGGATGGTTGCAGGGAAGGAGTTGTGGTTTCAGCGTATCAAGGAAGTCTTCTCAGAGCTAGTAAAGGCTAACAGATGATTCTGAAGGATGATGAATGTAGACTTTGAGTAAAAGGAAATATTCTGAGTGCATAGGCAATGATGACTCCTGATTCAGTATGGTTTGTTCAAGAAATCTTAAGTAGTTGGTTATTGCTAAGGACTAAAAGATGATGCATTGTCTTTGCCAGTTTGGGCTGCTATAACAAGGTATTAGAGAGTAGCTTAAAAGACAATTTATTTCTCAAAGTTTTGCAGGTTAGAAGTCTGAAAAACCGGGTACTAGTAAACTCAGATTTTGGTAATGGTCCTCTTCTTGGCTTAGATGTTGCCACCTTCTTGCTCTGTTTGCACATGGCAGAAACAGCTAGCCAACTCTCTGGTCTGTTTTTATAAGGGCACTAATCTTACTCATAAAGACTCCATCCTTATGACTTACTTTCCAAAGGCACAGATCTCCAAATACTATCACACTGGAATTAGGATTTCAACATACAAACATTATAGGGACACAAACATTCAGCTCACTGCAGTATATTGGTGCATGAAGAGGGCCAGGGAAAATGAATAAAATCAGGTCATGAGAACTTTGTCATGTCCTAAATCAAGGGACTCAGATATTTACCCACAAGGCATTTATGAGCTAGTGAAGGAACTTAGAGATGGAGTGATGTGTCAATATTTAAAACATAAATCACTCTGAGGAGCTCATTAAGTGCGTAAATCCTCCTCAGTTGATGACAACTAGTTCAAACAAAAGGCTAATTCAAGTTAATCCACTTAAATTGTTAATTAAGTATCATATTTTTAATGGAACAATTTTATAGTGGTTATCTTTAAAAAATAAAAGTAATATATAAACATATTTATTTTATTATATATTAAATCATTCTTTTTTTTAGCTATGTAGTAATTCTTATAATTAACAAAACTGTAAACCTTAATACTTTTGGTATACACTTTTCACATGAAATTATGTGATAACGTATTTTAAGCCCTGAAATTTACATTTGACTAATATTACTAACTTCAGGAGGGTCAAATTTGTAAGTATACTCGAAGGCTTTATTCTTTTTATCATCTTTTTCCAATGTTTTCACATCACTTTCATAATCTTCATTAATTTCATCTTCTAAAATTGAAAAATGACTTAGGCCTCACCAATTCTCATCTGAAATGGCTTTGTGTATGATTTGTAGTCTCACTTCTTATTCACATGAGACTTCTTAGTAAATTAGAAAAAAGAAAAGCAACCCTTTCTGAAGAGAAAACTTTCATAATAAATGCATAACTCTATGATAATCACATAGACAATACCACTCCTACAATTATGCAACACATGACCTGTCCAACTGTTTGTGACTGTCAGAATATTTGAAACATTCTTCAAGAATACTTGCATCTGCTCTATGAAATCGCTTTTCTTTTGGAATATAAGCAACATCATTTTGGAATCAATTTACATGGTATTTGCATAGTATGTCTAGATATTTGCAACTATTTTAAATATGCAAAAACTAATTATTCAAAAGGATAATGTAAAGTATAGCCTAAGACACTAGGTTTTTTTTTTTTTTTTTTTTTTTTTTTTTGAGACAGATTTTCACTCTTGTCGACCAGGCTGGAGTGAAATGGCTCCGCCTCCCTGGTCCAAGTGATTCTCTTGCCTCAGCCTCCCAAGTAGCTGGGATTACAGGCATGTGCCACCACATCAGGCTACTAATTTTTGTATTTTTAGTAGAGACAGGGTTTTACAAAGTTGGCCACGCTGGTCTCAAACTTCTGACCTCAGGATTCTCACCCGCCTCAGCATCTCAATGTGCTGGGATTATAGGAATGAGCCACCACACTCGACCAAGACACTAGTTTTAAGCAGATAGCAACACTGAGAGTAAATCATTTTTGTAAGTGATTGATCAATTTATTATCTCTTGATGACAACTTTGGCTTCTTTACCCAATCTCTTAAAAACAAGGAACTGCATAGTATATATACACTTATGTAATGAAGATGATATAAAAGGAATAGAAAGAAAAGGGCATACTGAAAACAAAAACCACAAATATCGAATATACAACCCTATAGGGGTGGGTTGGTTGGTAAATGTGCCAGGAGAAGAAAGAAATGTCACATGTGGAGGTTAGATTTGTTAAAAGAAAAAGTAGACAAAATAAATTTGACAGAGTTTATTTGAGCAATGAACAATTTGTGAATTAGGCAGCACTCAGAACCAGAAGAGGCTCAGACAGCTCAACCCAGTAGTGTGAGCAGTGAGCTTTATAGGCTGAAGATGGAAGCAAGGTTGAGAAAGTTAAGGTTACAGTAGGGATTTGGGTGCAGTCTGATCAGTTGTCTGCCTGTGATTTGCTGAAGCGTGGCTGTCCACTATACCCTCCTGAGTTAGGTTACAGTTTGTTACATAGGAACTCAAAATACAGAAATAGTCTCAGGGCAAAGGTCTCTTGCTTATTTAATTTAACAGAGGTTGCAGATATTTCTTGGTCACCCCTTGACATGAGTTAGAATAGCAAGTGGTGGGTCGTGGAAAGGCGAGACTGACTGCCCTCTCTACCTCCCCCAGAGCAGAGAGCATCAGTCCTGCAGCAGGAGAGAGGGAAACCCCACAAGTCATATGCTGCTGTGTGGACTCATGGAGCCACAAGTTAGAACTGGGCCACTGGGAGCTGGTGAGGGCCTGGGCTGAGCCATGGATACCTCATAATCTTAAGGTCCACAACATTAAGTAGCACAAAAAAGACACAATAATAGATTGTGAGAAACACCACAAAAGAAAGGACAAAATATATGTATACTTTAGTAGCTTTACTGGCATATGTTATTTTCTTTCTCTTTAAACAAGAGTTTTGGTTCTTCATTTTGACCTGGGCTTTGCAGATTTTCAGGTCAGCACAGGAAATATCCAAGATGGGCTGAGCCACCCCTTCTCTCTTCCTGTTTGCATAACTCACCAATTTGGACAGTCACAGAGTGAGTGCTGAGGGAGTAGATTGAGGCCTGGGATATTATTCAAACAGAGACTCCTTCACATGCAATCAGAGTGTCAGAGAAGAAAAGTGTTCCTGCTCATGAGTCATAATTAACCTGCAGCAGCTATTTCCGACTGAGAAAATAGGAGCTGTGTAGTGATGAGAACTTGTATATGACCAAGGTAGAGCTGCAGCACTTCATTTGTTTCCTTTTTCATAGGAGCAGGAAGAGCGTGGGGATGTTTTAAAAATATCTCTTTTCCCACCTCTGAGGCATTTAAACTGCACTCTGCACATACCTATAATTACTCTTTCACATAGGTGTGCTCTAGGGTGTTGGCAATGAGGGATAGGATTGGGGAGGTAGGTGTCTGTACTTGGTGTTGTAAAGCAACCCATGAGGATACCCCTAAGCCTTTGGGATCTGAAATGATCCTATCCAATAGTTCTTCCGTAATAGCGTTTATAAAGTTAAACCTAGTCTCAGTGGTTGAGTCTGTTTCACACTTGGGCAAAAAAGGGCAACGATTTAGGAAAAGCTGCCTTTTGTTCAGATTGACCTGGCAAAAGCAGCATACACCCAAGAGGTCACAAGCACCAGCACTACAGACAATGAGTTAAGCCACTAACAAGAATCTTCTCTGTGTGGAAGAGAGTCTGTAGCCTGGTTAGAGACCCATGAAAAACAGAGGGCTGGAGCTTTAAGCATCAATGCCCTTTTCTCATCGACTCTGTTTTCTAGGAGGACTTCAGGCATTTGGAGCTACTCGACCTCACAGTGGGGAAAGGGGTAGGATTGAGTTTTCAGTCTGGCCTCAGTGGGCACGTCAACTCCTGCTTCAGCAGCCACGGAGTGATTACAATGACTGAGAGTACTACTGGGGAACTTGGGAATTCCTGGAAAGCCAAGATCCTGGTGGGGAGGAGGGGAGGCAATAGTAAAACATGCAAGGCTTGGAGCTAGAGCAATTGGAGATTCATATAAAGGTGACTCAGGGGTTGTTCAAGCCTGCAGTGTGCCCATTACTCATTCTTTGGCAATAAACCTGGAATTCAGCACTCTTGTGCTCTCTGGGCTTCTTCCTCTTATATTCAAAGTGATTGGCTATACTTCCTTTTCCAAATTTAACTAGCAGTTCCGCCTTTGGGAAAATGGTGTTAAAGAGAGAGATTTGTAAAATGACATATCACTTGGTGTGATTTTACATCTTTTAGGAGGTTTTGGAAACAGCAGCCTATCTGTCCCCTTGTGTTTAACTCAATTCTCCAAGCAACAAAATCTTGGACAAAAACCACTAACACTCTTCAAATGGCTCACTTTCAAAAGAGCCTAGGAATTTTATTCCTTTGACCAACTGAGGAGAGAAAGAATGCCACAGCACTCAGCAGGGCAATTCAACTTTCACCAGCTGAGACAGAGTTAAGCTTTTAGAATTGTTGCCCCCTAAAGGAAAATAAAACACAAGGAGAAGGAATTAAGATGATCTTGCATCATTAAGCAGTCATGTGCATTACTGAAAGATGTTGCTTTCTTATTGGGGCTATTAAGTATCATTTGAATAATGACTCCAGAGAGCTAAAGGCCAGAGCAAAGACAAAAAGAAACATGAACCTACCAGGAATAAAGAAAAAAATCAGAACTGGGAACAATGGAGGCTTCCTCAAATAAATGTTAAAATCGTATTTGTGCTTACGTATATGTACATCAGGCATCTAAAGCAGAGGAATCATCTCTCATATAAAATCACTCTTATAATTTCATGATATTCTGTAGCCTTTATGAACACTTCTCGTGTTCAGCAATAATTTATATCAGAGTGTCCAACTTTAATTTTAGTCAAATGTAGAGGTTTGTACACACTCATAATAAAATACACTGAAAGACTGGTCCGGAAACTGTTGCACTTAGCTGGGAGTGCGTTTCCTTTTCAAATTGAAGAGAATAGGATTGATATATTAGGATTTCTGTGGCATAGCAAAAATGAGAATGGGGCTGACAAAGCAATGTCATTTGTAAAATATTTCACATTTCCATTAGAGGAGAATTGGCTCCCGAGTTAGCACCAAATGGTGGGTGTGGGGGTAGGTGTGACTTAAGCATTTTGTTTAAGACAAAACCTGTATTTTATGATAGTGTATGTCTTGGATTTAGAGGTAGTTCATAGCTCTTTAGTTTAAAGAATGTGCTAATCAGGTAAATTTTTGATTACAAGGAATGTGGTATGTAAAATTATTACTCAGCTCTTTCTGAAAACCTTGGGAGACAAGAAACCAAGGCATATGCTAATGCAAAGATAGAAGGTGGGCTGCACTCTAAACTATGAGTTAATAACAATGTTGTAAATAAGCTTTGGAAATTTTGAGGGAAAAAATAGTTGTAATTTGTCATAGTAATACCCAAGATGCTTTATTGCCATCAATCAATCATCTAACACATAGGTTCCCAAGTACTAACTGTAAGAGGAATACCCAAGAAAAACATGTGAGGGGCCAGAAGTCTGACACCTGTACTAAAAGCAAGCTGTCTCTGAAAAGTTTAAACAGGAACTAAAGGTTCAGAAGTCATTTTGAAACAGTCTATTCATGTTAATTGCTGCCATCCAAGGTCACAAAATGCAAGTGTGCTATCTAGGATAACATCTGTGGTGAAATCTATCTTGAGGTTCAGTTAGGTAAATTTAAAGTTAATAATCTACTACTTGTCACTTTACAAGAACTTCTGAAGTTTTCTCCTTTCAATCATGGCCCTTCCAAGTGATAGAAACTGTAGTTTTGATTTTTTAAAAAACAAACATTTGGTCTAGGCCAAGGTTTCTTCTTCTTTTAGGGGGAATCTGGAGTCAGATTTACATTTTTGTATAGACTTTTAAAAACAGATGACTTTCAACAGTACCAAGTCTGTTCATAGCTTCACTATTTCTACTACAAAGTTGTCTAATTATAGGTGGGGGCGTGAAAGAAAGAGAAAGGAGAGAAAGAAAGAGAGAAAAGAAATAAGAAAATACCAGAAGAATCAGAATGATAAAAATATCATGAAAAATAGCAGCTGTTCTAGAAAGTTTGATACTAATGTAATTACGCAGTATTGATTACCTTCCCAAATACTCCAAAAAATTCATAAATTAAAAAAAAAATTTTTCTCTCTACAGGATTATTTTGTTCAGCTGAAATTGCAGAGCATTCTTAATATTAAAAAAGTTTCACAAAATACAAAATGTGTTGACACTATAGGAGTCTTATTAGATGAACCATTTTTATTATTAGAATATTAGATTCCTAAAAACCCAAAATTGAGAAATCAAAGAAATTCTTTAAGTCTGAGAAACAATTTTCATCATTCAATCCGGGGGAAACAATACCTGAACCATTTTTACTAATTGTCTAATATTTTATGTGCTTGGGTCAGTTCCACAAATGTTTTGCATAAAGAAGAGGTTGAAAAATTACAAGTCTGCTATTATAGAAGTTCAAGTTATATTGTTTCACAGTTTTTTAAACTGTAAAATCTTAGTTCTATGACTATTGTTTATTTACTTGAATCAGAAAATTTTAGTCCCTTCAGTTTCAGTAAAGTTAAATTTAACACCATGGAAATTAAAACAAAACTCCTACCTCACTATACAAATAAAAATATAGGATCTAAGCATCAAACTTAGACTTCTTAACTTTTAGTTTGAATTAATAGATAAAAATGCCTTAACTCTGGCTGGGCTATTAGATATAGAATTATTTCTGTGCATTCAAGTAATTGACTTAAAAGCTTAAACAAATCTCTTTACCTGAGACAGTTATCTAATTGCACCAACTATCTGCCTTCATCCTGCCTGCTGCATGAGTTCAATTGACTTCCATGTGGCATTGTGGCTTCTCTGCATTTTGTTTATTTGTTTTCCTGTGATAACCAACCAGATGATGAGAAAGGTACATAGCTGTGAGCACACAAAACTATACCGTCATAAATATTTGCTTCCAGTTTGGGGTGCAAGTTGAGCTTATTTTGAGCCAAACTGGAACTCAGTTCAGATGTCTAGCTTTTGTTTGTGGCCTGTTCTCAGTACCCCAGTGACAGATCAAGTCCCTTGTGCACCTGGTGAAGTATGCAACATTAGAGCTTGGTAGGAAGATGAAAGGTAATTTTTTTTAACATAGCTGGTATTCAATATATTGTTTGAAATAAGAGGATTGTAACATTAATCCAAGTTAATATGCATTTTAAATAAAACTGCAGATGCTGTTCTTCTTCATACGTGTCCAATTAAGCAGTGTTAGTTACTGCTCAAATTTTGTTTCTTATATTTGTTGTGGGAAATCACTGTGTTACAAAATGTGCAGTTCCTTGTAGAATGTTGGCTTTTCTCTTTTTTTTTTTTTTTTGAAATAGAATCTTGCTCTGTCCCTAGGCTGGAGTACAATGGCATAGTCTAGGCTCACCACAACCTCCACCTTCTGGGTTCAAGGGATTCTCCTGCCTCAGCCTCCCAAGTAGCTGGGACTACAGGTGCGTGCAACCACACTCAGCAAAATTTTTGTATTTTTAGTAGAGACGGGATTTCACCATGTTGGCCAAGCTGGTCTTGAACTCCTGACCTCAGGTGATCCGACTGCCTTGGCCTCCCAAAGTGCTGGGATTACAGGCGTGAGCCACTGCGCTGGCTGAATGTTGGTTTTTGAAACATTTTCTTCTCTTCTCTGTGAATCAAAATCTAAAATTACAAATTACCTCTGCAGCCTATGCATTTCAGGTTTTTATTAGGGTCTCAAAAATCCTCCTCATTTGAAACGTAGCCAACTGAGTTAAAAGTTTTAATCATGAAGAATTTAGAAAAGAACTGGAGAAATTTTCCTTGCAGAGAATTCTGACAGTCTTTAGCCAGTGGTAGATATGGTGCTGTAGCCATGTGACCTTCTAGGGCCAAGTCCCAAGAATATGTCATAGTTTTGTTAGAACATGAACAATACCCAGAGCAGAAAAAGTAAAAGAAGCTTTTCATTAAAGCCAACTTGCCCTGGATTTCTAGGTCCACTCATTTGCATGGAATGATGGCTTCTGTCACATTTTAATAGTCTCCTGGTTTCTGCATCTACTGGGAGGGGATCACCTTCAGCTGCTACACACTCCCTAGATTTGGTTGGCTTTGTCAGCTTGTCATGGTCACTCTTGATCTCTGATGTCTGAGGCACCTTCCTTCAGTTGACTCTCTCTATAGGCATTGACTCTTGTTCTGTCTTGACTTTGGCTTTTTTAATAGTCACATCAACTTCATTTTTCCCAATTCAACACGTATGAGGGATGAATCAGATATTGACAGTGGTTCTTAATAAATGTTCCCAGGTTAATTTGTTCCTCACAGGAGCCTCTGTTCACTTCATACCCTAATGTTATCACTCCCCAATCCCCCACCCCCTGCTATCACTCCCCTAACCCCTCACCGCCAACAGGTCCTGATGTGTGATGTTCACTTCCCTGTGTCCATGTGTTCTCATTGTTCAACAGCCACTTAAGAGTGAGAACATGAAGTGTTTGGTTTTCTGTTCTTATGTCATTTGCTGAGAATAATGGTTTCCAGCTTCATCCATGTCCCTGTAATGGACATGAACTCATCCTTTTTTATGGCTGCATAGTATTCCATGGCATATATATGCCACATTTTCTTTATCCAATATATCATCAGTGGGCATTTGGGTTGGTTCCAAGTCTTTGCTATTGTAAACAGTGCCACAAGGAATACACGTGTGCATGTGTCTTTATAACAGACCTATTTAGCATCCTTGGGGTATATACCCAGTAATGGGATTGATGAATCAAATGGTATTTCTATTTCTTGATTCTTGAGGAATCGCTACACTGTCTTCCAGAATGGTTGAACTAATTTACACTCCTACCAACAGTGTAAAACTCTTCCTATTTCTCCACATTCTCTCTAGCATTTGTTGCCTACAGATTTTTTAATGATCATCATTCTAACTGGCGTGACATGGTATTTCAATGTGGTTTTGATTTGCATTTCTCTAATGACCAGTGATGAAGAGCTTTTTTTCATATGATTGTTGGCTCCATAAATGTCTTCTTTTGAAAAGTATCTGTTCGTATTCTTCACCTACTTTTTGATGGGGTTGTTAGTTTTTCTCTTGTAAATTTGTTTAAGTTCTTTGTAGATTCTGGATATTAACTCTTTTACTTCAAGTTCTGGGGTACATGTGCAGATCATGCAGGATTGTTACATAGGTATACACATGCCATGGTTGTTTGCTGCATCCATCCCCCATCATCTACATTAGATATTTGTTCTAATGTTTTTAGAAGCAATCCCTTCTAAAACATCCCCCTTCATCTACATTAGGTATTTCTTCCCTCCCCAATCCTCCCACCCCCTGCTGTCCCTCCCCCAGCACCCCCACCCACCAACAGGCCCCAGTGTGTGATGTTCCGCTCCCTGTGTCCATGTGTTCTCACTGTTCAACATCCACTTATGAGTGAGAACATGCAGTGTTTGGTTTTCTGTTCTTGTGTCACTTTGCTGAGAATGATGGTTTCCAGCTTCATCAATGTCCCTGCAAAGGACATCAACTCATCCTTTTTTATGGCTGAATAGTATTCCATGATGTATATGTGCCACATTTTCTTTATCCAGCCTATCATTGATGGGCATTTGGGTTGGTTCCAAGTCTTTGCTATCGTAAACTGTGCCACAGTGAACATACGTGTGCATGTGTCCTTATAATAGAACAATTTATAATCCTTTGGGTATATACCCAGTAATGGGATTTCTGGGTCAAATGGTATTTCTATTTCTAGATCCTTGAGGAATTGCCACACTCTCTTCCACAATGGTTGAACTAATTTACATTACCACCAATAGTCTAAAAGTGTTCCTATGCCTCCACATCCTCTCCAGCATCTGCTGTCTCCAGATTTTTTAATGCTCATCATTCTAACTGGTATGAAATGGTATCTCAATGTGGTTTTGATTTGCATTTTCCTAATGACCAATGATGATGAGCTTTCTTTCATATGCTTGTTGGCTGCATAAATGTCTTCTTTTGAAATGTATCTGTTCATATCCTTCACCCGCTTTTTGATGGGTTGTATTTGTTTCTTGTAAAAATTTTTTAAGTTCTTTGTAGATTCTGGGTATTAGCCCTTTGTCAGATGGGTAGATTGCAACATTTTTTTCCCATTCTCTTGATTGCCAGTTCACTCTTGATTATTTTGCTGCACAGAAGCTGTGGAGTTTAATTAGATCCCATTTGTCTATTTTGGCTTTTGCTGACATTGCTTTTGGTGTTTTAGTGATGAAGTATTTGCCTATGTCTATGTCCTGAATGATATTGCCTAGGTTTTCTTCTAGTGTTTTTATGGTGTTTGGTCTTATATTAGATCTTTAATCCATCAGGAGTTAATTTTTTGTATAAGGTGTAAGGAAAGGGTCCAGTTTCAGCTTTTTGCATATGATTAGCCAGTTTTCCCAACACCATTTATTAAACAGGGAATACTATTCCTCATTGCTTGTTTTTGTCAGATTTGTCAAAGATCAGATGGTTGTAGATGTGTGGTGTTGCCTCTGAGGCCTCTATTCTGTTCCATTAGTCTATATCTCTGTTTTGGTACCAGTACCATGCTGTTTTGATTACTGTAGCCTTGTATTGTAGTTTGAAGTCAGGTAGCATGATGCCTCCAGTTTTGTTTTTGTTTTTTTTGGTTTTTTTTGCTTAGGATTGTCTTGGCTATGTGGATCTTTTTTGGTTCCATATGAAGTTTAAGGTGTTTTTTTCCAGTTCTGTGAAGAAGGTCAATGGCAGCTTGGGGATAGCATTCAATCTATAAATTACTTTGGGCAGTATGGCCATTTCCACAATGTTGATTCTTCCTAACCATGAGCATAAAATGTTTTTCCATCTGTTTGTGTCCTCTCTTATTTCCTTAAGCAGTGGTTTGTAGTTCCCTTGAAGAGGTCCCATCAGAGATTACTACAAACACATCTATGCATATAAGCCAGTAAATCCTGAAGAAATGGATAAATTCCTGGACACTTACACCCTCCCAAGATTAAACCAGGAAGAAGTTGAATCCCTGAATAGACTAATAACAAGGTCTGAAATTGAGGCAGCAATTAATAAAGCCTACCAACCAAAAAAAGTCCAGGACCAGATGAGTTCACAGCCAAATTCTACCAGAGGTACAAAGAGGAGCTGGTACCATTCCTTCTGAAACTATTCCAAACAATACAAAAAGATGAAATTCTTCCTAACTCATTTTATGAGGCCAGCATCATCTTGATATCAAAACCTGGCAGAGATACAACTAAGAAAGAAAATTTCAGGCCAATATCCATGATGAATATTGATGTGAAAATCTTCAATAAAATATTGGCAAACAGAATCCAATAGCACATCAAAAAGCTTATCTATCATGATCAAGTCAGCCTCATCCCTTGAATGCAAGGCTGGTTTAACAAATGCAAATCTATATATGTAATCCATCACATAAACAAAACCAAAGACAAAAACCACATGATTATCTCAGTAGATGCAGAGAGACCTTCAACAAAATTCAACATCCCTTTATGCTAAAACTTTTAATAAACTAGGCATAGATGGAATGTATCTCAAAATAATGAAAGTTATTTATGACAAATCCACAGCCAATATTATACTGAATGGGCAAAAACTGGAAGCATTCCCTTTGAAAACTAGCACATGACAAGGGTGCCCTCTCTCACCACTCCTATTCCATATAGTATTGGAAGTTCTGGCCAGAGCAATTAGGCAAGAAAAAGAAATAAAGGGCATTCAATTAGGAAAGAGAAAGTCATATTATATATTTTTTAACAATAAGTATATTTAAGAACTAATTACATAACATTTTATTCATACAGTTTTACATTTCTACCAAACAATATGGCTTCAAACAATTTCTCTTTTTCCTCTTATGATAAATAAATTTTTTTTCC
The DNA here is from genome assembly GCF_030222135.1 of Aotus nancymaae. Lineage (NCBI taxonomy): Eukaryota > Metazoa > Chordata > Mammalia > Primates > Aotidae > Aotus > Aotus nancymaae. The sequence goes on along the minus strand of NW_026988422.1, from coordinate 68,376,683 downwards.
TATAACTACTCCTTTTGGTGACTCACACACTGATATGTAAATGTGAACTCCCTTCCCAATTTCTATAAGCACACCATGCAAGCAGGGGTATTTATATTTTAATAATATATGATATAAGAACCTAACCCTGAATACAATTTTGATCTTTGAATTTTAAATACATCAATAATATTTACTTTGATGTGAATGTATTTTTCTCAAAAATATCAAGGTTTAGAATCATCAATTGGTTAAATCACCTTTTTAATTATTTTTCTAATTATTTATTGAGTTCCTGCAGTGTCAGGATATGTCAGCTTATGTTTTGGACTCAGCTGGTATGCAGTCATCAAAGAGTAATTTGAGAGCAACATTTATACATTTGAACTTGTATATAGTTTTCTGATTACATGCTCATATGATGCTACTGAATCAACCACAGCACAGTGATGTAATTGATATATGTGCTTGTAATTAACATCATCTATTTATGAAACCCACATTTATTGAGAATCTATAATGTGCAGAGAGTGCTGTGTTAGGCTCTGGGAACATACAAATGAAGAACTCATGATCATTTTAAAGGAAGAAAGTCATATTTTGTGATAGCAATTACAATCCAATGTGATGTGTATATTGAATATTAAGTCCAGTGAAGACAAAGTTGAGAACGTCTAACTTAGTTTGGGTTGCAAGGTATAAATGGCCCAAGAAAATTTGCTTGGGAAGGCATAAATCAAACCTTTAAATATAAGTAAAATGTTCTCAGTAAAATGGGCCAGAACAGGCATTTGGACAAAACAAATACACTGTGACAATTAACTGAGCTAGAGAACACTGAGGCATCAGAGTAAGAAAACTACAACATCATATAGTAATTTACCTTATACAGTATTCCTTCCTTATCCATGGTTTTCAGGTAACTATAATCAACAATGGTCCAAAAATGTTAAATAGAAAATTTCAGGAATAAACAATTCATGTTTAAATTGCATGCTGTTCTGAGTAGCTTGATGAAAACTTACATTTCTCTCCACCCAGCATGGGATGTGAATTTTCCCTTTGTCCAACATCTCCATGCTCCGTAGGCAACCAGCCCATCAGTCACTTAACTGTCTCTGTCATCAGATCGACTGTTGTGGTATTGCAGTGCTTGTGTTCAAGTCACTCCTACTTTACTTAACAATGTGCCCAAAATGCAAAAGTAGGTGTGCTGGCATATTATTGTAACTGTTCTATTTTATTATTCACTATTGTTGTTAATATCTTACTGTGCCTAATTTATGAATTAAAATTTTATCATAGGTATGTATGTATAGGAGAAAACATACTATACATAGGGTCTGGTACTATCCTCATTTTCAGGCATCTACTGGGGTTCTTGCCTTCCCCATTTGCAGATAAGGGGAGACCACTTTATTAATTAGGGAATAAAGTCAATGTGTATATTATCAAAACCAATACCATTATGTATTTTGGGTGTTTATTTTTGTGGGTTACTGAGTTGGTTTGCTAGATATAGAGTCCTGTGTCATGGATGACGCTCTCAGGGGCCTTATAGACTGGGTGAGGCTAGGGATTTACATTAGAAAGACAAGTGTCAATTAAAATTATATTGCAGAGGCATAATCTGATAGTCTGATTTTCTTACTTGTGTGCAGATTTAAAGAGTTAGATGTCTTTCCTTTGAAAATGACTGTATTATATTATAATAGAAGAGTTGAAAACTTTCTGCACAATTTTTTTTTTTTTTGAAACAGTCTTTCTCGATTGCCCAGGCTGCAGTGCAGTGGCACAATCTCAGCTAACTGCAACCTCTGCCTCCCAGGTTCAAGAGGTTCTCTTGTTTCAGCTTCCCGAATAGCTGGGGACTACAGGCACACACTACCATGCCTGGCTAATTTTTGTATTTTTTGGTGGAGACGAGGTTTTACCATGTTGGCCAGGCTGGTCTCGAACCCCTGACCTCAAGTGATCCTCCTGCTTCAGCTTCCCAGAGTGCTGGGATTATAATCATTAACCACACCCTCCCGACACTACACATTTTAAATGTTAAAAATAGTATATATTTGATATTCACTTTCTATCTATTACAAATTGACTAGTTTGTTCTCAAATATATACACTTTACTCAATAGGCTTCTAAAGGGTTTACTGTGTGTTAGGCAATGGAATTGCAAAGATAAATGAAATATATTCTTGACATTTAGCAGCTTACAATCAAATCAGGAGAATGAGCAATCTCTACTTTGACTCCTCACTACAGCTGTAGTAAAGAAAGCGTAAGGTGCTGTGTGGCAAAGGAGAGCAACTAGTGCTTGCAGAAGCACAATGAGCTTCATGAAATGGGGCCATTTGATCTGGGATTGAAACATGAGTAGGAGTTTATCAAGAGAATTCCAGGCACAGGAAGTGTGGAGGTGGGATAAGGAGGTTAATTTTGGTATCCACTTGTAGTTTGGGCTAGCCAAAATGAAGAATATGGCAGATACTAGCAGAAGTGGACCACGGGGTTCAGCTCACTTATGAAGGACTTTATACACCATAAATATTTGTATTATACAATAGTACCTACAAAATATTACTGTACTAACGGTGTCATATGCTTTACATTCTGTGCTTATTTGGATTTATTATTTTCTTCTAATTACTTAAATTTCAAAGACATTTTTCTCATAATTGTTCATTCTAAAGAATGCTAATACTAAATACTGTGTTTATTTATTTATATTTGAGAAAGCCCTTTCCGCATGCACTCCTCTGTAGCTCTTCACCATCTTTCCTCATTTATCTAAGCCTTCCTCCAGACTGTGGAACCTCTCCTATACCAAATTGTCCTCCTGTCTCCAATCCACAGGGAAGTGCCTCCTGTACTACAATGATGTCCTAGAGCCCCTGTACCTGTGCCCAAATGGTGCCCACTGTCCCACCTGGTTTCAAGATCCTACCTGCTTCACTGGCACCATGGATGCCTTTGTGAAGATCGTGAGGCACGAGGGCACCAGGACCCTCTGGAGAAGTCTCCCCATCAACCTGGTGATGACTGTGCCAGTTACCACCATCTACTTCACTGCTTACCACCAAATCAAGACCTTCCTGTGTGGTTGAGCCCTGACGTCTGACCTCTATGCACCCATGGTGGTTGGCATGCTGGCCCGCCTGGGTCAGCCCCCTGGAGCTCATGAGGACAAAGCTGCAGGTTCAGCTGGATGAATGGGCTCAGGCCAAAGGACCAGACTTCTGTGGGCATGAGCTTTGTGGCTGGTGGCATCTTAGGGACGGTGGCTTCTGAGCTGACTCCGCCCTTTGACTTGGTGAAGACCCAACTCCAGGTTGCACTAGGAGCAATGGAGGCTATAAGAGTGACGTCCCTGCATGTGGACTCCACCTGGTTGCTGTTGCGGAGGATCCAGGCGAGTCGGGCACCAGGGGATGCTTTGCAGGCTTCCTTCCTCCAATTATCAAGGCTATCCCCTCTTGTGCCATCACGATCAGCACCTATGAGTTTGGCTAAAGCTTTTTCCAGAGGCTCAGCCAGGACTGGCTTCTGGGCAGCTGAAAGCGGCAAGGAGGCAAGGACCCCAACTCTCCACGGATAGAGAGAGGGCAGGAGGAGACGGAGCCAAGTGCCTTTTCCTCAGCACTGAGGGAGGGGGCTTGTTTCCCTTCCCTCCCAGCGACAAGCCCCAGGGCAGGGCTGCCCCTCTGAGTGGCCCAGGCCTTCCTCAGATCCTCAGATGCAGATTCTTCCTGCTGCTCCTGTCATGGGGATCATCATTTTTCCACTCCCCAAGTTCAAGACCAAACCTTCCAGCTGCCCCCTTCCTGTTTCCCTGTGTTTGCTGTAGCTGGGCCTGTCTCCAGAAGCCAAGAAACCCTCAGCATGGCATAATCTCCCTGTCCCCTGTTAATTCCTTAAGTCTAAAGATGATGAACTTCAAAAAAAAAAAAAAAAGTCACCGTGAAATCACACATGCTTGTAAAGTCACTGTGGATCTACACTGCCTTTTAAATTGTCATTCTCCTTTATATGTGTATAAATGAGACACAAACAGGTGCACCTGGAGATCCCTGGGCTTCCATGAAGTTGTTATGGTCTCAGTGAATCTGGGAATTCATTTCAGGAAGACAGTCTTTTCATAACCCCAAACCCAGTGAAATGCAGTCACTAAAGATGGTCACATTTGGCAATGGACAATAAAATGTAATTCACAAAGTTTCACATTTGAACAAAATGATGCCTTTGTATTACTTTCTCACACATTTCCCTTTCAATGACTCTTAACACATGTCACCGTGAGATGGGACAGATAGTAAAATTGTTACAAGTATTCTCCAAAAGTATATACATACTAAAAGTCTGCTTGTATATATAGTACATAGTACACATACACATGCACACACAATTTTTATAAATGTGTAAACACATATTTTATGATATGATGGTTAATACATTAAACACTTATTTCAAATAGCTTTTGATTTTATAATATACTTTTTCATCATCCATTTTCACATTTAATACATATTAAAATTATTATTATTATTATTATTACATGAGACGGTCCATGATATTTTTGATGTTAAAAAATCTACTTAGGCTGGGTGCGGTGGCTCACGCCTGTAATCCCAGCACTTTGGGAGGCTGAGGCGGGTGGATCAATAGGTCAAGAGATCAAGACCATCCTGGCCAACATGGTGAAACCCCCTCTCTACTAAAAAATACAAAAATGAACTGGGCATGGTGGTGTGCGCCTGTAGTCCCAGCTACTCGGGAGACTGAGGCAGGCAAATTGCTTGAACCCAGGAAGCAGAGATTGCAGTGAGCCAAGATTGAGCCACTGCACTCCAGCCTGGTGCCTGGTGCCTGGCGACAGAGCAAGACTCTGTCTCAAGAAAAAAAAAGAAAAAGTCTACTTAATCTCACAGCTTTACAAAATTATCATTTTAAATGACTTTCTTCTTTATTTGCTGAAAGAATTAGTGGTATCAATTTAAATCTTTTCCTTTGTTTAAAAATGACATTCTGATGTTTCAGAACTAGAAAAAATTTGATTTTTCCAAGAAGCCTATTATATAAGATAAAGGCACAGGAAGGCATTTTTAATATCTCCTTGAATTTAATACAAGAATGAAGAATAAGTCTTTTATGTGATGTGAAACGTAGTTTAAAATTCTCCCTTATATCTTGTCTTGACATTCTTTCCAAAGCAAAATAGAAAGCTGCCACTTTGACCATTTTTGCCTCTCCACCACCAAGCTCAGGACCAAAATCAAGAGTCACTTTCTTTCTTATAGCTGCATCTTCATGAGGACTATACTAAATATATATTGTAAAATCTAGAACAAAACTTGTTTCAACACCATGCACTTGAGAATGTATAGTAAATATAGATTTCTCATGATTTAGCAATTAAAATGACTTTTAAATTGTTTTGAAAAGTAGGTCTTAAAAATTAACCCTGGTACAGATATTAATTTCAAAGCAAACCTCCTGGTTTATTTTTATCCTCTAAAAAGCACACACGTTTTGGTCATTCAAGTATTTTTTATGATTAGGATCCAGTATATACAATAGGCAAATAGTATTCATCAAGATTTTACTTTTATGAAATATCAAATTTTCCTATGGGAATATAGTGTTTGCTTTGGGTTAAACTTTATCTAGTCTTAGAGATATTGGAATGTTCAACTAAGCCTCAAGTGAGAGGTGGCTAACATGAGGAGTAGATAAACCCAGCTGTATAAAATAAAGCCCTTGACCTAGAAGAGCCCAGATTTCTGTGAATAAACAAATAGTGATATCATAATACTGTCTAGTAAGTGCTGTTCCAGAGATACGATAAATTAGGTAAAAATCATCAAAGTGGGTGCTGCACTCCCCCAGCCTTTCTTAGAATAATGCTTTTGAATGAACCAAATGAAAAGATGAGATTCTGCACTGGTTCCCAGATTATAAAAAGAATCCCCCATTGCACAGTGTCTCTGTGTAGTTAGAAAGCACAGAAATCCTAGTTTCTATTACCTTCTGACTTCTGGTTCTAATGGGCCATCTGGTTCACAATTCTTCTGTAAGTAACTTAATGCTTTGTGTAATTAAGAGGGCATATGCTTCTTGTACAAAAATCACTGTTAGATCTCCTTTGCATGGCAGAAACCAACATGGACTCAGTCCTGATACCAGCTTTTATCTGCTGCCAATAAACTTTCAAGTTACTTAATAACATTCAGAGAAAATGATGACGCATCTTACAGTTACCAAGATAAACATATGTGTTATTCTACATTATTCTGAGACTCTCTACTCAGGGGAACTTAGCACCTTGCCATTCACCATACCCATTTTCTACCAATACACATTTATGGTGACCATTTGACAAGATCTCAAGCAAAGCTAAAACTCGCTTTAGAATCTTTTTATTCTTTCTGCAAACTACTTACTTTATAACAACATTCCAGCACACTGACTTTTACAATCTCAGTGGGAAATAATCTTTTTTTCTATTAACCTAGTCTCTGCAAAGTAAGAACTGCAGGTGTATGGTCAAAGAAATGTGAGTCATCTGTATAATTTTATACATAAAGGGGACAAAATGTATATCACTATTTTCCATGTTCTGAGAATGGACTTTGTTTGATCTTGATTCAAAATAGCTATAGAATTAAGCTCTTTATCTTGAATCCTTTTTCTGCTTTAAGTTGCTGGAAGCATGGTCTAATTTCTTTCCTTTATTCTGCTCAATGCACGTTAGAGACATCAGAGAACACTGATTTTTTACTCAAGCAGTAATTGTCAGAGACTTTGGCTGGAAGTCAGTTGGTGGGCTTCTGCTCATACCAAAATTCACTATAGGCAATGGGAATTTTGAAACTTAAAACTACTTAGTATCAAAAGCAATGTGATGTATGAGTTCATGACTTAACTTTTATCTATTCTTTAGAGGCATGTATTAGATTGCAGTAATAATCATAATTATTCTGTACTTCTTATATCCATGGCTTTACTATGTAACATTATAATAACCTCCACCCATGATTAGAGAGAACTTCTCTATCTGGGCTTGACAATGTAATTTACTTCTGCCCAATAAAGGAAGCTGAAGGAATAGTGCTCCAGTTCTGAGCCTAGGCTTCAAGAGAACTCACATGTCTGTAATTGAGTTACTATGCTTCTGTCATAGCCAGAAAAGGACATTCCTGGCAGCCTGTTCTTTCTGGGAGAGAGAGGAAAGACATGTGCAGGAGAGCCAACCCACATTTAGAAGAGAAACTCAGCTAAGATGCACTGTACTCTATAGATGCATGAGAAATACAAGTTTATTGTCCAATGCCACTGAGGTTTAAGGTGACTTGTTTGGCAGCCAAGAGCAATTAGTCTGCATTTGGACTGCTCTAAATAGAAATCCAGTGCCAGAGGTGGCTATTCATTTTTTCAGAAATCCTTATTGAAATCTACTACAAAAATTTTGTTAGTTAGCATATCATTTGTTAGAAATAACTTTTTATGCATAAAATGAGGGGTGTTCAAAATACGTCACTGGTCCTACTACAAAAATTATTTGGGTCATACCACACAGATAATCTACCCAGCTTAGCAGGCTAATGCCTTTGGAATCAGCATGTTCTCCTTTCTTCATGTAGAACTATGTCTCCTGTCCTGATTCTAGGACTGACTAGATTACAATAAACTAATAAATAAAAATGAATAAATGACCACATGATAAATTTTGAGTCTGCTTGCTAATAAACATTTGCCTTCCTGGAAAATTGTCCTCAGATTTGCTTTCATGATGAAATATAGAGATAGCCATTCATGCTTTGTACTAAATACTTCTGACTCTTCACCTTCCATGGCACATTGCATTTTTTTTTTTTTTTTTTTTTGAGACGGAGTTTCGCTCTTGATACCCAGGCTGGAGTGCAATGGCGCGGTCTCGGCTCACCGCAACCTCCGCCTCCTGGGTTCAGGCAATTCTCCTGCCTCAGCCTCCTGAGTAGCTGGGATTACAGGCACGCGCCACCGTGCCCAGCTAATTTTTTGTATTAGTAGAGACGGGGTTTCACTATGTTGACCAGGATGGTCTCGATCTCTTGACCTCGTGATCCACCCGCCTCGGCCTCCCAAAGTGCTGGGATTACAGGCTTGAGCCACCGCACCCGGCCCGGCACATTGCATTTTTAACCTTTTCGTGTTTATTGTTAAGAAGTTGGGAGAGCCAATTCTTGAGTGGATTTTTAATTGCTGCTACAAAATCTTCTAGGACTCTTTACCTTTGTCTTCTGCTGTGGTCATGGGCAATGTTTTATTTAACTGCTGTGTGTTACTCTGGATCACAGAGTGAGGACAACAAGGACAAGGTCAGAAATCTCAGCATCCTCTAAATGGACTTCCAAAGCCTTTATTATTTTAGCCTCTGAGATTTGGGAATTGCTTCTTTCTCAGCATACCACGGATATCACACCATTTGGTAAGAAGACTATCAGGAAGAGGAGATACAGCTGATCTAGCATTCACTTTTCTCTAGTCACCTCCAGTGAATAACAGCAATGGAATCTGGAAGCTATTGGATGGATAATTTGGCAAAGGTGATGTTGATCTATTTCTATACCAATAACTAAATGCAGCTGTCTCTTCCCAGATGAAAAATATTTATTGAATCTTTTTCTGGACTGAGAATCAGCTGATAGGGTGCTAATTCTTTCTCAGTCAATAAGTAGATTGTCTTGAATAAAATGTCTGATTTCTCATGACTCGGTTCTGCTCTGAAAGTGGAGAGAATATTTGGATTAGAAGCTTCATAGTGTTTAAGAATAATGACAGGGGAAAATTTTTTGGGGAAAGTTAAAATAGTTAAATAAACTTAGGATATTTTTATTGTAATTTTATTTCAGCAAATAGTCTGGGCCAATCCTGGTGATAGTCTTTGCACCCCAGCTGGAAAACTTCCCTAGCTCTCAGGAAGTGGTGAGTCTCAAAAGCTTTTCACCTCAGGGCTGTGGAGACAGGAGACTGGAGGATTTATGGAACATATGCATAATGCATTTCAATATGCTTTTCATGTGAGCGATCTCATTTAGTTTTTCTGCAATACTCTGCCTTAAGTATTATTCTTCCTATGAAAGATTCTTCATAAGTAATTGAAGGTTAGCTTAGATAAATTGGCCAAGACCACACAAGGAGAAAAAGTTAATAGGACTTTAACCTGCTCTTTATTATCCCCATGTCATGTCTTCCTTCTGCTACAAGCTGCCTGATCTTCCTCCTCACTAGACTCTCCCTTAAGGCACAGGGGATAATATACACTTAGTCTACTTTGGGCATATGTGGACATTCACCCTACCTCACCAAGCACAAGTATGCAAGTTATACACAGTATGTTTTGCCCCACAATTATTTCCACCTGAAGATATTTAGTGCCTTCTCTGGTCCCTCTCATTGGTCTACTTTTCTTTCTCTTACTTTAGGTTTGTTTCTTGCTATTTCATATGGTTGGCTGTTTGTCCCCACCCAAATCTCATGTTGAATTGTAATCCCCAATGTTGATGAAGGAACCTTGTATTAGCCAGGGTTCTCTAAAGGGACAGAACTAATAGGGTCAATGAATATATGAAGGATAGTTTTTTAGGAGAATTGACTCACACGATCACAAGGTGAAGTCCCACAATAGACTGTCTGTAACCTGAGAAGCCAGGAAGCCAGTCCAACTCCCAAAACCTCAAAAGTAGGGAAGCCAAGTTCCAAAACCTCAAAATTATGGAACCCAAGAGCCCTTGGCAAGTCACTCATGTAAGTCTAAGAGTCCAAAAGCTGAGGAAGTTGGAGTCTGATGTTCGAGGTCAGTAAGCATCCAGCATGGGAGAAAGATGGAGGCCAGAAGACTCAGCCAATGTAGTCTTTCTACATTCCTCTGCCTGCTTTATCCTAGCCAGGCTGGCAGCTGATTAGATGGTTCCCACCCAAATTGACAGGGTCTGCCCAGTTCACTGACTCAAATGTTAGTCTCTTTTGGCAACATCCTCATGGAAACACCCAGAAACAATACTTTGACCTTCAGTCCAATCAAGATGACACTCAGTATTAACTATCACAGACCTGTGAGAGGTGACTGGCTTATGGGAGGAGATTTTCCCAGGCTGTTCTTGTGATAATCAGTGAGTTCTCACAAGATCTGGTTGTTTACAAGCATGTAGCACTTCTCCCTTTACTCTTTCTCCCCTCTTCTGCCATGTGAAGAAGCTACCTGCTTCCCCTTGGCCTCTCTGCCATTATTCTAAGTTTCCTGAGGTCTCCCCAATCATGTTTCCTGTACAGTCTATGGAACTGTGAGTCAATTAAACCTATTTTCTTTATAAATTACTCAGTCTCAGTTAGTTCTTTCTAGCAGTGTGAGAATGGAATAAATATACTATCTTTTCTCTTTCTATCTTTTCCCGCTTTCCCTGTACTTTCTCCATTTAGCACTGTTTCTTTAGGGAATTGGTGAGAGGAAAATGAGTTAGAATTAGATCATTGGGTAAGTAAGTGAGAGAAGAAAGCTGAAGCTTTTCAGTTTTTCTTCTCCTCTTCTGACCAAACAAAATGAACTAAGTATGATTGATGGTAGCTTTGTGTTATTTCTAAAGGCCAAGTGATTAAACATCTGATAAATGTACTTTCTTAAAATGCAATTCAAATAGAGCAGAACTTATCTCTTATCTCTTTATAAACAGCTCCCAATTATGAAAGAAATGAGCAAAGAAGGTGTTAGTCTAGTCTCACACACTAGAAACTGAGTAGAATTATATAGTATTTCCTACCATGAATATTTGTAAAATGCAGACATTTTAAGCCCTGGCTATTTAGGTAACATTTATCACTACACTTACATGAGATTTACATTAAACTTCAATCCCCAACAAATACAGTCAGAAGATATGTTCATATTCCTTAGCATAACTTTTGCAGGAAAAAAAAAAAGTCACAATTTAGTTCACTGATTTAAAAACAGGTCAGAATTGGGAAGTTCCAGATTTAGTTTAATCAGGACCTAAATAATGTCAGCAAGGATCAAAGCATTCTGTTTTGTCTTGTTTTTCCTTTTCTCTGCTTTAATATCTATCTATAGCCCAGCATTCAAGATAGCTACGAGCGTTCCATGCATCATACCTAGGCATGGCAATGTAGTGCAACAAAAGAGACCATTCTTTCAATTGATTAACTTTTTAAGAGTGAGGCAACCTCTCCCAGGAGCACCCTCTACAGAAACCTTATTGACCTGTATTACATTCCATCCTCATGCTTAAACAAAATAGATTGAATCTAATTCATTCTTAAGGTTGGAATAGAGCCAGCCTTTCTTATAGATGTGTATGTAAACTACATCAGGTTCTGTAAATAAGAAAGCAGGACAAGCAAACTGTGTAGTCAAGCAAAAATCACTGCTACAGCATTTGAATTTGATTATATATTACAATTTTTTTCTGTTGCCATTCTTGCCAAAACTCATGAGTTGGTTTTCCAATAAAGTTGTTTTGTTATTATGTTGGTGAGAAAATAATAGATTCCCAGATGAGAACACTGGGTGGAGTTTGCAAACTCTCCTGATGTCTGTGTGCATTTTCTCCAGGTACTCTGTATTCCTCCTGCAACCCAAAGATATGCACGTTGGATTCACTGGTGTGTGTAAATGGTTTTAGTCTGAGTGAGTGTGTGTATATGATTGCACCCTGCAAGGCAATGGAGTCCCATGAGGGTCAGTTCTCCCCTTGTGCCCTGAGCTGCTAGGATGGGCTCTGGCTCCCTGAGACTTTGAACTAAAATGAGTGGGGTGAAAATTGAAAAAAATGAATGAATACACATTATTGTAAAACAAAAATTAATCAAGTATATAAAAATCATAATAATCATACAAATGCATAAAAATAAATGATCCAGCACAAAAGCTCATGGTGAGCCTACACTATCTGTGATGGATTTTGAACTGTGCTCCATACAATATTTGCTTTGCAAACATTTATTTCTTGATTTAACTCACCACCACTATGGCCACCTTTACTCACTGATTCACCAAAAATTGAGTAAATAATTATCTTATTTGTTCCTATCCATCTTTTGTAAATGTATGCATCACTCACATTTATTTTAATGTTTACTAGTAGACGTGTTTTGGTTCTTTATTGAGAAGTTTAGTGAAGTTTTTGTGACAAGAAATATGCCATAGAAACTTAACTCTCTATCAGTTAGCTATAGTAAATTGGTTTTGGTATACATCGTTTTGCTTAAAGTCACAGTTTCCAAAAACGTGTTGATGATAGTAACTGAGGACTTACTGTATAGATTTAGTATTTGTTTGTATGACAGGAAAACAAAGAGATGATTTCTATATTGCATGCTGCTTGACCACTTTTTTTGTTTGATTTTGTTCTCTCTCATTATCTAAAATATTTTCAACTTTAATTTAGAGACAACACCTTCTTCCATTTTTCAGCTCACACATAGCAATTTTATCGTCATCATACATTTAACTTGTTCCAGATTGATTAGTCATGGGTATGTATTGCCAAGAACAATGTGTTATATAGAGAAAAATCACTTTAGACAAGAAGAAGCATATGCTTATGTGTGTGTGTTGTAATGGAGAAGTGAAGACCCAATTTTTGCAGACTGAAGAACAACGTTCAGAACACGTTCAAGTTGCTGCAGGAAACCTTGAAAGGAAGAAAACCTTAGTCAAGAGTGAAAGACACCATATGTCCTCCAGTACTAGGCACAACAGGGAGTCAGCCTAATAGCTGTCTTAATGCACCCTGCTGTGTGCAGGTATTGGAGGACATATGGTATATTTCACTCTGAACTGTGAATTTCCTGAAACAGCTTTAATATTCTTTTAATGTAATTTGTGTGGACCATTATATGTAAGCAGAGATGTTTAAAGTAAAGGGGGAATCTTTCTCTCACTCACAGTAATCCAAGGATGTTTATATGTCATTAATGTGTGCTTTTAAATATTGAATTTTTACATATTGAAATATTACCGCTCACTCTCTCTTTTTTCTCTCCTCTTTTCTCAAAAGTCTATTTTTTTCCTCTCTCCATTTCTTAGTCCTAGTGCCTTTTCCACTTTTCCTATTTTCCTAGTTAGTAAAGGGCACTATTGAAGAAAGTAGTGAAAAAAATTTCAGGTTGTTTTTAAAGTGACAGCTTGCATATTAAAACTGGTTATATACATTTTATTTTTAAAATATTGAATAAAATTTGGATCTCAATCTCCAGTTTGGAATTTCAAACATACTAGCTAAAGTAATCAGCTGTGTCCATAATCTCCTGAGGAGTCAAGTTTTTTTTCCTCCCCTCAGGTACATTTTATACTTGTTCTGAATTCAGCACACCCAGTTCTGATTTGCAACATGTGACTTAGACACTGTTTAATAGGATGCTTAGATTCAAACAAAACATATCTTAATTGGGAGAGTGAGAAAAAAAATCAGTATGAGGGTGAGTGGAAAGTAAATTATGATTAAAAAAATCACATAAATCAATAGTCAAGAATATGTATGAAAGATATACTTTCAGAAAGACATATTTTATATGAAGTTGATTTGGCATAGATGTGACTGCTAAAAAGACAACTCACCTAAAAATCAATGAATATGATTTATAGCCCAAATAAGACCCAAATGACACTATCTTAGAGAACATTTATTTCTCAAGGCTGTTGGAAAACTAAAATAAAATCTATAGCATTAAAGGACTCAAATAATTGCTGGTTTAATAATGGATCAAAGTTAAAAAAGAAAATGCTAATATGTAATAGACCACAAACACTATGCAATCATATGACATTTTATCATACTTTTAATAATAATAAATTATTATTGTGATAAATAATATAACTACTGCTTTATTTTATATATAAAAATGTATCATTTTAACTATTTGAAGAATACACTTCTGTGGCATTAAATATATTCACAGTGTTGTGCAATCATTACCACTATCCATCTAAACAACTGTTGCATAATCTTCAGCTGAAACTCAGTACCCAATAAACACTAACTTTCCATTCACCTTTATTTCTAGCCCCTTCTGGAAACCATTCTGCTTTATTTCTCTATGAATTTGACTATGCTAGGAGCCTCATATAAGTGGAATCATGCAGTATTTGTCCTTCCGTGACTGGCTTATTTTATTTAGCATAATGACCTCAAAGTTCATCTTTGTTGTAGCACGTGTTCAAATTTCCTTCCTTTTAAATGCTGAATGATATTCCATTGTATGAATACATTACATTTTGTTTAACCATTCATCTACTGATGGATAGATGCTTGCTTTCAAATTTGAGTATAATGAAAATGCTGCTATGAACATGGGTATACAAAATTTTTTCCAAGTTCTGGCTGTCACTTCTTTTGGGTATATAGCCAGAGGCAGAAATGCTAGATAACATGGTAATTCTACATTTAAGTTTTTAAGGAATCTTCATACTGCTTTTTTTTCCTCAGCCACATCATTTTTCATTCTTATCAATAATGCACAAAGCTTTCACTTTCTCATTTTAAATGGATTTACCTGACTTAAACATACATGTTTCTTTTCTTTGAAAATACATTTTTTATATTTTTCTTGGCTGTGGTACTGAGTAAGAGGTGGCCTTTATTTCTCTTTCAAGATGTAGAAACTGAAATGCACACACAAAGCTGTTGCAGCCAATAGTTGTTAACAAGGCCACCTGCTCCCAACTCAGAGGTCTAGGTTTCTGGTAATAAATAAAGTTAGGTAGGGGCAGATTAGGCTAAAAATGCTCCCAGCCTTTTCTTTTTCTTTTTTTTTTTCTTTTTGTGAGAAGGGCCATTACACTCTAGTATATGTCCTAACAAATGTTTAACATTAAGCAAATAGCTTCCTTAGAAAGAGACAACATTAAAACTAAATCTACTCCCCTTGGAATTTATGATAATATATAAGAAAAGTTTACTTTTGTTTGGTTTCTGATAAAAGGATTAACCAAATAAAACTAAGTAAATAAAATATGATATAGTCATCTACTTGAGAAGATGTGTTACTTAGTTGGCATAAGTATTTCTGAAAGTTTGTATAAGATCTTTATGATAAACAAATTTCTACATGTTGCTTATAATAGGATCAAGTTATCAGTATTCATTATTCCATCTTTTGCTATATTAAATAATATTTCAATATGTGTTATATTTCAACATTAATGCCCCTTTTTAAAATTAATCTATTCAGATTTTTTTTTAATTTGCATCAAGATTCCAGTCCCTTACAAAACTGACAGTCTTTTGTGCATATGTGGCAAAGAGAAACAACTAAAGATCCAGAAAGCCAACCACTGGCTTTTCAACTTCATTCTCTCCTAGCTAGTGGCACTCACTTTGGGGAAATGATTGAACTTTTTAACTCCTTATTAGCTATTAATATCTACAAAATGAAAGTGTATGTCTAGAATAGTGCTTCTTAAACTTTAACATGTACATAAATCACCTGGGACTGTGTTGATAATGTAGATTCTGACTCAGTAGCTGGGATTCTGCATCTCTAAAAAGCTTTCAGGTTAAGATAGTGTTGTTGGCCCACATTGAGCAGAAAGGCTAATCTTTTTCTCATATTCCCTAGCTACACCATAGGAGCACATGATCAAATTTTTTAAAATACCAAAACCTGAGTCCTACTCAAAACAGTTGAATGAAGCTCTTGATGTGTGGTCCAGACACCACATTTTAAAAGTCTGAAGCTAGGACTAAGAACAACTGTACCAGATAATAATTGATTTCTGTTCAAGCTCTACGGTGACCTTCCTAGACAAGACATATTTTGTAAAATCATGTGTTCAACTGCAAGATGTAACAACCTGTCATTTAAAGGAGATTGATAAGAAAACAAATAATTTTTCGGATAGTGAACTTATGTGAGTGCTAAGTATCTTTCACTGAAGGTAGAAAAACAAGAAAATTGAAAAATGTAATTGAATACCACCAAAAGTACCAAAGGAAAATAAAAATCTGCTTTAAAAAAAGGATATGGCTTCATGCAAAGTTTGTAACATGAAGCAAAGTAAAGGCGAAGGGTCAAGGCCACGTTTAATTAATTATGGGAAAGCCACATGTAATTAACAGCTGGGAGGGACAAATATCCATGTCTGTGTACTTGTAAAGGTGAAATGGATCTGTTCAAGAGTGGGCCTATGATCACAGAAAAATGTTCAGTTTTTCTTAGTTGAGCTAACCAATCCTCTGGTCCCATGGGGCAAAAAATATCTTTAAATGACCAAAATTATAATTAAAACCAACACTCCCTTTGCTGCACTCTCTGCTCAACCCCTTTAGTTTTCTTTTTGCCATTTATCACCTTCTGATATATCATGGTACAAATTTCCTTTGTTTACATTCAAATATAGTAGCAACAACTTTTGTCTAAGTTCCTTTCAGAATTCAAGGTGCCTACAGCAATGCCTAACACAAAATATCGGTGTTGGGTAAATAATTATTGAACAAGTAAATAATTCAAAGAAAACAAGTTCGAGTAGAATAACAAAATTTGGTACAGGAAAATAAGAAGTGGGAGACAAAGAATATAATCCAAGAAGATCTAAGAATCCACTCTGAGTCTTCCTACTGGCTTCCTACTGGAATCTTGTATTGTTTTATATGAAAGCTTGACTTTATAAACTATTGCGTCTGAAATAATTTTAAGATGTTTATATCACAATGATATAATTTAAAATTTTTAAAAACCTAAAATTGTTTAAGCAAAATATTTTATATAGCTTATGAGGTACTTAGTAAATGATTAAAATCCTTAACTGATTTCAACTGGGGAAAATTACTTTTGTATCTTAATAATTTGAATGGAAAAGCTTTCAAACTATGAAATTTTTTTTCCTTCTCAGAGAACTCAATAATTGTATAATTAGATATTATTCTATCCTTTCAGAATGCTGTTAATTCTAATATGAAAAATGAAAACAGATTCTTATTATAATAACATCAGAAGAATTGGCAATCATGAGAACCCAACAATGGGTTAGAAGAGAGTGACACTTTTGCTGTGTTCTTTCAGTATAATATATGGTGCTTTACCATCAGGTGTGACCAAAAGATAAGTGAGGCAAAAGGAGACAAAGGCAACCATGGTGTGGTTTACATTTATTTTCTGGTTTAATTGGATCTTCATTAGCCTAAAATCTTCAAAAGCAATTTACAGGGGTGGATCCACTTAACTGATATTTTTTTGATACTTACTGATATTCTATTCTATTGGCTTTGTTTTTCTTTTTATCTTTTATTCTTTAATGTATGCATAGGAGGGAGAAGTATCTGATCACAGCAGTTGAATTCAGATGCTAGAAAATTATATTCTATGGTATGTACAATAATGCTTGATAAAATTAATTTTGTCAGTGTGTTTTGATAATTATAGCATTCTTTCTAATTTTTTTATTTTGAATTTCTGTGTAATTTCTTTTTTTTTTAATTTTTGTAGTAGTTGTAATTTTAGCTTCCTTTCTACTGAGCTGTACCATTATTCCGACTTTCTCCACCCTATTCCAAATTAGCATCTTTGTGGCTTCAGAAACTGAAATCAACAAGTATCTTTTGTTTCTTGGAATACTGCTGACACCAGATAGTAGAGTTAATTTGTGTTAGCAAACACTTGAATTAAGTTGTGAATTTTAGGGAAAATATATTCTTACTTGTGTTTAATAATGTGGTTGAATCAATGGAAGAAAGGAAGTGACCACTTGCAAAGAGAGACCTATTTCCCCTCCATTAAGTTTAACTGCAAACATTTCAGACATAATGAATCACTGCTGACCATAGGCCACTTCATCGTCATTCTGTGGTCATTGTGGTTGCTTGTGGGTGTAAATTTTGTATCTTCAATTAGTTGTGGCAAGAAAATTGTAAGTGTACTTGTGAATACTGTAGGAGCTCTTTGCCAGTTGCTCATGAAACTCAGAAAAAAAAAACAGCTCAAATAACTTTTTAGAACATTTCAGCCTACAAAAATCTAAAACTTTTATGTTATGGAAGTTAAAAACTGATCTCTTTATTTTTGCTTCTCCATCTTTGTCAGGCAAAACAATCTGAAAAGCTGTTTATGAGAAACTTTAAAATGTACTTTGGGCAAACCACCATAACTATATTTTAAAATTGTTTTGCAAAGCCTTGGGCAGTTCAAAGAGCCAAACAAACAAATGATGCAAAATTACTTTAGTTGTTCTCAAGCTTATAAGCATCAGAATAAAATGAAACAGGCTGCTTTAAGTGGGTTGTAGAGATGTGGAAAAGATGCCAATACAAGGTAGAATTTGCCAGTCATTAGAAAAGAGAGAGAAAGTCATAGGAAGTGAAGTTACAGAGTCACGCTATTTGAAACATCATAAAAATGAACATATTTTCTGAAGGGAAATATTTTAATTGATGTTAGTAACTAGAGTCTAAAGGCAAAACTGAACCAAAGCGAATCAAAATGTGAAATGCCTAGAATAAATTTTGTCACTGGATATCAGTAAAGAATTCAGATTAGTGTCTATTTGAACTTGAATTTATTGTTTAAACTAAGAAGATAGAAATAATATGGGTTGGGAAGTGGAACTTGTTTGTCATATTTCATTATGAACAGAAATAAATGCTAACTCTAGAATATACGTAGTTTCAAGAATACGATATCTATACAGTCTTAGGTTAAAAAAATGAAGCAGAAGAGTAAAAGAAAAAAAAATCAAAACACACACAGAAACACCCAGATACATTGCTGTACGCACAGGTATGTATATAAAAGCAAAAAAAGAAAGGAAAAGAATAAGGGGTATTAAAAAAAAATTTAGTGATTACTTAGCTGATAATGAGGTAGGCTAGACCTGGAGAGAATTTCTCTTACATAATTTTAGCTTTTTACCAGCAATCATGCACTGATTTTTTAACAATTTTTAGCAAATTATAAAAAGACGAAAGGGAAAAAAATTTAGGTCTTTGACATGGAAAATGCAAAGCCAAAACGGATTAGTATTTTCAAGCTTCAAAGCAGGTGGGGTGAGCAGAGGCAACAAATAGAAGAGCCAAAGCTTTGAACTTCACAAGTGAGTCTCCTTCATGGCCTTTGCATTTTCTTTTTCATTTGCTTTCTTCCACACAGTCACATGGCTTAAAGCTTTCCCCACAGATATTTACAGAACAGATTTGCTTCATTTCATTTTTGTCCCCATAAAATGTCACCTGATTGACAGTCTTACTCCATTTTCTAAAACCTTGCCTGCCACCTTCCCCTTACTCAATTACTCCTTAACCTGAATTAGTTTCCTTCATAGCACTTATCAGAATCTGACACTAGTTTAAGTATTGTTCATTATGTGTCTCCAACATTAGAATGGAAACTCTGTGAGAACAGGGGGTTTGGCTTTTTCTCCATCTTTTCTAGCACCTACAACAATGCTGGGTACAGAGTAGTACTTAAAAGATATGTATCAAATAAGAGAAGGAATTTTACTGATGATGTCTTAGAGATGCTGTTAGGAGCAACAACCAAATAAGAAGGAGTCTAAACTAGATTGCCAAATTACAATGAAAACAACTTTTAAAAGTTAACTTTGGCCAGGCCCAGTGGCTCACACCTGTAATCCCAGCACTTTGGGAAGCCAAGGCAGGTGGATCACTTGAGCTCAGGAGTTTGAGACCAACCTGGGTGACACAGCAAAACCCCCTCTCTAGAAAAAATACAAAAATTAGCCAGGTGTGGTGGCACAAGCTTGTAGTCCCAGTTACTTGGGAGGCTGAGGAAAGAGGATTGCTTGAGCTCAGAAGGTTAAGGCTGCAGGGAGCTATGATGATGCCACTGCACTCCAACCTGGATGACAGAGTGAGACCCTGTCTCAAAAAGAAAAAAAAGTTAATTTTAATTAATCCACTTTAAAGGATCTTTACATTGTATCTTGCATTTTATATCTCAGCGAGATTTGTAGTCTCTCTAGATAGTTAATGAAGAATTTTAAATTGGAAATCAGCATAGCAGAATTGTGGCTTAATATAAAGTCTGAACTATCTTTTTGTGGAAAGGCATCTCTTGACTTGTATGGTGGTCTCTAATTTATCATCATTTCAACGTAAGTCTTCTAAAAGAATCTGAGAAGGAAGAAAAATGACCTGAAAATACTGTAAAAGCTTGAATGCAGCCTATGTAGAAATGCAATAAATTAAAAATAACTCTTCACTCACAACGTTGAACTTTTATTTTCCATGTTCCCATATTTTCTACTTAATTATTTACTGGGCATCCCTTTAAGCAAACAATAAGAACAAACAAATGTGTGGAAAATTTACTTTCAAAAAAGCAATAGTTATAGTGTTTATATCATATTGGGGAAAATCTTGAGTTTTGTACTTGATTTTATATACCAAATCAAAATCAATATGAAATTCTGTTCATAATTGTTCAAAATTTTGCAAATTTCCTCTACATCATAATAACCTGGTGGTATTACATGTGCCAGCTTTTAAGTCAAACAACACTTGCTTTGAATACAATAAATGGCGAAAATAGAATTTTTCACAACTCCAATTAAAATGCAAATATTGGGGAGGATAATTTATTATTATACCTATAATACAAGAAAACCTATGAGATACTGGTGCTTTATTGGTTTTCTTTACAGGTTTTCTCATCAACTCCCCCATAATTAATCTGGCTTTGTTGTTGATTAATTGAGAGATTGGATTTATATATAAAAGGATTTATGTGTAAAAGTCGTATAACATGATTTTAAGAAGCAGCAAATGAAATACGGAATCTAAATTATGAAATACTTCAAATAAGCATATGACACAGCAGTATTATTATTATTATAAATGTTCAATACCAAAAGAAGATTAAAATATAACTGTAGTAAAGAAAGAGAATGAATGCACAGGTAAATATTAATCTTTGAATACTGAATATTATAAAAAAGTTGTATTACTTTGAATAGATAAAAATGTTTCTAATTTGATGGAGTGTGTATGTGTGTGTGTGGGTATGTGTGTGTGTATGGATGTGTATTAATAACCATAGGGAATATAGTATAATCATTATGTGATGACTTAGAATCTCAGAATCACTCAAGGCATTCTGGGACCCCCCCACATCCTCACAGTGTTGAAATATGTCTAAAAATTTGGAATTATTCATAAGAATGCAGCTTCCTTCGTGCCCACCCAGGGATGCCAAAAAATAAAAAAATAAAAAAGAATGCAGCTTCCAGAACTTCAGAGCCTAGAATTCTGGGTATTAAAAGCATTTCTCAGCCAGGCATAGTGGCTCATGCCTGTAATCCCAACACTTTGGGAAGCCAAGGAGGGCGGATCACCTGAGGTCAGGAGTTTGAGACCAGTCTGGCCAACATGGTGAAACCTCGTCTCTACTAAAAATACAAAAATTAGCTGGGTGTGGTGGTGTGCACCTGTAATCCCAGCTACTCGGGAGGCTGAGGCAGGAGAATCACTTGAACCCGAGAGGCGGAGGTTGCAGTGAGCCTCACACCATTATACTCCATCCTGAGCAACAGAGCAAGACTCTGTCTCAAAAAAAAAAGTATTTCTTACTCATTCTTACGTACCCCAGATTTTGATAACTATTCTTTGGCAATATTGTGAAAGAGGCAATAATTCAATAACTATAATAATGGTAACAGTATTAGCACTGATAGCTAACATTTCAAATGTGCTCTTTATTTACCATCATTCTGATCATGTTACATGTACTAACTTCTTTACTAGGTACAATTGCACCATGAAGTAGATATTGCTTCAAATTCCATTTTGCTATTAAATAATGTGTAGTACAGAGAGGTTAAGTAATCTTTCTAATATAACACAGCATGTAAGTGGCAGAGCCTAGGGCTAACATAGAACCAAGGGAGCCTGATTTTTTAATTTGCCATATTAGCCCTTTCAGAATTCCTTCATGTCTAATCCATGACAAATGAACACAACACAACCCATTTCCAAACAACCTTCAGGACCAGAGGGAAGACAGACAAACTCTGAGACAAACTGCAAGTTTGATACAGACATAAGATGATCAGAAAGGAGAGGTAAACTCTTAATCTCTATAGGAAAATTTTACACACTGCAGGTGACTAAAACTTAAAGATTGGGTGAGAGTGGCAGATAAGATGATAGCAACATTCCACACAGTACCAGTCATGTCTGCAAAATCACAGACTGTGGCAAGTTTAGAAAAAGTTAAAAATGGTACAAATTTATTGGGTAGGCAGGGGACAGATAGAGGAAGGTGATGCTGGAGAGGTAAGTTGGGAAAATCATGAAGGAAAGGGCTTCACTGGAGGTGACTGTTGTGGTCTTTCTGCTGCTTATCTCAGCTAGGTCTGAGCTCTTGTCTCACAACCAAGAAAAATCAGGTGCACAGACACCAGAGAGTGAGTGGAGTAGAATTTATTAAGCAAAAGGAATGCTTTCAGCAAAGAGGGAAAGTGGTGGGAGGTTCCCCTGCCTGAAGGTGGGAAAGTTCCCTTGTGAGGCTGGGTTCGCAGCCTCTTATGGACTCAGAATGGGGAGTGTATGGTGATTGGTTTGTGAGTATGCAAAAAAGGTTAAAGCAAAGACACCACTCAAAGGTGAGCAAGACAGTACAGTAAAACCAATCAGGAAATGGTAGACATATGTAAAATAAGTGAAGGGTGGCAATCCATCAGATGAAAACATGCAAAATGGGAAGACAAGTTTTCAACCTGGTTTGAGAATTTAACTTGTAGTTTGCCTTTCAAGCTTTAAACTATCTCTGACTTGGAGGTGGGGTTTCACTGGGGACCAACCCCAATCTGCCTAGACCTTTGGCTGCCTTCTGCCATGCTCATGACCAGCCTGCAGGCTACAGTTGTACAGACAGTGACACCCCCTTGAGTTGTGCAGGGAAAACATGCACTAATGTATTCAGTTGGGGAGTGATCATGGGAGGCAGTTAAAGAGTTAAATAATGAGATTAGATTTACTACAAGTTTAAACTGCTGTGCTGTGATGCACACACTCAAAAATCATAACCTACCTAAATGTGATTGAATTTGAAGAGACGTGGTCAAATATGATTTGGTCTAGTGACAGAGAATTTGTTTTCCAAAATAAGCCATTTTAAGGATAAAGTATAAAAAGAACTGGAAAACAGCCCACTGCTATAAAGTTCAAGGTTCACTTAGACTCTGCTAAGTTTCTTTAAAATGTTGTACCTTTATCAACTTGGAGGCAATGAAACTAGCTAAGAAAAAAGTGACAATCTCAAGGGAAATAGTCATCAAAAACAATATGGGTGTCTATATTAACTTGAGGCATGATGGACACTGTGCACATCTTGAATCTTGCTGTATATAGTACATTTTGTTCAATTACTTGAGAAACAGATGTGGGAAAGACCATAGTAAGTGAAACAAGCTCAGGTCTGAATACTCCAAACAATTGGCTTGGTGGACAGGGTAGCTTTGCTGCAAGCAGAAGATCATCGGTGACAACTGCTTGCTTAGGAAGGCATTTTTGAGCAATCTCCAAAGCAGGTTTCACTTCAAATGATACTGCAAAGTAGGCAGGAGCAAAGTGCAAACTTCTTAAGAAACTGGAAAAGCGTTCACGGAAGAGCAAATGAGTTCAACATTTCAAACCAGTTGAGTAACGTAGAAAAATGTACGTACGTCTCCGGGGAAGCAAACTTTAGAGAGCACTGGGAGAATGATTATAGATGGATTGATAGGAAAAGAGAGTAGAACAAGTTAGACTAGGTTAAAGAAAAGAAAAAAAAATGGGAGGAAAAGAGAAGGAAGGGAGTGAATAAAAAGAAGAAGAAAGTGTTTGGATGCTGTGAAAATGCAAATAATCAGAACTGTTTCTGACTTTATGAAATTGTTATCTAATAAACTGCTAGCCAAGATTCAATCACATGCTGATTTGAGGCCAAATCTTTCTTTCATTTATAACAATTTAACAAATTCCATGAACCTTATTATAATTATGATTCATTAACCTTTTATACAAAAAGTCACATTATTTACTCAAGGTACTGCTCTAATTATCTAATATTTTCATATTTTGCCAGGCTTGGGGTAGGTAGGATATTCATGTATAGATAAATGTGAAATGGGAGAAATCTGCACCTACTTGCAAAAATATGCTTTAATGCGCTTCCTTAAAAAATAAATGTTTAAAATTGCATATTCCTGGAATAGGGACCGATTTTGTGTGTTGATTTGGTCGTTTTACTTTTGTAGTGACATAATTGATTTAGATAAAGAATAGTAATAATATTGTATTTGTTTGCATTGGGAATTGTCAACACTGAGATAAGTGTTAATAAATATTTTTTAACTTACTGTACATTTTGACTAGCGAATCGGTGGAATGTTTGAGTTTAACCTTGGCCTTAAGCTCTTTTCAGAACTACAGAATTGATTTTGTAAGAATAGATTATAAAAATATCCAAAATATCTAGGTGAGGAAGCAGAAAAGTGCCTGAGGAGTTTTAGTGTTAGCTAGCCAATGTGAAGTAGTGAAGAATAAAACAGTTAAACTGTATGCAGAAAGAAAGCCTGATGAGATATTGTTTCCCATTCTTGGCTCATACTTCATGCTTGTAGCATTTGTCTTGCAGGGTGATTATCCTGCTGCCAAGAGTCTTTCTTTTCCCTATATTGTCCTTATCTATCATTGCATAATTTGACCTAGCCCAATGTCTTGAGTGAATCAAGAAATGTTTTTAAATTGAGCAAAATTGTTCCCAAGTCACTTCGGCGCAATCCATAATTTTGTCAGTGGGACCACAAAACATGAAACATTGAAAGGAAGGACACTGAAAAGGAAATCAAGCATTATCCTGCCTCAAGGGACAGGTTATGTGTGTGTGTGTGTGTGTGTGTGTGTGTGTGTGTGTGTGTGTGTGTATAAAACCTGTGTGTGTATATATATATTACAGGCTTTATATATATATGTGTGTGTGTATAAATATATATGTATACATATGTGTATAAATATATATGTATATATGTATATATACATATATATACACATATGTATACATATATACTTGTAAGAATGTGTGTGATTGTGGTCTCTGTGTTTCAAGAAAATAAAAAGATATACAAAGCAAGCATGCAATAGATGAGATGGAAGCAAGGATATTGCACTATAAAATTAGACCAAAATGATTCTGCAAAGGAGAGAGTGAAAAACATATAATACAATCTTCTGGTTGGAGATTGAAAGACCAATTATCATAATAATATTCCTAATTGTTCCGTGTGGACTTTTAAATAAGGTGTAGTTGTTCACATTTACGTCCCCCAACAAGCCTTTGAGACAGAAAGCATAATTGTGTTTCTACTTCTGAGAGAAAGGAATTGAGCCTCAGAGAGATCGCCAAACTAGCCAAGATCAGGGTGAGTGTCTGTTCTTCAACACAGAGTCAGTCCTCTGAGTTCACACATTTTAAAAATCAAAGTCTGAAAACAAATTTAAGCCTTCATTTAAAATGGGAGTGTGTGACATTAAGTAAAAATAAATAAGAAATACTAGTTCACATGGTAAAACACATTTTGCCTGAGATGAGGAAATATAAATGGGTTTGAAAAGGATCAGATGATTTTTTTCAATATCCACTCATAAAATCTGGTGCTGGTTTTACCTTTCAAGTTGATCTGAGGAAGACCCACTGGGCCTCCCAGGAAGGTTCCCCTTGAGCTCCTGTCAATACCAATGCTTCTCAAACAACCTGTAAATCCTTTGATGTGGAAAATTTTAAGCTATTATTAAAGTTCTGTTTGTGGTAAGATACATCAAATGAGTCACGAAGTATGCTCAGAAAAGAATATGGGATAAGAAGGTTGAAGTGGAATATAGGTTAAAATTCTATGAGCTCTTCCAACAATTTTTCTGGGAATGTAAGATAATAATTACAATAGAATTATCCTGGAAATATATACCATATTCCTCATCAAGTGGTTATGACAGATGTATGAAAGAAACATTCTTTTCTTGAAACCACAGAAAAAAATCTACGACAAATCTGACATATGCCCCAGTACAGCCAAAGCATATGACTTTACTTGATAGAATCATAGAAATAAGATCACATATCTTGGGAGTATCTTCTAAGAGATTTAAATATAAAGTAGTGTGTGAGGAAAGGCAATTAGAACTCGATCCAATTCGTGTGACACCTAGCAGCTCTATAGTTACTGCTAAACCATTTTAGAATACAATGCTCTGATATGCCCAGTGAAGATTTATTAGAAACAGAAAATACATTGTTGTAACCACTGGTACTTTAAGTACTTAGTGATAAAGTAGCCAGAGATAGAGGGAGTAGAATTAATTCAAAAACAGTTGGCTTTCTCTGTGTATCATCTGCAGCTAGCCTTTTAAGCCAGCAGACATGTGGCTGGACCTGGACACAAGCAACTATAAGTTCGAATGTCCAGATCCTTTTCATTTTAAAACAGAGTTGTTCAGACTGTTGATCACAGTGCTATAGAAGTTTATACAAGCAGTTTTGGGAGTCTTCTCTCTCTCTCTCTCTCTTTCGAGACTGAGTCTTGCTCTGTTGCCCAGGCAGTACAACCTGAACTCACTGGAACCTCTGCCTCCCAGGTTCAAGAGATTCTTGTGCCTCAACCTCCCAAGTAGCTGGGATTATAGATGCCCACCACTAGCCCCAGCTAATTTTTGCATTTTTAGTAGAGACAGCTTTCACCCTGTTGGGAAGGCTGGTCTCGAACTCCTGACCTCAAGTGATCTGCCCATGTAGGCCTCCCAAGATTCTAGAATTACAGGCATGAGCCACCGTGCCCGGTCTTGTCTATAGACACTTTTTTTTTTTTTTAAATGAAATAGATATAAAAAGAACAGGCAATGCCCAAATGTGTCTCGTGAACTAAGGGTAAATATACAGTATGATAGTCTCCCTCTATCTGAGGTTTGCTTTTCACAATTTCAGTTATCCAAGATCAACCATGCTCTAAAAATATTAAATGAAAAATTCCATAAGTAAACAATTCATAAGTTTTAAACTGCATGCCATTTGAGTAATGTGATGAAATCTGACATTGCCTTGCTCTCTGGACCTGGGTTATCCAGCATCTCCACCTGTATATGCTACCAGCCTGTTAGTCATTTAGCAGGTGTTTTGGGTAACACGTCCACTGTCATAGCATCACAGTGCTTGTGTTCAAATAATTCTTATTTACTTAATGACCTCAAAGAGCAAGAGTAATGCTGCCAATTGGGATATGTCAAAGAGAAGTCATGAAGTGCTGTCTTTACGTGACAATGTGAGAGTTTTTTACTTACTAAGGAAAGAAAAGAAAAATCCTATGCTGAGATTGTTAAGATTATGGTAAAAATGCATCTCCTATCCATGAAATTGTGAAGAATGAAGAATTTGTGCATAGTAGGGTGCAGTAATGTTTGTGGTTTCAGGCATTCACTGGGGGTCTTGGAGTGTACCCCCTAAGGATAAGGGGGACTACTGTAGTTTTATGAAAATGTTTCTTTGAATTATAGGTTTGTGTGGAGGAGGAAAAGGTTGGATAATGGCGAGTCATGGAGACTTGTGTACAGTTTTGGAAAGTAAAATGTATTTCTAAATGTGAGTAGAAACTTAAAAATTGAATAACATTGTCCTAGGCAATGAAGCTAAGGGCATTATGGAAAAGTTGACAGAAAACTCCCACTGTGGCTGCCCTATACCTTTGGGTTTCCTCAGTGTTACTTTTGGGACTCCAATTTAGGAGCATGTCTCCTTCTACCTTCCATGTCAGCAGAGCCAGCCTTAACTTCCTGTCCTCCTATGTGCGGACTTTATTCAGGCTCCAGGCAGCGGAGCTTTCTAACTTATCTCTTTGTTGCTCAGCCCATTACACTGCTCACAAATTAATTTTTCTGAAACCCCTCCATGCTCAGAACTCTCCAGTTGTTTTCCATATGGTCAAGATGAATTTTTAAGTCTTTAGTATGGAATATAAAAACTTTTGGATCAATTGGTTCTTACTAGTGTTTTTCATCCTCATTGTTATTGAAACCCCTAAGATTCAGTATAACAAAACCACTCATCAGACCTAGGATATAGGGGGCTATTTCCCACTTCTGTGCTTAAGCCCAGTGGCTGTCCTTGTCTACCATTTATTTCTCTCTTTATAAACGGATAGGCTTTTAGTTCATTCCCAAGTCTGTATTCACATGTCACCATCTCTGAGGAAGCTTCACTGATATTCTCTAGCCTAAGCATCAATAAGGTGATTCATCTTTTTGGCCTTCACGATCCTTTACTAGGTTGTCTCTCCTGTTATATTGTATATAACTTTTTATTCCAAGTGTTCAATACAGTATGTGAAACACAGTAGAAGATTCATTTGTATTTGTTGAATGAGTAAATATCAATAATCATAGATATAATACATATAAAATTATGAATATTTGATGGATACATTTATTTAATCATTCCACTTTTTCCTAAAACTAATAAATATTAATTTATGTAGAAACAGTGCAAAATTGAAAATTTATTTTCACATGATATAATAAAACCATCATTTAGTACACATGATGCTTTAAGCCCTGGAAATAAGTGCTTGCCTAAGCTGTTCTTGATGAGTTATTATTTTAGTCTATACAACAGTAAAGAGAAATGATTTGTTTGTATATTTATAAATAGTTTCTGTGTCATGTGTTTTTGGATTTTTTCGGTGAAAAGAGGGATAAGCAATGCAGTGACAAACACAATAGAGAGAAAGGGAAATAACGAGATTCTTAAAAGAAGGCAGATATGTTCTAAATATTTTTTTTTACCAATAATTTGGGCTCAAAAGACATTTGATATCTTCCATACAGTATAGAAAGTTTCATCAATTCAGTCATATATCTTAAAGGATGAGAAATACAAACACAAATTGTTCTTTTAACTTAAAAAAATAGAAAAAACTGAATTAAAATGAGCACTATGCTTTTTTAAATTTCAATAAAAAGAGAATGATTACCAAAATTAAATTAACATTTTGACCTTTGGTTATTTTGTAGAGTTGTGGTCATCTTCTTTATAGATTAATATATAATTTTTCTTTATCCTTTTAACATGCACCATAAATTAGATCACTTTTCTTGGCATGTAGTGTTTCAGTCACAGTACTGCTATAATAGTTAATCAAAGGGGGATTGAATCCCTGTCTTACGAATGTAATCCTATGTAGATATTTCACACTAATGTTGGCAAGTGTGATCTGAAATACTGGACATATGTGTAACATAAAAGATTAAGCTGACATCTGTGTTTCCAATAGTGTGGATACCAAAGACACAAAGAATTAGGGAATGACAAGGCTGGAAGTCAAAGTACAGTGTTAAGAGTAGGTTTGGGAATTAAGGCAATGACTAGATTTTATGAAATCTTCTTTTGTAGGCCCCATTGGGCTTGACAGTGTAATTCACAGGTATTTTTATTTATTATTTTTAAGGAAGGAATATAATATATATCAGCTCTTGCTTTGGGTAATTTTTTTTTTTTTTAAATAATCCTGTAAAGTGTATACTCTTAAAATTTTTTATGGTCCATGAAATTTATGACTCAAGAAATATGTGCATATTCCTCATTTTTCACCCTGTATTCAAAATACTATTCCCTCAACTAAAATATGAACTCCTTATAGGCGGGAATATACCCTTAGACTGATTATAGGGTTTCCTTTCTAGGCCTCTGTGCTGTAGAAGACCCTACTCTGGCCCTGCTCCATGTCTGCCCTTTCTTATGAAGCAGAAAGTTTATGGGGCTATGGGGATATGCCCCCTGGGCATATGGGACCCATGCCCCACACTTTTGCTTCCTAGACTATGCCTCTACTGACTGAAAATGAGCATAAATCCCCGAATCTAGAATTTAAGGTCTGGGCATTATCTAGCCCCTGGCTCCTTTCCTGGTACCCTCTACCAAGACAAGTGGTGGGGTACTTGTTTCATTTTATTCTCTGAACATGTCCAGCTCATCTTTGCCTCAGAATGTGGCACCCAGATGTTTTGTTTGCCTCCAGTGCTGGAATCTCTGTTTTGAAGACTGGGTTCTTCCCTATGGCCAGGTCTCCACTGAAACATCGACTCCTCAAAGCGCATTTCTCAGATCAACTGTGGCAAAGGGATTCTTTTATTAATATTTGTTTTTGTGTATGTCTGTATGTGTTTGTGTGTGTCCATATGGAATGCCAATTTCACTAGAGCACAGTTTCATCCTCTTTATTACTGTCTTGTCCTCTGTAAACTTTTGGTGCCCAGAATGGCAACTAGAACATGAGACATACTCAATAAGTATTTGATGAATCAATGGTTATTAGGTGAATTATCTGGTATAATCTATATGTTCAATAAATGTATAATGTTTGAAGGAATAAAGCAATGAATTAATAGTTGAATGAAGTGTTAGTTTATTCTCCTGACTTCCAAAACATACAGACATTTTACTATTACACAGTACTCATGCTCATGCAATAAACCCTACTGGCCCCTACAAAGGCGAGAGAGTTGGCTGTACACTGTATATATGGCAGTAAATTCTTTATCTTCCTGGCTTTGCATTATGACATGACACATCCTCGACCAATAAGTGGAGACTATCTCTCCTGCCTTTGCATCTCCGTCAACCATGCTTGCCTACTTTGGCCAATGAGTTATTGGCAAACATACCAGCAAAAAAGCTTTTCTTTTCTTGCTGCTCTGGAAACCACTGAGGACACCATGTGAAAAGCTCAGACACTCTACTCAATGGTAAGAAACATGTAGCCCTATCCCCACATTAACCAAGGTAACTGGCTACCAACCACCATCTGTATAGGAATGACACAATCCTAGATCATCCAGCCTTCAGTCAACCCACCAAATAACTACAGATATATGATTGAGATCAGAAGCTAGCAGCTGAGCTGGCTCAGTCCAGAAATATCATCTAACCAACTCAAAAAATTATGAATCAAATACATGATGGTTGTTATTTTTGGTCCCTAAGTATTGGTGCAATTTGTTATATGGCAAAAGTAAACCGATACTGAGGCACTACAGAAAAAAATAAAACAGGTCCTGCTATAACTGTGTTTTCATAAATTTAGGTAGCTTTTTAAAATGTCAATATTGCACTCAAATACAAAA
The DNA here is from genome assembly GCF_030222135.1 of Aotus nancymaae. Taxonomy (NCBI): domain Eukaryota; kingdom Metazoa; phylum Chordata; class Mammalia; order Primates; family Aotidae; genus Aotus; species Aotus nancymaae. The sequence continues at coordinate 68,345,555 of NW_026988422.1, read as the reverse complement.
AGTCATTTTGCAATGGCTGCTTTTAAAGACCTCATTAATAAAATGTCTCACTTGTTTGACAGAAGAAGAAAATCTAGAATTTACCATATATAATTGAATTTGATAATGAATCATTTTTATATACCTCAAAGGTATATTTGAGTGACTAAGTGAAAACAAGTTCCATGTTGATTAGTTAGAGGTTTAATTAAAATAGACGAAAGCCTAACTTTCTCTTAAATGCTGGCATCACAGGATTTGCCATGATTGTATTAAGTTTGAAAGAACAGCAGTGAGACTGCAATTTTAGAATGTTCTGTTTAACCCACAGTTCAAATATATTTTGATATTATGATACTAAATTTATAGCAGAAGATCAAATCATCTTAATGTCATTGGATAGCATGTTTTGATACACACATTAACAAACACCATATTATTCTGCTTAAAAATCATTGAAAGTTTTGCTGAGAAAAGTTTTGGCCTCCAAGCATATTTTAAAGAATGATTCCAATACCACACTAATCTGATACATGAATTTGAATTGCTAATATTATAAAAATTTGCTGCCCACACTGCTACTGTCAATGCTCACTTCAGCTAAAGCAGATGTCGCTTATCCATCTTGCCACATACACATTAAACTGCTAATCTAAGGGATAAAAAAATTGAATAGCCTATTTCTCTTGTTGTTATTGTTACATTAAAGAATCCCTAAGATGTAATGGTGAGGCAGACTTTTATCATCATAAAATTGTTTTATATTGGTATGTATTCACTTCTAACATTCCTCTAGCTCATTAGGGTACTTTGAACTGTTTTGCCAATGGCAATATGTTCAATCTGTAGTATTATGTTTTCCCAATCAGAAAATCATGTATGCTATTCCTATGTCTCATATAAGCATCCCGTCCAGGCCATTCCAAAGTACCATCTGTCATATAGACACTATCATTCGAATGAAGATGTTTCTGATCAGTTAGTAGGAAACAAATGGTGGGCAAAATCACCATGACACAAAAAGGATGAATGTTGAGAAACATTAAGTTTACCCTGCCACCATGGCTCCCTTGTGGAAATTACTTTTAGTTTGTGATTAGTGGTAAGCAGGTAATAGCTGCCTACTTGGTATATTCTGAAGTTATGTAGAACACCTGTGGATTAATAAGAATCACCTGTCAAAGAGCAAATAAACACGTGGATGAATCTCTGCTCAAGGCCTTCAGTCCTGGAATGCCGCAAGCCCAACAGGCTCTCAGGCTGTTGGTCCCCAGAGTAGATCCACTCTGTTGGCTGTCTGGGTGGCCCTCTCACTGCCTCTCAATACCTTCAGCCTGCCTGGGTGGGAGTCTCCCAGCTGAGCTGGCTCTCATTAGATGAAGAGATTGAGCACAGAGTCTGTCTGTCCCTTCTGAGTCAGGTATGGACTTTCAAATAGACAAAGAGCCAAGTGTGGTGGCATATTCCTGTAGTCAGCTGAGGCAAGAGAATAGCTTGAGACCAAAAGTTAAGGATGTAGTGCACTATGATTACGACTGTAAATACCGAGATCCTGTCACTAAAAAACAAAGAAAATAAGATAAAAAAATAAAACTTTCCACATATATCCAAATGTACATATCAGCCAAATAAAACTGTTTTAAAGTAAGATATTTTCCTCCTCTCAAAAAATAATATTTTAGACTGAAATGCTGATGTTGGGAAGGACTCATTCAGTCTTGGCCATATATTCTGAACCTTTACCAAACACTTTAAATATTCCTACTGTGGTGGTTTTTAAATACATCCAAAAAGTCTTTGATACTTCTTTTCTCAAGAGATACGACTTTATTCTAAATGTGGACTGAATTTAGTAACTAACTTCTAGTGAAGAGACGCTAGTAGACGTGATGATGTGTTGCATCTGAGACAAAGTCCTAAAAGGCGTTGTGCCTTCCTTCTTGCTCTGTCTTGGCTGAAGCACTTTGGGAGAAGCCAATTTCCACATTATGATGGTGTTGGAGCAGTCCTATGGACAGGTCCATATGGCAAGAAGAAAAGAAAGTCTCCTGACAACAGCCATGTTAATGAACCATATTGAAAGCTTATGATGCTTTTAGATGACTTTAGATGACTGAAGCCTTGACCAGGATATTGAGTACAGTTTCAGGAAAGAACCTGAGTCATAATCACTCAGCTAAGTGGCTCCTGAACTCTTGACTCACAAAAAGAGTGCAATAAGAAATGTTTATTTTTTTTTAACTGTTATGTGTTGAGGTAATCTGTTAGCAAGAGATAACTAGTACATCCACCAAAACAATCAATTAATTCAATAAAGACATTAAATAATCTTTTTTTTTTTAAATGTTGATTTTCAATATCTTTGCTCACTTCAAAATGGATAGTTTGGCTGAAATGTTTTCTGCTTTTCATAAAATCTTGTAAGATTATTTTAGGAAAAATTATAAAAATAAAATTGGGCAATTAGGAAAAGTACTTTATGTATAAAAATTTATGCATAAACTGAAATTATAAAAAGAATGGAATTAAAAAGTTAGAGTTAGGGATATGTGTATAATTATGTATACGTATGTATGCAGTGGAGTTACCTGATCTGGGATGCTCTTACTACAAACTTACAGGCACATAAGCATCTTTTCCCCTGTATATTTATACATGCACTAGCATATGAGGTACTTTTTCTTTTCTTGAAAGAGGAAATAGTTTGTAATTGGGGGATGTGTTTGAGAAAGAAGGAGGAGGGGGAGAGAGAGAGAAAAAAAGAGAGACGGAATGAGAGATTGTGAGAAATTGGCTGAGAAGTCCCACAATTGGCCATGTGTAAGTTGTAGATCTAGAAAATCCAGTGTCAGTCCAAATCAAAAGTTCAATTCTAAAGGCCTAAGAACCAGGGAAACCAGTGGTTTAAATCCCAGTCCAAGTGCAGGGGTAGATGCAAAGAGTTATTCCTGTCAAGTATGACACGGGGAAAAGGGTGAAAAGTCCATCCTCCTACACATTTTGTTCTGTTCAGGTCCTAAATGGATTTAACAATGTCTGCCCACCTTGAGAAAGACAATCTACCTTGCTGAGTACAGCTATTCAAATGCTGATCTCATCCAGAAACACTCTCACAAACAAACCCAGAGAAAACATTTAACTAGATAATCCTTGATCCAGTCAAGTCAAAACATAGACTCAACTATAAAAGGGGATGATGCTAATAGTGAAAGACTAAGTAAAATATAAGAAATTGTGTATCCCATGGTCAGCCCCCAAGGTTAGATGTGATTTCCTATGGTAGAGAAGAAAGGGCCAGAAGCTGACTTAACCATTCAAGAAAGATTATGTCACCTAGGCTGACAATCACCTTGTGTCCAGAGTCCCATAAAATATGAAACTGAATGAGAGAAAAAAATGATTCTCCCGTCTTTCCTACAAATCATCAATACTTTGTAGAACATAAATTACCATCCTTAGGAAAAAAGATATTTAGAGGTCACATAATGAACAGTGGCAGGAAGGCTCCAACATTTGGAGTCACAGACATTGCAGGGGAATAAAAGATATAAGAGCAAGAGGAGGGAAACAGGGTGGGCCCTATGTAGTGACTGCAGTCAACAAGTTGCTCATGTAAGACCCTCCTTTGAGAATATCCAGAAAAACTGATGCATTCTTAAATGATTAATCTCTTAGTAGCTAGGAAACCTGTGGGTGAGAAAAGTGCAATTATTTATAGCCACAGTTCAGGAGGTCTTGGATATGCATTAAAGTTTATAAATATGCCTCCAACTTCAAAGTGTTTCTTTCCTCCCTCCCTTCCTCCCTTCCTCCCTTCTTTCCTTCTTGTCTTTGTTTTCCTTTATTCTTCCTTATATCTAACCTGCCTTCTTTTTTGTTCTCCCATTCTTTTATATTCTACATTGTCGGATTACTTTATCTCTAGCATCTGGATGCACTGGCTAAGAGTTAGGACTCTGATTCAGGTTGGATTTAGTGATGTGGGCTTCTTGCCACACATGCATACACATACACAACCTGCTTCATGTTAGACGCCTCAGCCTATTTTCTAACCTTACTAGGGGTTCTTTTGACCATACTCTATGGTCTATCACACACCCCTGGAATCTCGAAAATTTAGTAATCATCTTATGTCATTCCAGATTTTAGTTTCTGGGGGTTTGAGTGTTACCTTGCAGCAGGTTGAAACTTGGCATACATTTTGACAGCCAGATGCGATATTTCTTCCTGATTGCTTGGCTCATAGTCACTTTAATAATGAATTGTTTTCCCAAGTAAAACTCAGTGGAGGTGCAACATCTGGTTTCTAGTGAAAAAGCTGACTTAATTTACTCAAATCCCTGGTGTGATTTACAAAGCACCAAAGAAGGTGGAATACTTTGACACGTTGTAGAATACCGACTGACTATGTCTACATTGGCAAGGGTTTTCTAAATGGCTCATTTAAGGCAATCAGGGAATCTTTTATTTGGTACCACCCTAACAGCCGAAATGTTTACATTTCTAAATGAAAACCTTTTTCTACAGCTGAAAACATTTCCAAGAAAAAGTAAATGCTTTGGTCATTAAAGGCAAAGACAAGGTTTTCTTTTGAATGGTGGTGATGGTAAAATATTTTCCAAATATTGCCAAACACTACGAGAAAAATGTAAGCATTTGATAAATTCCTGGCTTCAAGTACAATCATTAGTAGAATTTTAAACAAGTTCAGATTTTCAGACAGGCTACCAATTTTCACAGTGAAATAGCTGGGTATTTAAAAACACACCTAAATACAATAGTAAATTAAATGCTGATGTGAGCAAAATTATCAGGATAATTGACACCAGCCTTCATATGTATGCACAATTTTTATAAATTACCAACAAAAACTAATCCAATGCCTCAATTGGTGACATTTATAAAAATTTTATTTCTGTTTCTTTGAGATGGTGAACTCAGATTTGGAGGTAATATACAGTTAATTTGCATTTTCTGCTCACTCATAGCATGGTAGGTACTATCAAGGAAAAAGTCAAAACTTGGTTTTGAGCTATGAAAATGTCTTTGCCACAATCAGCACTTTTTTTTTCTTGTGGTATGATTGATACATGAAAGAAAACAGGTGATTACCAACATATTTTTTGGCTGTTGAATTTGTCTTAACAAAATCAGTGAAGTTATAATGAGCTAAAAATAATAAAATTAAATTTTCTACAGCAAACAAAAATGGGTAAGTATAATTCCCTACAAAAATAAATAGGAACTATTGTCTTAGGTTTAAATGATGTATAACAGTAAATTTTGTAGTGGAGGTAGAAAGTCACACAAAAGCTTCTTATAAACTTTATAATTTTAGGACTAAATAAGTATAAAGCTGGCATGAAGTAATCTTCATGACATCAAGGCTAATTACATTCTTAGCGACATCAAAGTATCAATTAGTAGATATGTTTCAGATTTTGCACTTTTACATACATATATTTATATCTCAATAGGTGTACTCCATTCTAATAGTTTTATGTCAGTTTAAAACTTGCATCTTTGGTTTTAGCTTTTAAAATTAAGAATGGATTAAGAATTAAACATTTATAATTTTCCAGTTCTACATCTGTTATAAATTATGATAAGAGCTGTCATGTAAATTATGTCATGAAACTTTACAACCTCCCTAACCCATAATATTATTGTTCATTTGTAACAGATGAAGCAAGCCAGAATCCATGCAGTTACACTGAAAGTCTAATAAAAAGCAAGAATTCTTGTTCTTTCTAATTATTTACATTTACTCTAATAACAAAGTGTGTTTTTATCTGACTTCCTATCAAATGTAATACATTCCACTCAACACTACAACAAACCTGTATTTTATGCTGATGATATGGTTTGGATCCGTGTTGCCACCCAAGTCTTATGTTCAATGGTAATCCCTGGTGTTAGAGGTGGGTTCTGGAGGGAGGTGATTGGATCTTGGTGGTGGATCCTTTGTGAATGGTAAAGCACCATTCTTTCGGTGCTGTTTATATGATAAAGTTCTCACAATATCTGGTTGTTTAAAAGCGTGTGGCACCTCCCCACCTCCTGCTCAGGCCACATAAGATGCACCTGCTTCCCCTTTGCCTTCCACCATGATTAAGAGTTTCCTGTGGTCTCCCCAGAAGCCGATCAGATACTAGCATTATGCTTCCTGTACAACCTACAAAACTGTGAGCCTATTAAATCTCCTTTTTATGTAAATTACCCAATCTTGAGTATTTCTTTATAGCAATGCAAGAACAAACTAGTACACTCTATTACTCCTTTGAGACTTACATTTTTAAATATTTAAAATACAGTACAATTATTTGTCTTATAAGACATTTGTCATTACTGAAGTTCACAAATGTAAATATTTTGGGCATTTCTTAAATATACACTAAAAGTTAGGTTGTGGGGTCAAATGACAGGACACACCAGATGATACTGCTGATTAATTTTACACTTTGCTTATGGACATACACAGCTTATATCCTAGAAATACTTGTTAAAATTAGATAATGTACATGGTAGCTTCATAAAGTAACTGCTAAATTATTTCTCTAGAAAACCTCTGGTTTTCCACTTAAGAAGATCTTTAATTAATTAGATGAGATTCACCAGAAAAAAAAAAATTAGGTGTGGTGGCAGGTGCCTGTAATCCCAGCTACTTGGGAGGCGGAGGCAGGAGAATTGCTTGAACCCAGGAAGCAGAGGCTGCAGTGAACTGAGATCATACTACTGCAGTCCAGCCTGAGAAACAGTGAAACTCTGTCTCAAAAAAAAAAAAATTATTGTAATGGGGAAAATATTAACAATATGGCCACCTTCTGCTGTAGTCACTTTCAGTCTTCTAATGGGTGGTTCAATGTGCTGCTCAAAAAAATAATTTCAAATTTCAAGTCATTTTTTTTTTTTGAGACGAAGTCTTGCTCTGTTGCCCAGGCTGCAGTGCAGTAGCACTACCTCCACTCATTGCCAAGTCTTTTATTAAATACCTCCTTGTAATCTAGACCCAGCAGCCATTAAATCTCTATTATCCTATCTTTCTCACTCTCTATTTCTTATGAAGTATGATTAAATTAATTAACCTAACACATAGTTTAAAAATTGTCTTATATGAAATATGTAGGGAGTTGAAAGGCAGGGTCAGGACACTTGGAGCATTTATTTGAGATTAATATTTCTGCCAATCAAACTGTTAAGTCTATGAGATGCCAGACAACTAATGTGCTGTTTCTCTTATGTAACATATTTAGTAGATTACTGTTTCATCAGTTCATTTCCTTGTTACTAGAGAAGTTACATTACTTAGTAGATATTCTTTCCAATCTCACTTGGAATTCTCCTGAATTTTGTCTTTGTTTCTTTATATCTGGATCAAATGCTGTTTGGCTTCATCAAATTAATAGTTTTGGAATCATTTACATGCAGTCAGATATTTGGGACAGAGTTAGTCATCAAACATGAAGGTTGATGAAATTTGTTAAAAGATTTGAATAATTTTGTTTATTTTTAAAGATGAAATTAAGCAGTGGAAAGTCAGATTTCATTAATATTAAATCGCTATTCTCAGCATGATAAGTTGCAGGTTAAAAGCAAGAAATCAGCCTCATATTTGCCTGTTTCAAAATGACAGACTTGTGATTGTGGGAGCTGCTTGTTCCTGCATGGGAAATACATTGCCCAGTGTCAGAAATGTCCTGATAGGTCCAAAACAGTGCATTTCATATAGATGATCTTTTCCTCATATTGCCGAAAAAATCAGGCTGAGAGGTTAATGACGTGCTCTCGAGCACATGGCTGGATAAGTACCAGCATAAAGCTTAAGTTTCCATTTCTTAGCTCCACCTCACAGGTTTTTGGCCTCATCTTGCAGTATATCAGGCTTTTACTATAACTGGCTTCTACTCCTGCTGCACAGTCATCATCTTCCTCTTGTTAGATGCTCATCAAGAAAAGTCATGCCGTTAGTACAGGCCAAAAAAAAAAAAAAAAAAAAAAAACAGACACAAAAAGAGAACAGAATAAAGACATTGATGCTGATCAGGCTTTGACAAGTCTTGTACATCCCATCTTTGCTTATTGCATATGGAATGAAAATAATGCAGAGTCTGAAAGTGGGATGAAGCTCAAGGTGTTTTCTAAGGAATTGGAATTTTGTCTGAGCATGGAAGAATGTACGGTTTCCCAATTTTGGTGGTGCTTCAGTGAATTTAAATAGACCATGCCTGAGATTACATAGGGGAGCTGTCAATAGAAATACACATTTTATGATTATGTAAGTAATTCCTGACCCTTGAGCAAAATTTGAAAAATGAAAAAATGTTTCAAAAGAAAATAAAATCATCTTTAACCTTTATAAAGAAACACCATTGAAAATATTTTGGATGTATGTCCAAGTGCATTTTTCCTTATGCAATTGAACTCATATTTTCATAAAGTTTCCTATTTTTCTTTTCACATTTTATTGTGAGCATATTTCCAGCTTACTAAAATGAGTTAGCCCATACACATTATGAGGATGCAATATTATCATATGGTATATGAACACTCTATGTTTATTTATTACCCTTCTGTCAACATTTAGATTGTTCCACATTTGTTGTAAATAAAATTGTAATGAACATGTGGATTATAAAATTTTAAGTTAAAACACAATGCTTTAATATGCAAGATATTTTTAAAATTATGTATTACATTTTTGTATTTGCTATTTAAGTTGACACAATCAGGAGCAAAGCAAATACTATTTTTATAAGTCCAGTTTTTAGCCTAGTTGATGGAAAACTATCAATATTAGGCAATATTTCACTGAATTAAAATAAAAGCTGCTGGGTTCTGTAATGATGAAACAGCAAGTATGCTTTGAGGCCAACGTTTTTCAATATTCAATTGTAGGCCCAGAAAAATAGTCTAATGCTGATTACAAATACTTCAGCATGATTAAGGCTGATCTCTTCAGAAATAACCTCTGCTTTTTAGTTAAAACGTGACTGGAAACAAATCACTTCATGGATCTTTTTCTGGAAGTCTTGCTTTTCCCTTTAGGCATGATGTTAGTCATTATGGTGCAATTTTGATTATGTGTACAATATTCATATTTATGTAGTCACTGACACCTCATTCTGTCATGATTTGAATGCAGATGAGTGAGTAAGTAATGATGGTGATTTATTATTGTAAAAGTAAATGTATGACTTAAATTCATCTAAAGGAACATCTTTACTGTAAAGACAGGTGTTATATTTAAGACCATTTATAATCTTCATATCTCTTTTATTTTTTCTTTCTATATTTTTTCAAAACCAAACAAATTTTGATCCTTATAAATATGGGAACTTAAATGGAGATAATCCTACAAAGTTATTCTTTTAAAACTAACAGGAACGGGAAAGAAGGGGACATCATTGTTTCTATTTACACATGATATATTGACTAGTTGGCTTGTGTAATTTACCATGACTTAAAACTGTATCAGTCATTTAAATATTTCAATACCAAGATATTAATAAATTATATGATGCCTTTATTGATCCACGCAGTGCAGATGTAGGTATCAGCATTACTAGTCATCTTTGGGGCTGTTTTCATAGCACAGATCAGAGTAACAGGATCATGATGGCAAATTGATGTTATAATAAAAACCACATTACACATATGCCTTCTTTTTATTAGAATGAAACTACTGGATTTTGCTTTATTTAACTAAAATTTATCCTGATTTGTTAAATATTTTCAAGTACTATGTGCTGAACTAAATAAGTTCAAGTCCCCAATATTTTAGGCAAAATAAAGTAATAGTTCATATTTAATATTATAGGATAATATATTTTTTTCAGACTCACACAATCTCTGTTATTCTTTATATACCTAATTGATATATGTTCTATTCTCTTATAGGGAATCATGTCATATAGACTCAATTTTGTCGTATTCCTCAGTTTATGCTTTATACATTTACTGGGCAGTGTACTTTCCAGTTTCACATAAAATACTTATCAATCCATTATAAAGAATTCTGTTGTATATTGAGCAATCTGAAGTCACAGTATTTCTTATGTATGCTATAAATTCGAGATTAAAACGTTTTTAGAGATTCATTGCTTCCAGAAAAACATTCCCACAGATGGAGGCTTGTTAATTATTCTTACTGTGCTGCTTCTTTAGTGAACATCAAGTGGGATGTTAATTTGCCATTTGGGAAGGTTTTATTGAAGGTTTATAATGAGACATTTCTAAAATAATGGCGTTATTCTGTGTTTTAGCCTTGGACATAGAATAAGAGGACCCCCATTCTGGCCCTATCAACAGTACTCTATGGACATGTAGCTTTGTATAAATTTTGTGACTTCTAAGAGACTTTTCTCTCATTTATGAAATTAACAACAATGCTAGCTACCTTGTTATTGAGGTTAATAAAGAATGTTATATTTTATAGGCTGCAGTGCACTGGGAATAGGCAGTGGTATTAATGCCTCAATTGTTGACATTAAAGTATCACTAACTGCATTCTAATTATGAATATTTGTATTTCTGTTTAAAGTAGCAAGTGCCTAAAAATGTGTAATATAGGACTTTATATGTTATTTTGCTAAAGCTGCCAAAATACACCCTAGGCTCAATGACTTAAACAACAGAAAATATTTTCTCACAGTCCTAGAAGCTGGAATCAAGGTGTTGGCAGGATGGACTTAATCTTGAGGCCTCTCTCCTTGGCTTGTAGATGACTGTCATCTCCCTTTGTCTTCACATGGTCTTGTCTGACTTCCTTTAAGGACATCACTTACAGGGACTGGATAAGGTCCCACCCTAATAATCTCATTTAACATTAATTACCTCTTTAAAGATCCTATCTCCAAATACATTTACATTCTAAGGTAACGGAGGGTTAGGACCTCAGCATATGAATTTAGAGGAGAAACTATTCAGCAAACAACACTGTATACTAACGTTTCCCAAATTATAGTCTGCTGAGCACTTGTATCCAGATGTACTGTAGTGACAGGTTTCACTGGTGAAACAAGTTGGGAGAATGCTAAATGATATACCAAGACGTTTGTGTTTGGTTGAGATTGTGGGTCTTTTTACAAGATAAAGAATGGTAATTTCCAGGAGGATATTATAGGAGCTAGGCTTTCCTATATTTATTTGACCAAGGAATCTGATTTTGTGGTTCAGAAAAGGCTGTTGCATATGCATAGTAACTCTTCTCTTTTTTTAAAAGACAATGTTACAAATCTGACACACTGGAAACATACCTTAGGGTGGGCTCAGTTATAGATGGGATAAGTAACTATCTCTACCATATTTATGTGGAGAAGCAAAAAAAAAAAAAAAAAGTCCTTCACTTTATTAGAAGCCAAATAAATGTAGCATTTTTCTGATACAAGCAATTACCATGAATTGTCATTGTGTTTTACTTAAGACAGATGTTTCTGTCTAGGTTTTTGTTTCTCAGAAAGATAAAATGCTTTTATGTTAATGGGTTATGTTTTATACTTTTATTTTAATAATACCAATTATTAACTCTTGAGAATGGTCTAATAAAATACTAATTTCTCTTTTTCTTAATGAGATCTCGAGGGAATGGAATGAAGGAAGTTAAAATTAAATGGAAAGAAACATAAGAAAAGACAGAACAGTTGTCCTCAATCCACAATCTGCATGTAAGTCACGTGATAAGACTTTAAACATGAAAATGGCATGGCCCTATCCCTAACATTTCTGATTCAAATGATTGAGTGAAGGACAGAGGTGTTTTGAAGCTCTAATCATGATTCTAATATGCAATCCAGAATAAAACCATGGTTCAGAGGAGAGAGGCTAAGTAAGAGGTGTACCAAATCTATTAGGGAGAATTCCAAAAACGTTACTAAAGTAGGATGACAAAATCAAAGAGAAACAAAAGGAATTGCTAATGGCACGAGAAAATGAAATACAAAAATACAAAGGTCTTATTGATCAAATTCCCTGAATCAGTGAGTGAAAATGAAGTAATAAGTAGGCATTGCGAAGAGCTAAAATAAATGTTATCCTGCAAAACTGAAACTTTATACCCATTAAATAATGAAAGTCTCAGACTATAAAATCAATGTGCAAGATCGCTAACATTCCTATATGCCCAACAACAGTAAATTGAAGAGTCAAATCTGGAACACAATCTTATTCACAATTGCCACAAAAATAATAAAACACCTAGGAATACAACTAGCCAAGGACGTAAAGTATGTCTACAAGGAGAACTACAAAACACTACTCAAAGATATCAGAAATGACACACAAAAAAATGAGAAATATTCTATGCTCATGGACAGGAAGAATCAATATCATGAAAACTGCCCTACTGCCCAAAACAATTTATAGATACAGTGCTTTTCCTATTAAACTACCATTGAGATTCTTCACATACTAGAAAATAAACTATTTTAAAATTCATCTAGAACAAAAAAAGGGCCTGAATTAGCCAAGACAATTCTAAACAAAAAGAACAAAGCTGGAGGTACTATGCTACCTGACTTCAAACTATACTACAGAGCTACAGTAACCAAAAAGCATGGTACTGGTACAAAACCTCACACACAGGCCAAAGTAACAGAATAGAGAACCCAGAAATAAGTGTGTACACCAAAAAACTGTCTGATCTTTGACAAATCTGACAAAAACAAGCAATGGGGAAAGGATTTTCTATCCAATACACATTGCTGGGATAACTGGATGGCCTTATATAGAAGATTAAAATTGGACCCCTTCCTCATACCGTATATTAATACAACAATTAACTCAAGAGAAACTAAAGACTTATACATAAAGCCCAAAACTATAAAAACCATGGAAGACAACCTAGGCAATATCATTCATAGGAACATAAGGAAGGGCAAAGATTTTATGATGAAGACATCAAAAGCAATTGCAACAAAAGCAAAAAAATGACTAATAGTATTTAAACTAATGAGCTTTTGCACAGCAAAGGAAAGTATCGACAGAATGAACAGACGACACAAAGAAGGGGAGAAAATTTTTGCAAACAAGGTATCTGACAAAGATCTAATACCCAGCATGTATAAGAAACTTAAACAAATTTATAAGAAGAACAACCCTATTAAGAAGTAGGCAAAGGACATGAATAGACACTTTTCAAATGAAGACATACATGCAGCCAACAATCAAATAAAAAATGCTCAACATAGCTGATTATTAGAGAAATACAAATCAAACCCACAATGAGACAACATCTCATGCCAGTCAGAATGGCTATTATTAAAAAGTCAAAATGTAACATGCTGGAGAGGTTGTTGAGAAAAAGGAATACTTATACACTATTGGTGAGAGTATAAACTAGTTCAACCATTGTGGAAGACAGTCTGAAGTTTCTTCAAGGACTAAAGACAGAAATATCAAGTGACCCAGCAATTCTATTACTGGATATATACCCAGAAGAATATAAATTGTTCTTTTATAAAGACACATGCACAGGGATGTTCATTGCAACACTACTCACAATAGGAAAGACATGGAATCAACCTAATTGCCCATCAGAGATAGACTGTGTAAGGGAATTGTGGTACATATACACTATGGAATACTATGCATCCATAAAAAGAATGAGATAATATTTCTTGCAGGAACATGGGTGGAGCTAGAGGCCATTATCCTTAGCAAACTAACACAGGAACAGAAAACTGAATACCACATGTTCTCACTTATAAGTGGAAGCTAATTGAGGAGAAAACATGGACTTATAGAGGGGAACACCACACCCTGGGGCCTACCTGAGAGTGGAAGATTGGAGTAGGGAGAGTATCAGGAAAAATAACTAATGGGTACTAGGCATAATACTTGGATGACTAAAACAGAAAAAAATGGCAAAATATTAACAGTTTTCAAAAGTATACAGTTTAATAACTCCTTCGGATTAAAATATCTGGGGAAATTAATTTATACTTAGGTAGCTAGATTTTATTCCAATGATGCCTAGTACTCTATATTTTTCTTAACATTTCTTATAATTAACTTATTTTGACTCAATGCTAACTGTATTTTATGCATTTCCCAGGTAAGGAATTTGAAGCTAAGTGATTTATGTGATTATTAATCAAACCCAGACCTTGATAGAAGACCAAGATAATTTCTATTATTCTGTTATGACCACCTCAAAAAGCAAAATCCCTAAAACTATTGCTAAATATATGTGTCTGTCTACACACACACACACACACACACACATACACACACACATATTTACACATACATATACATGTAGAGAGAGAGAGAAAGAGACAGACAGACAGAGGGAGAGAGTTCATTGCAGAAATTGAACTTCAGTATTACATAAAATATATTTCATATACCTATGTCAGAGTGACTATGCTGTAGAAATAAATATAATCTAAATTGGATTTTTGGAAAACTATAAAAAATGTTGAAAAACTTATACATATTAATTCACTGATAATCTGACAATCATTTTTGGCTTTTCTCTTAAGGTAAGGAAGAAAAGAATAAGATAAGTAAAAATAAAGATCAACTGATATCCTAATGTTTTCATATCAGGCACTTCCATATATGTCATCAATTTCATAGTCACTACTTTTTGAGATGGAGTACCCCTATTTTACAGATGAGGAAACTGAGGGTGAGAGGGAGTTTAGTTAGAAAGTATTAATTTGTTAAGTCTGGATTTAAAATTCTAATTTCAAAATCCTTGCTTCATTCATATTTGGAAATGGGTGAATTCTACTGAATAAACAGAGTTGGAATGAAAGAAAAATAGCCTTCAAATATTTTATTACATTTACACATTTTGCAAAGTCTGAAATCAATGATTCTCAAAAAAGAGAAAAAAAAGTTAAAAAGATAAAATATACCTCACATGATGATTCAGAACTCGGTTTTTAGCACAGCAGTTTTCTTCTGATATTTCCCATTGTATCTTGCTTTAGAATATACAATCCTTAAAATGTTTTATTTATATTTTAAAAGCAGGTATGTGAGCTCCTTATTTTTGCTCTGTATCTCACAAAGCAGCATTGCCTTAAATTATATCAGAAGATTTTGTATTTCTTCTATTTGTTTTATAATTAAATAATGAGGAAAATTACCCAGATTTTTGGAGTTATCCCAATTATTACTTTGAAGAAAATATTCTTTCAACCTTCAGCTGAAGGGAAGTAGATACAGAACAGGCTTCCTTCTGTCCCTGTGCCCCCATTACAATTTGGACTTGACCTTGGCTGACTCATTTTAGGGCACAAGAACGAATGTATAGGACCATTTGATGAAAGGCAGAGTACTGTGATAAAGTCCACATGGGATAGAGATGGAAGGAGAGCTGACATTTGTACCAAACAATGATGATTAATAAAAACAGAATTGCTCCACTCCCTTCTTTTGTTTTATTCTGTGTAAATATTCAAGGCTAGCACCAATAATTTTCTTAAATTTATTGTCTATTGACAGAAATATTGCAGATGCTTTCAACACAAATGTAATTCATTACAGGGAAATTCTTATTATCCTTATGAAATGCTACATTATCAAAGAAATAAAGCTTAAAGAACATGTAACCTGAGATTTAATTTTATAGTGCAACCTCAGGGTAAGGTTGCAGGAATTAGTAAAATGTTGAAGGTTAAGCTGAGAATCATTTTTCACAAATATGTCAAGGACTGTGCCGGAGATATATTTAGAGAGGGTTAGACTGCGCATTCCTTGTATCTTTAAACAAACACAATTAAAACATCTTTATTAAATTTGGATATTTGTGTGGAAAATGGAGATCTGAGTATAAACGAGAAGAGGAAATGACATTCTGAATTTTTTGACTTTCTAGAATGTGAGACTTGGTGAAATATTGCCTATTTTGTTGAACCTATGATTAAGTCTCAATTTCTGCTGCCATGGCTACTTTTCAAAACTTCATTGTAAAACCATCAGTTAGGTAAAGACAGGAACTGGCTCACATTTTCTCACTGAGTCATTCTGTCCACTTAATTTAGTACCACTTCTGGGTTGGGTGTGCTCTGGTGGGCATTAGTACTTAGTACAATGAAGCTCATTTTTTGTGCCCACTCCCATAGATTTTTCCACATGCCTCTCTCCCAGATGTCCAGTCTTGCTATTCTGGTCACTGACCAACCAACTAAGCCATTTGAGCTATCTCAACAACATATTAGACACCACACACAATCCTTGCCAGGGAATTGAGCATCAATAAATCAATGAGCTGGCTGTTCTTGTTTTATGACCTGTTCTCCCTACTTCTTTTGAACCAGCACCCTTAGGATCCACTTGTAAGATTACCCTCTGGGTTTCTTTGCATACATGCTGGCCAGTCCTATAGCTCTTTTGGCAAATAATTACCTTCATATAACAGCTACTCCCCAGCTGAGTTTGTTGTGCTATCATTCTGATTATGGGAACACTCCCCAGGATTTGAGATGGTGACAGATTCTTAGTAGTGTGAGCATTGTCCTGTTATGTGTTGGTCCCTTTGAGGCCTTTGCATAATCATCAAGCAAAAGGGAGGACTCTTTACTCCAATAAATGTGAGTGAGCCACTTCTGCAACCCAGATTTGGAGGAAACTGGAGATGCAAGGTTCTTGAATGTGGAAAATTTTCCTTCTCCAGTATCTCCATCTCTATTCTGAGGCTTATTTCCTTCTCTATCAGCATCGTAACTTTGCTATATGAGGCTTCCCTAAGCTCATAATTGAACACTTCTGATGTTTAGCTGAACCCATCCTTTAGCTGTCTGATCTTCAGCTGTGTCTTTTCATCACCTCTTGGAGAGAGATCCTTTATAAGTGCTTCTAAGGAGTTTATCTCTCACACTGTGCTTTTCCTTATTGTTATATCCAAGCCTGTTAATTTTTTTTTCATGGAATCCATAGTGTTTAGCTCTAGCCACACAATCCCATAATCATTATGCTTTCTATTTCTAAATAGAAATAGAAATAGAGGTGAAAGCACCTCCCATTATACCAAAATATTGTACTAGCTAGTGCTTTTCCTTTTACCTGTCCCCATCCCAGCCCACCACATGTAAAAATCCTATCAATTACACAGTTTTAGCGTATTAGGGACCATTAGACTATCAAAACTCCAAATCATCAGGGATGGGCTCATAATTCCCATCCATCAAGAGAGAACTCAAATCCATAATCCCATCTATAATATCTGCTACCTAGGACAATCCTATCAAATATGTTAGGAGTAGAGTCTGAATTGGTGAATCTTATTTAAATTATTCCAGTTTTTCTAGGAGTAGAGGCTGAATTAGTGAATCTTATTTAAATGATTCATTAGAGCAGTGCCCTCAGGAAAGGGGAATGAGGGAAGCAGAATAGGACACAGGAAAAAGTGAAACAGTAATAATGTGGTCTTGGCAGGAGGTCAGCTTTAGTATGATAGTATGAGAAAATTATCGACGCTGGAGTACAAATAACACCACAAAATCAGTCTCACATTTTGTTCCCTCTAGGGATCAGCACAACCTTTCAGTAAAGGTCTAATTAGTAAATGTTTTTGGCTTTTCATTCTATTTTGTGTCTGTTGCAATTGCTCTGCCATTGCCGTGTGAAAGACAACCTGTAAACAAATGACCATGGCTGTGTTTCCATGAAACTTCATTCATAAAAACTAGTAGTGGACTGGATTTGAGCTACAAGCTAGTTGTTGTTTGCTGTAATCTGCTGTAGGAAAAACTGGCTTCCATTTGGCTGAAGAACATCTCTAAACAAGAGTGTAACTGAGTTGTTATTGGCCAATATTCCCAACAGATGATGGGTAATGGTACACTGGCAGTGAAGGGAATCTGGGTAGGACACCATCAGAATCCACCATATGAGGAGAATCAGGTGACTTCTGGGAGGCAGTGACAACTGAACTGATTCTTGAAGAAGAGCTAAATAAGAGAAAACATGAGCAAAGACATAAAGACAAGTTATAGCGTCATGTATGCAAAGAACTACAGTCAGTTTAGAATTAAATGTGAATGGTAGAAGATGAAGCTTGAGAGATATAGATCAATAGGCTTTAAAGGGCATTATATATTATTCTAGATATTTACCTTGCAGAAAAAGAAGAGGCACTGGGAATTTAAAGTAGAGAGGTGGGATGATTTCGGCAGTGAAGATGCAGGAGCCACAATCTTTTGTTGCTAACCCCATCGATTCATATAGGAATTTTTAATCATTTACTATCCAAAGTAATTAATAAGACTTGCTTGTTTCCATTCCCTTTCAGAGCCAATGTGTGAAGACGTAGATCCAGACTTCATGTTGCCTGCCAACGGACAGTGGCATATATCCTCAAAGTGACTTTCCAACAGTGAAGTGAGATTTGCATCTTTGATCAATATCCTTTTTTCCCCCCACTCTGGCCTCCTTTGGAATAGCAGCAGATGTTTGAAAGGTGTTTCTCTAGATGTCAGGGTAAACTTTATGAGCATGACATGTAGGCATTTGCTATTGCTAAATGAAGCCAACTGGTCTAGACATAACTCACACCTTGGTCTATTTAGTTCCATGCATTGGCCAATAACCAAATTCATTTTGTACCAAATCTCAGGAAACCATCTGTTCATTTCAGAGGTTGCTGTATTGTAAACATCCTCCTGTGATCTTTGTGAAAAACAAAATACCATCAAAGACACCTCCACCCTTTCTTTTTGTAGCTTCACTGCCTAAACCTGTCATTCTTAACTATTAAGACCAATGCTGACTGAGTAGTTACTAACAGCCTTTTAAGAATACTATTCTGTGTTGTATATGTAGGCTGGTTTAGAGTGGCAAAATCCCAGAGGAAGGGAGAATAAATAATAGCTGTATTGCTGTCTCAGATTAAGGCGATAGTTGTTTGAACCAGGACAGTCTCAGTGAGAGAATACTTAAGTCAAATCTCCGGCAAATAGATCATGCAGGTAACAATGGTAGCCTTGGAGAAGTAGGTCAAAGTGTACATTTTTTTCTTCTTTTTTAGATTTTCTCAATGTCTACACATTTTTATTTATGTAATTTATTAATGCAATTATTACCTTGGTCAATATAAGACAAACTTATCAAGGAAATGAGTGTTCATATATGATAGAATTCACTTCAATAAATATTTTTAGGCTGATACCTATCAGGATTATCAGTTGTCTAGTTATTTAAAAGTCTATATGCACAAACATGTGGCAGTCATGTGCACTAAAAAGTTATTAATATGCTCTAACATTTATGTAATACCTCTACTCCAGGAAAATGACTTCAGTTCTTTCTTTTGTATACTATAATAGGAAAAAAAATTAGCTGTTCTTTCAGAGCCTGACAAATATATGTCCTGTAAAATTCTGATGTATAATCACAACGCTCTGTACACATATCAGTCCCCCAACCACCAAACTGTTTTTGTTTCTAAAATAACCATTGACAATCTCTCCTTGAAGTAGGGCAGTACAGTAATATATTCAGAGGAAAGTGTTTTCAGTGACCAGGATCAAAGCATTCTCTAGGAGTTATGAATGAACACTGTACTTATGAATTTGTATTGTATAGCAAGATCTCAAAGACCAAGTCAGAAAACTTATATAGAGGATATAATAAGTTAAAAAAATGATAAAATATAACTAAAATTATATATATATATATATATATATATATATATAAATTTCCCTGGTTACCACATAAAATACTGTACGGCTATTTAGTGATAAATGCAGGAAAGAAAAAAAAAAACTGTTACTCTCATCTCTCAATTCAGCATTTGGTAATTTGAACTCTACTTCAGATTGAAAATCAAGGCAACACTCTTAACTCATTGTCAAAAATGGAAAAACCTGCATACACACAAAGCAGCAATCTCAATTCTTCCCCCAATACTCAGGTGGATTCCAGTCTTGAATAGCAACTGATTGCTAACTTATAAGAAAGCATAATAAAGTTGGAGCATACAGATCACTTCATAGTTCTTATTCATAGGCAATCTTCCTTCTTAGCCCCCACCAATGTCCTAAGTTCATGGTCTTAAATTGCTTCTAAGAATATCTCATGCTTTCTCTCTGCCAAGCAACTAACTTACAGAGCCTACAGTCCTTGGTTTGGTGTTCCTTTATGACCTATTGTAATAGGATCAGTTACTTCTTTCCCTTTTTACCTATTTATATATTCCATTTTCATATGGAGTTATTTGGGTTTTAATATACATGTATTATATAAAACAGACTTAATTATTGCTTTTGCCTATGTTTTCAATAAAACTGATAGCATGTGAAATAGGTTTAGAAAGCATATGTGGCAGTGTAAGCCCAAATAAGAGAAATGAAAGTAGTTGTAGAAATACTATTTTAACAAAATTGTCTAAGAGGTTATATGATGTTTGAGGTAGTGATACCTAAAAAAGAGAGAGGGTAGTCTGAGTCATTACTTAGCTAGCAGTTATGTCAAATTTAAGTGAGATGATAGATAAAGAAAGGAAAGAGTTAATACTTTATTTCCTGACATTTGCTTCATAGGGTCAACATTTTTTAACTGTCAGTTTTCTTTAAATTCTTTATCATTGTTTTATTTTTCTACTCAGGAACTAGGTGAAAACTATATTTTACTAAATAAAACTTTTCAAACTCTTGCTCTGTCATATGACATTCATCTTCCCAGGTCTTCCCCAGAAAAATGTTAGCATACATTAATTCCAAGTATAAGCCTACTGCCTTTTCTCTGGACAGATATGGAACTTGTATAAGTTCATTTTTGCTGCTGATAAAGACATACCTGAGACTGGGCAATTTACAAAGGAAATAGTTTGAGAACTCACAGCTCCACGTGGCTGGGGAAGCCTTACAATGATGGCAGAAGGCAAGAAGGAGCAAGTTACATCTCATGTGGATGGCAGCAGGCAAAGAGATTTTGTGCAGGAAAACTCCCCCTTATAATCACCATCAGATCTCACGAGACTTACCATCACAAGAACAGCATAGGAAAGACTTGCCCCCCACCCCATGATTCAATTATCTCCCACCAGGTGCCTCTCACAACACATGAGAATTCAGGAAAAAATTTGGGTGGGGATACAGCTCAATGATATCATTCCATCCCTGGGCCCTCCCAAATCTCATGTCCTCACATTTCAAACCCAATCATGCTTTCCCAACAGTTCCCCAAAGTCTTAACTCATTTCAGCATTGACTCAAAAGTTTATAGTCCAAAGTCTCATCTGAGACAAGACAAGTTCCTTCCATCTATGAACCATAAAATCAAAAGCAATTTAGTTACTTCCTAGATACAATGGGAATACAGGTATTAGGTAAATACACTCATACCAAATGGGAGACATTGGCCAAAACAAAGGGGCTACAGGCCCCATGCAAGTCTGAAATCCAGTGGGGTAGTCAAATCTTAAATCTCCTTTGACTCCATGCCTCACATCCAGGACATGCTGATGCAAGAGGTGGGTTCCCATGGTCTTGGGCAGCTGTGCCCCTGTGGCTTTGCAGGGTATAGTCTCCCTCCTGGCTGCTTTCATGGGCTGGCGTTGAGTGTCTGCAGCTTTCTCAGGTGCACAGTGCCAGCTGTCAGTGGATCTACCATTCTGGGGTCTGGAGGATGGCTGCTGTCTTCTCACAGATCCACTAGGGAGGGACTCTGTGTGGGGGCTTCAACTCTACATTTCCCTTCTGCACTGACCTAACAGAGGTTCTCCATGAAAGTCCTGACCCTGCAGCCAACTTTTGCCTAGGCATCCAGATGTTTCCATACATCTTCTGAAATTTAGGCAGAGGTTCCCAAACCTCAATCTTGACTTCTATGCATACACAGGCACAAGATCACATGGAAGCCGCCAACGCTTGGGGCTTCCACCCTCTGAATCAACAGCCCAGGCTATACCTTGGCCCCTTTTAGTTATGGTTGAAGTGGCTGGGACACAGGGCACCAAGTCCCTAGACTGCATACAGCCAGACCCTAGACCTGGCCCAAGAAACCATTATTTTCCTAGGCTTCTGGGCCTACGATGGGAGGGGCTGCTGTGAAGGCCTCTGACATACCCTGGAAATATTTTCCCCATTGTCTTGGGGATTAACATTTGGCTCCTCATTACTTATGCAAAATTCTGCAGCTGGCTTCAATTTCTCCTCAGAAAATAGGTTTTTCTTTTCTGTCACATCGTCAGGCTGCAAATTTTCTAAACATTTATGCTCTGTTTCCTTATAAAACTGAATGCCTCTGACAGCACCCAAGTCACTTATTGAATGCTTTGCTGCTTAGAAATTTCTTCCACCAGATACCCTAAATCACCTCTCTTAAGTTCAAAGTTTCACAGATCTCTAGGGCAGGGGCAAAATGTCACCATTTTTTTTGCTAAAACAAAACAAGAGTCACCTTTGCTCCAGTTCCCAACAAGTTCCACATCTCCATCGGAGACCACTTCAGCCTGGACCTTACTGTTTATATTGCTATCAGGATTTTGGTCAAAGCCATTCAGCAAGTCTCTAGGAAGTTTCAAACTTTCTCACATTTTCTTGACTTCAGAGTCTTCCAAACTGTTCAAACCCCTGCCTGTTACGTAGTTTCAAAGTCACTTCCACATTTTTGGGTATCTTTTCAGCAGCGTCCCACTCTACTGGTACCAATTTACTGTATTAGTTCATTTTCATGCTGCCTATGTAGACATACCCAAGACTGGGCAATTTACAAACACAAAAGGTTTAATGAAGAACTCACAGTTCCACGTGGCTTGGGAAGCCTCACAATCGTGGCAGAAGGCAAGGAGGAACAACTCACATGTTAAGTGGATGGTGGCAGGCAAAGAGAGTTTGAGCAGGAAAACTCCCCCTTATAATAACCATCAGATCTCATGAGATTTACTCACTATCACAAGAATAGCATGGAAAAGACCTGCCCCCATGATTCAATTACGTCCCACCAGGTCCCTCGCACATCATGTGGGAATTCAAGATGAGATTTGAGTAGGCACATAGCCAAACCATATCAGATCTTCTAAATATTTAATTGGAAAATAGTTATTCTAATAACTATTATTAGAATTATTATCATTATTAGAATATTATTAGAATATTATTATCATTATTAGAATAACTCCTGGATGGTCCATCTCAAAGTCGAAGCTTTGACACTGCAACTAGAAAAGAAGTACCACTTCTCACCAATTATATAACAACAACAACAAAAAAGTAAGTCAGAGGCCAGCTTCAAAGATGTGTCAACATGCAGAGACACAGATTTCTATATGCAGAATTTTTGGATCTAGACTGGAAAGTGCATCATTGCCTGCCTGCCTGCTCTAAAGGGAATAAGGTCAATGATAACATAGCAGATGATTAGCTTAGATAAGATCAGGCTTTAGTGTCCATATTTTGGATAAGCTAATAAGCTCTTAATCCTCTCCCTCCCAGGTGTCTGTCTGGATAGTATTATATGATATGCATAAGGGATTTGTTTGTCTATCTATCTATCTATCTATCTGTCTATTAATCAATCAATCTATCAATCTATCATCTATCTTTCTGATTTATTTATTTATTTATTTATCTGATAAGAAGGATGACTCTTGTCTTTGAATGGGAGAGGAGGTGATACAAGAGAATGGCATGAGATCACTTTTCCATTGGCCTGAAAGGCTAGTTTTATGTCCTGTGGAGAGATAATTGTTTAGTTTATATTCAGGAATACAACAAATTCCTGAATAAATTTACAGCATTGTAGATGTCACGGTGTTTGAGATAGTTTAGGAGGAAATATTTCTTTTTAAACACCCATCCCTACTATGGACCAGAAAGAAACTTACTTGGTAATGGCATCCTGAACATTTTAAGTCTGCCATTAACATTACTTTTGTAAATGACAGTGTTAGTGCAGGCAATGAATAGTTGTCTAACTAGAGCTCTTAAGTCATAACATACTCAGTGACTTGCAGAAATAAATGAGGGAGATTTGCAGGTTGGAAATGAGCCCCGTCAGGGCTAAGACTTATCCTGTCAGACCTTAGTATGCACACGGCCTATTTGTACCTACAGGTTGGTAAGATCTGGGGAAATATGGGTTACAAAATTATGACAATGAGCTGTCTTACAAAACAAAACATTTTATGAAGAGAAAGGCCACTCTTCAATTGAAAGTCTCTTTCATTTACGAACTGATTTGTTTTTGTTTTCTTGATTTCCTGCATATTTCTTCCTTTCTATCATGATCTGGTCTGGCTACTCCCTTTTAACAGTTTCCCCAAATTTAATTCATTTTACTTTTTAAAGTGTCTTTTTCTTGAATAAATGAGGCAAGAGCAAAAATGAAATAGATAAATAAACAAAGATATACCAACATACTTAAAAACAATAGCACCAACTTCATGATGTGTTCCTATTTATTCAGATTTCAATGTTGTGTCTCTTCATACTGACACTCAATTCTACTGCTTGTGTTTCTTTCAATTACTTCTTAAGACCCAGACTGACAAAGAGAAGGAAGAAAAGACATATGACTCCTATTAAAACTCAGTCCATTATCCCAGAGTAATCTCTACTAAAAAGTAATAGGGGCTGAGTGCTGTGGCTCACCCCTGTAATCTCAACACTTTGGGAGGTCAAGGTGGGTGAATCACAAGGTCAGGAGTTTGAGACCAGCCTGGCCAATATGGTAAAACCCTGTCTCTACTAAAAATACAAAAAAAAAGTAGCCAGGCATGGTGGCACATGCATGCAATCCCAGCTACTCAAGAGGCTGAGGCAGGAGAATTGCGGAGGTTGTAGTGGGTTGAGATCATGCCACTGCACTCCATCCTGGGCCACAGAGGGAGACTCCACCTCAAAAAAAAAAAAAAAGTAATGGGAAATAATATTAGTCAATTGATAAAAATCCATATTTTAATTTAATTCTAACTACAACTACTTACGCACTTTATAAGTGGCCTCCACATAGACCTATATATTCAAAGACAAGACACCTAAATATGAAAATATGTGATTGCTGTGCAAATATTAAATTAGGATGAATAATATAAGATTTAGCATGTTGTTTTTGAAAAGTTGCCAGTGATAGGTCAGGTACTCCTTCCTAATTAAAATATTGATTAGAATATCATATCTACTTATGAATTTTATGACAAAGGAAACAACAAGAATGTGGTTTTCTGAATTTAGTTCATAATATTAAGTCTGTTTAGTCTGAAACAGATAAAAGCTGAGACATACTTTAATAGCAGTCCTTAAGTATAACTTATCTTTTTCTTCTAGTAGAAATGACTGGTTTTTCTCCTTTATAAACACTTTACAAAACTGTTGCAAACCTGATGAATTACATATTAAACATCTAGATAATACTTGAAAACTTTTAGTTGCCTTAGCTGGAGGTCTTAAAGACATATATGAATACTTTAAATTGCCTTTTTTATATGCAACAAATTGTCTTTCTCATTCTGTTTCTAGTATTCCCAATTGTATTATTGTATTATCTGGAAATATTATTTGGCAAATAATTGTATTACTTGGCAATTTTATAGACACGTGTGTGTGTGTGTGCGTGTGTGTGTATTTGAGCAGTGCTTTTCAAAAGAAGTTTTGATAACAACGGAAATATTTTGTATATGCGTTATCCAGGGTGGTAGCCACTTAGCGACATGTGGCTATGGAGCACTTGAAATGTGGCTAGTTCAGGTAAAAAATAAAATTTTTATTCTTATTTTATTTTAACTAAATTCAATGTAAATAGCCACACGTGGCTAGTACCTACCACATTGAAGATTGCAGCTTTAGAGCATGAATTCAGATCTTGATAACCTGTAAGTGTCATTGACATAACCGGTTTGATTCAAGTGATATTTAAACTTTAACTTTGGAATAGAAAGCAAGCAGAATTAACATTTAGTATCAGGTTCTAAACTCTCCTGTAACATAGATTCACAAATACATTTTGTCCATAAGGAATATCAGCGGTTTCCTTTCTATTTTTAGATTCAAAGTGAAGAACTTAACTGTCTATGGAAAATTACAAATTCTAATACGTTCTGAAGTTTATTGAAGGGAGTAAGATTTCCAGGTGCTGTTTAAAATGAAAAAATAAAGCTTACCTAATTCTTTGCCCATTAGTTTGGAATGTGGAATGGTGAGGTTTATGGAGCAGCTCTCCCCCTTCAGCTATAGAGATGATCCCCTTTCCCCAGCTGTTAGAGCAATCGCTCCCCCTCCACTCACCTTATAAGCACAATCTATTGGCTGAGCACGATTCACTTCTCCTGAGATATAGAATGATTCTAAAGGATCTGCTTTATATTTTTCTTTCTGTTTCTGGAAAAGTTGTACTCAGAGAACCAGAGAGACTAACCAAGGATAGAGCTAGAATAGAGAGAAATCAAAGAGCATTCTTTACGTTCCAGTAGGGAATGTGTTCATCCCTTTTTACCCTTTTCACACATACATCTTTCATACGGTGGTGGGAAAATTGATCCAGGATTCACTTTCAAAACATTGCATTCCTTACTCAAGAAGCTGATTCTTTTTTTATGCTTTAAAAGTCCTGAAATTTTACCCTGTGGTGTTAGAAGTTAGTCACTGTTCATTGGAATGTACTCCAGAGCTTAATGATTAGAATTTTGTGTTTTCTTCCTGTCATCCTGGGCTTAGAGTAAAGTACCCTGGATAAATGTTGACTCAGCTATATCCACTCCTTAAATTAAAGTGCTTTACTTTCTGTGTCCCAACTTTTTAAAGCAAATACAGGAAACAACACAAGTGAAACAATTTCTGCATGTGCCATGGTTTCATAATCAATAGCACTTCAATTGCCAAACAGATTCTTTAAACTTTAATGAAGAATGGATTAGTTGGTAGAATGGGAGAAATTCAAGCCTATCACGAGTTATAGTAAAGAGTCCTTGTAATATTAATGAAACCTATTAAGTAACTTTTTTTGGTGTCCAGTGTTTTAATATCCCACATTTTTACATAAGAGGTATCTAAATTATTTCAAAGGAAAAGGCTGTCTTTTCATGATCACATACAACTCATTACATTGGAAATTTACAGACATCGCTGCAGTCAATTCTTCTACCAGAGACTGTTGAAAAGAAAATTAGATTGCATTTTGAGTGAGCTGGACCTCAGTGACACTTTATCTCCCTGATATCATCTCTCATTATCTTAAAACTACTTAACCTAGCACCAGACACACAATGAAAATTAACATTTATATAGTAAACACTAAGATAATTCTATAAGGAAACTCCTGTGTATACAATCTTAGAACAGATTTAGTTGCATAAACAAATTAGCCTACAGTCAACAATAGTTATTGTACATTTTTAAATAACTAGGGGAGTATATTTGGGATGTTTGTAACACACAAAAAAAATGATAAATGTTTGAAGTGATGGAAATTCAGCTTACCTTGATATGATTATTATGCATTATATTCCTGCATCAAAGTATCTTTTATATTCCATAAATACATACAACTAAGATATACTTGTAAGAATTAAAGATTAAAAAAGAAAAAATCCTGAAAACCAGATGAGTTCAATATTCTATTGTTTACATTTGAATCTAATTGAAATTTTTAAATTTTTTCTCTCCAAAATGCCAGCCAACTACATATATATAAATACATATATGCATAATTATTTTATGCATGTACTTGACGAAATAAGGACATCACATTAAATCAACAGAACTCCCCTACAGTTAATTTCTGGTCACCCAAGACATAATCTGATTTATTCAAAGGAATTTCTATAAGTGAAGTTTTCACAAACAAGTAAAGAAAGAGTTGTCATTTCTGGCTCTGCTCATGTGATTTCCATTTATTTATTCATTGAACTGATATTTAAATGGCACATTCTACAAGGCAGATACTCTCCCAATATTGTGAAAAAGGAGACAAATGTATCTGATCTCATGGATATTCCATTCTAAGGGGAGGTATAAACAATTATATAAATAAAATCTATAACATATCAATCGGGATTACTGCCATGAAGAAAAATAGAGCAAGGTAGAAGGTAAGGGTATCATTAGAGTGGTGGTGGGTAAGCTGCAATTTTAAATATGGCAACGAAAAAACTCCTCCTTGTGAAAGTGTCATCTAGGATGAAAATAAAGAGAGGATGGGAGTCTTCCAGACATCTAAAGAGAGACTAATTCCAGACAGAAAATGGCAATTGCAGAGCTCTTGAATGGAAGCCTGATATGGTTACAGAACAGCAAGAGGACCGATGTGGCTGGAGTTGACTGAGCAAGAAAGATGGGGTTAGGTAGTGATGTCCCAGAGATGAATAGTTTATAGGTAGAGGGCAGAGTTTATGCTTAGAGAGCCTTTGGTCTTTAATCTGTGCCAGATGGTGAGACATGGAAGGATTTTGAACAGAGTAGAGCCATGACTTGACTTCTGTTCTAATAAACTAGCTTTAAATGCTGCGTTAGTAATGAACCAAGGCAGAAACCGCTGCAGTAAAAACCTAACAAGAGATAACAGTTTTTTTGAACCCACATTATAGTTTATAAAAGTTGTGAAATTCTGGATATATTTTGAAAATAGAGAAAACTTAAGTAGCAGATACATTTAAAGTGGGATATTAGCCACGCAGCTAATCTAATGTTTTTCTGACCTTTATCTATGCAGTGCTTCTCAGACTGTCAAGTGGAGATGGTAGGTAGGAATTTAAATATATGAATCTGTAGTCAGAGAAGAATTCTAGGCTGGAGATTTAAATTGGGAGTCATCCATTTATTTTAATCCATGAGATTAAATAGAGCTCCGAGCTAGTGCTTGTAGGTAGCAAAGAAGGAAGGATCAAGAGTGATCTCTTTTAAAACTTCAGGAAATCAGAAGACAAAAACAAATGCAACAGAGAAGGAACAATCAGCTCAGTAAAGTCTATTGAGCTGAAGGGAAGTGAAGAAGGTGTTTCAAAAGAGGGGAATGATCAACTGTGTTAAATCCACTGATAAATCAAGTACTGAGGACTGAGAACCAACCTTTAAAATTAGCAGCTCATTAGAGAAACTGACAATTGCAGGCTTGGCGAAGTCTGGTGTTGAAAGTTCATTAGAATGTTAAACGGAGCAGAGAAATTGGATGGTAGGTGTAGTGGCTTGTTGGATCAAGAGGTTTTGGGGTTTGTTTTAACAATGAGAAAAAGAGTAGAATGGCTGAAGGAAATTTCTTAAAATATTAAAATGTAACATCTAGTGCATAAATGGATGGGTTGGGCTTAGGTAAGAGCAAGTACAGAGCATGCATGATCACAGGGGGGAAAGCCAATGCATGGGCTTCAAATCCAATGGAAGGAGCTGAGAACAATGTTCTGTTTGCTTATTTTTTCTCAGTGAAGATGGAATTACATTTATCAGCTAATGAAAACAAGAGCAGGAGCTGGAAATTTGAAAAAAAAATTATTATGCAAGGCAAAATCTTTGTGATGTTGCTTGGATTTCCCCTACAAATGAATTTCAAGAAACACTATTGATTCCTCTTAAATGTTTTGAAGTTTAACATACTTAGAAAATGTAGCATTACAAGTTTAAATGTGGAAAGAAAATTTTTGACATCATATGAACATGTATAAAGTTTTTCATCCCTTTAAAAATACATTCAATGGAATCTGAATAATACAGCTATTCCAAACTCTTCACTCACCACTTAAAAATAGTATATATTTTATGTTTATAATAAATGTTAACATTTCTGATAGAGAAAAGATTATAAATACTATATGTAAATAATCTTTTCTCTATCAGAAATGTTAACATCATTTTCTTTTTTCCTTGAAATGAAACTCCGAAAGTTTAACCTAAGGAGATATTCTAAGGCTTGAAGATATTTTGTTTCTCATGCTCTTACACTTTTCTATAATAAAACTAAGTAAACAAACAGAAATGTTTTCAAAAACCTTACTGTGCTATAACTCAAGAGTATAAACATTCCCCTGGAATGAAAGAACATTAAAAGTATTCCTATTCAATTGTTAAATGGAACAATAAATTATATAATTATGGTATATAGTTATACTTTATTACATAGCTATCAAACAGGATATCACAAGAGGTAAAAATCACAAGAGGTTTATTGGGGGTAAAGTGGGGATGGGGCTAATAGCTAACACCTGTGAAAACTAAAAGGGAGAAAAAGGAGCATTGGGTAGGAGAGCCTCAGACCACAGTGTATATCTGACAAAGTATTGCCAACTCAATGGGAATAGAGTAAAAATTTCCCATAAGAGAAGGCCTGCACTGAGCAGCAAAGCCCAAGCCCCAGTAACCAACTCTTTCTCAGTCATAGGCTGAGGGCTGCCCAGGATAATCATGGTCTTTGCTGGCCATAAAGCATCAGCTCCTGAAGGCACTGGCTGACCAACAGCTGCAAGTTGTACAGCTCAATAGCAAATTCCTCCACAGAGAGCCAAGCAGCACTTTTCCATCACTACTGCAGACATACAAGCTAAAATATTATCGAAAATATGTTTTCAATAAAATGGACAGGCTTTTTGTTTCAAAGTCAACGTACTATCTGTGGATAAATATTACTTTATTATTGGAATGATTTAGGTTTCAATATCCATCACATTTTTATGCTTGTAAACTTTAAGAAACCATGTTCACATAAATAAGTGTATTTGTACCTCCTTTCAAATATATATCAAACATCAAATAATTTCAAATAACTGAGAATTATATCTAAAAATCCATCTGTTGACAACTCCATTAGGCTTTCCTTTAATTTTGTTGTAATTAAAATGATTGGAAAAAAATCCATTTTGCAATTTCTTTTTCCCAAATCATTAGTGTCATTTGCTTTCTCAGTGTCTAGGAAATAATCTAAAAATGTTTCACCAAGATTTATCAAACAACAATTAATTAGGTCTGTTTCTTTTTTCATCTAGACTTGCCATATTGAACCTAAATCATCAGAAAAAAATTTAAAAATTCAAAATACTTCTATTGTAGTCACCTGTTTGCTAACTTAATAACTTTCTTTTCTTTTCATTTTTGTGTTTTTGTTTTTAAGAGAGACGCACTGTCACTCAGGCGCTAGAGTGCAGTAGTGTGATCACTGCCCACTGAAGTCTGGAAGTACTGGGATCAAGCCATCTTTCTGTGTCTGCCTTGACCTTCCAAGTAGCTGGGACTACAGGTGCAGGCCACCACACCTGGCTTACAGTAAACTTTCAATACAATGTTTTTTTAAAACATGCATTTTAAATATATTTTCATCGAAACTTTACAGCTATAGCTTTAGCTCATTTAGCTTATGAAACATAATCATGGAATCTAATTGGAAATAAAAGTTTTCATTTTCTAACCAAGTATTTAACTCTGACATATCTTTTTCAGGAAAATTTGACTTCATTTTTCAATTCAAAGAATACTTTTTTTTTTTTTTGAGATGGAGTCTTGCTCTGTTGCCCAGGCTGGAGTGCAGTGGTACAATCTTGGCTCACTGCAACCTCTGACTCCTGGGTTCAAGAAATTCTCCTGCCTCAGCCTCCTGAGTAGCTGGGATTACAGGCATGAGCCACCACGCTCAGCTAATTTTTGTATTCTCAGTATAGATGGGGTTTCACCATGTTGGCCAGGCTGGTCTCAAACTCTTGGCCTTGTGATCCGCCTGCCTTGGCCTCTCAAAGTGCTAGGATTATGGGCATGAGACACCATGCCTGGTTCTCAAACAGTACTTTTAATGCATATTCTTGTGACACCCATTATTTCACTCTGAGTTCTAGTTCTATGAAAAATAAACATAAAGCATAGGTGCTTGCCATAAATTTATTCTCTGGAGGAACAAGGCACTGCCACCTTCAATTTCTTAAAAAACTGTCTAATTCATTCTCACGAGACTGTCCCTCAGGAGCAATTGTCTTTGACAATAGCAAGGAGGGAAAGAGGTGAGGTAGTGAAATAAACATTGCCAGTGCTTTTACCACAACATTTAAAATACATTACTGTCTGATTATAGAATATGTCACTGTTAGCCAAAGTTTACTGTTTCTAACACTATATATTGTCTTTAGAATAATATCAAAAAGATCAACACATGTATCCCAACAAGGTGCCTTGGTCATAGGAGGCTTCTTGTGACCAAGGTTTTAAATTCTAAAATTGTCTCTTAGTTTGGTGTCCACAGTTTTATCTATGGAGTAAAGCACCATGGTAAGATTTAGAATGGTTGTGAGAGGGACCTTTTTTCAAGTGATAGAGGATACATGTGAGATGGAATAGGAAAGGAAAACCTGCCTACTACTTATATGATAACCATGTCCTTAGATCATTTTAAGGAAGAGTATACATGGAAGATACGTATCCATAATTGTTCTGTTTAGATCTATCAATGTCATGCAAAAGCTTTGTGTACTATTTGGTATTCATATTGGTCTAGAAGACAGGGTGAATGAATATTTTAGAGTCCTTTTCCTCAATTCACAAGGGTTTTATGTGCCCCCCCACCACACCCCCCAACAAGGATATGTTTGGCAATTTCTACAGACACTTTGGTTTTGAAAGCTAGGGATGCTACCAAACAACCTACAGTGCACAGGACAATCCCAACAACAAAGAATTATTTAATCCAAAATGTCAATAGTGCCAAAATCGAGAAACCGTATTTTAGAGCCTCATCAATGGAAGTGGGGCCCTAATACCAGCCTCATCAATATCACCTGGAAATGTGTCAGAAATGCAAAATGTGCAGTCCCATATTATCCATGCTCATATTAAAGTTTGCGGACTTTACTAGGCAAATGCAGCAGGATTTCCAGTGGCAGCAACAGTCCATATTGTACCCATGTCCATTGTACAATGAGAAATTGTTTTTTAACTTTAAAAAATTTTATTTTCCTTCTTTCAGATTTGTAGAAAATGTGACTAAAATATTTTTGTATTAACTAAAGAAAAGCCTGTTCTCATGAATCTTTAAACAACAGTAATGAATTTGTTATAAAATAAAGGCCTTTTGAAAGGACAAATTACATTTAAGATAAAGACATCCATTATAACAGAAAAATAGTAACCTTTCGTTGGCTTTTCATTTAAAGACCACATTGAATTTAAATGTTTTAGGCTACTCAAAAAGACAAAACACATCTGCTAACACATCTGCCTCATATCCAATCTACATGTAAACATTGCTACTATCCCTATTTTGTTTTGGGTGGTTTGTTTTCTCACAATTCAACACAAGTTCTCATGCTACAATACTTTTTTTTTTTTTTTGGCTTTTTAATTTAGAATCTTTCAACTAAGGCAGATGAAGAGGGATAAAGCACATAACAATTATCAAACTAAAATATTGCACAAATCATAAGATAAAATACTAGTTAAAGCTAAATCTATAATAACTCATTTCACCCTCTTCTAAACTATTATGTGCTGATAAAAGTCATTAGGACTATTTCAGGTTAATACAATGGCAATTGAATAAGTATAATTTCTTTTCAATAAAATGAGCTCTGTATTCTATGAAGGTATTAGTATCCCAGCTTTTTCCAGAAATGTCTAATATACTCAAGGGGCCTTTACTTTTTAAGAAAATTTGGTATAGTAGAGAATATTATATTTCAGTGAAAACTATGATGTCCTGAAAAAAGTTGAATCTGTTCCAATTATTGAAAGTTTTATTTCTTGCTTAAATGCTATAGCTACCAACATTAAAGCTTAATTTCTTTAACAGAATTCCATGGGGATAAAGTAAATGTTAAATTCATTTAGAAATTTTTTTTGTAAAAATATTCCACACCATAAAATTTTAAAAACTCATTTAAAATTATCTTTATTATCTACCTGATCATATTCTTATTCAAGACCTTCATTCATCACCTTATGCCTCAGTTGTTGTAATAAATTGATAACTGCTTTCTCTAACGTTGGGTCCTTCTACTGCCAACTCTTTTGTGTACCTTAGCATGACCTGAAACATGATACTATTCTTCTAAGAACACATGTGTACCCTTCCTTAAATCGATCTGAGGATGTACCTGCCATGTAGGCCTCTCTCTGACTCTCAAAGTTCTCCACTGTGTAGCTGCAACATATTCATCTAACTTAATTCACATTAACTGTCCCCATCCTTGTTTGAAACATGCCATCTGGTTTTGTACCCCATACATATCACATCAATTTATCTATAACCTTGTTCCTAGTCTTCCCACAATCCCTTACTCTAGAATACTCTGGCTTCTTCCATTAGATGGTCTAAATCATAGTTATCACTAAAAGGCTGGCTCATAGCCCATGTTCCCCATGAAATCTTGGCTCATAATAGCGTTCACCTTTTGTAACCTTTTTTAGCAGTAAATATATTACCAAATATATTGCATAATGGAAAAAAAGGTTTTTTACTATTTCATTTTTTTAGTCAGTATGGTACAACTACAGTTAAGTGTATAGCCTCTAGTTACATCTACTGTAAGATATTGTTTTTATGAATCATTAACCTAGAAAAACCCTAAAGCAAATTAATTTTTTATGCATTAATTTTTTTTATTTTTGTGAATGTACCTAACTGGTAGGCTCATTGTGAGTAATAATAACTTGCTGTATGAAAGGTGTTTATCAGAGTAAGCAGTCAACACAAATTTGATATCTATCATTATCATCATCACTATCATTATAATCATCATCATCGTCTCTCTAATAGAATATAATCTTATCAAATGCAGAGGTCAATTTTTATTCTTGCCCTGGAATTTTATGGACATAAATGCTGAGCACATTGTGAGTCCCAATGAATATTCAATTATTGATTTATTTTATTCTTATTTGCTTCTACTGCCTAGTCTGCTCTGAAATTGTCCTACTCTACTCACCTCATATTAGGTCCCATTATTTTGTATCATAAAATTTCCAATATTTGCTTTCCCTTGAGGACAATGGGCATATTTATTAGAAAAATATTTTAAGCAGGACACTCCGCATATATCTCATTAGGTCAGGTCTTTTACAGATATCAGTCTCAAGCATCATCTTAATCCCTGTAGAACAAAATATGTTTGCAACAAGCTTCAGAGCACTGCAACACTTTATTTTTGGCATATTTTATTTTAGGATTATAATAAGTATTGTAACCAGTTCTTTAGGGATTTGTTTAATAATGCAGACAAATTAATTGCCAGTATTTGCCTTAATTTTTACCTTGTTCTATAAAATGAAGAGAATATCACTTTGTTTTAGATTTGAAGGAACTTCTTAGAGGTTATCTGGTACAACTCTAGCCCTTTACGGGTGTGGAAGCTGATTATATAATTTTTTTTTCTGAGTCTCAAATTCACCCGATGGCTTTTGACTCCAGAGGATGTTTATTCTGATTGATTTCCAAGTTATATACTGGTGCAGCAAAATATTTTAACAACTAAATTAATAATTCCTCTTGACCACATATCATTCTCTGAATTTGATTACGTCTCAAAAGGTAACCCAACTGTCAGTGATATAGCTCCTTTACGCTAAGGTTTGTTTTTGCCTAAGCTGGTTGATGAGCCAGCTGGCATGGTGATATGTGCATACAAGAAATTTTATGTGACAGAAAAACAAAACACATTAGAGAAGGCAAATTGACTGAAACTTATAATAACTCCCCAGATAAGAAAGAATGGATCTTCCCCCTTAGACACACACACACTCAGATACACATACATACACAACGTTGGAATAAAGACCGTTGTAGAAATCAGTGAAGATTGTTATTCTAGTTAGGTTATTGTTATAGTAGGAGAAGAAAGTTATATATAATTTGAGTAAAATGATGGAGGCTAGTAAAGAGAAGTTTTTGAATGTATATGTGAGCAAATAAAGCAAACAACTGTAATTAGAAACCAGGAATCTGTTACCGCCAATCATCACTGAGGACTGATCATAGTTTTGGAAAAGGAAATGAACTCATGTAATTCTAGGAACATCGCCAAAAGAAATTAAGGATCTTCACTCCAAGGTTCATCAAGAATGTGATTCCGCCCTTCATCCTCGGTACCAAAACTTGTGTTAGTCAGGATTTTACAGAGAACAGAACAAATAGGATATATGCATGTGTATGTGTGTGTAAGTATATAAGATTTACTTTAATATATTGGCTCACGTGATTTTGGAGGTTTGGCAATTCCAAAACCTGATGGTGTAGGCTGGCAAGCTGGAGTTAGAGTCCACAGGCCAGCTGATGTAGAATTTCCTTTGGCCTGGGGAGGTAGCCTATTGTTCTATGCAAGCCTTCA
Source organism: Aotus nancymaae (assembly GCF_030222135.1). Taxonomy (NCBI): domain Eukaryota; kingdom Metazoa; phylum Chordata; class Mammalia; order Primates; family Aotidae; genus Aotus; species Aotus nancymaae. The sequence goes on along the minus strand of NW_026988422.1, from coordinate 68,309,404 downwards.
TCTGATTAATTGAGGCTGACCCACATTATGAAGGGTAATCTGCTTGACTCAAAATCCAGGGATTTAAATGAAAACCTTATCTAAAAGCACCTTCACAGAAACATCCAGAATAATGTTTGACTAAATATCTTGGCACTGTCATCAAGCCAAGTTGACACATAAAATTAACCATCACAGGAACAAACCAATGTAATTCCAGGAGCACTGTCAAAAGAAACTGAAGATCTTCACTTCAGGGTTCATCAAGAATGTGATTTGGACCTTTTGATTACTTCTGTTCCCTGCCCCTGCATAATGTGCATATTGTTTTATTTTTCAGTCATTTTATTTTTCTCTTCTTGTACAATTTTTTTTTCTTATCAGGATGATCTTAATAAGAATTAGAAAAATGATGCAATTTTAAGTAAATTAACCATATAATTTATCACCTAGTAGTGGGGTCAGTTTTGAAAAGAAGTGTCCTGTCCACCTGTGTCCTTATCATGGCTAAAAATGTGGCCAGCAGAGGTCTGACTGAACTCAATGGCCTGCTGCACATACCCCATGATCCCATAGACTCATCTTATTTCCTCATGGTTTCTAAGTCCTCATAACTGGCTTATCAGGCCATCCCATGACTGTGTAGCTACTCACCCCTCCTTTGTTGTTAGTTTCAGTTTCTACCACTAGTTGTTCCACTGTCTGTATTTTTAGGTCAAAATCCTGAGAGAAAATTTAGTCAACTTTACCGTTTAAAGTTTTGTCATAGTATTGGGTGCTTTAGTGTGAACTAGGGTCAGAAGCTAGGAGTGGAGCCACTTAGTTTTTCTGAAGAAGATATTTGGGTCTATAACTAAATTTCCCATAACAAAAGTTTTAATGTCAATACTGATCCATATAAAATACATGGAACTTCTTTGGGAGTGCTTTAGTAAAGAAGAGAAAAAAATCCTCTTCACTTGCTTGAGAAACTTTCTTAAACCTAACAAAAAAATTATTTTTCTTTATTTATAGGGACCATACTCATCTTCCCAGTATTGTTCCAATTGTAGTAGATGTGCTATCAAAGCAAGCACAGAAGGCTTTCTTGAGATTCCAGATGCCAGAACACATTGAAGTCAAATAAAAAATGTACATTTAAATTGATAAAAAGTGTGAGTCATCAGTTAACTTCAGAGCCTTTTGTTACGAGGAGATTCTGCTTTAGCATACAGTAACTAGAGCTGTTCCTTTAGTGAAGTTATAACTAGAAGAGTCCCTAAATGGACTGTGCACTGCCAGGAGATGTGAATAACTTAGTAGTTCTAGAGATAGATGTAGAAAAATAATTATTTTTTGTTAATCCATCAGTCATAGCACAATACTTCTGATAGCAGGTATGTAGGTTTCTTCCCCAGATATGTGTATTTTCATCCCACACAACACAAGCAATTTTCCTGCAATGATTCCTTTCACCAGCTAGATGTTCTCTAATTGAATTATAGCATCACATCCCACAACGTGATGAGCTCAGTCTCATACGAATGCCCCCACTTCAGATGCCAGTTGTAAGCATGGGTTATGACATATGCTTCTAACCAGCCAGATTTTATTAATTTGCTAGAGTGGCTCATGGAACTCAAGGAAACACTTACCTTTATTGGTTTATTGTAAAGGATATTACAAAGATACAGATGAAGAGCCAGATGGAAGAGATGCATAGGGAGAGGTATGGGAGAAAGGGCTCAGAGTTTCTGTGTCCTCTCCAGGAGCACCACCTTCCAGGAACCTCCATGTGTTCTGCCATTCAAAAGCTCTGTGAACTCAGTCTTTTGGGGTTTCATGGACACTCCATTAAGTAGGCACAGTGGATTAAATCATTGGTCATTGGTTTACTTGTTCAAACTTCAGCCCCTCTCCCCTCTCACAAAGTTGGGGAATGGACTGAAAGTTCCAACCTTCTAATCACATGGTTGGTTCCCCTGGCAGACAGCCCCCATTATGAGGTCATCTAGGGGCTCCCAGTTCCTAGTCATCTCATTAGCATACAAAAGACTCTCATCACTCCAGAGGGTCTAAGCATTTTCAGGAACTATATGCCAGGAAATGGAGATGAAGACCAAATATATATTTCACAATATTGCGTTAGTAAAATAAATAAAACTTATTTCCTGGGATATCAGGAAACATAATGATATCTTGAATCAAGTTAGCATGCAATTCTAGACAGTCCAGCATCAGTTATAAGTAAGTCATATGATACACTGTTGTTTAGGGCTAAAGCACTATTTAAGTGGATTTTTGAAAATACAATTACATCTTCCTTTTACTGAAATTCTACTTTTTATATATTTACTTTTATTCCAGATGATATTCATCACTGTGTGCCAGATGGATAATAAACAGTGTTAAAAAGTAAACTGAGACACAATAAAATGGTAAGGAGTTTATTTGAGTAAGAAGCAATTCATGAATTGGGGCAGCTCCAAACCAGAAGTGGTTCAGAAGTACCACCAAGGGAATGCAAGCAGCAGGCTTTTATAGGATGGACACAGAAGTAAAGCAAAGAGAATATTTGATAGGTTACAGTTATAAAATTGCCTTATTTGGTCTGCCCCATTGAAATGTCCTGGTTATATAATTATGGTTGTCGGCTACTTCTGATTGGTTGAGTTTATGTTCTGTTTTTCTTTAATATAGGCACTTACAAGAAAAAACTCAAGTTAAGTTGTGCTTATGTTTGTAAGTCAAGCAATGTTTAGGTCACTTATGAACTAACTGTTTTTGTCTGCTCAGGAATTCTTCAAACCTGGTCTCCGTTTTAATTTACTTTAACAACAGTAGTATGTTATTATCACTTATATCCTTTCTTATCCTCAAAACTACTTAGAAATGTTGGATGTATTCCAATTTTATAGAGGAAGGAAATGAAAATCTGGTAATTAAATTCTCGCAATGTGGAAATAGTATCCAGGCCCAAATCTAACTTTCAATTTATGTTATTTCACTAAATTATGTCGCTCTCTTTTTTCCATGTATTTAGAATAAAAAAAAGAAAAAGTTAAAAAGTTTTTGATCAATTGACACTCATGGCATAGAGGATGCATCAATTGCAGACTTTGGATTGATCATAAAATTACTTACCTTTCAATTTCCCTTCCAAGTAGGAAAAAAAATACTTCATTTACCCTCCTACCATTATCAGGTACTTCAAGTCTAAAGGAGTGTATTTAACATGTATTTGCTGAATAAAACATTTGATTGGCTGTCTGCTGTTCACAAGGACCTTGAAGAAAGTTATTTGGTGGAAAATGCCTTAAATGAATTCAGGAACTTCAATATGAAGGATGGATGCAAAAAAAAAAAAAAGTAATGAAAATCACACTCTAAAGGCTTTTCTAAGACTGACTAGGCTTTTCCATTTGTGTACTATATAAGATTTTACTAGAATGTTCAAAATTAAACCACATTAAAGCAATCAAAGCACTCTTAGAATTTACTCCATAATAATGATTGAAACTTGAAGATACAGCTGGTTTTGGTTAAAAACTGGCTGTTGAAAATTATTTGAAGTAAATGAAATGTTTAAAAAAATCTTTTTTTTAATTGTCCGTATTTTAGAACATTAACATAATGTGTGATCAAGTGGGACATGTGACACACAATAAATTGCTATAGTTTTAAAATTCAGTATCCCTTTGAATACAAGGATATTGAAATGTCTGACAATTTGGTAAAGCTGTTTAATATCAATCAATTATTGCCAGACCTTGCTCTCCATATGCCAGCACTTTTCTTTCTCATTTTGCTCCTGGTTATACAGGCAGCCACATTATATATAATGCCTTAATCCCCACCCCCATCCCCACTTCTACTCCTTCTTTCATTCAGTAGATTTTGTTTACCAAATTTCAGTTCTAATATGAAGGAAGTTTAGACACAATATACCATGAATGGACTGGCTTTGAAGCCAGGCCCTAAGCTGAATTGACCCACACCTCTTTTTCCAGCCCAATATACTTCTAAACTGCTCTAAGATATGCTAAACTGAAGATGTCAGTGGATTACAATGGAGTAAACCAAGAATATTAGCTTAACCTTGAATATGCAATTAATACCAGATTAGTTAGTCCATTTTGTTACAGGTAAGTCATGATTCAGATAATATCACAAAACACAACAGGGACTCAATGTACTTATACTGATGATTATCATGATGAATATTAAAAAATAGCAACACCTAAATTACAACTTGCAAGTATTTTCAAATTCTCAAGGACAAGAAAGAATGAAGAAATAAACCATTATACCTATTCTATATCATCTTTTAGGACTGGCTGCAAAAAGAGCTGTAATTTGCCAAAAGCATATCCTTTCTTTTGGAATTTGTATTTTCTCATTTCTTTTACTGCAAGCCCCCCTTTTCTTTCCCTACCACATTATGCATTTGTTACTCAAAACTCTATGTTTAGTTATCTGAGATCTCTGTCAAGAGATCTGGATCAGTTCTGTCTTCTTTCCTGAAAGACCCTTCAAGTATTCCTAATTTCTTGGTGGAAATGTTCTGTTCTTTATGTTCTCTTGCTCATTTTCACACTGACCTCTGACCAACAATCCTCCTTTCTTCACCCCTTAATTCTACAACTGAGGTACTCTTGACCTATGAGCTTTCACTCTGTGGTTATGCCATACCTTTTGCCCTGAGAGGTCAACTTGTTGACTAGTTGGTCTAATGCACTGAACAAAATTCTCAATAATAGTTTATTTCCCTTTTCCTGATTGAGACATGTAAAAATCTTAGTAAAAACAGAACCTATTTTTTGTTGTTGCTTCTTTGTTTGTATGTTTGTTGGTTTCTTTTTGTAATTTGTCATTTGCCACACAGTCTTCCAACCTCCCAAAGTCAGCCAATAACAACTGTTATATATTTACACCCTATGAATTTCTTTGTTATTGGTTCACATTATCACAAAAATTTGTACCATCACTGAAAGAAAATTGGCATAATTTCAGCTTGGTTCTCTATTTATAATTCTGTTCACATTAGCACAAAAATGTGTACCATCACTGAAAGAAAATTGGCATAATTTCAGCTTAGTTCTCTATTTATAATTCCTTACCTGACCAAGAAAATCATATTTTCTCAACGTGCTCAAACATGCTGAAAATATGTAAGAAGATGGAATTCCTATCACTTCTTTAGGTTAGAAGCTGACGTTAAATGCTATTACAGGTTAGACAGCATTTCAATCTTTCAGCACTTCAGTTTATGCTATAATATTTGCTTAATTCTTGAATAATGTATGAATATGACCTCTCTTTCTCTCTCTCTGCCTCTTTGTCGTGTGTGTGTTTCTGTAAAGACTGTATGCAAAATTCTTTTGATTTCTAAAGATACCCTACTTTCAGGAACATTTTTTATTAGTGAAAAACAAAATCCCACAGGAAATGCATCATTTTGTCTAAGAAGCTGTTATATGCCCTAATAAAAAGTGGAAAATTAAGTTACTTCTTGAAGTATTTATGGATATCTAGACACTTCAAAACACAAAGAAACATAGAAATGTTAGTTTTACAAAATTTAGTCTCTGAATGTTTTGTCATCAAGTAAAGTGGAATTCTCCTCTTTAAAAAAGTTGATAGCCTTCATACTCATATACTCAATTCTCTCATGCTTTTAATATTTTTTTCTCTTGCTTGTAAAGTTGTGTGAAACCAAGCCGTGGTGTAAACAGTAGGTAAAGGAAGCAGACAAAGACTGACATAGAGTCAAGCTAATAATAGAATTTTTTTATGTTTCGGGTTTTAAACAATGAAAAAAGTCATTCTTTTATTAGGAGAATAGGTTAATGTGTAAAATATTAAAAATATGACTTAGTAACTATAAGAAATTAGAGGCTTCTTTTTCCATTTAGGTTTTATAACCAATTCAATATATAATTTTAAGCCTAAAAAATAATAAATTCTCTGCTATCACTAACACTGTAAAACAGGAATGTTAATTACGTTTTTGTGCTTTCAATTCTACAAAACAGTAATTCTCTCTGCTCTGAAGATATGCCAAGACCATAAGAATCTAAATGCCATGGAACACCTGCAAACCAGGCAAGAAGGAAACAAAGAATTCCAAAAGTCAGAATTTTCTCCATTTGCCTTTTTGCTGTGAAGTCTATGTAAGTACTGTTAGTTTATTCCTTTAAATGGCAACATTTTAAAATGTAGACATATTAAAATCATTTAAACCTACATAGTTTGACTAGAAAAGGCCACAGTTGAGCTAATATTAAATGCCAGTAAATGTAGAATAAATGATAGAAGTGTATGTATATGTACTGATCTTTCTTGACATTGTTGTTTGAAACAAATGGTTTAAGTCACACGTGGTGGTAGAAAAGAGTTAAGTAATTTTTTCTGGACAATGCTGGAAAGAGAATTTGGTTTAAAGATCACAGCTGTGAGGCTAATAGCAGTAGAAAGAATTGGAGCTAAATCTCAATGTGTACATGTGTGTGTGAACAAACACACACAGAAAATAGGAGGGAAGCAGAGGGGATTTGTTGTTCTTATTAGAATCATTTTCTTCAATACATTTTATCCCTTCTTTCATTCTGAAAGACTTGGTGAAAGATAACTTTCCCCTTCTGGAGGGCAATAGTTGACCAGACTATAAAAATAGAAGCACAAGGAATCCTAGCTGTAAATCAGAAAGATATGGGAGCCAATTAAATCAAAGAGATCCATGAACCTGAAAAGATGATGATAATGCTAAAATCAACTTGTAATATTCTAAGCAGTTTGCAAGTAAATTAACCTATGCAGGCCAGATAATTGCTCAGCAAAATCTGGGATAATAACGTTAAAGTCAGTATGTGGGAAAAGTGTGTGGTACACAATAGATGTTCAGGAATTGATCCCTATAATGACAAAAAGAATTACTCTTATCCACTGTAGTAGTAATAACAATATACTATAAATATACTTATATTTCTATCTCACTTTTTCTTCCAGAGAGGTCTCAGAAATGCGTATTTTTTAAAATTATTTTGCAAGTAAAAAATTAAGATGTTTGAACTTTGATTAGGACGTTAAAAATATTGAGAGTTAAAATGACTTGGACAAAAATTATAAGTTTATAGATTAAAATAATTTAGATTATTTAATACAAATTATAAATCATGAAGATTAATAAGTAAATATTATTTATAATGTATTAATAAGTAAATAAGTCAATATGATGGGACTCTATATCCCATCTCTTTTTGTCTCTCCCCTTCTCTGCCTATGATCAATGGGGCTATTTATCATAAGGTGATGAGCTCAATTTTGAGTACGTTAGACCGTTGCTACTTAGAATGTGATTCTCATTCCAGCAGCTTCAGTATAACAAGGAGCATGTTAGGAAAGCATAATCTCAGGCTGTCCCCAAACCTACAAAATCAAAGTCTCCATTTTACAAGATCCATTGATAATCTATATAGGCACATTATAGTTTGAGAAGTGCTATCTTAGAGCACTGGTTCTCAGACTTAGCTCTACTCAAGTGTATTAGTCACAGTTTTAAAAAAAATCAAATATATATATATATATAATATATATAAAGAGAGAGAGTGAGTGAGATGTATTATAAGGGATTGACTCATGCAATTATGGAGACTGAGAAGTCTTATGATCTGCAGTCTATAAACTGGACACCCAGGAAAGCTGGTAGTGTAGTTCTAAGGCTTGAGAGCCATAGAGTTGTACAGATTTCATATTGAGTCTGCAGGCCTGGGACCAGGAGTGCTGAGAGCAGAAGATCAACTTCCCAGCTCAATTCGTCAGAGACTGAATTCAAACTTCCTTAACCTTTTTGTTCTGCTTAGCCCCTGGACAGATTACGTGTACCCAATCACGTTGGAAAGGGCCATCTACTTTACTGAGTCCACCAACTTAAATGGTAATTAAATTAGTGAGGGTTCTCTAGAGAGACAGAACAAACAAGATAGCTAGATGTAGATAGATAGATTCGAGGGCATTTATTAGGGAAATTGATTCATATGATTATGGAGGCTGAAAGGTCCTGTGACAGGCTGTCTGCAAGCTGGCAATCTAGAGTGCTGGTTGTGTGGCTCAGTCCAAGTGTGAAAGCCGAGGAAACCAATGGTGTAACTCTCAATCTGAGGCCAAAAGCCTGAGAACCTAGGAGCTGCAGAGTGGAGGTCAGGACACTGTACAAATCTGTTAAAGCAAACTGAATATAGCCTGAGAAGGACTCCGTAATTGTATATTTGAGTCCTTGCGGAAAAACTGTAACCTAGCTTAATAGGCAGACGAGATTAAAAACATAATTTACTGTAATCCCAGGATTTTGGGAAGCCAAGGTAGGCAGACCACATGAGGTCAGGAGTTGGAAACCAGCCTGGCCAACATGGCAAAACCCTATCTCTACTAATAATCCAAAAAAATAGCCAGGAATGGTGGTGGACACCTGTAATCACAGCTACTAGGGAGGCTGAGGCAGGAGAATCACTTGAACCTGGGAGTGGAGGTTGTAGTGAGCTGAGATAGTGCCACTGTACTCCAGTCTGGGCGACAGAGTGAAACTGTGCCTTCGCAACAACAGCAAACCCAAAAATTTAGGATTATGCACATGTAAGAATAGCTGATTCTTGGCCAATCCCAGTGGCCATACTTCAACCATTCATAGGGTGCTAAGTGTTCAAATTGTTTTCAAATAAGGCAAACATCAACCTGTAACCAATCCAGATGTTTCTGTACCTCACCGTTTATTTCTATATGTCACTTCCCTTTTTTTCTATAAATTTGTACTGACCATGAGGCATCCCTGGAGTCCCTCTGAATCTGCTTTGATTAAACTCCTTTAAATTTAATTCAACTGAAGATTTTTATTTTAATAAGTCCCAAAGTCTAAAGGTTGGAGAACCTGGAGTTCATATGTACAAAGGCAGGAGAAGAAGGGTGTCCTAGCTTTAGAAAACAGAGAGAATTCCCCTTTCCTCTGCCTTTTTGTTCTATCTGGACATTCAGCCAGTTGGATGGTGAATATTGAGGGCAGATCTTCCCCACTCAGTTCACCAAATCTCCTCCAGAAACACTCTTAGAAACGTACTGTTGAATAATGCTTTACCAGCTATCTATGTGGTCCTTAATCCAGTCAAGTTGGTGCTAAAATTAACCATTACACTAATTTTATCAGGAACTGCCCTTAAGACACGCCCAGAAATAATCAGACATGTGGGCATCCTGTGGCCCAGTCAGGCTGACAGATAAAAATAATTATCACATCAAATAATTTTTTCTAATCCCATATCTGCCTTTGACTGAATAGATGAGAACTTATAAAGGTGGGCCAAAGCATCAGTATGTTTCATGTGAGTGTGAGTGTGTGTGTGTGTGTGTTTTCCTTTAATCCCCTGGTGATTGTATGTGCAGCTTATGGTGTTTGCAAGTGGGTGAATTAAAAGAAAGTGTAAACATGGAAATGATACAGAACACATTCAAAACAGCTGACTAGGTAGCCAACTTCCATGATTAAAATGGGACAGAAAAGCATAAAACAGAACCAGTATTTGCTTTACACAGAGTAACTGCGATTACAGGACTTTGCATGGCTGAGAACTGCTTCTGTGTTCTTCATTTCCCAGCATTCTCATTAGGTACAGCACACTCCTAGTATAAATGTTTCTCTAACCCAACACCCTCCTGCTCAGATCTTCAGTCTCCTTTGCTGATAAGAGGGCCTTTTCTCTCTTTCTTGTATCCCGCACAAATCCTAAGTAACCCAGTGACTTTCTGTTACATTAAGCCTCACCTTAAAAGAGGCCATCTCGGCTCATCGCACCAGTTATGGCAAGTTTTGCAGGCTTATAAAGAGTGTTTCTGTTTCTTCAGAACGTGTTTCAATATTTTAATCACAAATTTATTCATATGATGGTTTACTTTTCAAAAAAATTACCAACAGGGAGCAGACAATGCCTTCTATGTTCAGAGCATATTTACAAGTAAGAGTTGGACTCTATCTTACTAAAATATGAAAATATTAAGCTAATATATAAACTCAAGAACATTCAGTGATGTATTTTGTAATAAAATAAATTAGAAAATTATCTAAATTTTTATCAGTAGTGGGACAGTTAAATTATGGTACCAAACTCGATGGAATCCAAGGCAACCATTAAAATGAATAAATATATATGAATGAACATGTAAAGATAACTATGATATATATATGTGTATATATATAATTTTTTTAAAAGCAACTTGCAGAAAAATTTGCAAAGTATGATTCTAGTTTATGTTTAAATGGCATATGTTTTACATATATGAAAGTATAAAGGCACACACACATGTATACCTTCTCTCAGGCATGCTGGTTTACTTTCTGTTCCTCATATCTGCCAACACTATTTGTAAGGGTCTTTGTGGTTGTTGCCTAAAGCAAAAGATTTTTAATTCCCTTTTATTGGTTAACTCCTGATTTTCCTCCAGATCTCAGCTCATTGTTGAAATCAGTAATACAGAAGTACCTTGCCTGATACACCTAATTAGCACACAGTCCTCTTATTACCATTCCTTGTATCATGAGTAGCTCTCCTTTGTCACACTTATCCCAATCACAACTTTACAATCACTCCCATGACTCCTGGAGCTAGTCATCACTCTGCCTAGGGGAATCTCTGGGAGGCTGCGGTGTGTGCTCATGTTTCACCCTTTTATCTTGAGAGCCTAGCTTATGTCAAGCACACTGCAGAAGCAAAAACTATTATTTGAATAAAGCATGAAGTAATGAATTCTCATTCTCCATTCCACATATGGGGATAGCTAGTCTCTGGCTATAAAACTTACTCTGGTTATTCAGCTAATAAATACCAAGCCAGAATTTAGACCAAACTCGATCTCATTCTAAAGCTTGTGATCTGAACCAACAATAAATGACCAAGTTAAAGTTTCCAAATCAGATTTTACTGAAGTATAGATGCTAACAATCAGGAAACAACAGGGAACATTTAAGAAAGCACTCTCTCTTTCTTTCTCATGGACACCACTGGGAGGAGTATCACTATGACGAGCATTTGGAGAGGAATGAGAGGGAGAGTGAGAATCTTCTAATAGATGGTTAAATAACAACCTGTCTTAGTTAATTCAGGCTGCTGTGACAGAGTACCATAGACTGTGTGGTTTAAACAACAGAACCATATTTCTCACAGTTCTAGAGACTGAGGAATCTGGTGTTTAGTGAGGTTGCATTTCCTCATTTGCAGATGGCTGTCTCCTCCTTGTATCCTCACATGGCAGAGAGCTGAGAGTGAGAGCAAGCTCTTGGGTCTCTTCTTATAAGGGCACTAATCCTATTCATGAGGGCTCCATCTTTATTACCTAATTATCTCCCAAGGCCCCACCTTTTAATATCTTCACATTGGGAATTAGAATATCAACATGTAAATTTGAGGCAGACATAAACATTCAGCCCATAACACAACCTTTGGGACTTCTTTCATTGATAACCTACATAAGTTTATAGTGGTTCAATTACGATCTTGTAATTTGCCAAACCCCATAGTTCTGATAAAATTATTTCTGCTATTATTGCCATGCTAATGCTTTGTTTGGGGGAAAGACAGTATTCTCACCTACCTCTTGAATTAAAGCATGTTCATTTCCACTGATAAGCAGTAATTACCTCAAATTTAACTTTTTGACTGAGAGACCTCAGACAAAACTGAAAAATCACTCGACTTGAAATTGAAACAAAATTAGATTATAAATGTGCTAACATTTAGGTCTTCTTTAGCCTATTTAAAATTAAAATCTTAAACCTGATCTATAAACACGTAATGTGTCAGGGTAGGTAATAATATGGAGAGGTAAAAGCAGATAATGAAAACCAAAGGAAGCATTCTACTGTATTCTGAGGCTGACTGAAATACCACATTTCATCAAAAAAAAAAAAAGATTATAGCAATACTATTAAGATTTTCACAAATACGCTTGTCCCCTAACCCCCCAAAAAAAAATTGGCTAAGAGAATATCTCATTAAAGTCTGAATGTAAAATGGTTTGAGAAAATGTTTTTAAAATGCTGTATTTTAAATTATTTTATATTCACATATATGAAATTATGTTAACATTGTATGAACTATATGCGTATCATATGAATTATGGGAACGCTACATTAATTATATAAATACATTAAATTGTTTGCAAGGCCTAGAGTCTTTTCTTTCGAATATTCTCAGTGGTGGTGAAACTTCTTCCAAAAAATAAATTTCACCACCATAGGTGAGTCTATCAATTAGTCTGTCTATTCATTCACACATATGCATATCCTCCTCTTTCTCTGCCCCTCATATAAAGAAGAGACAGAGAGAGAAATGATAGTTTATCTATCTGCACAAACATATATTTGTGTGTGTATATGTGGTTGTTTATGTATGTGTACATATATAAGGATTTCCTTAAAAAGTCATTATTATCCGGTGGAAGAGAATTCCATTTTGAAAAGAGGCCTCAACTCTGCTCTTGCTTGCCTCTGACTCACAGCTCCAATACTATCCTGGATAAATCACCCATCTGCAGTTTTGCCTCTTTCCTTGCTTTCTTCATGTAACAATTGAGTGCAAGGGACTAGGTAACTGTTCAGTTCTGATATTCTCTACTTACTTTCCTTTTTTGGTCTCTCACCACAGAGCACATTTAAATAATCTTTTTTTTTTTCCTGAGCTTTGAATTGCTCTAAATCCTACAAGAAGCAGCTTTGCTTATAATTAGCTAAGATTTTTATTCTGTGTCTAAGAAACCGAAGACCAGAGAGATACCCAGCTGACTTTTGTACATCAAATGTCTCTTAATAGCATGACATTTTGATGAGTTAAAGTAGAAATGAATCAAAGGTAGACTTTGTACTCCTTAAAATTCACATGGGATGAATGCTAAAACAGTTATGTTTTAGTTTGCTATTCTTAAAACATTTGAAAAAATAATATGACATCTGTCAAATATCAAATGGAGCAGCTTGTTTTCAGGGCATATGTATGTACAGACAAACCTGCATTTACATGCATACATATTACAATAAAATCACAAAATAAACTCTTTACCAGAAGTATTAGAAATTCTATGTCCAGAGACTATTTGATTTTTTAAAGTAGTCACCATGGGAAGCTCTAAACTTATTCCAATCAGATTGTCATCGTGCACAAAACAGCTCAGGAATTTCTTTTCAGAATTGCTTACAGTGTTTTCTTTTGAATAATTCTCAGTGGTGGTAAAACTTTGTTACAGAAAATCAATTCCATCCCTAAAGGTTAGTCCAAATACGATTTGAATTGGTGTGAAATTTGGCATTATGCCTTTCTGCTTAGTCCTCATTGAAGAACATATTCCTGGCAGCAGAAGCGCCTCATTATAAAGCTTTTTCACCTTTAAGATGGGCCTGTGGCAGGGATCCCAAACGCCATGTTCCAATAAGCCCCATTTGGCACACTGGTAAAAAAATGAAATACACTTCTGTGCTTTAAATCTAAAACAGGAATGCAGTAGAATGTGGGAAGTAGTTAATTTAGATTTGGAAAGCAAACTCATCAATCACCCATTAGATAAATGCTGCATTTACTTTGGGTCTGTCAATAAAAACATCAATTAACATTACCAAGTCCGCTCTGTAGAAATACAACTGGATGAGATTTTCCTTTGAAACTAGTAAGAATTCAGTTTTCTCACTTGCTGCCTAATTAAAACCTCTTCATTTTAAGAAAAATACTAATTAATAGTATGAATGAATCCTGTCATATTTAAACATATTCTTCCTATTTTTAGTGTGCCAAAAATGTAATCCATCATTTTCCATTCCTATTCATATTTACATGTTCTTATTACTATTACTATTACTCTGTTCCTTTTTTATTTTCAATTATTTTATTTTAATATAGTAGGGAAGTAGTAGATTTTTTAAATAATTTCAATGTTTACCTTCGAATCACAGGAGACATATACAGGTATGTTACCTGGTTATATTGCATCATACTGACAAAAATTGCTCCCATCATCCAGGTACTAAGCACAGTACTCAATAGTTACCCAATGGTTAAAAAAACATTGCCTCCCTGCCTAACCCCCCAGGAAGCCACAGTGTCTATTGTTGCCATCTTTAGGTACATAAGCACACATTGTTTAGCTCCCACTTATAAGTGAGAACATGTGGTATTTGGTTTTCTATTCCTGTGTTAATTCACTTTTGATAATGGCCTCTAATGATATACATGTTGCTGCAAATGACATGATTTCACTACTTTTATGTCTGCATAATATTCCACGGTGTATATGTAGCACATTTTCTTTATCCAAACCATATTGATGGGCACTCAGGTTAATTCCATGTCTTTGCTATTGCGAAAAGTGCTGCAATGTACATATGGATATGTCCTTTTTTTTTGAGATGGAGTTTTGCTCTTGTTGCCCAGGCTGGAGTGAAATGGCACAATATTGGCTCACTGCAACCTCCACATCCCAGTTTCATGAGATTCTCCTGCCTCAGCCTCCTGAGTAGCTGAAATTACAGGCATGCACCACATGCCCAGATAATTTTGGTATTTTTAGTACAAACATGGTTTCACCATGTGAGCCAGGCTGGTCTTGAATTCCTGACCTCAGGTGATCCACCAGCCTTGGCCTCCTAAAGTGCTGGGATTACAGATGTGAGCCACCACTCCCAGCCTGGGTATGCATTTTGGGTAGAATGATTTTTCTTTGGGTAAATACCCAAAAATAAAATTGCTGAGTCAAATGGTAGTTTAAAACAAGACTACTATTTGTTTTAAACGTTAGTTTTGCTTTTTGAGAAATTTCCAAACTGCTTTGCACAGCGGCTGGCCTAATTTACATTCCCACCAACAATGTGTAAGTGTTCTCTTTTCTCCACAGCCTGGCCACCATCTCTGTTTTCTTGACTTTTTAATGATAGCCATTCTGACTGGTGTGAAATGGTATCTCATTGTGGTTTTCCTTTGTATTTTTCTGGTGATTCATGATGTAGATAATTTTTTTCATATGTTTCTTGGCCACTTGCATGTCTTCTTTTAAGAAGTGTCTGTTCATGTCTTTGGCCCATTTTTTAATAAGGTTGTTGATTTTAGGCTTGTTCAATTTTTAAGTTCCTTGTAGATTCTGGATATTCAATCTTTGCCAGATGTATAGCTTGTGAATATTTTTCTTTCATTCTGTCAGTTATTTTTTCACTCTGTTGTTAGTTTCCTTTGTTGTGCAGAAGCTTTTTGGTTTAATCAGGTCCCAGTTGTCCGTTTTTTTTAATACAATGGCTTATAAGGAGTTAGTTATAAATTCTTTCCCAAGGCTGATGTACAGAATGGTGTCTTCTAGGTTTTCTTCTAGGTTTCTTACAGTTTGAGGTCTTATATTTAAATCTTGAATCCATCTTGAGTAAATTTTCGTGTATGGTAAAACGCAGGGGTTCAGTTTCATTCTGTGTATGGTTGGCCAGCTATCTCAGAATCATTCATTAAATAGGAAGTCTTTTCTCCATTGATTACTTTTGTTGAGTTTGTCAAAAATCAAATGACGGTAGGTGTGCGGCTTTATTTCTTGGTTCTCTATTCTGTTTCACTGGTTTATGTATCTGTTTTGTGCCAGTATCATGCTGTCTTGGTTACTGTAGCCTTATAATATAGTTTTAAGTTAGGTAATGTGATGTCTCTGGCTTTCCTCTTTTTTTTTGAATTGCTTTGGATATGTGAGCTTCACTGGTCATATATGAATTTTAAAAGAGATTTTTCTAATTCTGTGAAAAATGACATTGGTAGCTGATAGGAATACCATTAAAGATATACATTGCTATGGCTATTTTAACAATATTAATTCTCCTAATCAATGAGCATGAAATGTTTATCCATTTGTTTGTGTCATGCATTATTTCTTTCAGCAGCATTTTGTAGTTCTCTTTGTAGGGATCTTTTACTGCCTTGGTTAGATGCATTCTTAGTTTTTTGTTTTGTTTTGTTTTACAGCTATTGTAAATGGGGTTGCATTCTTGAGTTTGCTCTCAGCTTTAATGTTACAGATGCATAGGAATGCAACTAAATGCAAATGCATCTTAAAACATTACTTATATTGCTTATAAGTTTCAGGAGCTTTTTGGTGAAGTCTTTGGAGTTTTCTAAGTATAAAATCATCATCATCAGTGAAAAGAGATTGTTTGTTTTCTTATTTTCCTACTTGAATGCCTTTTATTTCCTTCTCTTGCCTGATTGCTCCAGCAAGGACTTCCAGTACCACGTTGAATAGAAATGGTGAGAGTGAGCGTTCTTTTCTTCTTCTAGTTTGCAAGGGGAATGCTTCCAGTTTTTACCCATTTAGTATGATATTGGCTGTGGGTTTGCCATAGATGGCTCTTATTATTTTGAGGTATGTTCCTTTGATGCCTAGTTTCTTAAAGGATTTTATCCTGATGGGATGCTGAATTTTATTGAAAGCTTTTTCTGCACCTACTAAGATGTTCATATGTCTTTTGCTTTCAACTCTGTTTATTAGGTAAATCACATTTATTGATTTTTATGTGTTAAAGCAACCTTGTATCCCAGGAATAAAGCCTACTTGAACATGGTGAATTAACTTTTTGATGTGCTTCTGGATTAAGTTTGCTAGTATTTTGTTGAGGATTTTTGCATCTATGCTCCTCAGGGATGTTGACCTGGTTTCTTTTTTCACTGTGTTGCTGCCACATTTTTGTATCAAGGCAATGATGGTGCTGGCTGAATAGAATAAGTTAGGGAGGAGTTCTTCTTCCTTGATCTTTTTGGAATAGTTTTAGTATGATTGGTACCATCATTTCTTTGTACATCTGGTGGAATTCAGCAGTGTACTTTTTTTTTTTTTCGTTGGTTGGTTTTATATTACTGATTTAAATTCAAAACTTGATATTGTTCTATTCAGCATTTCAATTTTTTTTTCTGATTCAATCCTGGGAGATTGTGCATTTCCAGGAATTTATTCATTTCTTTTATATTTTGTGGTTTACGTGCATAGAGGTGTTCATAACACTTTCTGAAGATCATTCGTATTTCTGTGGGATCAGTTGTAATGTCACCTTTGTCATTTCTGATTTTGCTTATTAGATATTCTCTTTCTTTTTCTTTGTTAATCTAGTTAACAGTCTATCGATCTTGTTTATCCTTTGAAAAAACCAACACTGGTTTCCTTGATTCTTTGTATAAATTTTTGGGTCTCAGTTTTGTTCATTTCTTTTGTGATTTTAGTTATTTCTTTTCTGCAGCGAGTTTTGCAGTTAGTTTGCTCTTGGTTTTTTAGTTCTTCTAGATGTGATGTTAGATCATAAATTTGAGATCATTTTAACTTTTTCAGATAGATGTTTAGTGCTACAAACTTTTCTCTTAATATTGCTTTTTGCTGTATCCCAGAGATTTTGGCATGTTGTGTCTCTGTTTTCATTTAATTCAAATAATGTTTTGATTTCTATCTTAATTTTATTGTTTACTCAAAAGTCATTTGGGAGAAAGTTGTTTAATCTCCATGTAACTGTGATTTTGAGAGATCTTCTTGGTATTGATTTCTATTTTTATTCCACTGTGGCCTGAGAGTATGGTTGGCATTATTTTAATTTTTCTGAATTTATTAAGACTTGATTTAAGGCTTAGAATGTGGTAGATTTTAGAGTATGTTCCATGTGCAAATCAGAAGAATGTATATTCTCTGGTTGATGAGTGCTGTATTCTGTAGATGTCTATTAGGCATAATTGGCCAAGTGTTAAATTTTAGTTCAGAATTTGTTAGTTTTCTGCCTTGATGATCTGCATAACACTGTCAGTGGAGTGTTGAAGTTTCCTAGAATTATCATTTATATGTCTAATTTTTCATAGGTCTAGAAGTACATGCTTTACGTATTTGTCTGCTCCAAGGTTGGTTGTGTATATATTTAGTGTAGTTGGTTTAAAGTCTGTTTTATCTTATAGAAAGATAGTGGCCTCTGTTCTTTTTTGTTTTCTATTTCCATGATAGTTCTTCTTTCATCATCTCTTTATCTTGAGTCTATAGACATAGTTACATATATGATAATTCACTTGACAGCATATAGTTGGATCTTCTATTTTTATCCAGCTTGCCACTATGTGCCTTTTAACCAAGGCATTTAGACAATTTACATTCAAGGCCAATATTGATATGTAAGGTTTCAGTTCCACTGTGAAGTTGTTAAATCATTGCTTTGTAGTTTCTATTCTATTTGTAGTTCTATTCTGTAGGGTTTGTGGGCTATGTACTTAAGTGTGTTTTTGTGGTAACAGATATTATTTTTTTGTTTCCATGTTTAGAATTCCCTTAAGGATCTCTTGTAAAGTTGGCCTAAAGGTAACAAATTTCCATAGCACTTGCTTGTCTGGAAATGGTTTTATTTCTCCTTTTCATATGAAACTTAATTTGGTGGATATAAAATTATCAACTGGAATTTCTTTTATTTAACTCTTTTCCTGTTTACCCCAAGAACTCTTGCCAGCAGTGCTTGCAGCTGCAATATTTACCCTGAGAAAACTTTGCCACAAAATATCTTGCTTTTATTATTATTTTCACATCACTTTAGTATATCGACTTTGGAAACAAAAGACATCATCTATTTATAGCATTCTGTATTTAGTAGTGGTATTTTCATTTACAAAATATAATAATTCTCAAATACTGAAAATGTCAAATCCTAGAAAACATAGAATCTCTATACATGATGTTAACATTGTTCTCAAACAGTTGTTGGCCAAAGATTCAATTAATAAATCTGATTTTTTTGACATGGCTGATTCTACTGGTTCAGACAATTCTGATGTTGGTTCTGTTTAGAAATAACTCTAAGAGCAGTATTATATTTTATTATCACATAGAAAATCAGTTTGCTTCAGCCCAAAGAACATGTTTATGTAAAATTAAATAATCACTGGCAGAGAGCTGCACATTTTTTTTCTTTTTTCTAAATGGG
Source organism: Aotus nancymaae (assembly GCF_030222135.1). Classification (NCBI taxonomy): domain Eukaryota; kingdom Metazoa; phylum Chordata; class Mammalia; order Primates; family Aotidae; genus Aotus; species Aotus nancymaae. Next base: position 68,290,455 of record NW_026988422.1, on the reverse strand, counting down.
GAAAAGGTTAAGAATGCTGAAAATTGAGCCCTAATCTCTCTTGGCTTGTAAGGTTTCTGCTGAAAAGTTTGCTATTAGCCAGATGGGATTCCTTATGTACATGATCTGATCTTTTTCACTAGCTGCCTTCTATATATATATATTAATTTTTAGCATTAACTTTGGGCCATCTGGTGACTACATGCCTTGGAGATTTTCATTTTGTATAGCATCTTCCAGGTGTTCTCTGGATTTCTTGTATCTGTATGTCTACCTCTCTAGTAACATTAGGAATATTTTCTTAAATTATTCTCTCAAATATGTCTTCTACGTTGTTTTCTCTATCTTTGTCTTTCGCAGGAATGTCAATCATTAGTAGGTTTGGTCACTTTACATAATCTCATATTTCTTAAAGACACTGTTCATTTTTTAAAATGCTTTTTGCCTTTGCTCTTATCTGACTAGATTTTCAAAAGATTGGTCTTCAAGCTCTGAAATTCTTTCTTCTGCTTAGTGAAGTCTACTTATAAAGGTTTCAATTGCATTTTGAAATTCCTTAAGTGAGTTTTTCAGGTTCAAAAACTCTGATTGATTTCTTTTAAAGATGTTTATCTCATCCTTTATTTCCTGGATTGTTTTAGTAGTTTCTTTATGTTGATTTTCAACCTTGTTCTTGGATATCATTGAGCTTCCTTGCAATACATGCTTTGAATTCTTGTTATTTCTGATTTTTTCATTTTGGTTAGGGACCATTGCTAGAGAGCTGGTGTGATCCTTTGGTGATATCACTGCATTCAGATTGTTCATGGTGACAGAATATTTGAAACTGTTTCCTTCTCTTCTGGAGACATTGGCACTTCCAATTTTTGTAATTATTCTCATGCAGGTATTTTTTTTTTCTTTTTCTCTCTTTCTCTATAATATTATTGTCTTTTTCTATTTTCCTTTTACCTTTCCCCCATTCCCTAGCAGGTGTGACTCTAAAGAATGCTGGTTTGTTCTTTGGCTTTGCTTCTATAGCTCTAAGCACTTCTGTGGGCAGGGGTGTGTGTGTGTGTGTGTGTGTGTTTAATATTGGGCTGTACAGTTTGACCTATAGGTTAGTAGATGGAGCTTATGGGTAAAAGCCAACTGTGGCTAACGATCCTGGAAGTACACTTGATCCTTGTTTCCTGGGAGAAACTTTCTGTTGCTTCAGGCAGTGGACTTAGTTCATGGTGCCCACAATGGTCTGAACTCCCTCCTTAGCCCCATGAAGGAATACAGGGAAAGATGGGCAGGTCCACCTACAGGTCCCCCAATGGCAGGCACAAGCACCTTCACTGAAGGAGAATCTATTAGGTAGCCACCAGCACCTAGAGTGTGTCTAGGCATGGAACAAACACCTTGGCACCAGGTTCTCAGCATGGGGATGCCAGGCAGTCTAAACTCCTAATCCAGGAGACTGGGCACTCTAGATGCCTAGAGATCTGCCTGAGCGTGGAACAGAGAAGCCCCCCTGTACGAGGATCTCTGCACAGGAGGGATGGGTAGCTCACACTGCTGTTCCAGGTAAGCAGGTACTCCAAATGTCTGAAGATCTGCCTGGGTGTGAAGTGCAGAGGGTGCCCCTGAATTAGTCTCTGCACATCAGGGGTAGGGTGATTCAGGCTGCTGAACCAAGAAAGCAGATGCTCTGAATGCCTAGAGATATGACTGGGCCTCAAATGAAGAGGGGCCCCTGCAACCAGGATATCTGCAGAGGGAATGTGGGTCAGCTTAGGCTGCCAATTCAGGCAAGCAGGTGCTTTTAATGCCAGGGTGTTAAATAGAGGGGGTCCCCATGCACCATGATCTATGAACAGGAAGGATGGGGCAGTTCAGGTTGCTGATCTAGATGAATAAGTGCTCCAAATGTTTGGAGATCTGCTTGGGCATGGAGCAAAGAGGGCCCTGCTGCACTGTGGTCTATGCCTAGGAAAGGTTGGGTGACTCATGTTGTTAGTCCATGTGAGTGGGTAATCCAAATGCCTGAAGATATGCCTATGTGTGGTGTGGAGAGCGCCACATTGCACCATAATGTATTCACAGGAAGGGTTGGGCAAGTGAGGCTGTTTATCTAAGTAAGGGGGTGCCCTGAATACACCTTGGGGTGGAGCAGAGAGGGCCCTACTCTACCACAATCTGTGTCTATGAAGGGTAGGGTGGCTCAGGCTGCTGGTCCAGGCAAGCAGGTGCTCCAGACGTTTGGATTTCTCTCTGGGGCTGGAGTAGAGAGGGCCTCGTTGCAACATGATCTCAGGGGAGCAGAATGGAGCACCTAACAATGACACATGCAGCCCAGTTCTAGATCACCAAGCTGGCCCTGGCTGCAGGTCTCATTGTCTAGGAGAAACTATAGCCTTAGCAGCTCTCTTCCTGCCCTAAGCCTGTGATAGGGGAGAGTACGGTCCCAGTACTTATTGTTGAGGCATTTTTCACAGTTCTGGCTGCAGAAGCCCCTACACTGCTCCAGAGCAGGCACTTCAATCTCCAGCCCAAGACTGGACCTACCTACATAGCCACATTTCCAGGTCATGAAAGAATGGCTGATTTTGTATGTGCCTATATTAAAAATGGCATCTGGGTCTTGGTTCCAGTTCTAGGAAAATGCCTGCAGCTTTTCTTGATTTTATCCCTTCCCAGCAACTCCAAGCCTCTCCCCAAGTTAGTTCCATTGTTTGGGAGAAAGAAAGTGTTCTCCCTCAGCCTGTGACTCGCCTCCCTCCCTCTGTAACTCGCCTTCCACTGGGGTTGCTCAGATCCTCAGTGGAAAGGTGAGTCACAGAGGGAGGCTCTCTGCCTCTGTCATGTAGTAGAATTTCGCTCACTTTTATTAGCCAGATACAACATGAGAGCTCATTGCCTGCATTCTCCTCCCCAGCATCAGGAGATGTCCTTCACAATTACAGTGGATTCTCCTTTTCCTTCTAGAATTACAGTTCACAAAATTGACTCTCAGGCACTCTCCTGCTATTTCCAAATGGCTGAGAGAGGCTAAAAGCCTCTAATCCACCATCTTGGGAAAAAACCAAACAAACAAATGAAAAGAAAAAACCCTTAGTTCCTATTAAAGGCAGCAATTATTCCATTCAACTAGAGAAGAAAAATCAGTCATCAATGATTTCATCTTTCTTATACTGATGTCTAATCAGTTCTTAAATGTCCTTGATTGGACCTCAACAGCAGTAGCAATTCCGTTCTCACTTTAACGTTTCCATTTTCTAGTATGGAAAGATGACCTTTGGCCCAGATTATTATAATGCAAGTGTTGATTGCTACCTAACATGGCTCTCCAATTCCAAGCTATTTGCATTCTCTAACCTAAAATAATGTTTGAATATTTTTATTTCTTTATTTTGACAAAGTGTTATAATATGTAATGTATTAGTTTGTTTTGAAGTTTCTGATAAAGACATACTTGAGACTGGGAAGAAAAGGTGGTTTAATTTGACTTACAGTTCCACATGGCTGGGGAGGTTTCATAATCATGGTGGAGGGCTAAAGGCACTTCTTACGTTGTGGCAGCAAGAGAGAATGAGGAAGAAGCAAAAGCAGAAACCCCTGATAAGCCCATCAGATCTTGTGAGACTTATTCACCATCATGAGACTAGCACAAGAAAGACCAGCCCACCATTATTCAATTTCCTCCCCCCTGGGTCCCTCCCACAAGACATGGGAAATCTAGGAGATACAATTCAAGTTGAGATTTGGTGGGAACACTGCCAAACATATCATTCCTCCCCTGGTCCCTCCAAATCTCATGTCCTCATATTTAGAAACCAACCATGTTATCCCAATAGTCCCCCAAAGTCTTAATTTACCATTAACCCAAAAGTCCACATTCCAAAGTCTCATCTGAGATAAGGCAAGTCCCTTCTGACTATGAGCCTGTAAAAATCAAAAGCAAACTAGTTACTTCCTAGATACAATGAGGGTACAGGTATTGGGTAAATACAGCTATTCCAAATGGGAGACATTGGCCAAACAAAGAAGTTACAGAGCCCATACAAGTCCGAAATTCAGCAGGGCAGTCAAACTTTAAAGCTCCAAAATGATCTCCTTTGACTCCAGGTCTCACATCCAAGTTATGCTAATCCAAGAGGTGAGTTCCCGTGGTCTTGGGCAGCTCTGCCTCTGTGGCTCTGCAGGGTACAGCCTCCCTCCCAGCTGCTGTCACAGGCTGGCATTGAGTGTCTATGGCTTTTCCAGGCCCATATTTCAAGCTGTCAGTGGATCTACTATTCTGGGGTCTGAAGGACAGAGGTCCTCTTCTCACAGCTCCATTAAGTAATGCCCCAGCAGGGACTCTGTGTGTGGGCTCTGATCTCACATTTCCCTTCTGCACAGCCCTAGCAGAAGTTCTCCATAAGGGCCTTGTCCCTGATGCAAACTTTTGCCTGGGGATCCAGGCATATCCATACATCCTCTGAAATCTAGGGAAGTTTCCAAACCTCAATTCTTGACCTTTGTGCACCCACAGGCTCAACACCATGTGGAAGCTACCAAGACTTGTGGCTTTCACTCTCTGAAGCCACAGCCTCAGTTCTACATTGGCTCCTTTCAGCCATGACTGGAGTGGCTCAGACACAGGGCACCAAGTCCCTAAGCTGTACACAGCCCAGGCACCCTGGGCCTGGCCAACAAAACCACTTTTCTTCTCCTGTGCCACCAGGCTTGGAATAGAAGGGGCCGCTGTGAAGGTCTCTGACATGGCCTGGAGACATTTTCTCCATGGTATGGGAATAAATATTAAGCTTTTTGCTGCTTATGCAAATTTCTACAGCCAGCTTGAATTTCTCCCCAGAAAATGGGTTTTTCTTTTCCATAACATAGTCTGACTGCAAATTTTCTGAACTTTTATGCCGTTTCCCTTGTAAAACTGAATGCCTTTAACAGCACCCAAATCACCTCTTGAATGTTTTGCTGCATAGAAATTTCTTCCTCTAGATACCCTAAATCATCTCTCTCAAGTTCAAAGTTGCACAAATCTGTAGGGCAGGGGCAAAATGCTGCCAGTCTCTTTGCTAAAGCATAACAAGAGTCATCTTTACTCCAGTCCCCAATAAGTTCCTCATCTCCATCTGAGACCATGTTAGCCTGGATTTTATTGTCCATATCGCTATCAGCATTTCAGGTAAAGCTACTCAATAAGTCTCTAGAAGGTTCAAACTTTGCCACATTCTCTTTCTTCTTCTGAGCCCTTCAAACTATTCCAACTCCTGCCTATTACCCAGTTCCAAAGTCACTTACACATTTTGGGGAATGTTTTCAGCTGCACCCCACTCTACTGGTACCAATTTACTGTATTAGTTGGTTTTCACACTACTGATAAAGTTATACCTGAGACTGGGAAGAAAAGGTGGTTTAATTTGACTTACAGTTCCACATGGCCAAAGAGGTCTCATAGTCAGGGAGGACGGTGAAAGGCAGTTCTTACGTGGTGGCAGCAACAGAGAATGACGAAGAGGCCAAAGCGGAAACCCCTGATAAACCCATTAGCTCTTGTGAGACTTATTTACTATCATGAGAATAGCACAGGAAAGACCAGCCCACCATTATTCAATTTCCTCCCCCTGGGTCCCTCCAACAAGATGTGGGAATTCTAGGAGATACAATTCAAGTTGAGATTTGGTGAGGACACAGCCAAACAATATCATGTCATTTCTCATTGAGAAACACCCCCCCAAACAGAAAACCTCAACTCTCCATGCCTGCTTGAATGTAAACTCACCCTGCTTTTCAAAGACATGCAGGCATTGACCACTGCTTCTAAGTTTCCTTACTATTATTTGCCTTTAAATATTACATGCTCATGTTAAACTGTCCTCAGGTATTCCTGCTTCCATGGTTTTTATTGTGATTCTTTCAGCCTGCAAACATGGTCATCATATTCCATGTTTATATTTTTCTTTTTTTTAAACTCAGTTGTGATGCTTTATCTTTTAATAAAATTTCTCTTCTTTGCTTAGTTGGAGGTTCTCTCTTCATGTTATGTGTAGAGCAAGTGACTTTTCCTCTACTTTTTACTCAACATATTGCATTTTTCTATTTTTTATATTACCTTTTGTCTTCCCTGGTATATTGACAGCTTGCTGAGGGCAGGAAAAATTCATTATTCATTGCCTTGCACAGTCTAGATTCTCAATAAATAACTGCTTTATTGAAGCTAAGTAGATAGATATGATATTCACAATGTTTATATTCTCAGAAAGTTTCTCAAACAGATGATAGTTGCTATATAAATTCGGAAAATGTAGAGAGAGAATATTTTGATGTTTAGTACAATCATAACCATACCCCTTCCACCCAGCGGCAGTGAAAAGGAAGCCCAGAATCCAAAGCTTCTATTCAATTTCCCAAACTGCACATAGTATTCACATCACCCAAACAAACAGCATAATATCTCAAAGCATCGGCCTTCTCCTCTAAAAATGAAGATAATATTGTCTACAATGAGTACTTAGTTACCATATTTATTCCCAGGATATTTGTAAAAATTTAGACCATATGGGATAGCATCCAGCAGCAACTTATATACTTTAAGACATTGTACAAATGGAAATCTTTAAGGAAACTAGCAGATAAAAAATACTCATCTCTTCTAACTTATAATTTCATCATTTCCAACCAATCTCCTATTAATAAATTTCTCTTATGTGATACTAACCATAGAGGTCAACATCTATTTTCACTGTCTTTTGTTCCTCCCACTTTCTTGGTACCCTACATGTCATTGGTAGTGTTTTATGTATCACAAAGCTTGAAAGGTCATTAATTATCATTTAAAAAATGAGACTAAGTGGGAAATTATTTTATTTCAGATGAGTGTGCTCTTAATATTCATTATTTTTTCCTAATCATTGTGAGTTGAAAACACTACCCAGATGTCACTGGATATCAATCACTAAAGAATGAATTTTATTTGAAGCTGTGTTTTTAACCAGAATGTCATTTTTGTATATATTTTTAAATTTAGCTCTGAACAAAATGGAACTAATAAACAGAAAAAAAGATGAAAAGATTAGATAATTAAAAACAGTAAAGAAAAATGAATACTGCTTTTACATTCAGATATCATTCCTTATTAGATATTTAGGGGACTCACTCTCAAAAAGGCAAAATAGGCTGGGTGCAGTGGCCCATGCCTGTAATCCCAGCACTTTGGGAGGCTGAGGTGGGTGGATAACCTGAGGTCAGGAGTTTGAGACCAGCTCGGACAACTTGGTAAAACCCAGCCTCTACTAAAAATATAAAAAGTAGCCAGTCCTAGTTGTGGGCAACTGTAGTCTTAGTTACTCTAGGGTGCTGAGGCAGGAGAATCTCTTGAACCTAGCTGGTGGAGGTTGCAGTGAGCCAAAATCACGCCACTACACTTTAGTCAAAAAAAAAAAAGGCAAAATATCAATACCTTAAAATGAGTCATATCTGAGAGAACGGCAGATGAAGCCTTTTAAGGAAAGTCAGTCTATATGGGAAGTCTAGTTGTACAAATCTTGTCCAACATCCTTCCCTGAAGTTTCATCCCTCTAGTCGCAGGAAGCTCTTAATTTTTTATTCATTTCTCACATGCAAGCAACCAGGATCTTTTTGGTTTTCTTCTACTTTCAGTTTTAAATTTGGACAAGAATTTTCCAAATTTTTGAAAGTTAAAAAAGTATATAAACTTTTTAAATTAAAAAACTCTAGTAAAACACATACTAAGAATATTTTGCTTACTCTAAAAATCCCTGAATTGTCATTGATATTCTTATGTACTCCCATTTCTTGAATTCTATCTCTACATGAAATTATTCACTCTCACCCTCCCTTTTGTATCTTTAGGGGATCTCTTATGCTCACATTTTTGTCCACCTACTTTTACAAGTAAAGGGATTAAATAGAAAACACTATCCAGCTAGCACAGAGATGTTATTTATAAAAATATCATTAATGAAGAGAGTCATGTGCATTTTCCTTTTATCCTCTCAACAATATTGCAATGAACATATATGGAATATGCGTTATTATCCTCTGGCAAAGAGTTTAATAATTTCCTGCCACAAATTTCAATTAGTATCCAGAAAATAAGAAGAAAGAAGAAAAAAGTAAAAATATATATATATAGTAGTATACATACATTTATATACAGTATTTCTACACACACACACCCCTATACACACACACAAATATATCATCCACTGGGGCAGCTCTTCTATCATTTAGTGACATCATCATAAAAGCCAACCTTTACAAATTCCTTTAAGTTTGTCTTTGCCACAGAAAGAATCTCCTGAACTTAATAGGTCCAAAATATGGTATTTGTTGAGTCATGCTTTTGCTTCTTTGAGAGCAATTTTTTTCATTAAATATTTCTTATTTGAATGAATTAGTCAAAGATAGTTTGGTCTAAATATGTAATGAGATTTACTCATAATAATGTCCTGAGACTTCATACAAGTATGTCTTGATTGTTAAGTTTACGTGTAAGGCAGTGTCATGGCACTAGAACGGCTGTTACTCGAGCTGAATTTCTGTCATTCCATGCCTGTTGCTAAATGACACCAATCAAAATGGCATTTTAAACCTGCAACCTATTTTATTCATGTATTCATTAAAGTAAATATGTTTTTGATTATTTCTCTAATCAAACAATGGAGGCTGGAGGTAAAGGACCCTGGACAAGTGCAATGAGACAATGAGTATATATGTGGAAGGACAGAAAGAACAGCCATTATATCAGTAAAGTCTCTGTCCAGAAAGTACAAAATCCTCTTAGTATTTTCAACATCTTGGCATTTGCAATGTGATTCTATTCTGACCAATAAGACATGCTAAAAATTCTAAAGGGGCTCCTGAAGAAACTCCTGTCTGCCGCCCCCACCCCTGTATGAGAGAGAGAGATGCAAAAGGATGTTCCCAGCACTCCTCAGCTTTCTTCTTCACTTGGATATAATTTTCTGTAAATAAGTTATGAAATGCTGCTGCCAGGATGGAACCATGAATAGAGATAGAGAGATCCAAGAGACCCTGGCATCACTGGGACCATGAACCTGCCTGGAATAGTATATCTGCAGCTATCTTGCGATGTGAGAAAAATATGCTATTTGTAACTAAACCACTTTTATAGTCAAGAATCCTGTTATTGTCACCAAATATATCCCAACTCTTTTAAAGATAAACTGAGTAATATATAGCCTAGTCCTTTAAAATTATTTTGACCTATTTTGTTGTCAAATAAAAGTTAAAGAAATATCTTACTTTCTCTCTTTTCATCTGGTATATATAATATGTAATATATATTATATTATATATTTAATATATAATATACACATTTTTGTTTTGCAAATACTCTGTTAATCATTGCATTAGAAGCTGGAGATGATAAGGGGGAGGAGGAATATTATGAAGATGATACTGATAAGAGAAAACTCAAGCAGGCACAAAATGGGCAGGGACTTGATAGAGTATGGATATTTAGAAAAAGATTCTAAAGAGATTAATTTCAGAAACTAAGCACAGAACAGCACATACTTATCTTCCTAGAATGGGAACCACCATTACCAAGCCTACCCCTACTTACTGGACTTCTCATCATCATCTCATCTTTCGTAAGCATAAGCAGACAGTCAAGAATCAAGATGCATCAGAGAAAAGGTTACATATCAAAGGCAGAGCCTAAGTAAACACAAATGAAAGAAACCCAAAGGGGCAAACAGTTTATAAGAAAAAAAGTCAAAAAATTGCCAATATTGTACCTATAAAAATTGGCCAAGAGGGTACAGAGAAGATCATTACAAAACAAATTTAAAGAGACTATGAGATTTCAAAATATAATAGGAGAAACATAAAACTTTCAAGAATGTTTGGAAGGTAAAGTTGAAGAAATCTAGAAAGCCAAGTGTAGAAGCACAAAAAGAGATAAATATTAAACTTAAAAACCCAAAAGCAAAAACTACCAAGTATATATTGCAAGAGATCAAACTTTATACTGCAAGAAAATCATCAAATCAAAGATCAGCAAATGAAATTGAAATATATACAAATGGCTAATAAGAGTATGCAAAGATGCTCCAAATCACTAATCATTAGGGAAATGCAAATCAAAACCACAGTGAGGTAGCAGCTTACACTCATTTAAATGGCTGTTATTAAAAACAAAAAGACAAAACAAATAACCAAACAAAAAAACAGAAAATAATAGAGTGAAAAAATTGAAAACCTATGTACTCTTTTGAGGGAAGGTGTTCTCTTTCCAGGGTCCACAAGGGGGTGTAGTTTTAAGGGCAAGAACTTCCCAGTGCCATGCCCCCCTCCCATTTCTCTCCATCCAGGAGATTTAATGGTTTATGTTTGAATTTTGTGGGCACGGGAAGAAACTAAGAGTCAATCACTCTAGTGGAAGTTCTAAGGAACTCTTTTCATTGGTTAGGGGTCTTGGAGAAGGTGAAGGTTCCTCCCAGGTTAGAACTCCCCTTCTTCCACACCCCTTCAGACTCCATGTTTGGGTCCCCTTCCACAAACACACCCCTTGTGGAAGCTGTCTTTCTCTCCCTTGGATTTTCCCTCTGGAGTTCCCTTCCACTCTCTCATGGAAGCCTGTCTTCCCCTCCTAAACTCCATCTCTCTCTCTGTTTCCTTCCACTCAGTGTGGAAGCTGCTTTCTTCTCCTGGATTCCATCTTTCTGGATTCTCTCACTCAGTGTGAGGGTTAGCTGTTTCTTTCTCTCTCCTTCTCCCATTTCCCTTTCTCTTTAAATAAATCACTTTCTACAAACACTTTTGAGTCTGGCATTTACTGCACACTGCGCTGTGGTCCCCTCTCTTGTTCTTGAGAGGGCAGGAGATCAAGAACCTGGAGAAACATCCTCTCAGGGGAGCTGACGGCGCCCTGAACCCCTGTACCCCAATATTACATTTTGGCGAGCCAGCCAGGAGAGGGGTACAGCAGAAAGAGGGGTACAGCCAGGAAGGGGCTACAGCCAGAGAGGAAAACTTCAAAATTGTGAGTAAAACCGGCCCCATTCTGTCCTGTGTCTTTAGGAACACCTGAGGCAGCCGCAGCCAGGCAGGGCTGCAGGGAACTGGAACAGGTTACTAAGCCTCTGCGGTTGGCTAGAAGTAAAAGCGCAGGTTTTTTTTTACCTTCAAGCTCTGTCTCTGCTTTCCGTCTCCTTCTCTATCCTTCAGATAGTATCTCTGGGACCAAAACCTGAGGGAGCCCGTGGGGCAGAGCAGGCGAGCACTGGCCCCGCTCCTTTCGCTCCTTGCCAGCCAGACGGGAAAAGCCCAGCCCCAGGGGCGGAACCGAGTGCGCAGCGGCCGGCTAGAGAAAACAGCAGGGAGGGGCGAGGTACAACCTTTGAAGCCTGTGCGCACCGGAAGTGCGGTAGCCTGGCGCACAGCTCTGGCAGGCCTCTCCAGCATTCCCCAGTCCCAGGCAGCAAGGTAAAAAGGTTCCCCAGGGTGTTTGCCTGCCGGCCATGGGTCCCCGTGTGGGCAGTCGCTCCGAAAGTGGCCCAGGTGTACAGGTGGTTCTGGTGGGGTCAACATGGCGACCTAAAGCTGTAGGGGCGAGGGAACTCACGGGTGCCCAACAGCGGCTGCTAACACGGCTTTTAAACTGACGCGGCAAGCGGCTTTTTTCCTCTTCGGGTCCGGCTCTGAGGGAAAGGAAGCAGCAGAAGCGGCTGCTGGCCGTCAGCCCCGCCCGGCTTTTAGGCACCACAGCGCCTCAGGGTGCAGCATTCTCATTTAAAATAGGGCTTAAGAAAGCTTTCTGCCTTCCCTTAATGCAAGTAGCCTGTTTGCATGGTTGGTTAAGGTGTAGGACCTGCAACTGCAAGGTTGCTGCTTCAAAACCCTGGTGGAGCCAGTTCTGGATTAGTGAAACTTTCTGGGGAAATTCAGAAGCTGAAGGCTATGGGACTTTGTATTTGGTGCGTAATTTGTCTTGCTCTCTCTACAGCAGAACTTTTCCATCTAAAAGATCATAGTTGAACTTGTTACAGACCCTAAATAGTCAATGGCAGGTCTCACAACCTTAAGAGCATTTTCCTACAAGGGAAGATGGGTTAGGGGAGAGGAGGCCCGGGTCTTGAGGGTATTGTTCTGGCCTCAGCCTCGGCCGGCCTGCCTTCTTTAGACTGTGTGCTCTAATGGCCCCTCCCTAGAAGTTTACCCTTCTGGGGTAGTTTTAGAATCTGGCATGTGTAAATTGGACTTTTGCTGGCAAATATTAGTACCCGTCTCCTGAGACTCACTGGCCTCGTTGAGGCCCATTTGTACATGACTACTCAAGCCAATAGCTCCTCTCATTCCATGCCTATATGGTAATCACTGGAGGTCATGCCAGCAGTGAGTGGTCCTATGACGTTGGTCGGTCGTGATTGGAATCTAGTACATGGGAGGCCCTCTGATAAGATGGATCACACATCTTGGGCACACAAAATTTCGGGGTACTGACTGAAAGATGTTTCATTTCAGTACCCATTTTACCTGTGGGGTGCCTCAGGTCGAAGCGGCTATAATTTCTTTAACCAGGGGTGCGGGCATCCCTTGTGTTCGATTTCAGATGGGTGCTTCTATTTCCAAGCTCAAGTCTCCATTAAAATGTATACTGGAAAATCAGGACCAATTTAGCACACAGTCTTTAAAGAAGAAGCGGCTTATTTTTCTCTGCCAAACAGTGTGGCCAAATTACCCTCTGCCGAATGGAAAACCTAAACCCCAAAGGGAAGGGAAGAAAACCCAACAGTTTTCCTTGAGTGATTGCAGGAGGCTTAAGGAAGTACACCCCCCATCACCAGACTCCATAGAGGGTCAGTTAATACTAAAGGACAAGTTTATTACTTATTCAGCAGTAGATATCAGGAGGAAGCTCCAGAAGCTGGCTTTGGGACCAGAGCAGAGCCTAGAATCATTACTGAACCAGACAACCTCAGTGTTTTATACTAGAGACCAGGAGGAACAGGCTGAAAGAAATATGAGAGATCAGCCTTAGTCATGGCTTTCAGGCAAGCAGACCCTAGGAGCTCAAATGAGGGAAAGGCTTGGGTTAGCCACCAGTCTGGCAGAACTTGTTACCAGAGTGATCTGAAGGGACATTTTATAAGAACTTGTCCCCAGAGGAATGGACCACCATCTCATCCATGCCCGCTGTGCCAAGGGAATCACTGGGAAGCACACTGCCCCAGGAGACAAAGGTTCTCAGGGCCTGAGGTGTCTGACCAGATGACCCAATGGCAGGACTGAGTGTTCCTAGAGCAAGTACCAGCATGAGCCATCACCCTCACAGAGCCCCGGGTAAAGCTGACCATAGAAGTCCAGGAAGTTAATCTTCTGGACACTGCATGGCCTTCTCAGTGTTTCTCTTCTGCCCTGGAGACTTGGTGCTTGTTAATTCTCTCCCCTCAGACTCTCCCTCTCTATGCCCATCCTGGGAAGGACTACTTTCAGTTATTCTGTCTATCCCAACTGCAGTTAAGGTAGTGGAAATTAACTCATGAATTCATCACAAAAGCCTTGGATACCTCCTAAGGAAAATCATAAACCCTCCGCTCCACAGCCTGAAGTTCCAAAAGACAACCCTTCATTATCCCTGTGAGCCATTAGATGATCTACATATGCTTTTCCAACAAGATCCTCAGGGAAGTAACTACTCATGTCTAATTTATATCCCGGAGTTAATAGGACTATAACCCTCAACTTTGCTATCTCTCGAGCTATGAGTATCTTTTTCATAGTGGGAAGGGAACCTGCCTCTTTCTAGGAAAACTGCTGCTATTTTATAAACCAAACCATAAGGTCACAACTAATCCTGCCGCTGGAACCTCAGATGTCCTTGGCTTGTGGGCTCTATCGTGGACCTCTAGATCAACCTGCATCCCTGAAAGTCTCCCCTCTTGAGGAAACCTCAACTGCAGGGCCCCTTCTATGCCCATTTCAGCAGGAATTAGTTAAAGAGTATCGGTGCCCATATTCCAACAGAAGTTGTGCTTTCCTGTTCAGAGGGAGGAAATGAGGGATGGTATTCTCTTTCCAGGGCCCACAAGAGGTCATAGTTTTAAGAGCAAGAATTTCCCAGTGCCATGCCCCCCTCCCATCTCTCTCCATCCAGGAGATTTAATGGTTTATGTTTGAATTTTGCAGGCCCGGGAAGAAACTAAGAGTCAATCACTCCAGTGGAAGTTCTAAGGAACTCCTTTCACTGGCCAGGGGTCTTGGAGAAGGTAAGCGTTCCTCCCAGGTTAGAAGTCCCCTTCTTCTAACCAAAATCCATCGGTATGCTGCATCCAGACCCATCTCACATGCAACGATACACAAAGACTCAAAACAAAGGGATGGAGGAAGATTTACAAACCAAACGAAGAGCAAATATAAATAAATAAATAAAAAGCAGGAGTTGCAATTCTCGCCTCTGATAAAATAGACTTTAAAGCAACAAAGATCGAAAGAGGCAAAGAAGGACATTACATAATGGTAAAAGGATCAATGCAACAAGAGGAGCTAACGATCCTAAATATATACGCACCCAATACAGGAGCACCCAGATACAAGTTCTTAATGACTTATAAAGAGACTTAGACTCCCACACAATAATAGTGGGAGACTGTAACATCACATTGTCAATATTAGACAGATCAACTAGACAGAAAATTAACAAGCATATCCAGGACTTGAACTCAGACCTGGAACAAGTAAACTTAATAAACATTTATAGATCAAATACACAAAATATACATTCTTTTCAATACCACATCACACCTATTCCAAAAGTGACTACATAATTGGAAGTAAATCACTCCTCAGTAATTGCATAGCATTTCATAGGTTTAAATGAAATATTGGTTGGCTGCTTGTTTGTTATTTTCTTCCCGTATACCTTCCTGTCTCCATTGTTAAGCACAATTATTGACATAAAAGAGGTTTTCAATACCCATTTCTAGACTGCATTCTAGCCTGGGCAATAAAGCAATACTCCCATTCTCTCTCCCTCTTTTTCTTCCTCTCCTTTAATTCTCTTTTTTTTTCCTTTCTCTCTTTCTTTATTCCTTTTAAAAAAAAAAAAAAAAAAGAAATGGGGTTTGTGACTAGATCAGATTCTTAACCGTAGGGGATCCTCAGAGCCCAAAGAGAACATAGTTAGACATGTTTTCCACTTCCTCCAGGGCTTTTGTCATTGACATTGAGAAACAGAATGGCAAGGAAAAAAAAAAAAAGTCCCCTTCAGACTCCATGTTTGGGTCCCCTTCCACAAACGCTCCCCTTGTGGAAGCCGTCTTTCTCTCCCTTGGATTTTCCCTCTGGAGTTCCCTTCCACTCTCTTGGAAGCCTGTCTTCCCCTCCTAAACTCCATCTCTCTCTCTGTTTCCTTCCACTCAGTGTGGAAGCTTCTTTCTTCTCCTGGATTCCATCTTTCTGGATTCTCTCACTCAGTGTGAGAGTTAGCGGTTTCTTTCTCCTTCTCCTGTTTCTCTCTCTCTTTAAATAAATCACTTTCTACAAACACTTTTGAGTCTGGCATTTACTGCACACTGTGCAGTGGTCCCCTCTCTCGTCCTTGAGAGGGTAGGAGACCAAGAACCTGGAGAAACATCCTCTCAGGGGAGCTGAGGGCACCCTGAACCCTTGTACCCCAATATTACACTTTGTAGAAAACTAAAATGGTTCAGCTGCTACAAAAAATAGTATGGTGGTTCCTCAAAAATTAAAAATAGAATTGTCATTTGATCCAGCAATTTCACTTCTGAATATATATCCAAAAGAATTGAAAGCATCGTCTCAACGAGTTATTTGTACATCCATGTTCATAGTAGCATTATTCACAATGGCCAGAAGGTGGAAGCAACCCAAATGTCCACCAACAGATAAATGGATAACAAAATGTGTTGTATATACACCGATGAATACTGTTCTCTCTTAAAGGTAATTCTGACATGTGCTACAACATGGATGAACCCTGAGGACGTTATGCTAAGTGAAATAAGCCAGTTACAAAAAGACAACTACTACATAATTCCACCTATATGCAGTACCTGGAATAGTCAGATTCATAGTGACAGAAAATAAAATGATTGTTGCCAAGGACCGTGGGGAAGGACTGGAGAGTTGTTTACTTAATACAGAGTTTCAGTTTTGCAAGTTGGAAAAATTCTGCAATTGATTGCATGACAATATGAATATATTTAACACTACTGAACTGTATATTTAAATATGATAAAATTATAAATTTTATGTTATGTGTATTTTATCACTTAAATTCTTTTAAAGAAAAAAAGAAAAAGTCATCAAAAAATTAATTCAGGTAACGTCTAAGGCTTGAAGGTCATGAATTTTCAGACTGAAAGAGATCAATGAATGCTCAGACCAATGGATGGATATCAACATAAGTCAAGACAGTCGTCGTGAAATTTTATAGCACTTGGTTCAAAGAAAATAAAATTCTTGGCTTTCAGAGATTGAGGAAGTCACACATAAAGATAACAAATATTAATGATTCTGATGTTCATATGCAACACTGAAATCTAGAAATTGAACAAACCTTCAAATATCCAAGGGAAAAGTTATACTTGCAGACAAAGACTCTAATAATTAACCTGTTGTGCATTCTTTTGCAGAAAGCTGTTAGGGGATGTACTTAACCAAAAAGAGGAAATAAATCAAGGAAGAAAATAAAATCACCAAATAGAGGAAATAGATTTTTAAATAAGCACAGAATTGAAGAGTCTCACATGGATTACCAAGAAGGCCAAAGCCAAAAGGGTGACCCTTGAGACGGGCCTGGGAAGGACTTAATGCAGTCAGCACCAAAGATTGGGATGGATTTTTTTTCAAAGTGAAACCAATAGCAACCCCAGTATGGTAGAGTGTGTTAAGCAAAGATCTAGATAACTGAAGGGGAGTTTGGCATAAGCATACAAAAATCAATCAAGAAAATAATAATAAAACACTGCATAGGGATAGACAGGTGGCATGTATATTCCATGCTTCAGTGGTAAGTGATAGTTACATCGTCATAATGAAAGCAATGAACGTTTTCTAATCCAAAATTTTAAGATTATTATACTGAAAGGCGTGGAAGAGGAAAGTGCATATGTTATAACTGGGAAGGTTTCAACTTCCTTAGTGGAAACCTAACAGATTGAATTGAATTGAGAAGAAAAAGGAGGAGAGACAGAGAGAGAAATAGTGAGACAGAGAGAGAGATACATAGAGAGAGAAAGGTAGTCACATAGGTACATGTTTTGCAAATACAGGAGAATACACCAAAACAATCATAAAAGAAGGAGCTGCCTGTAAGCAATGAGATGTGGAGAAAGAGAAGCAGTGCCAACTCTGTTCTGAACAAGCTATGAGGTATCATTTACCACATTAAATTATTTGTACAAATACTTT
This sequence comes from Aotus nancymaae, assembly GCF_030222135.1. NCBI lineage: Eukaryota > Metazoa > Chordata > Mammalia > Primates > Aotidae > Aotus > Aotus nancymaae. The sequence goes on along the minus strand of NW_026988422.1, from coordinate 68,273,082 downwards.
TAATACAAATAAAAATATATAAAATATTATAATATTAAAAAGGTAAAAAACAAAAAAACAGGTACTAAGTCTCATGGCACCTGAAAAGATAATTGCTTTTCAGTGAAAGGAAAAGTTTTTATTTTTTATTTTTTATTTTTTTTTTAAACACAAAAATTGGAAAGTAAAATGTGGAAAAAACTTCAGAAGAAATTTTTAGAACATATTTTTTAGGGGATATGCCCTTATATTCATTCCATCATGGAGCCCCATTTCTTATCTCTTGAATTTTGCATGACCATCCAGTGCTGAAAAGTAATTGAGGTATTAACAGAGCTTCAGTGCTATAACTTGTGCAGCATGAACAAGCCAACGTGTGAACAAATGAAAGATGTTCCCTGGACACTCAGCTTCAGAAAATTAGTGAAAAAGAGTCTGCATGAGAATTCCAGAAAGTACAGTGCAATGGAGAAAGTATTATGTATTTTATTTCAGTAAAACAGTAATTTTCATCCAGAAATATTTCTTTCTTTCTCTTTCTCTTTCTGCTTTCATTCCTCTCCTTCCTTTCCCACTCTGCCTCTGTCTCTTTTTTTCTCTCTGCTCCCTCCACCCAATATATAAAAAGTATTTGAGTCTCTGGTATGCTTAAGTTGGCAAATTGTTGAGCTCAGCAAAACTGTGTTAAGAAGTGTTGAAATATTTATCCCCAAATTGGTTCAGCTTGTAAGCAATAAGAGCAGATGAATGGTTCCTGGAATGTGTAGTACATCATTACAGGGCTTACCCATGCATCATTTATTGCTGGTAGATTCTTTAAAATGAACTCTCATGAAGGCCGAAAGAGGTATTGAAGGAGAGGTCCACCAAATAGTACTTCCAGATGGATAGAATGTCCCTGCCAGGGGATACACAAAGGCCTAAGGACAGAGGACTCTGTCATTTTTATTTCTACTTCTGCACTTTAAGTGAGCAGTTTTATAAAGATATTAAAAGTCCAAACAAGCCTTTTTATTAGCTCTTCCCACACCCCATTATTTCGTCAGTAGTGTTCAGTGTATTCTACTTATTCTGGTAAAGTATTGTCTCTTTAATTTCTAGGTACTTTGGAATAGGAGTCATGTGCGATAAGGATCTAATTGGTTTGGAAAATTCAAAAATACAATCTTTTGCCTGATGTTGAATTTAAATGTGGTATTCCAAGTAAAACATCATGGCCCCCAATGAAAAAAAATAAAATTGATGCTGTTGACATGTTACAAATGTTTGAGATTTCCCACATGTGGGGAAGGGAGATGGATTGGAATTTCTGGGAGGAAAGGTGAACTATAAAAGATTAATAACATAAGACAACCAACATCTCTACGATCCTGTCTTTCATTAACATTTATTAACATTAATATAATTAGTAATGGAATGTGTAATGAAAAGAGCATGACGTCAGCAAAGATAAGACCAAATATGCATCTTTGATTTTTCTCTTACTATCATTAAGATCTTGAGAAAATATTATTTTTGTGAATTTTTGTTACCTAATCTTTAAAATAATGATAATAATGCTTACTCATAAATCTGTGCTGGAATTATACTCAATAGAAAAGTAGAAATGCTGATATGGTTTGGTTATGCCGCCACTCAAATCATCTTGAATTGTAATCTCCACAATCCCCACCTGTCTAGGGAGGTGATTGGATCATGGCGGCAGTTCCCCCATGCTGTTCTCATGAATGTGAGTTCTCACAAGATCTGATGGTTTCCTAAGGGGCTCTTCTTCCTTCACTACTCACTCTTTTCTCTCCTGCTGCCATGTGAAGAAGGTCCTTGCTTCCCCTTTGCCTTCTGCCATGATTGTGAGTTTCCCGATGCATCCCTAGCCATGTGAACTGTGAGTCAGTTAAACTTCTTTCCTTTATAAATTACCCAGTCTTGGGCAGTTCTTCATAGCATTGTGAAAACAGACTAATATAGATGCAATATCCACATTTAGAAACTACAACATAATCTATAAATATTAGTTACTACTACTGTATTTTCTTCCAGAAGGGGAAATCAAGAAGGTAAGTTTAAATCATTGTCTGTGACTGGCAGTAGCAAAACAAAGTAAGTTGATGGAGCCTTTAAAGGAAAAGAGACGTGCTACCAGTTTCAAATTCAAGGGCAGAAGCTAGAAGCTTACTAAAGATCCACGTTGAAAAATTCATGAATCTATCTGTAATCATCCTTAGATTCCTTCTGTTTTTCAAAGGGATGAATGAGTCTCTTTCTAAGATGTGATAGATATCTAGAGACCAAAGGAAGAGTCACCAACTAAAAGGAGAGTGATATAGCAGACAAAATATGTTATTTGAGTTTAGGAGACTCTTTCAAGATTTCGACAGTAATTAAAAGTCAGGTACTATTTGTAGTGACTCATATATTAAGATGGCAATTGCTAAGAAAATGAGAGCTATGTCTCAACCAATGGCTAGAACTACATTTCAGAAGTCCATTCCTGTGGAATGGAAATTAGGTCAAGATTTCTAGAATTGGTGGTCAGTTATTATCTGTGGAAGAAGTCTAGGCAGAAGAACTGCAATAACATGAACTAAAGTTGAGTAAGGCTATGAGGTTAGGGTGAAGAAGATGGTGAGGAGTAAGGAAATCTCTGAAAGGAGGATTCTCTACACCAGGGTTATGCTTCAATATTATTGATACTTGAGCCTAGCAATAGCCGATGCTGTACTTACTGATGTCCTGCAACAGTGGGAAAGTTCAATTAACAATGTCAGTTAAAAATATATGAAAAAGAACAGGTAATTTTAAAGGAAATTTGTGCCTAAATTTGTATGATAAAAGGGCAGTGTTATTGAACCATTTTTCAGGGAATCCATGTGTCTGTTTGATTATCTAGCTAATTATCAATGTGTTCCTACTAACAAAACAGTAACTGTTGTCTACTCTATTTTTCTGAATAGACCAAGTTTCCTGCATGAGTACACTGGTAATTGTGAGGAAATGGGCATAAGCTAAAAACTAAATTGCTAATTCCATTTTTTTCAGCCTCATCTTTTTTAAAGAAAGATTTGTGGTAACAAATAGGTTTGACCAACATGAAATGACTCTTTTATATTTGTCTTGATAATTATTTCAACACAGGAAAGTTTTCATTTAGAATTTTTTCAGTAAACATGGGTGGCCACCTCAAGAATTTTGGTAATTTGTTTCATAAGTAAGTTTTATCTAATTTTTTTATAACACACACACACACACACACACACACACATACACGCATGCTAATTTGCAAATGAGTGTGTGAAACTTTAATATTTTATTTATATGTAATTTATAAAGCAGCCAATATACTCTGAATGCTAAAGTTAAAAAAGAAGTGTGATTACTCTTATGTTAGCATTAATGATGTGTATTAAAATGAGAAAAGAAATTTATGAAACACAAATTTCAAGGTGCGGGAAAAGCTGGGCAACAGTTTTATGTTGTTTTTCATTTTAGATGTGTTTTTAAAAATTTGTTGTGAAGAACGTGTTTGCATCTGTAACAGTTTCTTTGCTATGCTGCATAATTGAATCATTCTCTACTGATCAATAAGTTAAGCAAATAATTGAAATTGAATATTTGGATAAATTAATCTAGTTCATTAAAATAGATCAGTCATCTCCATCAAAATAGTTAATCTGGAAGTCCTTAAATAAATGCATCATGGTAAGCTTTCTTATTCAAATCAGAACACCATCATATATCCTTTATTGTTAAAACCTAGATTTTTCTTTTTTTCTCTCAGGTCATTTCTCCATAACCTGGGTAAATTAGATCATTGATCACATATATCTAAGGTATAGTCACTATTTATGCAATCAACAAACTGGAATTTAACCTGATAGACAAGATTTTTTCACAACAGAATTCTCAATAATTGACATTCAATAACTGGTCAGAGATGAAATTGTAAATCATATTTTTTACTTTATCAAAGGAGAGTCTATTTTACAGGAGGTTGTTGGATAACAGAGGCTTATTTTTCTTCTTCATTTTGTGGTATTCATTGACTGTTAGAGAGTAAGGCATGCAAAACTTTAATAATATTTTAGTGTGACTTGTTATTTATGTTATATTAACCCACACAAAGAACTACAGTCACACGGATGCTTTAAGATCACAAAGGTCAAATTCTAGAGGGCTGAATTCAGTGTGTTTATGTGACTTAACTATGTATAAATGTTCAGTACAAATGTAGAAGAAATAGTACAGTAAATGATTTCTACTTAACTTGCATATTAAAATAAAATTTCTGAAAAGCTAATTTTATTCTAGACTCAGATAGTAACTACTGATATAATGATAATTAGGCTATAATATATCTACAGTTTTAATACATCAGGACATATTGATATAAGTAACCTAGATAAAGGCCATTTTATTTTAATTTTGTTTATTTGAATTACTGGAACAAAATTCACATATGGGGATTTTTCTTTCGGTTTCTTTTTCACCTTCCACCTTCCTCATATAATTCTGAGAGGCAATGGAGCTCACACATATGATAATTGGTGTCTGATTAATTCTGTTAAACTCTACCTTTTTCAATAGTGTATGTACTTATCTTACAATTGAATGACATAAACTCTTTGAATATATACAATTCATTTTAATCTTGCAGCCACAGATTCTATGTAAAATGGCATATTTGAATCTTCAATAGTTTAGAATTCCAGAAGGTTCAATTCAAATGGAAAACAAAAATAACTACAAATTCAATGTTTTGAAAATGGCTTTGAATATATTTGGATTTTATCTATAATGTGTTTATAGAGCATAAGCATAAGAAAACAGCCATGTCTGGATACATAGTTACTTAACTTCCACTCTGATACTTCTTCTCCCATTTGAATTCCTTGGTTTCACCTCATGGTCATGTGACAGCAATTCTAAATATTTTTATCTGCCCTAAGAATAAAAATAGTTTAAATTTTTTTCTCTTTCAAATTATAAAAGAATGTTCTTTAAAATGCAAATATGAAGAACTTCTGTGCCCAGAAGACAAACTTATGCCAGCATTATGAGTTCATCATCATTAGCAGAAAAACTAGATTGGTATATGTGAATTTATCATCTTTTATGTATAAACTTATAGGGTTAGTGACTTTAACATTGAGATAAGTATGAAAATAGCCCAAAAGAGAAAATTAATTTTTCAACTGATAAAATATAGATAGATAAGAAAACCGATCAAAGGAAAAACAAAAAAAAATCATGTAAGGAAGACCATATCAAACAGTCATAGGAGAATATGATTTACAGAATTATCTCTTGTGCCTCAACTCCACAGAGATGCTCTGAAAAATAAATTTGTGACTACATGACTGTAGACATATCTACATAATGGAATCTAAAATCAATTAATTTTTCGTATTCTGACATGATTTCAAACAGTTAAATTATGCTTACCTAAGGTGAAAACTTTAGTTTGTTTCTAGGCACTAAATAAAAGCAACAACTAATAACTATATTGCAAGATTACTTTTGGATATTGAAGACTGAGAAAGTGGAAAGTAGAGGCAATATATCTCTATTTACTGTACACTATAAATCAGTTCTTTTGCATTTTTTGCTAATAAGCTATTGCTAGCCACTTGATATGACAGATTCCTGTGTATTCCACAGGGGCGGGTATGCAAATCTATCCCAAAGTCCAAGGAAGCTGAGGGGCCAGAAAAAGAGGCTGACATATTCACTGACTTGGAAATAAACCTTTAATAGGGACTTACAAATAGAAGCCATGTCTGTATCTAGGGCTGCAATGAGATAAGATGGTGGACCCCATGCCACTACCCCCAGAACCAGGGCTTATATATATGATAGAGAAAGGATGATTCAGAAGGGATATATAGGACAATTGAAATATAATAACATCAAGATTGTTTGACCAAAGGCAGGATTTATGGTAAATGCATGCTCTTACATAAGGAACAACAGATAAACTGGAAATCTTAGACGCCGTATCAGAACTGAGGTTCCTCAGAAGACAACATGGTGGATTAGTATATGAGATGGAGTTGCTTTGGCTTCCATGCTGTGAGAGGGGTTATGACAACTAGGATATGTTCTGCCTTCTGGGCTTCATTACATACCTCCCTTGAGAACCTAGAGAAAGATGGGGGCTGCATCTATATGTCTAAAGTTCTTCAGTTATAGGTATAGGACAATGAGAGCCTACTGTAGTTCTACAATTGGCATTAAAAAATAATAAAAACATTAACATATCACTAACTAATCTTGAGGATGAAACTTTTCTGTTAATAATGTACTGTTCTGGATGACTAGTGGTAAAAATTGATTCATCTATGAGGATAATTGTAATATTAAAGACCACAGTTAGGACTTGGTATTTTGTAAATACAGCTAAAGAGATGTTTACCATGGGAATCAGGGCTTTGAAATATATTTCTCCACTAACCTTAAAGTGCTGTACAAGAAAGGAGTTAACATATATCATCTCTTGGTCAAAGACATATGTTATGGAAAGTAAACTTTGAAAAGGTAAAACAGTGGAATCCTCCCACATGATATAGTTCAGCCTTTGCAAAAGCAGACAGGTAAGAAAAAAATCTATTCCAAAGAATTCATAATAAGTAAAGTATTATTAGAAACTACAAATGAATTAAATAAAACTACTGTTAAGAAAATAAATAGGTAACATTATTTCTGAAAAAAAAATAGAGTGCCTTATTCATGCCTTTAGTAGTTTGAAATCTAAAAGACATCAAACATAAAATAAAATGATAAATAGCACCTTTACTATCATTTTAACTCTGCATATCTGTTGCTAATACACATATATATCTATATCACTGATATATAATCTATATCACTGATATATAATCAGTGATATAGATATATATATTAGCAACAGATATGTGTACATATATATAGATATATATCAGTGATATATATCAGTGATAGATATATATTAGTGATAGATTTATCTATCTATCTATATCACTGAGGGTCTATTTTATTCCATTTAATGTGACACCAATCTATACTTTTGATTACAAAAATTGTATTTTACCTGTCAGTGCTACTACCTTGTTTTTTCCTTCTTGGAGGTTCTGATTACACACATAAAAATAAACCAGACCCAAATTCATCTGCTCAGTTCTTGTAGCTTAGTATTTCTCAAAGTGTTATCTCTCGAAAAGCAGTGTCAGCACCACTTAAGAACTCATTAGAAATGCCAGTTTTCATCTCCACCTGACACCTACTGAATCAGAAACCCCAGGGATAGAATCCAGGAACAAGAACCCTGAGCAATTCTGATGCTGTGTGATCTATTCTGATAGTGTGAGAACCACTGCTGCAAGTCAGTATCACAGGTCCTTAACTGTCAAAACTAAAATGATTCCTTCACTTTCAAGTGAATTACCAATGCCATTGTGTTAATATCTCAAATCGCTAGGCATCCCTTTTCTTCCTCAACATTATGTTCATTTTTTTTTTTTGCTCATTGCTTCACGCTAATTCTGAAAAATGAAACCATACTACTATATTGATGACCATTTATATTCATATGTTACCCTTGTAAAAATTATTCACATTTAAATCTGAGGCCCATGGAAACATATAATAGTTTAGTACTGAGTACTCATCCATGAATGGTAGTCTTTTTTATTTTGTCAACTTTTATTTTAAGTTCAGGGATACATGTACAGTATGCGCAAGTTTGTGACATAAGTAAATGTGTGCCTTGGTGATTTGCTGCACAGGTCATCCTGTCACCTAGGTATTAAACCCAGCATCCTTTAGCTATTTTTCCTGATGCTGTCCTTCCCTACGTCCCCCAACCCCGACAGGTCCAAGTGTGTGTTGTTCCCTCTCATGTGTCCATGTGTTCTCATCATTCAGCTCCCACTTATAAGTGAGAACATGCAGTGTCTGGTTTCCTATTCCTGCATTAGTCTGCTGAGGATAATGGCTTCTAGTTCCATCTGTGTCCCTGCAAAGGACATAATCTCATTCCTTTTTATGACTGCCTAGTATTGCATGGTGTATGTGTACCACATTTTCTTTATCCAATCTATCATTGATAGTCATTTGGGTTGATTCCATGTCTTTGCTTATTGTCAACAGTGCTGCAATGAACTTACACAAGAATGTATCTTTATAATAGAATGATTTTTTTATTTATTTGGGTATATACCCAGTAATGAGATTACTGGGTCAAATGTTATTTCTGCCTCTAGATCTTTGAGGAGTTGCCACACTGTCTACCACAATGGCTGAACTAATTTACACTCCCACCAACAGTGTAAAGCATTCCTTTTTCACTGCAATCTCTTTTGCATCTGTTTTTTAACTTTTTAATAATTGCTATTCTGCTGGCTTGAGATGATATCTTACTGTGGTTTTGATTTGCAGTTTTCTAATCATCAGTGATATTGAGCTTTTCTGCATGTTTGTTGGCTACATATATGTTTTCTTTTGAGAAGTGTCTGTTCATGTCTTTTACCCACTTTTTAATGTTTTTTTTTTTCTTGTAAATTTGTTTCAGTTCTTTCTAGATTCTGGATATTAGACCTTTGTCAGATTGATATGTTGCAAAAGTTTTCTCTCATTCTGTAGGCTGCCCGTTCACTCTGATGATAGTTTCTTTTGCTGTGCATAAGCTCTTTCATTTAATTAGATCCAGTTTTTCAATGTTTGCTTTTGTTGTAATTGTTTTTGGCATTTTCATCATGAAATCCTTGCCCATGATGATGTCCTGAATGGTATTGCCCTGATATTCTTCTAGGGTTTTTATGTTATATAGTGATGTCTTTAATCCATTTTGAGTTAATTTTTGTATAAGGTATAAGGAAGAGGTCCAGTTCTGCATATGGCTATCCAGTTCTCCCAGCACCATTTATTAAATAGGGAATTCTTTCCCCATTGTTTGTTTTTGTTAGATTTGGAATGGTAGACTTTTTAACATCATTACATGTTTCAGTTATTCTATAATTATATTATGGGTCAGATGTACACAACCTACTCAGTCATACATACTACTTTTTGTCAGTTCATGACACATATTAATATAAGGAAATGTTTTTCAAATTGAATAATTCAGTAATATATCAAGAAATGTAAGATAAATGTGGTGTGTCATCTTAGAAACTATTAAACCTAAAATTTTGAAGGAGACAGAGGAGGGACTACAGTTAAAATAAAGCAGACACCAATATATACTGTCAAGGATGTCAAAGTTTTTATAAATTTTTGAGGAAAATATAAGCCTTTCTAGAAATATCAGAGCAGGGCTCTGAGTTTAGACTCTTCTCTCTCATCAAGTGTAATTAAATGGAAAAGTCCTTAGAAGTCCTTATGGGGTTGACTAGATATTCTCTAAGGCCTTTTTAAATTCAGGCCATAAAATTTCATTTTACAGAAGTTTTGACTGTGTTGAATGGCCAGCAGAGGCTTAAGAGAAAAGGTGCCATAAAGAATTTAGCACTTAGGAACAGGAGTTGAGACTGAGACTTCACTAAAATATCTCTTTCTGTTGAATACATTAAGATGTATATTGTGTGTTGTTCCCACAGAGGAAGCACTTCATAGAGATCTCAGAAGACTCCTCTAAGGAGGACGGCATGGAAATACTTCCATCATTATTTTTTCTTTGAAATTTATTCTGTAAAGTGAAGCAAGTTAAAGTGGAAAAAAATTCCAATGAATTTGCAAACAAAAAAATCAAAATGAGGAGAAAAAAGAAAGCAAATACATTCCGAAGCTCCCCTCTGCTGTTGACCCAAATGGTTCACCTTTTCTAAAATGTAGGTGATACTCTGTGGCTGATTATTTTGGTGATCGTTCTTGACAAGAGTAACTTAGTGATTAGGCATAGTTTCTCTGAATAGCAAAAGGTGCTCAGAATTTCAGCTGTTGGCTGCCTCTCTTTTAAACAGTTATAATTTAACCTGGAAATTAGGTGCAAATAAATAGGTATCTAATTTTCAATCAGCTAATGAGCTAGTAACTTGTTTTATTTGCCTTGAAATGACCTGAATGTAAACAATTAGGGCCAAGGTGTGACCAGTGCCAGGAACTTAAAAATATATATAAAGCAAGTCTGAGAGACTTGAATGATTCTAGAGCTCTATTGCTGAGTATTTTTACACTTAGAGAATGAGAAAAGGTTCAGGAATTCCTATATATGGTAATAAAGGATTACTCAGAAAGCATTTAATTAAAGGTGCTGTTTCTGTTTTCTATTACTGCAGTAACAAATTACCACAAACATAGAGGCTCCAAAAACACATTTATTATCATATAGTTCTGAAGGGTAGAAGTCTAATATAGATAACAGTAGGCTAAAATTAAAATATTGACAGGACTGCATTTCTATCAGGAAGTTTTAGGGGAACATCAATTTCCTTATCTTTTCCAGCTTTTAGGAGTTGTCCACATTCCTTGGCTCATGATTTTTTCCTTAATTCTTAAAACCAGCAATGATGCCTGTCTTTCTCTAATCATTCTTTGCATTTCTTCTTTTTTTTTTTTTGAGATGGAGTTTCGCTCTCGTTACCCAGGCTGGAGTGCAATGGCGCGATCTCGGCTCACCGCAACCTCCTCCTCCTGGGTTCAGGCAATTCTCCTGCCTCAGCCTCCTGAGTAGCTGGGATTACAGGTACGTGCCACCATGCCCAGCTAATTTTTTGTATTTTTAGTAGAGACGGGGTTTCACCATGTTGACCAGGATGGTCTCGATCTCTTGACCTCGTGATTCACCCGCCTCGGCCTCCCAAAGTGCTGGGATTACAGGCTTGAGCCACCGTGCATTTCTTCTGACTGTCCTCTTCTGCCTCTGTTTCTAAGGACCATTGTAAATATATTGGACACATCTGAATAATGCAAGATAATCTACCCATCATAAGGTCCCTAGCCTTAGTCATAGCTCTAAGGTCCCTTGAACCATCTAATATAGCATATTTACAGATTTCGCAGATTAGAATATGGATGTCTTCTAGGGAATCCTTGCCTTTTTCAAAGGTATTACAAATGGACGATATTGTCTCTTAATGAAATTTGAGGAAGGCAAGTTTACCAATTATTTCAAGTGCACACATTTGCTGAGCATCTAGTGGGTAGTTGGCATTACGGTAGATGTTGTATATCAAATGATGAATGAAATATGGTGGTGATAGCCTGTATTATCTGACCTTCTTTTAAAAGAAGACAAACATAACAATAGTAAATTTTATGATGTATAGTATAAAGATAAATAGAGTGTTCTGATTCCTAACAAGTGGTAATTTAGACTTGAGTTTAAAGTAGAGCCTCTGAGGAAGTAACGTAAACTAGAACAGGCTTGCAGTAGAAGCAGAAAAGGCAGATGCCCTGCATTGTAATGAGTGTTTGAGGAAATGAAAACTAACTCAGATTACTACTGGAGTTGGAGTAGAGAGAGAAAAAGTGGTACAAGGTAAGATTAATAGGTTGTTCTGTTGCAGATCTTGAATTGCATTGTAAATCAAAGAATGATATTGAAGAATTTTAAGAAGGAGCAAGCTAGGAGCACTGAAAATGGACAAGAGATACAACTATTAGGAGATAATTTAGTGATTTAGAACAGAGAGTCAGGATTTACTCTCAAATGTATGATTTTGACAACTAAGTTACCAAACATTTAATATACTAAAATTGATTTTTCCCATTTACGGATTCTGGATGACCTTAGAGCAATTATTTACAATTTTGAGAGGTCAAAGGCTGCTAGAACAAAATACCAGACAGGGTAATTTATAAACAATAGACATTTTACTTCTCACAGTTCTGGAAACTGGAAATCCAACATCAAGGCACGAGCAGTGTCTAGTAAGGGCTGTCTCCTCATAGATGGAAGCTTCCTTGTGTCCTCACATAACATAAGGTCAAAAGAGATGAAACACTGTCCTCACATCTTAAAGGCCCCACATCTTAAAAACTCTTCTATGAGTTGAATGATGTGGAAGAGCACAAACATTCAACTCATAGAAGAGTTCAAGTTGAAAAATTCAAAGAAAAAAATTTACATACAATTTTGAGGGTTAGCAAATACTCTTAACACTGTTTCATCTATTAGATTTAAAAATTCCGTCTTATGGATCTTCAGCAACTCCACCTTTTTTTCTCTAAGCTAAACTACATATAAGATATACTTATTTTGTGTTCAAAAACCTTATTAAAACTTGCTCCTCTAATTCTACTGTTCATCATTTTAGAACTATGTTGCATCCCAGATAAGCATGCATCTTTAAGTATTTGTGTTTTAATGTCTTTTCCCCTTACACTTTGTCTCTTCTTATGACATTTCTACCCATTCAAAACTTACCTCTAATGGTCCTTCATCCACAAAGCCTTCCCTTTTCCTGTGAGTTAGCATTAAAGATTTCCTTTTTTTTTTTTGGTGAGGGAGCTTATTAGGGTGTTTGTGATCCTGGGTGCCTCTCCAAATAGAAGATAGGTTCACTGAGTACAAGAATACAGTCTAGTACCTTTGATTCTCCATTACAACCAGCAAAAAGTAAGCCTTAATATTTAACATATTAAATATGACAAATTGATTTCTTAGATTTTTCCATAGATAATAATAGATCTTCCACAGAAATATATTTATTTAGTAGGATATTCACTTATTTGTTTAGTAGGATATTTGTTTAGTAAGATATTTACTTAACAGATTGCAAAGAGTGGTATTCTCTGTTAAGAGACATCATTTAGCTTCAAATATAAATCATTAAAAAGGGGTCTTCAGTGGAGAGAGATGATCCCATGGAAGTGTGTCCAGTTGCACTGAGCACTAAGTGCTTGCATCAGGCATCCAGAATTTAACAAACCTGGTTGAAATTATGACAATTTCAGTATATACAGTATATTTTGACTTGAATTTAAAGGCTGATGATTAACTTCAAGATTCCCTACAAATTGTCTCGTTAAGTATCCATACTACCAAGACTAAAATATTAAATTATGTCATGAATGCATAAAATATATGTAGATACTAGTATTTTTTTAATCACTTACCACCTTAAAATCCATACAAATTTGTTATAGAAAGTCAAAATTTATCAAAACTTAATGATAATCCACGTTCACTTAATAAATGGTAAATATATTTTCTCATCCTTATTATTTTCTTAATAGCTTTTTTTAGTTTACTAATAATACAGTATATAATACATATAACATATAAAATATGTGTTTATTGACTGCTTATGTTATTTCTGGTCAACAGTAGTCTATTCGTTGTTAAGTTTTTAGTGAGACAAGTTATATGCAGATTTTTGACTTCTCAGGGAGTAAATGCTTCTAACTCCTGTGTTGTTCAAGGGTCAAACATAAATATTTTTTTAAACGTAGCTAATACACTTTATAAATTTGCATTTATGTTTTTCAACTGGTAAAAACACGGTCTGATTTCTTCAATATACATTTAATAATGAATGATAAATCTATTAAGGCCTGAAATTAAAAAAAAACTAACTCCCCCCCTGCCCCGATCACTATATGGATTATGAAATAGACTCTAGCAATAACAAGACTTGCCCATTTTCTATCCTGGAATAAGTGACAATTATTTGACTTGATCACAGACTGCTATTTGCTAACCACGTGCTCTCTATTTGACCTTCAACTATATGTCTTTTGTCGAATAGTACATACCTTTTAATATTCAAGCTCATAAGAAAAGTTAAGGAACCCGTATACTGTGGTTCCTCTGCCCCTGCCCCCAGAGTTAATAGTACACTTGTAACTGCTAATGAGAATCAAGCTCTTTATTATAATCATTATTATGTGTTTTTTCTTTTTTGAAACAGCGTCTCACTCTGTTGCCCAGGCTGGAATACAGTGACATGATCTCGGCTCACTTAAAACTCTGCCTCCTGGGTTCAAGTGATCTTCCTGCCTCAGCCTCCCCAGTAGCTGGGACTACAGGCATGTGCCACTATGCCCAGCTAATTTTTGTATTTTTAGTAGAATGTGGTTTTGCCATGTTGGCCAGGCTGGTCTTGAACTCCTGACCTCAAGTGGTGCCCCACAACTCAGCCTCCCAAAGTTCAAGCTCTTTATTAATATGGCTCAAGATCTGACCAAGCAGAAGAAAAGCCTGCTGCACATACCCATCAGGGCCACACCTGAGGTTTCTGGTTTCACTGTGGCTGGTATAAGCTTAGGGGCATTTATTGAAAAGTTATCAGTGTTTCAGAGAGTCCCTGGGAGGCTGGAGAAGCCAACTCAGAGATCGATAAAAACCAATCAAGCTCTGAAAAACGAAAGAGCAGCAGAACTGTCTGTCTAGACTCCAGCTTCCTGGCTGCTGCAAAGAATAAGCTCTGAAGAATAGGGTCTCATTGCATTCACAATACAAACACCCCAGGTATTGTGACTCCTCTGAAGGCAGGGAGGAATAAGATCTAGTTGCTCTTACCACTCTCCACCAAGAAAGCATGCCATCCAAGTAAAGGCAACTTCCCCAAAGGAGATCAAGGTGCTTAGGAGGAAGGTGATGTGCTGGACAGCAAAAGAAATAACATATTTTTACTACTGCTTTAATATAATGAAAAATATGATTTATTTACTCTTGATCCTTAAAACATAGTTTTCTGCTTTTCCTTGCCTTCCTATTATTATTAGTCCATACTCCAATAATTGTGAGAGAGAGAGAGAGAGAGAGAGAGAGAGAAAGAGAAAGAGAATGTGTGCGGGTGTGTGTGTGCTTTATTCTTTACCCAAAGAATGAGGGGAAAAAAAGAACAATTTATGATTAAGCATCTACATAAGTTGTCTGCCTATATATACCAAAGAAGTTCAGAGAAGGGGGTCATCAAAACAGGTAAGAAGGAAATATCTTATAAAGAGAAAACAAATACCAAAAACACATAGACTACACTATAAACTACGTCGCATTTTATCAGTGTGACTATTTTTGTTAATGACAAATCAATTTACTTTGTTTTAACCACAGATCCTACATCTTTCAAATAGGGATATCAATCTAAACTAACTGATGGGTTTAAGTTATGTAATATACAATATACTTCACACAGTATCTGACATACAACAGGTGCTCAAAAATACGTGCTGCTGTTCTTAATATTAAGCAATATGTGTCATTATTAGTAGTAGTAGTATGGTTTAGGTAAAGAAGTCGAAATTCAGCTAAAGTTTCTTGATGGCTGGCTTTAAAACAGCCCCAAAATAATCCACTGAGTGCACCACTGCACTGATGGTAATTGGCACTGTGGGAAATTGCAAACAGGAAACCTAAAGCTTATTATGATGTGTTGTTTCTCAGTGCTGAACATTAAAAATGCTGAGCTCTCTAATCTGGAATAAAGACAATTTGACCTCGAATTTTTATTGCAATCTTTGTTACAGCTGCTCAAAATATCTTCTCCATAGCAGCCACACAAAGAAATGTTCTTCTGTTTGTAGTTAGGCTGGAATAGATAGCATTACTTCTCAGCCAACAAATTTCATGTTTTGTGAGTTGTTGCCAAATGTATTCAGATCCGATGCTTCAAATTAAGAAACTGGAAAAGAAATTTTGTAGAGAATAAAAATGGCACCTTCTCTCCGTTAGTTCTTTGGAATGCTACAGTTCACTTTAATAAGAAAAAAACTTATTTTGATGAAAACCAAGGGACATTTCATAAGAACATTTAAATACAACTTCCATTGAATTTGGAATGGGAGTGTCAAAGGAAGATTTTTTTAAAAAAAAATCTTTCTGGAAGAGATTATCGTTTTGGAAGCAATTATAAACTGATTTTTTTAATTGAGAAAAATTCCTTCATCTTGAAATATTTTCAACATGTCATGATCTTCATTGACCCCTTAACTTTATCTGAAAAAGATCTCCAGTTACCAGGTTATATTAGCCCAACTTTTTCTCTGCAATGTTGACTATTTCATTAAGTACCTACTGAGTGCAGTGCTTGGAGGAAGAGGAGGGGGCGCATACAAAATATAAAAACCTTAATCCACATTCTTTCTTAAAAATGAGTTCTGAATACTGTGGAGTATTTTCTAGAGGTTTCCAGGTTAAGAATTCATGAGATTTACAGGCATCTTTCAGTTCCTCACAAATCAGTAATACAAAAATAGCATTTATTCTTTAGTTCTGTATATTAAAATAAAATAGTGTTTTTTTTAAATCTGTAGTAAATCATGACAATTTAAAACACATTTTGCTTCAGCTAATTGCTTGGTAAATTTAATTGAGGAAGTTATATTATAGATAGCATTATTTTCCTAGAAATTTTTCTCATCCTAAAAACACAACTAATTGAAAATTAAGTTGTATTTCTATTGAAATTAAAAATTTTTCGTAGAAAATTTTAATTTTAATTTTGTTTCTCTTTCATTTTGTATAATTTAGTATAGAATTTACCCACTATTATTCATATTCAAGATTGTAAATTTCTTTCTATTTTTAATTCAACAAGCTAAACAAAGATGGATAGGGATTGTTTTTGATTATAGATAATGCAAAGAATCAAAGAACATGTGGAACTTAATGTCCTCTAGAAAAGAGCTTTGTCATAAAAACTGTCTAACTCCTGTGTTGCAAATATGATGGTAATAAGTTTGAATTCTGAAAGGGTAATTTGAAATTTAAGTTTATTCTAAAAATTTAATTTTGATTAAAATGTTTGAGAACATTGTCCTTCCTACAATAATAAGAATCTTTTTAAGGACACCTATTGGTAATTCTCAAAGAAAAGGTGGTAATAAAGCCTTTTCAGACACTTTTGAAATACCAAGACTAAAATATTTCTAAACTTTTTTTTTGTGAGATTTATTTCTGATATTCTAGATTTCTGTTGAGATTCCAAAGTCCAAAAATTGTTGTGTTCACACAGCACCACGAAATCAGAGCAAAAGCTAAGCACCAGCAAAAATCCAATGCTTAGTGTCTATGGCAGCACAAATGAGGGAAAGGTCCAATGTGTGAATTATCCAACACTGACATTATAAGAAGGTAGAAGGTTGTAGCATATAAATTAATTATACCTACTATATTCTTTCACCTTTGTCAATACTTTTTTAAAAGAATGTATTTTCTCACTATTGTAGAAAGATATACAATGAGATCATTATACTTTTCATTCTAAAGTTGTTTTATACATTTTTTACAATGTTAACATTAAACTTCTCTCATGTGATTTTTTTAATTAAAAAAACTGTGGTGTAACATAATCTATTAAAGAGAGCATGGAGATTAGAGTAACACACATGTGAATAAATCATGTTTTATTCCTTATTAGATGTGTGGCCTTGAAGACACCTGTTAGCCCATTCTAACTCTGTATTCTCCACACTAACCAATACTTAGAATTGTGAGTATTCATTGACATAAAGGCTATAAAGCATCTAGCAGAGAACATATAATAAGCACTACAAAATGTTAGGTGATATTCTCCTTGCTCCATATTGCAAGAAGGCAAATCAAGATAATGTTTTTTGCAAGCTTTAAGTTACAGGAGAACAGTGGTTGTGAATCATATAGCAATTTAGGTGAATCCTCTATGGAATCAAAGGCAATTCTATTGGGGATAAGATAATAATATACAATAGTATAAATACAACCAGTTTTTTTCTAAGTAATCTTTTCCAAATAAAGCGATTTCCAAACAAATGTCTTGTTTGGATAATAAGTTTTTTAAAAGATAAAATGTCTTTAAGAACTGTAAGAATGTTTCGCTTGTTTTGTATTATCACACTTGTTATCAGTTTTTCCATTCTTGGTCTCTGATGAAACCTGAATGACTAGAAATCTAAGAAATGGATACTCAAAATATTTCTTGTGGACTAGCAGCATTATATTACCTGTGGGCTTATTACAATGCTTATCTTCAGCTAGAATCCTAGACCCACCAAATCAGAATTTCAGAATTTCTAGAGTTGTATCCCAGAAGTCAGTCTTTCAAGAAATGTTTGTTATACATGCAAAGGTCTAGAAAGCAATGGTCTAAGTATAGCTTTTTAAAATAAATGCTAGTTTAAAATGCACTAACAAGAGTTCTTAGACTGGACACCAAAGGAATAATCCATGAATCAAAATATTAATAAATTGATATCAATATTAATAAATTGACTTCAACAAAATAAAAATATTTTGCTCCATGAAAGCCCATGTGAAGAAGAAAAAAAAGACAAGCTACACATTGGGATAAAATGTTAGGAAAAAGACTAGTGTCTAAGAAATCTCAGAATTTAACATATGAAAAACCTATTTGGAAAATTGACAGAATACTGAATAGACCTTTCACCAAAATGACAAACAGATGAAAAGCACACTCATAGAAATATGTTGAACATCATTAACCACCAGGGATATGTACATTAAAAAAAAAAACACAATGACATCATTACATACCTTTAAAATGGCTTAAATTAAAGAAAAATAGTGATACCACACAATGCTGGCCAGGATGAGGAAAAACTGATTCGTTCACATTTTCTTGATGGGAATGTAAAATGGTACAGCCACTCTGGAAATTTGGCAATTTCTTATAAAAGTAAACACACAATTACAATGAGACCCAGTAACTGTACTCTTTGATGTTTATCCCAGATGAAAAAAAAACTATGTTTACATAATACATATACAAAGATGCCCATAGCAGCTTAATTTATAATAAGCAAAAGCTGGAAACAGCCTTGATGTCCTTCAGCAGGTACAAACATTCTATGTAACACTTCTAAGAAATATAAAGAGAATCTACTGATAGTTTGATACAGATGACAATTTAGTTTAAATTCTAGACAGTTATACAGAGTGAAAAAAAAGTTACTCTCCAAAGATATATACTGCAAGATTCCATTTATATGAAATTTTTTAAATGACATTTTAGAAGTAAAGGATTCATTAGTGATGCTATATCAGGAATCCTGGTGTTGGAATTGTTCATAACTTGACTTGGTAGTAAATTAATAAACATCCAAATATGATAAAATTGTATAGAAGGGAATACATATATACATATACAAATGAATACAAGTAAAGTTGGGGAAATCTGAATAGGATCAGTGGATTGTATCAATGCCAACATCATGGTTATGTCAGCTGTGTGTATCTTTCTGTGTGAATCTATAACTGTCTTGATAATTCAATTAAAAAATTTGAAGTCCTTCTTATTACTTCTTAATTATCTAAAAGGATTCTTCTTAACTTTGTCATAAAAATTATATCAACATAAATGGCATATAGATTGTGTTTTAGGCATCTCATCAAGTTATTGAAATTTTCTTCATGTTTCTATGGCAATAACTATTACATAATTGATCATAGAGAACTAAAAATTTATCAAACCCTTTATGCAAGTCAAACATCTGAACCGTGAATCTTTTCAGATAACATCATAGTACTCCACTCACTTTCATAGCTGCAGAATCATTATGGAAATCCTCACTTTAAATTGTGGTTGAGCTCATCTAATATAATTTCAAGTTGATTAGTTCTAGCAATTGAGGCAGTCCTTCTGGATTAGTGTCTGTAAAACTGTTAAGTAGATAAACCATGCTCAACTATTGATCATAAATCATCAAGAAAAGAATTTAATGTTGTACATAGAAAAATGATTCCTAGATTCCAGAACAGAATTATTAACCTACATTTCCCTAGTAATCTATGAATTTTATTTTCATGGTATTGCATTTTTTTGCTTATAATAGCATAAAAACTGATATCAATGAATAATTCATTTATAAATATATAAACTGAACATTCATCACTTCTAAAAATTACTAAGGAAAAATCACTAAGAAAATAAGGAAAAAAGTGATGTAAGACTCAAAGTATATATTTTATATATGAAAGATGCCTGATTTTCTCTATTAATCACTCATAGCAACTGCAAAAAGATAGAAGGTAGTTTAAATATTAGAGTAAAATACTTAGACATATTTTGTCTTTCTTTTATATATTTTATATTTCCTTTTTTTAAAAAAAGGAGTGCTTTGTGAATGACAATTTTCTTGTTATTCAGCCAGACTTGCTAAAGATAATGATTTCCAAGTGTAGATGGATTAAAAATTGATTCTGAATTTTAAAAGAACATATAATATTGAAATCTAGGGAACACACTTTTTCACATTGTTGGTAGAAATGGTTGAGAAGTCATTTGGCCATCCCATAAAACAATATTTATTCAGATCCAATGAGACTTAACAGTTCATTTTTTTTAAACAACCCAAACTGATTTCTTATATTTTCTGGCTAATGTTACGTATAATTTTGATGTCAGTTAATATTTTGTCTTCAGAATGATTTTGCTTGGTTTGCTATTGCATGCAACTCGTAGGTCACAAAAGTCATGGACCCTGAAGCATGATAAAAGGCAGAAGAAGGATGCTATGTTTCCACTTAACATTTCTTTTCTGCTGATGTTAAAAGTGCTAGATTCCCTGGAAGACATACTATCTCAAAGAATAAATGGTTCACATGTTTTCCTTGACATTATGACTACTTAATCCTTTTGCCTTGCATATGGATCAGATAAGAGGATGCAAGGTTGGTGACTGATTTTATATTTTTTAATTGGCACAAGTTATCACTTGGGTAGTCAGCAGAAAAAACAGATGATACATGACGCAACAAATAAACTAAAAAGTCACTGTGCAAATGCCAGAACATTTAACAATATTTGAGATGTTGAATTAATCTTGTGTCAAAATATTTGTTATAAAAATCTTTCATCAATATTATGAGATAGGACATTGTGAAAGATTACATGCTAAAAAACTTGATATATACAAATAACATGTTTTGTAATGATGAAGATTTATGAATAGAAAAAAGTTATTGTCATCTTCTACTATTTTCAGTGATACTAACTTCAGTATAAATGGTGACTGTCAGTCCCACTGAGAGGTTGAGACTGAGTTTAGCTCACTTTTTCCTTAAAAATCATGAAGGGTATTAGGAGAGTCATGTAAATTATGTCCAATGCAAAACTGAGCTGTCAGAGGGGAATATAACACCTAAAGTTCTCTATAAGATGACTCCTTATCTTCAAAGATAATTTCAATAATCATATGATGATACATTTTATATTTTATTCCTAAAAACTCCAGTTTCCTCTGAATGTACTACAGAATATTTTTCCCAGTATGTTCAAACTCTTAAGAAAAACGTCAGGGCTTTCGTGCTGATGTTTAGTTTTTTTTTTTTTTTTTTTTTTTTTTTTTAAAAAGCAAACTAGTGAGATGAATTTATTGGAGCAATTTTCTTATATTCACTTGGCTCCAGAATGACTGAAGTTAATGCAGACTATGTTAAATGTGATGTTCTTTTGGTTACGGACCAAAGAGAATATGAAGATAAACTGGAGTTCATCATATCGAAGACGGTGTTTACATTTTTTCCTTTCTGTACTGAATTTAGGCTCTTGTTCTTGGGCTACTTTTAGCTTTCTCCCAGGGCTGAAAAAGTATCTGACTGAACTATCCACGTCATTCCTCTATCCTTCCCTAAAATCCAGGGCATCAATCAAGCCCACAACTTTGACCTTAGACAAGTCATAAGCAAACCTAACTGCATATTTTACTTAGACCTGAAGTACCTCCCCATTGAAGGATTGCATAATAATCTCACCAATACCCATTTGACCTCTACCTCATTGTGGCAAGGTTACCGTATTACAATATGGATACCAACATCAGGGGTGAACTCTAAGAAACAGACTCTGTACTTCAGCAGCCAGGTTGAAGCCAAGTAGGGCATAATATTTTTCAATTACAGTAAATGTTCTGGACCTAATCCTAGTTTAAGATATTTAAGAGTGTCCTGGGATGTTTTCTTATTTATGCGAGAAAGCCACATGATGAGATAACCTCTTTTCCTCCAATTACTTTTGTGCAGAGATGGAGTTTCAGAATTGTTGCAACCATTTTGCATAACAAGGAACCAAACAGACTTAATGGAAGTCAAAATAAACTACAGAAAAAGGAGATAGAGTTCCTAAACTGAATCAACACCAAAGTCTTCTCTACCTCTGGACTTCCCATTACCAAAACAGTCCCTTTTTGTTTAAAAGATTTGTGTTTAGTGGTCTGTTACTTGTAGCCAAAGTCTTTCCCATGTACAGACCTCTCTGTCCATTCTTCAAAATTCAACTAAATTAGATCACTTTATAATAATAATCAGCGATGTTTATGGAGTTTTTACTAGATACCAGATGCTGTTTTCTGCACTGTACTTTGCATAGATTTACTTATTAATTCTCTTAACAACTTTGTGAAAGCATCCTATTATTCTAAAATTTTCAAGTTTACAGAAAGATTAAGTAACTTTCTCAAGATTCTATAAATAGTAGGAAGAATAAGCAATAACCTAGTAGTATTACTCCAGAAGTGTCATTCTCAACCATGACATAACATTGCGTCATTATATGCTAACACTCATATCAGTACCCTATAAACTCTTCTTTTAGGGTTATTTTGCATTTATTGTCTTAATTGCACAATTAGTACCTGATACTAAATCATTCCCAGCTAACTTGTTTTATAGCTATTATTTTATATATGTGTTTCCCTTTTTGATCGATTTTCTTTGGAATGGATGCTGGTTTGCAGTACTCTCACATTTTATAATATTTTTCAAACACAAGGAATCCAGTATGCACAGCAATATTTATACAACCTTAAAATCATAGGAAGTTCAGCAATAAGAAATATAGTCATCACATTGCAATATACTTGAACTAAGGGTTGTTATTAGGACAACTACTTTCCCTCCTACCTCCCTTCATTCTGTTGCCAAACACTCCCTTACTTTCCATATGTAATTAGGAATCATAAGAGGGGAATTCTTCAACATTTTTATCTCACCACACTTTCAATTAAATTCCATCATCCTAATGTGTGCTCTCATTAATTTTGCATAAGGCCTATTCTATAATTACTTTGCTTCCCATCTCCTCTTAAGTGCCAGATGATCTTGGATCATTGGCTCTTTGACTTTTTTCACTTACACATATATAATAGATGCTTTAGAATTTTATAAATATATGGAATACAAGTGTTACGATTTATGATGTAATATAAAATAATTAAATCAAGCTAGTTACCATATCCATAATCTCAAAGCCTTAATATTATTTGTGGTGAGAACATAGGAATTTACTCTTCTAGTAATGTACAGTCTTCAATGTCTAATTTTTCAGTTTTATGATGAGTTTATCAGGACATAAATATAAGTTGAAGAGCTCCTTACAATTTACAATGCGATAATAATTTCTATTGAATGTCTATTGTTCTCACACCATTGTAAAGTCAAAAAATTGTAAATCAAATCTTCATAAGTCAGAGACTATCTACTGTGCTGCCCTCTTTAAAATAATTTGGAAATATTCCCTCCTTTTCAATTTTTTGAGACTTTGAAAAAAAAAAAACTGGTATGAGTTTTTCTTTCAATGGTTGGCAAAATTCAGCCATAAAATTATTAGGTCCTGGACTTTTCTTTGATGGGAGATTTTTCATTGCTTAATCAAAATCTTTGCTGTTTATTGGTTGGTTCGAATTTGCTATTTCTTCATGATCCAGTTTTAGTAGGTTGTATGGGTCGAGAAATTTATTTCTTCTGTGTCTTCCAATTCGGTTGTAATATGTCCTCATTCATTTCTGACTTAAACAAAATTTACAAACCTTTAGATAAACTAAGAAAAAGAGAGAAGGCTTAAATTACTTATCTTTTTCAAAAAAATGTTTTTCTTTTTTAATGTTTTGTATTATTTTTATTGTTTCTCTTTATTTATATTTTGATCTTTATTATCTCCTATGTTCAGCTATATATTGGCTTAATTTTTTCCTTTTCTAGTTATTTTCTTATTCATTTAATCACTCTATGTCTTTTATTAGATAATTTAATCCATTTATAAGTAACTAATATTTCTCCCATACACTTTGTTTTTATTTCATAATTACAGTATATCATAATTTCTATTCCTTTAAAATTTATTTTAGCCATATTTATTACCAATAATTTTATCTTTTAATCCTTGTACTATAAATAAGCTTGCCTTACACAACATTATTATAGTACTAGGATATTCTTAAATGGCTCAATTTTACTTATACCATTGAGTTTTGTACATTTGTGTGTTTCATGTTACTAATTAGCAGCTTTTTTTTCAGTTTAAAGAACTCTCTACTTTGTCAAAGATCAGATGGTTATAGGTGTATGGCTTTATTTCTGAGTTCTCTAACCTATTTTATTGGTATATATGTCTGGTTTTGTACCACTATCATACTGTTTCGGTTACTGTGGCCCTTTAGTATATTTGAGGTTGGGTAGTGTGTCAGCTTTGTTGAAGACCAGGTGGTTATAGATGTGTGACTTTGTTTCTGGGCTCTCTATTCTGTTCAATTGGTTCACATGTTCATATTTGTACCACTACCATGCTGTTTTGGTTATGGTAGACTTGAGTATAGGTTGAAGGCAGGTAGTGTGATGCTTCCAGCTTTGTTGTTTTGCTTAGGATTGCTTTAACTGACTCTTTTTTTGTTTCATATGAATTTTAGAATAGGTCATTCTAATTCTGTGAAGAATGTCATTAGAAGTTTGATAGCAATATCATTAAATATGTAAATTGCTTTGGAATGTGTAATTTTAACAATATTGATTCTTCCTATTCTTGAGCGTGGAATGTTTTTCCACTTGTTTGTGTCATCTCTGATTTCCTTCAGCAGACTTTTGTACTTCTTATTGTAGAGATCTTTCACCTCTCTAGTTAACTAAAACCTAAATATTTTATTTTTGTGTGTGGCTGTTGTGAATAGGATTGCATTTTTTTTTTTTCTGTTTTTTTTGAGACGGAGTTTCGCTCTTGTTACCCAGGCTGGAGTGCAATGGCGCTATCTCGGCTCACCGCAACCTCTGCCTCCTTGGTTCAGGCAATTCTCCTGCCTCAGCCTCCTGAGTAGCTGGGATTACAGGCACGCGCCACAATGCCCAGCTAATTTTTCATATTTTTAGTAGAGATTGGGTTTCACCATGTTGACCAGGATGGTCTCGATCTCATGACCTCATGATCCACCTGCCTCGGCCTCCCAAAGTGCTGGGATTACAAGCATGAGCCACCGCGCCCGGCCTGCATTCTTAATTTGGCTTTCAGCATGGACATTGTTGCTGTATAGAAATGTTACTGTTTTTGTACATTGGTTTTTAGTGAAGTTGTTTATCAAATCTAGGAGATTCTTGGCAGAGATTATGCAGTTTTCTAGGTATAAAATCATAACCAAAAAATGAGGAAAGGACTCTCTATTCAATAAATGTTCTTGAGATAATAGGCTAGCTATATGCAGAAGACTGAAAATAAACTCCTTTCTTCACCATATACAAAAATCAAATTAAGATGAATTAAAGACATAACTGTAAAACTTAGAACTATAATGACCCTAGAGAACCTAGGAAGTACCATTCTAGACATATGCTCTGGCAAAGATTTTATGAAAAAGTGTCCAAAAGTAATTGCAACAAAAACAAAAGTTGATAAAAGAGACCTGATTAAAAATCTTCCTCACAGGAAAAGAAACTATCAACATAGTAAACAGACAACCTGAAGAATGTGAGAAAATATTTGCAAACTATGTATCTGACAAAAGTCTAATATTTAGAATTTATAAGAACTTAAACCAATTAACAAGCAAAAAAAAATGAACAACCCAATTAAAATGTGGGCAAAGGACATGAACAGACAGTTTCTAAAGAAGACACATATGTGGCCAACAAGCATATGAAAGAAAAACTCAGTATCACCGATCACTAGAGAAATACAAATCAAAACCACAATGAGCTACCATCTCACACCAGTTAGAATGGCTATTAATAAAAGGCCAAAAAGTAACAGATACTGGTGAGGATGCGTAGAAAAGGGACAACTTATATACTGTTGGTGGAAGTGTAAATTAGTTCATCCATTCTGGAAAGCACTATGGTGATTCCTCAAAGAGCTAATAACAGAATTATCATTTGACCCAACAATCCCATTAGTGGGTATATACCCAGAGGAATATAAATAATTTTACCATAAAGACACATGTATGCAAATGTTCACTGTAGCACTGTTTATAATAGCAAAAACATCCATGTAAACTTAAATTCCCATCAAAAGTAGACTGGAAAAAAGAGAATGTGGTGCATATATACCATGAAATATTTTGCAGCTATAAAAAAGAAGGAGCTCATATCCTTTGCAGCAACATGGATGGAGCAGAAGGCAATTATCCTAAGCATATTAATTCAGGAACAGAAACCAAATACTGCGTGCTTTCACTTATAATTGGGAGTGAAACCTTGAGTATACATGGATACAAAAAAGAGAACAACAGATACTGGGGCTTGAGTGTGGAGGGTAGGAGGAGGAGGAACATTGAAAAACTATCTACTAGGTACTATGCTTATTACCTGGGTGATGAAATAATCTGTACACCAAACCCACATGACACACAATTTATCCATGAAACAAACTTGCATATGCACCTGCCTGAATCTAAAATAAATGTTGAGGGAAAAAGAACTCTCTTTATCAATTTTTGTAGATCAGGTCTAGTAGTGATTAACTCACATAGGTGTTTTTGTTGATGTTGTTGTTGTTGTTGTTGTTGTTGTTGCCTGGGAAAGTTTTTATTTCTCATCCATTTCTGAAACTCACTGTTGATTGAAAAATTATTTCTCATTAAAACTTTTCCTTTTTTATTTTAATCACTGTGAATATATTATACAACTCTCTCCTGGCCTGCTGTGTGTGTGTGTGTTTTATCCCATGTAATCTACTCAGTCATATTGATACTTGTTTCTATGCAATGTGTTTCTTTTCTCTTGTTGCTCTCAAAACGGTTTCTTTGTCTTTGATTTTTGATAGTTTGAATATGTGCCTACATACACTTCTCTTTGGGTTGAATGTGATTGGAAATCCTTGTGCTTACTGTACTTGGGTGTTGACATCTATTCTCAAGTTAAAAAATTTTTCTGTCATTTTATTTAAATCTGCTTTCTGGCTTTTTGTCTTTGTCTTCTCCTTCTAGAACTCCTATTATTTGAATATTTGGTCCCTTGATTGTGTCCCATAATTCCCATAAACTTTCTTCATTTTTAAAAATTATTTTACCTTTTTGCCCCTTTGACTGGGCAGTTACAAATATGTGTGTCTTCCAGCTCACTATTCTTTTTGCTTGATTGAGTTTCCTATTGAACATTTTATTGATTTTTTCAGTTAATTCATTGTGTTATTAGTTGAGTTTCTGTTTCTTTTTATTGTTCCTATTTTTTTGCCAATATTCATGAAATCTTTTATGTAATCTTTTGCAAATTTCATTAAATTTTCTGAAGTATATTATAGTTCGCCACATCACTTTATAAGTATTATTCCGAATTCTAGGTCAGTCATTTTATAGATCTCCATTTCTTTGGGTTCCATTCTTGGATGTTTATTAGTTTCTTTAGGAACTAATGATGATTCCTTAATTCTTTGTAGTCTTTATATCCTTTGTTGCATTGTTTTCTGCACATTTGAGAAGATTGCCCCTCCTTCTGGCCTTTATACATGTTCCCTAGCAAGGATAGATCTTCACTATTTGGTTTAGCCTGCAATTCTTGAAGGGCCAGCTGAAGATAACCCCAGTCCAGCAGAATTTGTTGTGAATTCTCTAGTTTCTAGGCTGCTGCCTTTGCACTAATATCATGTGAGGCTGCTGGTGGGTCTCCACTATCAGGTGGAGCAGCTGGCTGCATATTATGAGGGCTTCTAGCCAGGTCAGTCACAAGATGTATTCTAGGGTTGGACAATTCCACTCTGGGATCATCAATTGGGCAGGGCTATAGGCTGGGTGAGGTGAAATTACTACTCAGGAAATGTAGGATAGAGGCTATGCTCCTTAGAAATGCACAACTGAGGATTGCCTCCCTGTCAAGTGAAACCATGGTGTGGGCTTTTGGCTTAGTTGAGTGGCTGTTCAGCTTTTTTGGTAGAGTAGGGTTAACCTCTATAATTTTCCAAAATCTTTGGTGAGGTGGGAGTATCACGGCCCAGGCAGGGTTATAGAGCAGGTTTTTTGGCTAACTAGAACTACTGCTTGACTTCCTGGGTCAAGCCAGTCTAGCCCACATCCTTCTTCAAGATGCATGGAAGTAGAAGTCTCTCTTCCTGAACAGTCACTGGGAAAGCTTAATGGCTGAATAATGGAGACACCTATTGACTTTCCAGGTCAAGCCAGGGTAGTTTCATTGCTTCTCTGAAATACACAAGAGGAAGGAGTCTCCCTGTCTAGTTGAATTGATACTAGAGAGAGCTTCCTTGGAAGCATTTTGAAATGCTAGGGACACTGAATTACTGCCTCTCATTCTCTTAGAAATTGTGGTACAGAAAAATTCTCTCTATCTGATGTTCTGCCAACTTGTGGGATGGGGAATGGTGCAGTTGGAGTAAGATTGTTCTTTTGAGCATTTTAATTCAGATTTAATCGAGTTCTACAGACCACATGAGTATATCAGGCTTTTTTCCAAGTGCTGGGGTTTTAAAAAAGATGTTCTAATCTGTGGATAGTTGTTAGTTGAACTTTCTGCAGTGGGATTGGAGCCTGAGACTTCTCATTCTGTCATCTTGCTGATGTCATTCCTCTTTATATATATATTTTTCAACTTATTTCTCTACTGGTTCCTTCAGCTTGTAAACTGTGCTCAAATCTCATCTGGGGAATAACTAAAAGAGATACTGTGTTCCACACCTCACCCCCACTCAGCTTCTTTCATATAGTTCATCTCTTTTGATAGCCAAGTTCTTTGAAAATGCCTTCCTTCGCATTTTCTATTCATGTTTTTGATCATATTTTTTTCATTCTAACTCTAGGGAAACTAAATCTGTGTTGCTAAAGTCATTACAGTGGCCTTTTAAATGCCTGGACTTTCTGCTTCATTTTTCCCATTAGGTATTTCCTTCAGTAGCTTTCTTCTTTCTGAGCTTCACATTCTTCTCTTGTTGACTTCCTAACTTCCCATTAATCTGCTTTTAGATATTTGCTTGTGAGATTCTCTTTCTCTATCAATACTTCAGATACTGATGTTTCTCATGCTTGTAGCTGGAAATTTTTCTTATTCTAATTTTTTAAAATTTTGTTGCTAATTATAAATGTTTTTTGTTTGTTTTTGCTTTTGTTTTAGTTTCTGAAGAGAAGTCCTTTTCATGAATTATTCCTTGCCCGATATCTGAAATGTCAACATTAGTACTAGGCTTTTGAGCAAAATATTCTGACTTCTATAAGAATAAAACATAGCTTCTGTTACTCATCTTTCAATAAGAATAATAGTCAAACAACATGTGCTATGTGTGGTCAATGTTAGAAAGTGGAGAAAGATTATAGAATTATGTTATGAGGACATGAGGGGCAACTCTCATCCACTTAGCAATTTTGTTGATGATACTAACTAAACAAAATAATAAATGTTTCTACCATTAATGTCTCAGGCCAAGGGGAGTTTTTAATACTTACTTTAAGTTATATCCTCCTAATACTGAAACCACTAAAAAGAAAATTTTAAAAATTCAGTGTAGTGTAAAACATCATATTTTAAATGTTCTAATGATTGGAAAAAGGGAAAGAGCTTTAAAAGATTGATGGGAGTCCATGTTGCTGTGTTGTGTTATAATATATGCTCTGCCTTTAGACTTTGGCTCTTAAAACGATTATTACCTCTGAAGGAAGAATTTTTAAAATTTCAGAGAGCAAGGAAGGAGAGAGGAAAGGAAGTAAGGGAAGGAAAGAAGCAGCAAAAAAGAAAAGGAAGACATAAAGGAAAAAGGTAGAAAACAGAAAGAAAAAATTAAAACTATACATGGAATTCTATTAGTGTTCTCTATTTAAAAGCCCATAGGGGATAAAAGAAAGAGGGAAAGAAATCTTACTGGTTATTAATGGAATAACAAAGGGAGTCTCCTAATAAATGTTGTTGTATTGTTTATTTTACAAGGGAGCCCATATTACCTCTAAGTCTCCTTTCCCATGGTCTACGTTGTCTAACCTTGCATTACATTTAATCAGATTTGATGAGCTGCATAACAAAGGAGGAATTCCAGATAGTATTTACCCTCATTCTTTTATTCCCTGGGCAGATACAGGGAAGAGACAAAACATGAGGCTGAGGAATGAAGACATTTCAGAATAGTACGTTGACCTCTAGAACAAACTGGTTCCATGTGAAAGTATTCATGTTAATAAAAAGGTTAGCATCATTAATTCCATGATCTCTTGTTTTGACAGCCAAGATGAATCTGTCTGTTTTCTTAAACATTCTATCCTCTTTCCTGAATAGAGATCACATCTGCAATCATGGCAGTGAGTCAATTAATACATTTTCTTGAAAGGATATATAAAATAATGACCATTGGACAAATTGAGAATGGGTTTCCAGGCATTAATAATAACATAAATCTTTATAATTGTTTTACAAATGTTTGCAGAAATTTTTTCCCAAACTCTATCTATATCTATACTTATTTTGAAAGTCACTGGGAAATGAGCTGATACAATCATTGTAGAGTTATCATGCAAAGTAAAGAGAGCTACAGTGAAAATGGAGCTGTTATTTCTTCATGACCCAGTCTAAATAGTAAAAATTCCTTCTGAATTGATTGCAAACTCAAATCAGCATGTTTTCATTCTAGTGCCCCCCAGATACGGAGAGCCAATGAACTTTTACATTGTCTAGCTAACCCAACTCTATAAAATGATGAGCATTAATAATAATTTTTTCAATGACTTATTAGAGCCAGAAGGTAAGAAGTTAGGTCCCAAAGTGCAGAAATAGGCAGTAAAGAAGGAGTTGCTAATTAGGCCTTTTTTTTCAATGAGTCCATATCTGGTCTAGGGACTGAGAGACATAAATAAGGAAAGTATGTGTGCCAGTGCATGAGTAAAAGGTTTTCTACAAGGATACACCATGAATAGTTAGATATATACAACAGAAAGAGACAAGAGACGAGCGTATAAAAAGAAACTTCATGCATTTTCTAATTTAACGTAACGTCAATGTTTGTGTACAGACATATTTACACCATGAAAAAAATTCTAAGTGCATGCCAACTCTTAAATTTCAGCCCCAGATTGTCAACCACTAGTTTAATCAGAGCAAAACTGTTTTTTTTTTGTTTTTTGTTTTTTTTCACATTCAGGGCAGACCCCCTTAATTGACTACACACAAGACTTTTCCAACATTCTCTCTTTTACTCCCTTCATAAAAGGAGCTGAGAAGCCAAGTAATTATTTTCCCAGGGAACTTTTACATTATAGTAGCTGTTTAACCCAATCTCAATCTCTGCATAATAAGCTGATGAGGAGGAGTTGGTTTAAAACAAACAAACAACAACAAAAAAAATACACTTCCCTAGTAACAAAGTATGTGGCAGATTTCCTGTATTTTGCCATTCTTTTTGCCTTCATGATAGATGCCATATTCATACGGGTCACATGCCCATAGAACCACAGGGAGAGAGGCAAGCAGAGAAAAACCAATATGCTTAGAGTGACAAAGTGGGATGACAGAAGTAGCTTACCTCTCTAATTTAATGCTTGAGTGCCCCCAAAAATTCAACTAAAACCTAATCTCAGATTACTTATGGACACAAAATACTATTTGTTTAAACCACAGTAGTCTGGTTTTCTGATTCATACAGTTCAGTATATGTCTATGTGATTCAAGGTCTCTTCCAAAAAAAGTAGTTTTAGTGTTTTATAAATTATAAACATATTTGATTTTATTAATCTAAAACTAAAAATATGATACGCTTTTTTGAAAAGATTGTCAAACTGATCACATTAAAAAGAAACCTAGGATATTTTAAAACATATAAAAATCTCTTTTTAATGTAAATAAATCATTTTATCTGACTGATTCTATCTTCAAAACCTTGGTGGAGTTTCTTGTTTTTTTTTTTTTTTTTAATCTATTATCGCACATATCACTTGTTTTATCAACTCCGTAGCATCTCTGTATGAGTCTACCTGCCTTCCTAACATTACCTGTAGTGATAATAAAAGGACATTGCATGATTCATAAATTGTGCCGCTCGAAAAGGCATGTAGAATAAAAAATATGTAACACCATTTTGTCATGCAGTAAATCATTTAAAAATTATATTTTTTATGGCTCAGCATTTGCCAGACATCTACAATTATATAGTGTCAGATCCATGGCCAATCCAACTTTTTTTCACTGCTCTCTCGCCAAATCAAAGAAGCATAGCTCAACACAATAAAAAAAAAACCCACACAAGAATGTGAAACTTGAGTTTCAACTCTGTACAATCTACTATCAAAGTAACTTCAAATGATTTTATCACTTTCCAATTCCCTCACATGTTGTTCTTTTACAGTTAAATAACAATTTTAAAAATTCACTTTGAAACTTGTTATATATTAAATGTTTAGTATAGATGGATAGCTTTCTTTCCTATTCTAACATATGCATTTGTTTTTGTTGTCAATGTTATAAAATAATTCATATTTTCCTCCATAAATGCTTCTTTAAGGTAACAGAAAAGGTTAGTTCATTTTGGTAAAGCAAAAGAATACTCACAGCTGCCTCATGCCTGATGTCATAACATTTTTAGAACACAGAAGACAAAACAGAAATTGTGAATATTTCCTAATTATAAAATAGTTATTAATAAAATTGATTGTTAGCTGTATGCTTGGCCCTCTGTTATGATTATAAGTGGATTATAATTTTTTACTAGAACCTGTCAAAAGCCCAGTGAATTAGCTGTCATTTTGTCTTATACATTATACAAATGAAGGCATGGAAATTCAGAAAATTTTAAAACCTGCCCAAAGTACAACAGCTCATCAGTGGTGGAGTCTGATGGATTCTGGATTTTAATGAACTCACTGTGACTCTACAGTCTAATCTACAATTTCTCTTTATATTCTGCCATAAGAGGTATTAAGAGCATGTAATAGGTCAAATGCCATAAAGTAGCAGAAACTCTCAAGACTCTCTAGCAATTGTTTCATATATATATATATCATATAATTTATATATATAAATTACATATATATATAATTGCACTTTAGGTTCTGGGGTACATGTGCAGAACATGCAGGATTATAATTTTTATATATATATATGTATAATTGCACTTTAGGTTCTGGGGTACATGTGCAGAACATGCAGAATTATAATTTATATATATATATATAATTGCACTTTAGGTTCTGGGTTACATGTGCAGAACATGCAGGATTGTTGCATAGGTACATGCATGGCAATGTGGTTTGCTGCCACTGCTTCCCTCCCCTGTCACCTATACCTGGTATTTCTCCCCTTGTTATTCCTCCTTAACCTCCCTGCCCCCTGCTGTCCTTCCCCTATTCCCCCACAACAGACCCCAGTACGTGGTACTCCCTTCCCTGTGTCCATGTGTTCTCATTGTTCAACACCTGCCTGTGAGTGAGAACATGTGGTGTATGATTTTCTGTTCTTGTGTCAGTTTGCTGAGAATGATGATTTCCAGGTTCATCCATGTCCCTACAAAGGACACAAACTCATCATTTTTTATGATTGCATATTATTCCATGGTGTATATGTGCCACATTTCCCTTGTCCAGTCTATCATTGATGGGCATTTGGGTTGGTTCTAGGTCTTTGCTATTGTAAACAGTGCTGCAATTAACATATGTGTGCATGTGTCTTTATAATAGAATGATTTATAATCCTTTAGGTATATATCCAGTAATGGGATTGCTGGGTCAAATGGAATTTCTATTTCTGGATGTTTGAGGAATCGCCACACTGTCTTCCACAATTATTGAACTTACACTCCCACCAACAGTGTAAAAGTGTTCCTCTTTCTCCACATCCTCTCCAGCATCTGTTGTCTCCAAATTTTTTAATGATCGCCATTCTAACTGGTGTGAGATGGTATCTCAATGTAGTTTTGATTTGCATTTCTCTAATGACCAGTGATGATGAGCATATTTTCATATGTTTGTTGGCCTCATAAATGTCTTCTTTTGAAAAGTGTTCATATCCTTCACCCACTTTTGAATGGGTTTGTTTGGGTTTTTTGTTGTAAATCTGCTTTAGTTCTTTGTAGATTCTGGATATTAGCCCTTTGTCAGATGGGTAGATTGCAAAAATGTTTTCCCATTCTGTTGGTTGGTGGTTCACTCTAATGATTGTTTCTTTTGCTGTACAGGAGCTCTGGAGTTTAATTGGATCCCATTTGTCTATTTTGGCTTTTGTTGCCATTGCTTTTGGTATTTTAGTCTTGAAGTCCTGCTTATGCCTATGTCCTGAACAGTTTTGCCTGGGTTTTCTTCTAGGGTTTTTATGGTGCTAGGTCTTATGTTTAAGTCTTTAATTCATCTGGAGTTAATTTTAGTGTAAGGGGTTCAGTTTCTGCTTTCTGCATGTGGCTAGCCAGTTTTGCCAACACCATTTATTAAACAGGGATTCCTTTCTCCATTGCTTGTTTTTGTTTTTTGTCAAAGATCAGATTGTTGTAGATATGTGGCGTTGCCTCTGAGGCCTCTGTTCTGTCCCTCGGTCTATATCTCTGTTTTGGTACCGGTACCAAGCTATTTTGATTACTGTAGCCTTGTAGTATAGTTTGAAATCAGGTAGCATGATGCCTCCAACTTTGTTCTTTTTGCTTAGGATTGTCTTGGTTATCTCTTTGGGTTCCATATGAAGTTTAAGGTGGTTTTTTCCAGTTCTGTGAAGAGGATCATAGGTAGCTTGATGGGGATAGCACTGAATATGTTAATTACTTTGGGCAGTATGGCTATTTTCACAATATTTATTCTTCCTAACCATGAGCATGGAATGTTTTTCCATCTGTTTGTGTCCTCTCTTATTTTCTTGAGCAGTGGTTCCTAGTTCTCCTTGAAGAGGTCCTTTACATCTTTTGTTAGCTGTATTCCTAGGTATTTTATTCTCTTTGTAGCTATTGTGAATGAGAATTTGCTCTTGATTTCATTCTCTTCTAGTCTGTTATTGGTGTATAGGAATGCTTATGATTTCTGCACATTGATTTTGTATCCTGAGATTTTGCTGAAGTTGCTTATCATTTTAAGGAGATTTTGAGCTGAGAGACTATGGGGTCTTCTAAATATACAATCATGGCATCTGCAAATAGAGACAATTCGACTTCCTCCTTTCCTAATGAATACCTTTATTTCTTTTTCTTGCCTGATTGCTCTGACTAGAAATTCCAATACTATATTGAATAGGAGTGGTGAGTGAGGGCATCCTTGTATAGTGCCAGATTTCAAAGGGACTGCTTCCAGTGTTCCCTGAATGCTCATTCAGTATGATGTGGGCTGTAGGTTTGTCATAAATAGCTTTTATTATTTTGAGATACGTTCCATCAATACCTAGTTTATATTGAGAGTTTTTAGCATAAAGGGCTGTTGAATTTTGTCAAAGGCCTTCTCTGCATCATTGAGATGATCATGTAGTTTTAGTCTTTGGTTCTGTTGATGGGGTGGATTACGTTTATAGACTTGTGTATGTTGAACCAGCCTTGCATCCCCAAGAATAAGACTGTTTGATCATGTTGGATAAGCTTTTTGATGTGCTGTTGCAATTGGTTTGCCAGTATTTTATTGAAGACTTTTGCATCTATGTTCATCATGGATATT
This sequence comes from Aotus nancymaae, assembly GCF_030222135.1. NCBI lineage: Eukaryota > Metazoa > Chordata > Mammalia > Primates > Aotidae > Aotus > Aotus nancymaae. Next base: position 68,237,451 of record NW_026988422.1, on the reverse strand, counting down.
GGCCTGAAGTTTTCTTTTTTTGTTGAGTCTCTGCCGGGTTTTGATATCAGGATGATGTTGGTCTCATCAAATGATCTGGGAAGGATTCCCTCTTATTGTATTGTTTGGAATAGTTTCAGAAGGAGTAGTACCAGCTCCTCTTTGTATGTTTGGTAGAATTCAGTTGTGAATTCATCTGGACCTGGACTTTTTTGGGTGGTAGGCTCTTAATTGCTGCCTCAACTTCAGACCTTGTTATTGGTCTATTCAGGGTTTCAATTTCTTCCTGATTTAGGCTTGGGAAGGTGCAAGTATCCAGGAATTTATCCATTTCTTCCAGGTTTAGTGGTTTATGTGTGTAGAGTTGTTTGTAGAAATCTCTGATGATAGTTTGTATTTCTGTGGAATTGGTTGTGATAGCCCCTTTATCATTTTTTATTGCATCTATATGATTCTTCTCTCTTTTCTTTTTTATTAATCTGGCTAGTGGCCTGTCTATTTTGTTGACCTTTTCAAAAAACCAGCTCTTGGATTTATTGATTTTTTTGAAGTGCTTTTTGTGTATCTATCTCCTTCAGTTCTGCTCTGATATTAGTTATTTCTTGTCTTCTGTTAGCTTTTGAAGTTTTTTGATCTTGCTTCTCTAGCTCTTTCAATTTTGATGATAGGGTGTCAATTTTAGATCTTTTCTTGCTTCTCATGTGGACATTTATTGCTATAAATTTTCCTCTAGACACTGCTTTAAATGTGTCCCAGAGATTCTGGTATATTGTGTCTTCGTTCTCGTTGGTTTTGAAGAACGTCTTTATTTCTGCTTTCATTTCACTGTTTATCCAGTCAACATTCAAGAGTGAGTTGTTCAATTTCCTTGAAGTTGTGCAGTTCTGAGTTATTTTCTTATTCCTGAGTTCTAATTTGATTGCATTGTGTTCTGAGAGACTGTTTGTTATGATTTCCCTTCTTTTGCGTTTGCTGAGGAGTGATTTACTTCCAATTATGTGGACAATTGTAGAGTAGGTGCGATGTGGTACTGAGAAGAATGTATATTCTGTGGATTTGGGGTGGAGAGTTCTACAGATGTCTATTAGGTTTGCTTGGTCCAGCTCTGAGTTCAAGTCCTGGATATCCTTTTTAATTTTCTGTCTCATTGATCTGTCTAATATTGACAATGGAGTGTTAAAGTCTCCCACTATTATTATGTGGGGGTCCAAGTCTCTTTGTAGGTCATTAAGAACTTGCTTTAGCTACTATATTGGGTGCATATATATTTAGGATCATTAGCTCTTCTTGTTGCATTGATTCTTTTACCATTATGTAATGTCCTTCTTTGTCTCTTTTGATCTTTGTTGCTTTAAAGTCTATTTTATCAGCGACTAGGATTGCAACTTCTGCTTTTTTTTTTTTTCTGCTCTCCATTTGCTTGGTAAATCTTCCTCCATCCCTTTGTTTTGAGCCTATGTGTGTCCTTGCACATGAGATGGGTTTCCTGGATACAGCACACCAATGGTTTTTCACTTTTCATCCAATTTTCCAGTCTGTGTCTTTTGACTGGGGCAGTTAGCCCATATACATTTAAGGTTAATATTGTTATATGTGAATTTGATTCTGCCATTTTGATGCTAGCTCATTTTCTTGCCTGTTAGTTCATGCAGTTTCTTCATTGTGTCTATGCTCTTTACCATTTGGTACATTTTTGGAGTGACTGGTACTGGTTGTTCCTTTCTATGTTTAGTGCTTCTTTTAGGAGATCTTATAAGGCAGGTCTGGTGGTGATGAAATCTCTCAGCAATTGCTTATTCGTAAAGGATTTTATTTCTCCTTCACTTATGAAGCTTAGTTTGGCTGGATATGAAATTCTAGGTTGAAAATTCTTTTCTCTAAGGATGTTGAATATTGGCCCCCACCCTCTTATGGCTTGTAGGATTTCTGCTGAGAGATCTGCTGTGAGTCCGACGGGCTTCCCTTTGCGGGTAACCTGACCTTTCTCTGTGGCTTCCCTTTGCACTTTTTCCTTCATTTCAACCCTGGTGAATCTGATGATTATGTGCCTTGGGGTTGCTCTTCTTGAGGAATATCTTTGCTGTGTTCTCTGTATTTCCTGGACTTGACTATTGGCCTGGCTTGTTAGGTTGGGGAAATTCTCCTGGATAATATCTTGAAGAGTGTTTTCCAGCTTGGATTCATTCTCTCCATCACATTCAGGTACACCTATTAAACAAAGATTAGATCTTTTCACATAATCCCATATTTCTTGGAGGCTTTGTTCATTTCTTTTCACTCCTTTCTCTCTAATCTTGCCTTCTCATTTTATTTCATTGAGTAGATCTTCAAACTCTGATATCCTTTCTTCTGCTTGGTCAATTTGACTATTGAAACTTGTGTATGCTTTACAAAGTTCTCATGTGTTTTTCAGCTCCATCAGGTCATTTATATTCTTCTCTAAGCTGTTTATTCTCATTAGCATTTCATCTAGCCTTTTTTCAAGGTTCTTAGTTTCTTTGCATTGGGTTAGAACATGTTCTTTTAGCTCAGAGAAGTTTGTTATTACCCACCTTCTGAAGCTTGCTTCTGTTAATTCATCAGACTCATTTTCCATCCAGCTTTGTTCCCTTGCTGGTGAGGAGTTGTGATCCCTTGGAGGAGGAGAGGCATTCTGGTTTTGGGTATTTTCATCCTTTTTGTGCTGGTTTCTTCCCATTTTGGTGGGTTTATCTACCTGTAGTCTTTGTAGTTGGTGACTTTCAGATGAGGTCTCTGAGTGGAGGTCTTTTTGTTGATGTTGAAGTTATTTCTTTCTGTTTTTTAGTTTTCCTTGTAACAATCAGGCCCCTCTGCTGTAGGACTGCTGGTGGTCCACTCCAGACCCTGCTTGCCTGGGGATCACCCACAACAGCTGCAGAACAGTAGGGGTTTATGCCAGTTTCTTCTTCTGTTATCTTCATCCCAGAAGGATACCCACCAGATGTCAGCCTGAACTCTCCTTTATGAGGTGTCTCTTTGGATATAAGGGGGTTGGGGGAGGTGCTTGAGGAGACAGTCTGTCCCTTATAGGAACTCAAGTGCTGAGCTGTGAGCTCCATTGTTCCATTCAGAGCTGCTGGGCAGATATGTTTAAGTCTGCTGCAGCAGAACTCATAACTGCCTTTTTTCCCATGTTCTCTGTCCTGGGAAGCAGGGGAGCTTTATTTATAAGTTCCTGACATGCTGCTGCCTTTTTTCATAGATGCCCTGACCAGCAAGGTGGTAGCCTAATCACAGTCTGCCAGCAGAGGCATTTCTGAGCTGCCATGGGATCTGCTCAGCTTCTGTGTGAACTTCCTTGTGGTTTTGTTTATAGAAGTATAGTTAGAACTGCCTCTGTAATGACGGTCTGCCTCAGTAATGGCAGACTGCCTCGGTAGTGGGAGACTGCCTCAGTAATGGCAGACACCCTTCCCCCCACGGAGCTGGATTGTCCCAGGTCTAGCTGAGCTTGCTGTGAAACTCTCAATCCAGAGCATTTCAGATTGCTGGTCTTTGTGGGGGTGGGACCCGCTGAGCCAGATCACCTGGCTCCCTGTTGCAGCCCACTCTTTGAAGAATGGGAGGCTCTGTCTGTTAGGTGTTCCAGGTGCCAGTTGAAACGGCCATCCAGATTTGTGTGAGTATTTATGTGGAAACCCACTGCACCAGCTGAAACAGCAATGCTGGAAACTCGTGGCACTTTTCAGCCCAGGAATCTCCTGGTCTGTGGGCAGTTATAACTCGTTTGGAAATGTGGGGATCACTCACCCTCTGCATTATTCTTGCTGAGGACTGCACTCCAGAGCTGTTTCTATTCTGCCATCCCTTGCAATTATTTTTTAACTGAAATTTCCCAATTTAAAATTATCTTTACCCACTTAGGTTTTACAAGTAGGGGATTACTTCAAAAAATTATCTGTTATTATCCATAAGGTACATAGTTTGATTTTATTTTAAGGAGCATGTTGCAATGCTAAAAATATGACATTTGGCTGGGCATGATGGCTCACGCCTGTTATCTCATCATTGTGGGAGGCCAAGGCAGATGGATCACCTGAGGTCAGGAGTACAAGACCAGCCTGACCAACATGACGATACCCTGTATTTACTGAAATACAAAAATTAGCCAGGCATGGTGGCCCATGCATGTAGTCCTGTCTAATCCGGGAGGCTAAGGCAGGAGAATCGCTTGAACCCAGCAAGGGCAGAGGTTTCAGTGAGCCGAGATTGTGCCAGTGCACTACAGTCTGGACAACAGAGCAAGATTCCACCTCAAAAATAAATAAATATATAAATATATATATATATCTTCTCAAAATTTTGATAGATATAAAATCCAGAATTTGTCTTTTATTTCAGAAGCTTGTGTATTGTGTCAGCACATAGAACTAGATCAGCAGACCAACTTAAATGAAGCCAAAAAAACTAATTATCTGAATTATACTCTGCTGACTTCTAAAAACTATTTCATGTCCTACACTCAATAATTTTCATGTAACAAAATAAAAAAATGTAAATAAATTACCTAGTCTGTTTATTCATATCCTTAGGAGATGAATGTAAACAGATCTAAAGTCTTACTTAACTTTGAATGTAGTTTTTATAAAATAAGTGAATGGTGAATAGGCTGGTTGTAATAAGCCTTATAAATCACCTGAACTGTTCCACTATTGGCATGTCTTAGAGTCATTATGTATAATTGGTTAATGGTATATTTATTCTCACATTATTGGATCAGCTCCAGGGATAATCACTGATGAGTTTCAAAACTCCAGTAGGATTTCTATGCAGAGGTAAATGAATTAAAACACAAGATAAAACTAATTACTTTTATTTAAATTCAATTTTGGGGGTACTTATTCTGTCTTGGGGATTTTCCAGCAGTTTTCAGAAGTGATAAATTTTCTTTAGTTTGCTAAGTTTCATTTCCTTAGAGCTAAGAGATTAAATCATTGGGATGAATATTAGAAAGGAAATAATTTAAACTAAATTTTGTGGTAGAATTTCCCACCTTAGTTTTTCATGCTTTCTTTTTGATGTTTCTCTTAACTAGGCATTTGAAAACTTGATAAATAAGGAAAACGAACCAGTTTCAATGCTAAAATTACTTAAAGGTGTTAGGAGTTGCAGAAATTAAACACCATAATCAAAAAAGACTCACATATACTTTGCTGAAAGCATCTATAGGACTGGACAGGACTCAGAGAATGTGAGTCATGAAGAGCTATAATTTTCATGTAAAGCAACTGGATGTAGTTAAGTAATAAAAATTTAAGGTTTTTCCTCTCCATATGCTTGGCTGTGTTTGAATACTTTTTAAATGTCTGATATTATACATACACCACCTATTTCCTTTGACATGAGGCTATATTGCCATGAAAGTGGGAATATCACTGAGATAGGTTTATAAATTAAGAATTATACTTAAGGTATGCTTCTTGAGATAAACAGGACCTTTCATTAAATATGACTTGGGTTAAGAAAAGGGGTGCAGTGAGTAATTAATTGCATAAAGCAGTGGTGAATATATCAATTAAAATTAGATTTTTCTACATGTAAAGAGCTATCTAAATAAATGTCATTGAACAAGAAGTGAGTTCTCTCATGAAACAAGTCTGAAGCATGATGTTGCCAAATTGGTGTGATTACTTTATCATCATTAGAGATAAAGGATCCTTCTATTTTCTCTCTTTTTTTTCTTCATCTCACTTACCTACTGAAGCAATGAATATCACTGACTAAATGGGTGGAGGAGAAGAAAGATGATAACAAAGAACAGTAATACAAATTCAACTGTCTGTGTGTTGTAGAAGCCAGAAAAACCGAAACTGCCAGATCTCAAGAAGGTTAGCAAAAAGTCAGAGTAAGTTCTAACTGATGAACTAAAGAGAGATTTTTAGAACCTCAAGAAGCTCTGAGTGCCTGGAGAATTCAACGTCAGCAGAACTCAGATGAACTCTGAATTTTCTTAAAGCATACAGAGTAGATAGTATAGGACTTCTTTAATGAACCTCTCTTTCACAAGTGGTTATAATATATAATTTAAATAATTTATAGAAAATACTTTATATGTATCAGGAACAGAGGAGGGAATGATACCAGTAGGTCCCCTTTCATTTTTGAAATAAAGGTCTGGTGTCAGTGTTCTCTCACCCGGCCACTAAGCATAAATAAAGACATGCCTTTCTCTCTCTGCCTGTCTGTCTCCCTTTCTCTCTTAAATGTTCCCTGTGTTTTTGTGTATGTAGACACCAAAAATGTGCAAATAATTATATGATATATTTCATCTTAATTGTAAAGCCTCTATGATTCTGCTTTCTAATCTGATCACTGGTTGACTTATACCACATTGTCTCTAAAGGCCCTTATAGTTCTAAAAGCCTGTTATGGAAACTAGCTGGGAAAATGGTGGATAGGAGGTGGGACTAACTTCCAGCAACCACTCAGATGAACAGAGCACTGTACGGAAACTCACATCATGAACTTTTGCTCCAAGAACTACTGCAGGAATATACCAGAAAAGCCTAGACAATCCACAAACCCTTTGAAGAAACTAGATCACTGCTGCAGTCTCCATGGAACAGTGAAGGAAGTGTGAATCCACTTGCTTTCTCAGCTGGGAGGCTAATAGCCTGGGGCAAGTTCTCAGCCCTGCTCATAAGCTGTCTAGAAATAAACTTGATGCTGTCAGTGGGGCAAGGCAAGAATGAGACTAGCCTTTGGGCTGTAGGCTGCATGGGAGCTGGGTGAGGCCTGTGGCTGCCAACTTTCCCCCACTTCCCTGGCAAAAGATGTGACACCGCACAGACAACCATAATCCCCAAGGAATATAACTCTATTGGCCTGGGAACCACACCTCCATTCCCCACAGCAGCCACAGAAAGCCCAGCTCAAGGAGATCCTGATCTCAGATATGCCTAACCTGGCCCCCACCTGATGGTCTTTTCTACCCACCCTGGTAGCCAAAGACAAAGAACATAATCCCTTGGGAGGTCTATGGCCCTGCCAATAGAGCTGATCATCCCTATAAAACCGCAGCAAATGTGCTCTTGAAAGTGCCACCTCCTGGCCAACAAACACAAAACCAGTGTACCGAACAAAAATACAACCAAGGACCTTCCCAGAGTCCACTTTACTCCCCTGCTACCTCCACTGAATCAGGTGCTGGTAACCATGGCTGAGAGACCTGAAGAGAGGTAACATCACAGGTTTCTTTGCATCATTCCCCAGTACCAGCCTGGAGCCTGGTAGCTTTGCTGGGTGGATAGAACCAGAAAAAAAATAATCACTGTAGTTTGTCTCTCAGGAAGCCCCATCTCTTGGGGAAAGGGGAGAAAACCACATCACGCGAGTGCCCCAGTGGGACAAAAGAATCTGAGCAGCATCCCTTGAGTCCCAGATTCTTTCTCTGGCATGGTCTACACAAATGAGAAGGAACCAGAAAAGCCGTTCTGGTAATCTTATAAAACAAGGTTCTTTAACACCCCTAAAAGATTACACTAACTCACCAGCAATGGATCAAAACCAAGACAAAATCTCTGAATTGTAAGAAAATGAAATCAGAAGGTTGATTGTTTGGATTAAGGAGGCACCAGAGAATGGTGAAGTCAAACTTAAATAAAAATGACACAGGATATGAATGGAAAAATTTCCAGTGAAATAGATGGCATAAATAAAGAAACAATCACAACTTCGGGAAATCAAGGACACACTTAGAGAAATGCCAAATGTACTGGAAAATCTAAGCAATAGACTCAAACAGAAGAGAGAACTTCGGAGCTCGAAGACAAGGCTTTTGAATTAACCCAATCTGACAAAGACAAAGGAAAAAGAATTTTAAAAAAAAAAATGAGCAAAGCCTCCAAGAAGTTTGGGATTATACTAAGCAATCAAACCTAAGAATAATTGATGTTCCTGAGGAAAAAGAGAAATCTAAAAGTTTGGAAAACATATTTGAGAGAATAATCAAGAAAAACTTCTGTGGCATTGTTAGAGCTCTAGACATTCAAATACACAAAGCTTAAAGAACACCTGAAAAATTCATCACAAAAAGATCATTGCCTAGGCATATAGTCATCATGTTATCTAAAGTCAAGATGAAGGAAATAATCTTAAGAGCTGTGAGGCCAAAATATCAGTAACCTATAAAGAAAAATCTAACAGATTAATGGCAGATTTCTCAGTAAAAACCCTACGAGCTAGAAGGGGTTGAGGTCCTACTTTTAACCTCCTTAAACAAAGCAATTATCAGCCAAGAATTTTGTATCTAGCAAAACTAAACTTCATAAATGAAGGAAAGATACTGTCTTTTTCAGACAAACAAATGCTGAGAGAATTCACCACCTCAAAGCCAGCACTACAAGAATTGCTTAAAGAAACACTAAATCTTGAAAAAAATCCTCAAAATGCACAAAAATAAAATCTCCTTAAAGCATAAATTTCACAGGACCTATAAAACAATAACACAATGAAAAAGATTTTTTAAAAAGGTATTCAGAAAATAAATAGCCTGTTGAATAAAATAGTATCTCACATCTCAATACTAATATTGAATGTAAGTAACCTAAATGCTTCACTTAAAAGACACAGAATGGTAGAATGGAGAAGAACTTACCAGCCAAGTATCTGCTGTGTTCAGGAGACTCACTTGACACATAAAGACTCACATAAACTTAAACTACAGGGGTTGAAAAGGATATCCTATTCAAATGGATACCAAAAGCCAAGCAGGAGTAGCTATTTTTATATAATGCAAAACAAACTTTAAAGCAAAAGTGGTTAAAAAAGACAAAGAGGGACATTATATAATGATAAAAAGACTAGTCCAAAGGAAAATATCACAATCCTAAATATATATGCACCTAACACTGGAGCTTCCAAATTTATATAACAATTACTGCTAGATCTAAGACCTGAAATAGACAGCAACACAATAATAGTGGAAACTTTAATACTACACTGATAACACTAGACAGGTCATCAAGATAGAAAGTCAACAAAGAAAGAGTGAACCTAAACTGTACGACAAATGGACTTAACAGATATTTACAAAACATTCTACCCAACAACTGTAGAATATACATTCTATTTGTCAGTGCATAGAACATTCTCCAAGATAGACTATAATCTTCAAGATAAACTACAAAACAAATCTCAGAAAATTTAAGAAAATCAAAAGTATATCAAATACTCTCTCAGACCACAGTGGAATAAAATTGAAAATCAACTCCAAAAGGAACCTTCAAAACAATGAATAAACATGGACAGTAAATAACCTGCTCCTGAATATCTTTGGGTCAACAATAAAATCAAGATGAAAATTTAAAATGTCTTTGAACTGAATGATAATAGTCATACAACCTATCAAAAACTCTGGTATACAGCAAAAGTAGCTCTAAGAGGAAAGCTCATAAAATTAAAAGGCCAACATCAACGTCTCAAAGAGCATGAATAGACAATCTAAGGTCACACTTTATGGAAATGGAGAAACAAGAACAAACCAAACACAGACCCAGCAGAAGAAAAGAAATAACCAAGATCAGAGCAGAACTAAAGGAAACTGAAACAAACGATGACAGCAACAAAAATTCAAAAGATAAATGAAACAGCTGGTTTTTTTAAAAAAAAGATAAATAAAATTGATAGAACATTAGTGAGATTAATCAAGAAAAGAAGATCTGAGAATATCCAAATAAGCACAATTAGTAACAAAATGGGAATATTACAACTGACACCACAGAAGTACAAAAAATCATACCAGGCTACTATGAACATCTTTACACATATAAACTAGAAAACCTAGAGAAGATGGATAAATTGCTGAAAATATACAACCCTCCTAGGTTAAACCAGGAAGAAGTGGAAACTCTGAACAGACCACTAACAAGCAGCAAGATTAAAATGGTAAGAAGAAAGTTCACAATAAAAAAAAGGCCAGGACCAGAAAGATCCACAGCTGAATTTATCAGATATTCAAAGAATTGATACCAATCCTGTTGACACTCTTCCACAAGATGGAGAAAGAAGCAATCCTCTCAAAACCATTCTATGAAGCCTTTATCACACTATTACCAAAACCAGGAAAAAATATAATGAGAAAAGAAAACTGCAGACTAATATCTCTGATGAACATAGATGCAAAAATCCTGAATAAAATATCAGCTAACCGAATCCAACAGCATATTAAAAAGATAATTCATCATAATCACATCAGTTTCATACTAGGGATGCAGGGATGGTTTAACACCAAAAATGTGCACATAATTATATGATATATTTCATCTAAAACTAGAAAAAAAATCCTAAAATTTATATGGAACCAGAAAGGAAGCCACATAGCCAAAGAAAGACTAAGTAAAAAGAACAAATTTGGAGACATTACATTACCTGACTTCAAACTATACTATAAAGCCACAGTTACCAAAACAGCATGGTACTGGTATAAAAATAGGCACATAGACCATTGGAACAGAATAGAGAACCCAGAAATAAACCCAAATACCGACAGCTAACTGATCTTCAACAAAGCAAATAAAATATTAAGTGGGGAAAGGACACCCTATTCAACAAATGGTGCTGGCATAATTGTTGAGCACATAGAGTAGAATGAAACTGGAGCCTCATCTCCCACGCTTTACAAAAAGCACCTCAAGATGGATCAAAGACTTAAATCTAGCACCTGAAACCATAAAAATTCTAGAAAATAACATTGGGAAAAGACTTCTAGACATCAGAAAAGACTTCATGACCAAGTAAGCAAAAGCAAGTGCGATGAAAACAAAGATAAATAGACGGAACTTAATTAAACTGAAAAGTTTTTGCACAGCTGAAAAAGAATAACAATCAGCAGAGTAAACAGACAACCCACAGAATGGGAGAAAATCTTCATGATCTATACATCCAACATTAGATTAATACCCAAAATCTACAAGAAACCCCAAATCAGCAAGATCAAAATGAACAATCCTATCAACATGTGGCTAAGAACATGAATAGACAACTATCAAAAGATGATATACAAATGGCCAACAAACAGGAAACAATGCTCAACATCACTGATTATCAGGAAAATGCAAATTAAAAGCATAATGTGAAAACACCTCACTCCTGCAAGAATGGCCATTATCAAAAAATCAAAAAATAATAGATGATAATATTGGTGTAGTAAAAAGAAAATACTTTTAAACAGTTACTATGAATGTAAACTATTACAACTACATGGAAACAGTGTGGACATTCCCTAAAGAAGTAAAAGTAGATCTACCATTTGATCCAGCAATCCCACTCCTGGGTATCTACCCAAAGGAAAAGAAGTCATTATATGAAAAAGATACTTGTACACACATATTTATAGCAGCACAATTTGCAATTGCAAAAATATGAAACCAGCCCAAATGTCCATCAATCAAGAAGCAGATAAAGACACACACACAAACCATGGAATACTACTCAGCTAAAAAGGAATGAAATAATGGCATTTACAGTTACCTGGATGACATTGGATGCCATTATTTTAAGTGAAAGTAACTCAGGATTAAAAACCCAAACATCATGTTCACACTCATAAGTGGGAGCTAAGATATAAGGATGCAAAGACATAAGAATGATACAGTTGACTTTGGGGACTTGGGGAAAAGATGGATGGGTAAAAACTACCGCTGGGTACAGTGTACGCTGCTCAAATGATGGGTGCACCAAAATCTCAGAAATCACCACTAAATAACTTATTTATGTAAACAAAAACAACCTGTTCCCCAAAACACTATTGAAATAAAAAGTAGTATGTTATGATTATAAAGGGAAAATTTTATCAAGTTAAAAAATAGAGAAAACAAAAATAAGGTTCAGGTAGGTAGTGTAAACAAGGTAGAAGGTGGAGAAGTGAAAGTAAATAAGGTGAATCAACTTCACAGGAGCTTGAAATTTGTATGGTTTCTTCAATTCTGCATTAATAATATATGACACTTCTGCATTTGAAATTTTTTAATGCATCCATCCATGCATAAGGGAATTAATGATTAGATGGATGGAAAAATTCCACAGAATCAGTTGAAGCAAAGTTGTGAAAATGGTGACTGAGAACATGACCTGTGGAATGATTAAGGCCTGAGCTTAAAATCTAACCTTAGTAAATTATCAGCTATGGGATTCTAGACAAGTTACAACTCCTTGAGCCAAACTTCCTCCACATAATACCTTTAGGTAATGGGACTACTATTTTCCCCATGTTTCAGAGGAGGGCAATTAGATTCAGAGAATGGAAACATGCACTTCGCCACTTGCTAAAGGGGCTGCAAGGTCAATGGATCATATAGGGATGGGAGGAATTGGGAGAAATTGTAGTATTTCAATCTACCACATTCTATTTAATAGCTACTCACCACTAAAATTAGCACTAAATCCCATTTAAAATCTGCTATTCTTTACCTTTAGTGTCATCCATGAATGTAGTGACTTGCTCATAATAGTTGTTAATTATACCTGGATGAATATATAATTTTCACTAACGAGAAATAATCTAAATTTCATCAGGTAGTTCTTCCCTTAGAATTTACACTTGTAATTAACACACTTATTTTAATTAACTGTATTTAAAGTACAAAATGTCTCCTATTTTGAGGGATAGGGATACATAGGAACACTGTCATGTAGAGAAAACACTAATTTCATTAAATAGACTTGAAATTTACTCTCTGGCAAGTCATTTAAATTCACTGTATCTGGTTCCACAATAAAATTGGGAAACTAGTCTGATTTTCTTACCTACCAGTCAAATGAGACAACATGTGACAGAATGCAACATCAATTATAAAGTGAGACAAACTATCTTAATAACTAACCAAAGGATACCTTTGGACTTAATTGTTTTAAAATGAAACCTTGTTCATTTAGTTATCTGTCTCTGTGCGCATTTTATAGTATTGTACTATAAAACAATGACCTTTCGATTAACTGCATTAAAAATGTAAAGCCAGTACACTCAGAGGCAGTTTGGGTAGTATATACTCAGCCATTTTAATAGCATGAATTTCTCTGATTCTTCTAAATTTTTTTTATTGTTTGAACTTAAATGGAAGTATCACTTTAACTTAATGATTCTCAACTGGAGTGATTTTGCCATCCATAGTAAATTTGGCAGTGTCTAGAAATATTTTAATTGTCACAACTCAGAAGGTGTGTGTACTTGTATCTTGTGATTAGAGGCCAGAGATGCTGCTGGCTGAACATTCTAAAATGTACATTACAGACTCTCCATCTCCCCAACAGGAATTATTCAACCCAATATGTCAATAACCAAGTTTGAGAAAGCCTGTTTTAACTGAATAAAGAATTTACTGAGATGTTATTATTTTATTATGAAGGTAGCTAATGATGTGAATTATGATAGCAGCAGTACAAAGAATGAAGAGGGGGCTCCTTTTCTTTTCCCATTCTTTGGAAGTGGCCACCTTCCCACAAAGGATGGGAAGGTGAAGAGCAATCCAGATCTCTATACACTTCTTGAACCCCTATCCTTCTGGTATTTCCCTGTGCTTCCTATGCTGACTCATCATCTCAGTGGTCCTCCTTGTTCATCTTTATGCCAGCATTTTTCTATTGTTATATTCTTGGAGCATTATCTGAACTACTGACTGGGTCTTTACGATTGATGAGGTACCATCAGCCGTTTCAGTTTTTATCAAGGGAGCAGATGTGAGGGGGAGTTGAGTTCTGGCATGTATTTGGGAGGTGTTTGTTTTGACTGTCTGATGGCTGCATACCAGCCTGAGGGAGTCACAAATGTCACTGGTGTGCGATGGTATAATTTTCCCGCTGCTCCAGAGAGTCTTCTGTGTTAATCTCCTGGCATGTCTGGCAACTTTCAAAATAGAAGTAAAAAGGCAATTCCTTGGAGCAGTGAAAAAAGATTCAAAGTCTCCATTTGTCTTTGTAAAGGACAGAGAAAATTGCTAGCGTGCAGTTGGCCATTTTCATTATTGAGAACATAGAGCAGCTCAGTTTTCACCAGGGCTAATTGATTTTCACAGCTGGTGCAGGAGAGTCTAAGAAAGATATGAGACTTGAAAAGTCCCTTTGTGCAGACTCTGAAGTTCACGAGTTCTGCAGGGACTTCAAATTTGGGCTTCAATAAGAGATGCTGAAATCATCTGAAATAACTTTGGGTACCAGCTGGAAAAGAATCACTTGTTTCCGTAGGCATGGTGTGAGTAGATTTTGGCCTGCCATATGGCACCACAACAAATTCATCATTTTCCTTCTTACATGAAGTATCAGTATGTTAAATTGCACAAACCTGATTTTCACCCCTGGTACCAAATAATTACCCCACCTAATATGACATGTTAGAAGATGTTGATGTCTATCTTTCCTTTGCTTTATGGTTGACAGAGGACACTATCTACTAATGATAAGTAGTCTATATCATTATCTATATTATCTATATTATTATCTATAATGATAAGTAGACTACTTATCATTAGTATTCCTTATTATGAAAAGATGTAAAGACAGTAGCAATCTGAGGCAGGGCTCCCATGTAGGAGCACAAAGCAGGGATGTAGATATTAGTACTGAGATGGAACGGGAGGATTTGGTCACAGGGAATTATGTCAGAGTCCCAGTGGAATCAGCATGCTTATGGAGAGAGGCACCACAGTACAGTAAAAGGCATAGACATTGGATCAGATAATTCTGGCTTCCAAGCCAGATGCTGCCACTGGGAAGTAAAGGGATCTTGGATGAGTTAAATTTCCTTATTGTAATGTTGTGACATCTAAAGTGTATGTAAAAGTGTCAGCATGTCATGGCACTTCATGTTCTCTTCTTCCCGTCTTGCATTGGTGAAAATTAGTTTCAAGGTCAGAGTCTTGCTGAGCAAAGTATACTGATGTTGAGTCTGGAATCACAGTGCAAACTTTTTGTATTTTCAACAATAGCAGAACAGGATATTCTGCTGTTCTATATTTTGGGATGTGAAAGGAGGGCTATTTTATTTAAAGAATATCTATGAAACACATGAAGTTAAAGTAAAATAAATCATTAAATCCAATAAAGACTATTACAGGAAGCAACAACCAGCAAATATTTGGGTGAGGTAGACTTAGATAAAGCCCAGGGAACTAGGTACTCTTTACTTAACTTATTCTGATTCTCTATTAAAAAAAAAATTATGACAAGTACTTAGGACAAAAACAAATCAACTGTTTCTAGTGACATATGAACATTGCATATTATTTACCTCATAAAGAAAACAAGCTTAGTTTTATGATGTTTTATTAGATGACCATATTCATAATATAACCTAGACACTGGACTTCTAAAATTTATGGGTATATTTGCACAGTAGGAACTTTATAGAATTGCTCGGCAGTCAGACTTTTTAAATATTAATTGTGATTCCTACATTATTGATGTACAGATGTGCTTGTTTAGCATTATAAGATTTAAAATGCTCCCTTACTTTGGTGTCCTTTTTTAAATTCAGCATTTCTATTATCCTCTTAAAAAATACTTTGATAATTCAGGAAAAAATTGCAGATTCCCAGGCAAGATGGCTGAATAGGAACAGCTCTGGTCTGCAGCTCCCAGTGAGACCAACAGAGAAGGTGGGTGATTTCTGCATTTCCAACTGAGAAACCCGGTTCATCTCGTTGGGACTGGTTGCACAGTGGGTGCAGCCTATGGAGGGCCAGTGTAGGGCATTGCCTCACCCAGGAAGTGCAAGGGGTCAGGGAACTCCCTACCCTAGCAATAAAAAATGATAGATGCAATAAAAAATGATAAAGGGGGTATCACCACCAATCCCACAGAAATATAAACTACTGGCAGAGAATACTATAAACACCTCTACGTAAACAAACTAGAAAATCTAGAAGAAATTGATAACTTCCTGGACACGTACACTGTCCCAAGACTAAACCAAGATAAAGTTGAATCCCTAAATAGACCAATATCAAGTTCTGAAATTGAGGCAGAAATTAATAGCCTACCAAAAAGAGTCCAGGACCAGATGGATTCAGAGCTGAATTTTACCAGAGGTACAAAGAGGAGCTGGTACCATTCCTTCTGAAACTATTTCAAATAATAGATAAAGAAGAAATCCTCCCTAACTCATTTTATGAGGCCAGCATCATCCTGATATCAAAACCCAACAGAGACACAACGACAAAAAAATTTCAGTCTAATATCCTTGATGAACATTGATGTGAAAATCCTCAATAAAATAATGGCAAACTGAATCCAGCAGCACATCAGAAAGCTTATCCACCACAATCAAGTCAGCTTCATCCCTGGGATGTAAGGCTAGTTTAACATACGCAAATCAAACGTAATTTATCACATAAACAGAACCAATGATAAAAAACATGATTGTCTCAATAGATGCAGAGTAGGCCTTTGACAAAATTCAACAGCCCTTCATGCTAAAACTCTCAATAAACCAGATATTGATGGAACGTTATCTCAAAATAATAAGAGCTATATGACAGACCCACAGCCAATATCATACTGAAAGGGCAAACACTGGAAGCATTCCCTTTGAAAACTGGCACAAGACAAGGATGCCGTTTCTCACCACTCCTATTCAACATAGTATTGGAAGTTTTGTCCAGGGCAATCAGGCAAGAAAAAGAAATAAAGGGTATTCAATTAAGAAAAGAGGAAGTCAAATTGTCTCTGTTTGCAGATGACATGATTGTATATTTAGAAAACACCATCGTCTCAGTCCAAAATTTCCTTAAGCTGATAAGCAACTTCAGCAAAGTCTCAGGATACAAAATCAATGTGCAAAAATCACAGGCATTCCTATACACCAATAAAAGACAAACAGACAGTCAAATCATGAGTGAACTCCCATCAGAATTGCCATGAAGAGAATAAAATAGCTAGAGTACCACTTACAAGGGATGTGAAAGACCTCTTAAAGGAGAACTACAAACCACTGCTCAAGGAAAGGAGAGGGGAAACAAATGAATGGAAAAACATTCCATATGGATGAATAGGAAGAATCAACATTGTGAAAATGGCCATACTACCTAAAGTTATTTATAGATTCTATGCTATTCCCATCAAGCTACCATTGACTTTCTTCACATAATTGGAAAATACAACTTTAAATTTCATATGGAACCAAAAAAGAAAAAAAAGAACCCACATAGCCAAGGCAATTCTAAGCAAAAGAACAAAGCTGGAGGCATCACACTACCTGACTTCAAACTATACTTCAAGGCTTTAGTAACAAAAACAGCATGGTACTGTACCAAAACAGATATATAGACCAATGGAACAGAACAGAGACTTCATAAATAATGTCACACATCTACAACCATCTGATCTTTGACAAATCTGACAAAAACAAGCAATGGGGAAAATTTTTTAAAATTTAAAATTTATTATTATTATTATTATTATTATTATTTGTGTGTGTGTGTGTTCCAATAAAACTTTATTCACAAAAACAGAGCAGGAGGTCCAATGTGACTCTCAAGCTCTGGTTCTCCAATCCCTGATGTACAGTATATTTTATAAAGGAAAATCAGGATAAATGTTATACCCTTTCTTTTTGTTTATACTTTTAAAAATAGTGAATTAGTCCCTTGATATTTTCTTTCTTTTTTTTTTTTATTGCATTTTAGGTTTTGGGGTACATGTGAAAAACATGCAAGATTGTTGCATAGGTGCATACGTGGCAGTGTGATTTGCTACCTTCCTCCCCTTCACCTATATGTGGCATTTCTCCCCATGCTATCTCTCCCCAACTCCCCACCCCCCACCCCCCCACTCCCCCCCAACAGACCCCAGTATATAGTGCTCCCCTCCCTGTGTCCATGTGTTCCCATTGTTCAACACCCGTCTATGAATGAGAACATGCGATGTTTGATTTTGTGTTCTTGTGTCAGTTTGCTGAGAATGATGGTTTCAGGTTCATCCATGTCCCTACAAAGGACACGAACTCATCGTTTTTGATGGCTGCATAATATTCCACGGTGTATATGTGCCATATTTTTCCTGTCCAGAGTCTTTAATCCATCTGGAGTTAATTTTAGTGTAAGGTGTCAGGAAGGGGTCCAGTTTCTGCTTTCTGCATATGGCTAGCCAGTTTTCCCAACACCATATTATTATTATTTTTTTTGAGACAGAGTTTCGCTCTTGTTACCCAGGCTGGAGTGCAATGGCGCTATCTCGGCTCACCACAACTTCCGCCTCCTGGGTTCAGGCACTTCTCCTGCCTCAGCCTCCTGAGTAGCTGGGATTACAGGCACGCACCACTATGCCCAGCTAATTTTTTGTATTTTTAGTAGAGATGAGGTTTCACCATGTTGACGAGGATGGTCTCGATCTCTTGACCTCATGATCCACCTGCTTTGGCCTCCCAAAGTGCTGGGACTACAGGCTTGAGCCACCGGACCCAGCCTAAAAAATTTAAAATTTTAAAAATTTTAAATTTTAGGAATTTAATTTTCCTTTTTAATTTTCCTTAAAAATAGGAAGGAATTCCCTATTTAATAAATGGTGTTGGAAAACTGGCTAGCTATATGTAGAAAGCTGAAACTGGACCCCTTCCTTAAACTTGGTACAAAAGTTAACTCAAGATGGATTAAAGACTTAAATGTAAGACCTAAAACCCTAAAAACTCTACAAGAAAATCTAGGCAATATTTTTCAGGACATAGGCATGACAAAGACTTCCTAACTAAAACACCAAAAGCAATTGCAAAAAAAGCCAAAATCGACTAATGGGATCTATTTAAACTAAAGAGCTTCTGCACACCAAAAAAAAAAAACAAAAACAAAAACAACAATAACAAAAAACCTATCACCAGAGTGAACAGGCAACCTACAGAATGGGAGAAAATTTTTGCAATCTATCCATCTGACAAAGGGCTAATATCCAGAATCTACAAAGAACTTAAACAAATGTACAAGAAAAAAAAAAAAAACATCAAAAAGTGGGTGAATGATATCAACAAACACTTCACAAAAGGAGACATTTATGTGGTCAACAAACATATGTAAAAAAGCTCATCATCATCAGTGATTAGAGAAATGCAAATCAAAACCACAATGAGATACCATCTCACACCACTTAGAATGGTGCTCGTTAAAAAGTTAGGAAACAACAGATGCTGGAGAGGATGTGGAGAAATAGTAACACTTTTACACTGTTTGTGGGAGTGTGAATTAGTTCAAACCATTGTGGAAAGCAATGTGGTGATTCCTCAAGGATCTAGAACTGGTAATATCATTTAACAAAACAATTTTATTACTAGATATATACCCAAAAGATTATAAATCATTCTACTATAAAGACACATGCACATGGCACTGTTCACAGTGTGGCACTACTCACAATAACGAAGACTTGGAACCAACCAAAATGCCATCAGTGATAAACTGGATAAAGAAAATGTGGCACATATATGCTATGGATTATTATGCAGCTGTAAAAAAAAAAGGATGAGTTCATGAGTTCATGTCCTTTACAGGGGCGTGGATGAAGCTGGAAACCATCATTCGCAGCAAACTAATGAAAGAACAGAAAACCAAACACCATATGTTCTCACTCATAAGTGGGAGTTGAACAATGAGGACACATGGACACAGGGAGGGGAATATCATACACTGGGGCCTGTAGAGGGGTGGGAGGCTAGGGGAGGGATGGCATTAGGAGAAATACGTAATGTAGATGGAGCGTTGATTGGTACACATTCTGCACATATACCCCAGAACTTAAATTAAAAAAAAATTTTTTTAAGTCAGGAAACAGATGCTGTAGATGATGTGGAGAAGTAGTAATGCTTTTACACTGTTGGTGGGAGTGTAAATTAGTTCAACTATTCTGGAAGACAGTGTGGTGATTTCTCAGGGATCTAGAACTAGAAATACTATTTGACCCAGCAATCCCATTCCTGAGTATATATCCAAAGGATTATAAATCATTCTACTGTAAAGACACATGCACATGTATGCTTATTGCAGCACTGTTCACAATAGCAAAGACTTGGAGCCAACCCAAGTGCCCACCAATGTTAGACTGGAAAAGGAAAATGTAGCACGTATACATCATGGAATATTATGCAGACATAAAAAAAAAACGAATTCATGTCCTTTACAGGGACATAGATGAAGCTGGAAACCATCATTCTCAGCAAACAGTAGCAGAAAGCCAAATATGGCATGTTCTCACTCATAAGTAGGAGTTGAACAATGAGAATATATGGGCACAGGGAGGGGAACAACAGACACCAGGGCCTGTCGGAGGTTGGGGGTCAAGGGAAGGTATACCATTAGGATAAATATCTAATGTAGATGATGTGTTGATGGATGCAGTAAACCACCATGGCACATGTATACCTATGTAACAAACCTGCATGTTCTATACATGTATCCCAGAACTTAAAGTATAATAAAAAATAGAAAAAAAATGCATATTAAATTTGGATATATTGTGCTGTTATTGCTTCTTAGAGTGAATTGTCAAGTGAAAGCCTTCAAAATAGTATAGTGTACCAAAAATTTGTAACAATTGCATTTTTTATCCATCTATTATAATCTTTTTGATTTTTTGGTATAGTTTGATTTATCACTTTTGATTTTCTTTATTCACAATTAAATTCTTAATATAAGAATCACTAACATGTTATATATAAATGATTTAAAAGTTAAACTGCTTAATTTATTCAAGATACCACTTTGATATTTCTAAGTATAAACTCAAATACTGTCACTTCCATTTGGCTTTTAAAAAAAGAATATTGATATAGTTTGGATCTGTGCCCTCATGAAATCTCACGTTGAATGGTAATCCCCAGGGTTGGAGGTGAGGACTGGTGGGAGGTGATTGGATCATGCTAGTGTATTTCTCATGAATGATTTAGCACCATCCCTTTAGTGCTATTCTTGTGATAGTGAGAGAGTTCATTCAACATATGTTTGTTTAACAGTGTGTGGTACCTCCTCCCTCTTTGCTCTTGATCCTGCTTGTACCATGTAATATGCCTGCTCCTCTTTTGCTTTCTTCATAATTATAGCTTTCTGAGGTCTCCCCAGAAACCAAGCAAATGTCAGCAACATACATCCTATAAAGCCTGCAGAATTAATAAATTACCCCATCTTCTCTTTATAAATTACCCCATCTCAGATATTCCTTTATATCAATGCAGGAATGGCCTAACACAAACATATACTTGATAAACAGCCAAAAGTAAAAACCCAAATCAGACCTATTCAGATTATGTGATTAGACTCTCTAATCTTAATGGTAAATATCTGAATTAGTAAGTTAATACAATTTGTCAGTGTAAATATTTTTTGAAATGCATAGAAATCTATCCTTGAGGTGCTGGTAATTATACTCATTTCACTATGGAAATATTCATTTGATTTTATAATTTAGTCAACTTATTTTTTCATCCCTTTTTTAAAGAAATGTGTATATTTTAAATAGAAAATATATGAAGATAATACGTTCTTGACTTTTTCTTTTTGATAAATGCCAAGCCCATTGGAAATGCTTTAGGCTGAAAATTCTTGGGTCAGATGCATTCTATAGTACATTTGCAATCTGTCACTCCTTATCTTTTGAAAGCAGGAAACAAAATGGTTTCTGGACGTGAATAGGATTGCAACCTACCTAATGACTGGTCGAGATTTTAGCCTGAATCTCAGCTCAAATGTTTCCCACTGGGAGTGGGTACTTCTGGAGGAAAGCATGTACATCCTATTAATGAACCAAATATCTTTTAACAATCGCAAACCTAGCTCTTTAAAGATCCCTGAATAAACTCTTTAAAGATCCCTGAATAAACTCCTGACTGAAAATCCTGGTCATTGTACATTTACAATATTTATTAACAAATTTCAAAAACAATACAAGCTAATTAAATTATATGTCTCTCCCATTACAATTCTTAAACTGTTGCCCATAGCAATATGATTTACAATGAGCATTTTCATTCTATGATGTTTATATTCAGATCAAGATGCCAGATTTGAAGAGGCTTTCACAAGCAATTATCATGTTTGTTTGTTTTAAATTTATCCTCACTGTTTTGACTTTTTTTGACCTGAAACAGAGTTGTAAGAGATTTTAACTAACAAAACAATAATGGGAGACACCAACTTTTTTTTTTCCCACTGACATTTACTTTCTGCTTATTTGTTTATTCATTTATTCAATAAATACATGTTGAGTGCCTGCCATGTTCTAGGTAGCAAACAGAATTAAGTTACTTATCTGGTTACTTGCTTTCTTAAGGAGGCCTTACAGACAAAAAATATTACAAATCATATATAAGTAAATTATTTTGTTATAAGTGGATAATTATTATTAATGATAAAAGAGAAAGTAGAGCAGAGTAAAGAATATCAAGAGTGGTTGGCTAGTGAAGGAGGGAGAGGTGACATTATTCAATAATATGGTCAGAGCAGGAATTTAAAAAAGTGTATATGAGGAAATTTGCCAAGCAAATATGTGGCAGAATTGAGTCCCAGGATAAGAGAGAACTAAGTGCAGAATCCCTAAGGCTAAATCTGCCTTTAACTTTCATTAACTTTCGTTAATTTACTCCATAATCATTCACCGTCTACCTAAGAGATTGTAATTCTGTACAATTGACCTCAAGAAAAGGAAGGGCATTTTATAAAGATAGAGTAAAATGTTTAATTCCAGATACTAAAAAAGTTAGAAAATATGAAAAAGGCAGAGTGACATTGAGGTAAGATAACTGAACTGATAATGATATAAACATATGTAGAAGCTACTCTTTCCTACTGACTGAAAGATTTTCATGTGGCCTCAGTCCTCTGAAACTCCTATCAGTAAAATAAGGAGTTGAAGAAAATCATGTTCACGATATCTCATTTCACTGCTATATTCCTCAGTATCTAAGAAAATAAAAATTTTTGAAATGAAATGTAGATTGATCTGTTGTGTAAGATCCTTCATAATTTGGCCCCAAACCAATTTTATTTATTCTATTAAAAAAATCCCCAAAATCTTCACATAATTTTCTCCCTGGTGTCCCCTTAGGCAATAAATTTAAACTTTTACTTTGTTTTTTCTCTTCTGTAAAATAGACATGATGTTGATAATATTACCCACTTCAAAGAGTTTTTAGAAGATTTAAATATTAATAATGATGTATTCCATTTACATTCTTAAAAATGTTTCTGGTGCCTAGTCAATGTTATGTACACTTTGACTGTCAATACTCTTTGCATTTCTTTGTAACTCTTCTAGAAAAATCATTAAGTAAGTGTTTGAGGGTGGTGTTCCTATCTCTTCTATTCAACTGTTATTCACAATTTGAAGCCAGTTTCTCTATCAGGATTACATGATATAAGCCCTTGAAAGAAGCAGAGAGTCAATCTTGTGAGGAGGCAAATAGTATACATGGATACATCAGTCAGAAACCCACTGACATATCAGTTCACGACTGTGTTGTGTAATAAAGCCCAGTGCATCTATCCATTCATCCCACAAAGGTTCAGATAATAGGAGTTATCAAGACTATGACTAATACAGAGATTGATGATGCTGAAACAGAGGTAGTGTTAAGTCATTCATCTTTTTACTTTCAGAGTAAATATTCCCAAATGCTCCTTGTCATATCATTGTTAAGACCACCTTAATTGAGTGTTATTCTACAGTATTCAAGTCTTTATTTAACAATTAAAGTCTTACCTCAACCTCTCACTATGTTTCCACTTGCTAATATATAGTCTGTTGTGGTAAGAAAACCCAAGAAACTGTGTGGGAAAAGGGCTGAGCATCAGAATTGTACTAGGTTCAGTTGGCCACATTACATCATTATGACAAAGCTCTACGAAAAAGGTGCAGACAATAAGTATTTTTGAAATAAAATGTAAATTGATATGTTATTTAAGATCCTTCATAATCTGGCCTCAATCCAATTTTATTTATTCTAACAAACACCCTGGATCCCAAAATAATCTTTCCACAATTTTCTTTCTTATGTTCTCTTAGGCACCATTCCTTAGTGCCATTCTAGTTCTTATTTTAAAAGGCCCAGCTGTGGAAATGTGAGGAATAAGACAATTCTTTCTCAAAGAAAGTCCTATATCTTTCCTGATCCTACAAAGCAAAACACCAACATACTAACCTA
Organism: Aotus nancymaae; assembly: GCF_030222135.1. Classification (NCBI taxonomy): domain Eukaryota; kingdom Metazoa; phylum Chordata; class Mammalia; order Primates; family Aotidae; genus Aotus; species Aotus nancymaae. Next base: position 68,213,345 of record NW_026988422.1, on the reverse strand, counting down.
ATACTCACCTAATACTCAGTGAAAAACACTGGGTTGTGACTTTGTAACTAACCAGTCATTCAACATCTACTTATTAAAAACAACACACATTCAGCCTTATGTATGCTCATTGGGAGAGGGAAAACTAATGTGTTTATTTTTTCTCCATTTACTAATACCACAACACATTTTAAAATGTAATGTATACAGCTTATGAGAAACATAGATTTAGGAAAATGAGGAAATGAGGATAAAAAATGAAGGAAAAACAGTTGGTAAGAATAATAAAATCATGTTATATAGCTCTTAACAGAAACTGGTGATGAACCGCTAATTCAATTTTTCTAGCAGCCAGAAGAGCAAACAGCCAGAGAAAAGAAAACTTGGAGATGTCATGGTAACCATAGCTGTGAAGACAAAACTGAGAACATGATTACATGATTGCTTTTCATGGGATGATCTGCCCCATGAGGGCAACCATTTTATTGACTTCTGTAGTCCCAGTCCCAAACATCATATTTGTTGCGTGCAAGTAGGCACTCAATAAGTGCATATTGAATTAGCATGTGATTATTTTAAAATTTGAAACACTTCACATCAAATCAAATTTATTATGTCTTTAAAGTAAAAAAATCTGTAAAAGAAAATCAAGTAGTATGTAATCAGAACTCTCTCAAAACATCAGTTATACATCTTTAGCATTGTTGCTTCTGTCACAAAATGAATATTTGCATAAGTGACAGAAGATTAATAAAATGGTATTAATTGAACTGTAGAGCTTTAGATTTATTATGTATAAGATTTTAAGGAAATATCTCATCTCAAAGACCGTCATGTCTTAACCTGAGTCTTATAACTAGTGATTTTGGGTGAATGACATTTTTATTTCTAATAGATGAGACTTACTCTTCTTAACTTCTTCTAAGTCATATCAAAATAATTTGAATTCCACTAATGCTAATGAGGGTCCAGGAACAAATCTTGTTCAATTTTGTTATTAGAATATAACATTCTTTTTCTTTTTATTTTTTTTTTCTGAGATGGAATTTCACTCTGGTTGCCCAGTCTGGAATACAATGATGTGATCTCAGCTCCCAGCAACCTCCACCTCCCAGGTTCAAGCAATTCTTGTAATTAACCAGTCATTCAACATCTGTTTATTAAAAACAACACGCATTCAGCCTTATGTGTGTTGGTGCATGCGTCAGCCTTCTGAGTAGCTGGCATTACAGGCATGCACCACCATGCCAAGCTATTTTTGTATCTTTAGTAAAGACAGGGTTTCTTCATGTTGGTCAGGCTGGTCTTGAACTCTCAACCTAAGGTGATCCACCCTCCTCGGACTCCCAAAGCACTCGGCCTAGAATATAACATTCTAATAATTGTGTTTAATTTGAAAAATATCATTCATCACCTTCTTACTTTCTCTGATGAACCTAATGTCAGCAAAGTAATATCTCTTCAAACACTCTATATGAAGGTTACAGAATTTTCTAGAGCCTACCATTCTATTCTCCTTTTATCCTGGAAATAGTTGGATAGATACATCTTGCCAGTTTGATGATTTATATTAAAGCTCATTAAGAAATCCAGAAATGGCCAAAATCACACTACTACAATATAGGTAAGCTTACAGAAACTCAACATCCAAATCCCCTGCCAATAGACCTCCAATGAGGGTCCTTTTATTCTAAGTAGAGTTAACTGGGCATTGCTGGGTTACTTAAAACTTCCTCTTTTGGATGAATATAGGGATGCTGGCATCTGGAATGCATTATAAAAGTTCACACAACAAGCATACTGGAGAGAGGCAAAGAGGCCTCTGCCTACCTCTTTCCTGCTTTCACTGACCAAATGTCTGAGAATGTTGATCTTCTGGGGAAAAAAAATCTGATCAAGACCTACTCACTAAAATTGATAAAATGCTCCATTACCTCAGGATCAAAAAGAAGTCAAGACAAAATTATACCTAAGGGGACCAGGAGAGCCCATCGAAGCCCATCAACAGGCAGACAAGTGACAGACCAGGAAGCAATTGCAGAGCCATCAACCTAACGGCCTGTGAAATCTACCCCGGACCCATGCTCTGCCACCCGGAGAATAGCATCTCTAGATGAAAGCACCTGGGACCTGTCAGTCACCCAGGCCCAGAGAATTAAGAGTTATATTATAATTGTCTCCATTTCATAGCCTTAGTTTCCAATGAACTGGAAAAGTACTAGTCTCAAAAACAATTTGCTTTTTGAAGGACTCCTGCACAGAAACATTGTTGTAACTTTTTATTGTTGTTAAGATGAAAATGCAGAACAAATTGTATTGAATCTTACTAACAAGAATATGTTTTATTTTTAATGATCATTTCAACAATGTTATCCAAATGATTGTCCTCATATTACTAGACAATTATACCACTGTATACACAGTTGGTTTTTACAATACTTTCCTGATTTAACAATACATTTGGTTTAAATCATAAACTGGCAATTCAACAACCTTTGAATCTTAAAGAATAGTAGGTATTTGACATATTGAAAAAGTTCAAGATTATTAAAGAGCAAAACAGTTCATTTTGTTTTTGTTGGTGATGTGTTTCTCCACCACACATTGTTAATTTGTTGTAAATGCTTTCATTTTTAAGTGTCTTTATTCTAACAGTGACATATCTGATGACAGATCTTCAAAACAAATAGCACAATTTATTAAGATATTAACAAGTTCATCATTAAACAAATCCTCTTTTAATAAGGATGGAAGTCATCCCCAGGATAGAGGTCTAAACAACTAAGTTATGAATATGATACAACGTGGCAAATTTGTACCATGGAAGTTGCCCTTCATAGAGAATAAGGCTGTTGGAACTGTCGGGGATGACAGGGAGGCATTTAATTAGTGATAAATTATAGCTTACAATTCCATAGCACTTCACACCTAGAAAATATTTTCCCATTTTCTATTAGAATGTCACAATAACTCTATGAGATAGATAAGCATGCTTTTATTATCTTCATATCTAGGTACTTTCTTTACATGCAAACTCTAGTTCATAGGAATAAGAGACATTAACTTTGAGCACAATCACATCACACTACTAGTCAGTAGTGAGTCTGGGGTTTGTGTCAGGCTGTGTTGTTCCAAAGTCTCAGTTTTGTTTTGTTGTTGTTGTTGTTTTAGTAAACCTTATTAAGTACAGCAGAGTTACCACTGTTGCCACCCAGTAGGCAATTGTCTATTGCCTGATATGTTTGCATAACTTTCTCATCAAAAGCTTAGCTATTGCTACTGTTTACGAGCTTTACATAGCTATGTTAAATATTTAAACTGTAATCTAGTCTACTTTATTATTTTTTTTTTTTTTTGAGATGGAGTTTCGCTCTTGTTACCCAGGCTGGAGTGCAATGGCACGATCTCGGCTCACCGCAACCTCTGCCTCCTGGGTTCAGGCAATTCTCCTGCCTCAGCCTCCTGAGTAGCTGGGATTACAGGCACGCGCCACTATGCCCAGCTAATTTTTTGTATTTTTAGTAGAGACGGGGTTTCACCATGTTGACCAGGATGGTCTCGATCTCTTGACCTCGTGATCCACCCACCTTGGACTCCCAAAGTGCTGGAATTACAGGTGTGAGCCACCGCTCCTGGCCTTCTACTCTGGGTTTTATGCCTCAGGTGATGCTTGGACCACTAGGCTGAGGTATCACAGTACATTCTTTTATTATTATTTTTTTTTTTTAGGAGGGATGAGTACAGAACAAGGCTGTTCTAGACAGTTCTTCCTTTACTTAGAATGTTGCATTTTCAGTGCCTTCTGCCTGAAAATTGCAAGAAAGAGTGTATGGGCGACCAAAATATACCACCAAATATGAACAGTTGTTGTTGAGCTGAAGGCATTTAAGAAACAGCAAACACCGAAAAACCTCATCCTTCCCCTATTTGCTAAGATCAGGAAATAGATTTAAACAGACAAAAGATATCCTGCCCTTCTTTTAACTGGAAGAACAAAAATTAACCACTGAAGACAACTTTAGACACATCATCTGAAGATGATACCAGAAAAATCTACTTAATAAACTTGTGAACATGGTGAAACTCCATCTCTACTAAAAAGGCAAAAATCAGCTGGACGTTGTAGTGTACGCTTGTAGTCCCAGCTACTTGGGAGGCTGAGGCAGGAGAATCTCTGGAACTTGGGAGGCGGAGGTTGCAGTGAGCCGAGATGGCCCCACTGCACTCCAGCCTGGGCTGCAGAGTGAGACTCCAACTCAAATATAAAAAAGGCAGCTTAAAGTGCACTCTTGGTACAGGTGAAGTTTTTCTTCAAGGATTTGTCACCTCTCTTTTTTTGTGTCCTAGACAAATTTTAGTATTAGCCAAGTTTGCCTTTCATATATCTTTATCTTCTTTCCTGACACATGTACAATGTAATAACTCCACTAACTCTGCCTTTGTTCTCAAAGGTGGCAGAATGATTATGCTACCATTATACTGGTGTTCCAAAGTACAAAAATCCCTTGAATTCTTCCTGAGTTCAGCCAGCTGACATTTCCTGACTCTAGTCACACACAAACATGATTTAACTGTCTTGTGTTTTGCTTTCTCAAATCCTATTGTCCTCACTTCATTATCCATTTATTCTCAGTCTGGATGAAAATTTCTTAAACTACATCTTTATAGCAGCATTTTCCATATACACTTTTTTCCCTCAATTAATATTTATCATGTTTTTCTGATGTATGGTATAGGTTGGTTGTATCTACAAATAATATAAAAAATACTCACTGAGTCTTGAGAAGTATGTAAATCAAGCATAAGTAACATTGCTTGGGTGGTAGGAGAAGAGGGAAAAGGAAGAGGAGGCTGAGAACACTGAAACCCTATACCTCAAATAATGAATGGAGGATTTCCTCTCTTCTACAGAACCACCCTTTCTCTCACACCTTATTTCCTTGCAGCTAATAAACCCTAATGAGATGGCAGTGCTTGTGCAAGTCTGTGTTATACAGCTGTTCTTTCTCACTTTGACTTCTCCAGTTACTGACTTACCTCTCTCATTAAGTGTGCTCACTCTACCCCTCCTCACATCACGTTTTGTCATTCATTCTTATCCCTATGATACACCTTTGTCTCTCTCTCTCTCTCTACTTCTCTCGCTCTCACCCAAAGATAAAGCAAGCAGAACATGTGAACTCCATTCTTATCACCTGAGAAAAGACTGCCACATGAATAATTGATAGATAGATAGATAGATAGATAGATAGATAGATAGATAGATAGACAGACAGACAGACAGACTAAGAGATTGTCATAATCCTTAAGTTTGAAATGCTTAGCCAGAAAGTTAATAGCTGGAGCACAGCACGGGACCTATTGACCCTATTGAATTCTAAGAATGGTATTATAATTTCAGGATTTTTTTCTTTCTTTTTTCCTACAACATGAAAATAGTTGGTATAACTGCTTTGAAAAATAATGATGTCTTCTTAGAGGTGTTCTCTTTGAACATCCAGATTTACAAAACTGTTCCTGTCTCATGGAAACTTCTGGCAGCTTTTTTGATAAAAAGAAAAAAAAAAGTACAATGTGAAACTTCCTCAACCAAAGGCAGAACAGTGACTTTAGGTCTCTACTTTGAGATGTTTTCTAAAGAATAGCAAGACCTGGGAGAAATTTAATATAGACCCATAATTTGCAACAACATTTTTGCTAGTTTGAAACCATAAGGTTCAAAATAACAGGAAACAGCATACTGCTATCTAAGTTTTAAAACTCTTATTTAATTAGAATTTAATCCATCTGTTTATAATTCATTGACTCTGTACTCTTCAAAATATTGTTTGCTGAGGGTGATAGTGAATCCAAAAAGACTTCAAAGCCGTTTTTTTAAACTAGAAATTTAAGGGTTGCCAAGAATAAAAACATTCTACACCACACAAATTCTTATTTTGCTCTCAGCTAGAACTTCGGAAGGTGTAATTCTGCTCTAAGAATGCCATAACCAATGCATTTATTCAGGCTGCTTTCCCTGTGTGGTTGATGGCATTGTTTATGTGGATTAGAAAACTTTCTTCTTTCCAGTAAGTATAACCCAAAAGGAGTAAAATGCAATTTCATCACTTTTAACGTTTTGAAGATGGAATTAGGTCTGGCCTTTCTTAGTGGACAGAATTTATTTTGTTCTCCCTTCAAAGAAAACATTTGGCAGGAGCTAACATACAGAAAAGACAAAAAAGACAGACATTAAACACTACAAGATATGAACTGAATGGTTAGAAGGTAATTTGCAGATCTTGCTGACAAGAGATACACATGATAGTGGGAAACAGCAGAGAGGTTTTAGATTAGCTGTATGATGAAGGAGATGTTCTCAGAGGATAGTAGAAAGGGCTTTGCAAGTGTTTTCCCCCTTTTCCAAAGTATAATCAGATTGGAGTCCTTGGACAATGGTTCTCAAAGTTCAGGGAACTGATGATCTCAGGGTATCCTGTTGTTTTCTGATGCAAGAACATCTAATGATCATGAAACTGAAGAAAACATTTGTCAATTTGAATGATGCACAAATCAGGATGGGAGAATACATTTATATTAAAAATACATAATTAGATCTTACTTCTGATCCTTTCATAGAGCGTTACTTAAGGATCATCTATACTTTGAGAATTTTTGCTTCCTAATCTTAAATCAGCCCTTACTCAGTGGCAACAAAAGATTCTGTTTCCCTAAAGATAATTAGTCCAGGTAGACTTCAGTACTTAAGACCTTGGCAATGTTGAAATTACTTTAGACAATTACAATAAATTTCTTGTCCATATAGTATTTCCTGAAAGCTACAGTGATCTCAGATAAATAAGAATTTAATTTTGTCTAAATCACAATCTTCATTACAATGAACAATGTCCGGGCATCAGCCCTTGCTCTTATCAAATTAAATTTTACATGATAATCGGGTTATTTTCCTATTTATAACAGCTTTTTTGAGATATAACTTACCTATCATAAAATTCATTGTTTTAAAGTTACATTTTAATGTCTTTTAGTATATTAACAGTGTTCTGCAATGATAACCATTATGAAATTTTAAAATATTTTCATCATCCTCAAAAGAAACATCATAATCATTAGTAGTCACTCCCCATTTCCTTTTTCCTCCAAGCTCTAGTAACCACTAATCTACTTTCTGACTTTATCTATTTGCCCATTTTGGATTTTTAACTTAAATAGAATCATATAATATGTGGTCTGCTGTGATTAGCTTTTTTCTTTAGCTTAATGTTTTCAGTTGATCTATGTGGTAGCTTGTAGCACTTCACTCCTTTCTATTACTGAATATTACTCTGTTGCATAGAAATAGCACATTTTGTTTAGCTATTCATTAGATGGGTATTTAGGTTGTTTTTACTTTTTGGCTATTATGAATAATGCTGCTATGAACACTTGTATACAAGTTTTTGTGTGAATATTCTTTTTCATTTCTCTAGGGTAGCAATTTAGGAGAAAAATTGCTGGGTAATGTAGTAACTATATGTTCAGTATGTTGAGGAGCTGCCAAACTATTTTCTGAAGAGATTGCACCACTTTCCATCAGCAATATGAGAGTTCTAATCTCTTCGCATTCATGTGGCACTTGTTAGTATCCCATTTTTTAATTACAGCCACTCCAGTGGATGTGAAGTGGGATCTTATTGTAGTTTTAGTTTTTATTTCCTAATAACTAATTATTTTAAGCATCTCTTGATGTGCTTATTGTCATTTGTTTATCTTCTTTGAAGAAATATCTATTTAAATTATTGTCTGTTTTTTAAATTGTATATTTGTCTTCTCATTGTGTAGTAGAAACTATTTATATTTTCTTGATAATAGAAAATAATAATATAGATGATTTCAAATATTTTCTCTCACCCTGTGTGTTCTTTTCAATTTGTTTTTCTGACAGTGTGCTTTGAAACACAAAAGTTTTAATTTTGATAGGGCCAAATTTGTAAATTATTTTCTTTTCTTGCTATGATTTTGGATTCATATGAACTAAAGCATTGCCTTAATCAAGGTCATAAGGATTTACTCCTATGTTTGCTTTTAAGATTATTCATATAGTATTAGCTCTTACAGTTAGGTCTACAATTTTTTTAAATTAATTTTTGTCTACCATATAAAGGAGAAGTATAACCTCATTCCTTTTCATGTGGCTGTCTAGTTGTATAGCATTATTTGTTAGTAAGACCATGTTAAGAGATACAACATACAAAATATCTGGGACACAGTTATAGCCAAGTTAAAAAGGAAGTTTATGGTGCTACATGCCCACATCAAAAAGTTAGAAAAATCTCAAATTACCAACCTGACACCACACCTAGAGGAACTAGAAAAACAAGAGCAAATCAACCCTGAAGCTAGAAAAAGACAAGAAATAATCAAATCAGAACTTAACTGAGAGAAATTGAGATGAAAAATAGCATGCAAAAAATAAACAGAACCAAATGTGGGCTTTATAGACCACTAGCTAGACTAATAAAAAAAAAAAAAAAGAGAAGATCCAAATAAAAACAATCAGAAATGACAAGGGGGACATTACCACCAACTCCACCAAAATAAAACTTCAGACACTATTATGAACACCTCCATGCACTCAAAGTAAAAAGCTACGAGAAATTGATAAATTATTAGAAATGTACAACTTCTCAAGACTGAGCCAGGAAGAAACTGAAACCCTGACTAGACCAATAATGACACCCCAAATTGAATTAATAATAATAAAAAATCCTACTAGCCTGAAAAAGCCCAGGACTGATGAATTCACAGCTAAATTCTATCATATGTGTAAAAAAGAGACAGTGCATTCCTACTGAAACTATCAAAAAAATTGAGGAGGAGGAACTCCTCTCTAACTTATTCTATGAAGCCAGTACTATTCTGATACTAAAACCTGACAGAAACACAACAGAAAAAGAAAATTTTAGACCAATATCTTTGATGAACATAGATTTGAAATTTCTCAACAAAATGCCAGCAAGCAAATCTAGCAGCACATCAAAATTCTAATCCACCACAGTCAAGTAGCTTTATTCATGGCAAGATTGGTTCAACATTTACAAATCAATAAATGTTATTCATCACATAAACAGAACTAAAAACGAAAAACATATAATTTACCTCAATAGGTAAAGAAAGACTTTCAATAAAACAACATTCCTTCATCTTAAAAACCCTCAACAAAGTAAGAATTGAAGAAACATTTCACAAAATAGTAAGAACCATCTATGACAAACCCACTGGCAACATCATACTGAATGGACAAAAGCTGGAACTATTTCCCTTGAAAATCAGAAAAGGACAAGAATGCTCACTCTCACCACTCCTATACAACATAGTACTGGAGGTCCTCACCAGAGTAATCAGGCAAGAAAGAGAAATAAAATACATTCAAATAGTAAGAGAGGAAGTCGAACTATCTGTTTGTAGATCATATATATATATATTTTGCCTAGAAAACCCCATACTTTCTGACCCAAAGCTCCTAGGTATGATAAACAACTTCAGCAAAGTTTCAAGATACAAAATCAAGTACAAAAGTCAGTAGCATTTCTATACAACAACAACATCCAAGCTGTGAACCAAATCAAAAATGCAATCCTATTCACAATAGCCACAGAAAGAATAAGACATCTAGGAATATGGTTAACCAAGCAGTGAAAGGCCTCTATAATGATAATTACAAGAGAATGCTACAAGAAATCAGAGATGACACCAACAAATGGAAAAACATTCCATGCTCATGGATAGAAAGAATCAATATTTTTAAAATGACCATATTTCCCAAAACAATTTACAGATTTAATACTATTCTTATCAAATAACCAACAGCATTCTTCACAGAATTAGAAAAACTATTCTAAAATTCATATGAAACCAATAAAGAGCCTAAATAGCCAAAGCAATCCCAAACAAAAGGAGCAAAGCTAGAGACATCACATCACCTAATTTCAACCTATACTCAACACTACAGTAATCACTACAGGCATACTGGAAAAAAAAAATCATATAAAACAATGAAACAGAATAAAAAGCCCAGAAGTAAAGCTGCACAACTGTAACCATCAAGTCTGACAAAGCTGACATAAACCAGCAATAGAGAAAGAATTCTCTACTCAATGAACATTGCTGGAATAACAGGCTAGCCAAATGTAGAAGATTGAAACTGGATGCCTTCCTGACACCATATAAAAAATCAACTCAAGATGAATTAAGGCCTTAAATATAAAACCTTATACTATAAAAACCCTTAAAGAAAATCTAGACAATACTATTCTGGACATAGGTCCTAGTAAAGATTTTGTGATGATGACACCAAAAGCAACTGCCACAAAAAACAAAAGTTGACAAACAGGACCCAATTAAATTAAAGAGCTTCTGCACAGCAAAAGTAACTATCAACAGAGTAAACAGGCAACCTAGAGAAAGTCCTAAAAGTTCACCAATTTTGTATTTTGGGAGAAAATATTTGCAAACTATGCGTCTGACAAAGGTCTAATCTCTAAAATTTATAAGTAACTTAAACAAATTTGCAAGCGAAAACCAAACAACCCAATTAAAAAGTGGGCAAAGTTCACGAAGAGACACTTTTCAAAAGAAGACATACAAGCAGCCAATAAGCATATACAAAATGCTCACCATCACTGATTTTTAGATAATTGCAAATGAAAACCACAATGAGATACAATCTCATACCAGTCAGAATGGCTATAATTAAAAAGTCAAAATACAAATATAACAGATGCTGGTGAGGTTGCAGAGAAAATAGAATGCTTATATGCTGCAAATAGGAATGTAGATTAGTTCAGGGATTGTGGAAAGCAGGTTAGTCATTTCTCAAATGACTTAAAATAGAATTACCTTTGACCCAGCAATCCCGTTATTGTACCAAAAAGACACATACATATGTATATTCATCACAGCATTGTTCACAACAGCAAAGACATGAAATCATCTAAGTGCCCATCAACAGTACACTGGACAAAGAAAATCTTACACATATATAGCATGAAATACCACACAGTCATAAAAAGAAATAAGATTATGTCCTGTGCAACAACATGGGTGGAGCTGGTGACCAATATTCTAAGAGAAATAATACAGGAACAGAAAACCAAATACCGCATGTTCTTACATTGCAGTGGGAGCTAAACATTGACTACACATGAACTTAGAGAAGGGAAAAATAGACACAGAGATCTACTTGACGGATGAGGGTGGGGGGAGCATGAGCATCAATACACTATTACATAGTATGTTATTTCCTGGATAATAAAATAATCTGTACACCAAATCACTCTTACATGCAATTTACCTATATTAACGAACCCTGAAAACTGTAGCCCTGAAACTAAAATAAGAGTTAAGAAAAAAGACCATGAGACACTGTTGTCTAAAGTCCATTGGCCAAAAATGTGTGGGTTTATTTCTGTACTCTGAATTCTGTTCCATTTATTTATATATCTGTTTTTCTGCTAATACCACACTTATTTAACTGTTATAGCTTTATAGTGAGTTTTTGATTTGGGAAGAATGATTCCTGCAACTTTGATTTTGTTCTTTTCTTAAAAATGTGTTGGTTATTCTGGGTCTTTTGCAATATTATGTGAATTTTAGGATTAACTTGTCTATTTCTGCAAGAAAATACACTGCAAAATTTGAAATTGATTATTTTTTAACCTGTAGTCAATTTTTAGGAGTATTGCCTTCTAAACAATATTAAGTTTTCTCTTTCAGAGGATGCTTAACCTTTTAAATAAGTTTCTTTTAGTTTCTTTAGTTTTGTAGTGTTTAGTATAGGAATCCTGCAACTTTTTTTGTTGAATTTATTCATAAGCATTTTGTTATCTTTACTGTTGTGATTTTTTTCATAATTTTATATGTGTTATTGTTTTTAGTATAAAGAAAATAGATTTTACTAAGTATTAATTACCTTTATTAAAGTTAATATATTAACTTCAAATCATGTAAATGTATTGAAACCATTTAGTAGCTATAATAATTTTTTGTTGATTCCTTAAGATTTTCTACATACAGTCATGTAATCTGAGAAGATAGTTTCACTTGTTATTTTCTATCATGTCTGGCTTTTCTTTCTTTTTCTTGCCTAAATCTCTTAGCTAAAGTCTCCAGTGCAATTTTGAATAGAAATTGTAAAAATGAACATCTTTGTCTTATTCCTGAGCTTGGGGAGAAAGCTGACAATCTTTCATTATTAAATACAATACAATCTGTGGGCTTTCATAAATGTCCTTTATCATGATGATATATCTATTTCTAGCTTTTTTAGTTTCTCTTATATTATGAAAGCATGAAGAAATTAATAATTTGTTATATCTCCTTTTCTTCTTGGTTATTCAAACCAAAAATTGACCAATTTTATTGATACTTTCAAAAAACTAGCTTTTAGGGTTTGCAAATTTTCTTTATTGTTTTTCTCATATTCATTTTATTTATTCCTGCTATGATTTTTACTGTTTTCTTCTTTCTACTTGCTTTGGTTTCTATTCCCATTTCTGGAATTAAACTTACCATTCAAATAGATCTCTCCAGAGAACTTTTAAAGAATAAATGATGAATAAATGAAGACTGACTACTTAGAAATCTCATTGCTAATCCTCTTGTACCAATTCTTTTTATGGTAATGCTGGGTGGCAGGGAAAGTTAACAATAACATAGTCAACAATTAAAATTGAAGAGGATGACTGTCATAATATTTAGTAGGTAGTATGCTGTGAAGGTTTGCAAGACAGCAAAGAATTAGGTCTTATGGGGTCTTTTATTTTTAACTAGATATCTGTACTCTAAAAAGACGAAGAGGATGATTGTCATAATATTTAGTAGGTAGTATGCTGTGAAGGTTTGCAAGACAGCAAAGAATTAGGTCTTATGGGGTCTTTTATTTTTAACTAGATATCTGTACTCTAAAAAGACCTATCTATTTTGGATGTCATGAACTGAGCATCTTATTCCTGCTGCTTTCTGATCTTCACTGTGCCCCTCTCACCATCAGAGATATTTTATTTCAGATCTAGATTTTCTTTTAATAGTTTCCCTTCACTTTGTTTCTAGCTTCTGCCAAATGGAAGCCAATGTCAGAGCAATACCTAGTATAGAAAGAAAGAGAAAAAGCAGACCAATCAACCGTAGTAGATTGTAAAGCTGAGAAGAATTTGAATTAGATTTTTACTGATAGTCAATGCTAAGAAATACAAATTAAAAAATTTTTTAAACTTTGAAAATTTTCTATTATGTGACCTATTATGTCTTTAAAATATCTAGGAATATAATGGTAATTCATGGTTCTGTAAATAAACATTTTTTTTGTTTCAACAGGAAATAGTAATAGAAAATAAAAACAACAAAGTTTTTTTAAAACAAAAGGAAATCATAACAAATATATTAGTATTTGGCTCAAGAAATTGCCTAGAAATAAAGTTATTGAATCCATATGGTTCTTTTGGTAAATAAGTAATTATATAAATAAATACACACACATATATAAATCCATAACATAAATGACATAAAACTTAAATTATTGTATTATACCCTTCATGTCGCTATGATAAAATACTATAGATTTGGTAATTTATAAACAACAGAAATTCATTGCTTACAGTTCTGGGTGCTGGAATTCCGAGATCAAGGGAACTGCAGGTTGACAGGTTGATGATGACCCAGTCTCTGCTTCCAAGAGAGCACCCTATAGCTGTGTTCTCCAAAGGGGACAAATGCTGCTTCCTCACGTGGAAGAATAGACACAAGTGGAAACCCCCTCAAGCCCTTTTATAAGACATTAATCTCAACGCAGACAAAGTTCTCATGGACTTATCACCTCCTAAAAGGCCTCACCTCTTTACACTGTTGAGTTGGGAATTTAGTTTCAATGTGAATTTTGGAAAGGTCACATAAATACTCATATTATAGCAGTGGTCAAGTGGCCAAATGAACTGAAAACATTTTTTCCTGACTCATATTTATTGCAATACTTAGAACATTTTCCAATCTATATATTCTCCACAAAGATGTATCCAGACATATGTGAAAATAGAGAAAATAATCTCCTAAAATGATGTAAAATAGATAATATAAACTACATTTTAATAGGCTGCTGAATTACTTTTTTTCTTAACTATAAAATATTATATAGTTTTATCATAAATTCCTTGAAAATCAATACCTTTGAAACTAATCATTAAAATGAGGGTATAAATGGCTCTAGGGAAGAAGGTGTGTGGGAGCAGAGCTGCATAGCACTGGATTTATTATAGCGGGAATGATAGGAGAAAGGAATATGTTAATTTCTTATGGAAACACTCTGAGAAGGATGTGCCATGAAGGGAAGACCGTCTCTAAGTAGAATCAGAAGGCATAAGGTTGATATTCTTGATAAATAAATTTGATGAACAGCACCAGATAATACAGAAATGTAGTGAGAGGATTATAAAAAGAATTGATAGTAAATTTATTTTGTCTTATAAGCATAAAAAAAATCATTATTTTCATGTTAATTATTAGAATATGCCCATTACCTAAACTAAAGGATAGTTTTATTTTTCTGTAGCTAATATGTGCTCTGATTATTTGAATTTTCAATCTGCTTTACTAATGCCTGAATAAATATTCTTTTACCATGTGCAATTTGTTTTAAATATTACCATTAAAGAGAATCTAGAACAGAAAAATGAAAATATAAGTTTTAAAATATCTAATATTAAAGCACTTTAAAGAAAAATAAATAAATAAAACAAAATATACAATAAAAATTGGAAAGAAAAGTTGAAATTTTAGTGGATAGTAAATTCATCAGTTTGGACAGACTTCATCAGTCACAAAACTCAATTAAAATAGAAGAGGGAATGAGTTATTTTTAAACATTCCCATTGCTTCTTGTTTTGCTCTTTCCTTCTATCTCATAGTTCCCCTTCCTTCATGTCTCCCTCCTTTTGGTGAACATGGTAGTATTTTGATGCCATTAACGTATTTCTAGTCTGAGTATTCATACCTTAAGCTTCATTTTACACCTATAAATTGTGGAGAGAAGTGATATAACAGAGTTTTCTCATGGAAGAGGTAGCAGGCTTAGAAAGATCATTTTCAGCATTTTATTCTTTAAACAAAATTTTGCATGAAATGTTATCTTTCTTTTCAAAACAATTTGGTATTTCTAGTGAGTGTCCTGGGCCAATTGTAATATTAGCTAATGGAAGAAAAACGATTGGTAAGTGAAAAATTATGTCAGTTTTACTGAGAAATAGGACAAAATCTTATCCTTTCAAAAGCTCCTAAGTGCAAAATTAGGAAATATAATAGACTTGAATGCAGCCAGCCTCCAGCTCAAACTGGATACACTTGTACATTACCAGATGAATTTTAAGGCCAGGCCTACAGACTCAAAGTGAGGTCAAATTGAAAATTCTGAACATGGTTAATATGCTGAGCCTAGGTAACTTATTCATGGTTACATGTATATGAACGTTTCCTGAATGCATGAATGAGCTACTTAACTATTGATCTAAGATCAAACACAATAAACATAAGCATATTTTCCCCTTTGTCAATAGGTTATGAGTGACTAATTTAATAGGAATTATTTTACTTAATCCTACATTAGTGAGGCATTAAAACATTGATTATTAGAATTTATCTTGTATCGATATATATTTCAGTTGGCAGAGAGAGTTTCAAAACTGAGAAGCACCACATAATCTTTAATGATTTTCTATGTGGACCAACAGGATACTTCATAATTATAAAATACTAGAATTTGGCTTTAACTCAGCTAAATTAATAATTAAATTTACTCAACTATTTTATTTATTATACAAATTTTAACACATTAAAAACAAGGATAAATGTCAAGAGGTTCTGCACTGAAATTTTGCAACAATAAACTTTCAAATACTTTTTTGAAATATATCTTAGAGTACAGTTAAACCATTCTATTTATTCAGATCTTGCTAGATTTTATATTAGAAAACTCCCAAATACCAGAATAACCAAATGTTTTAATCAGTTTTGACTTTATTCCAGTCATTTATAAAGATAAACTGCAAAAACACACATACACACACACACACACACACACACACACACATATGAATATATACATACACACTAAAGCTATCAGATCATGGGAAAAAAAAACCTGTATTATTTGCATTTCACCAATAGTGTCAAGCAATTTTTTTTTTTTTTGAGATAGGGTCTCATTCTGTTGCCCGCCATAGAGTACAGTGGCATGATCATGGTTCATAGCAGCCTTGACCTCCTGGGCCCAAGTGATCCTCCCACCTCAGCCTCCTGGGTAACTGGGACCACAGGTGTGTGCCACCACTCCCAGTTAATTTTTTTGTAAAGATGGAGTTTTGTCATATTGCCCAGGCTAGTGTCAAACTCTTTAGCTCAAGCAATTCTCCCACCTTAGCTTCCCAAAGTGCTGTATTTACAGATATAGGCCACTATGCTCAGCCACCAAGCACTTTTGAAAATGTTTTAATAATTGTTATTATATGAAACTGAGAGGGCTTTCTTGAGTGAAACTCTCCTGATAAAGATTTTATGAAAGAATTTAGTAATGAGCATTGAAGAGTACCCTGCTACATTCATGTTTCAGAGTTTAAGTCATCCTGTTTGGTGATGTGGCTTGGAAAACAGGAAACAAGCATAATTTTCACTCATGGCTTTTTTTCTGATGTTTGAGGTTTAGAAGACCAGAGCATATGAGTATCCTTTGCACATGGCTACATCAAAAAATCTAAGAATAATGGGAGTGAACTTTACTAACCAAGTCAGTTTAAAATGTCTTTGAGATAGAAAATATGCATTCTAATTCAGGAATAAAGTCTGTATCTGAGTACCCAACTTTAATGCAATATAATTCTAAGTTTGATGAGTTTAAGTATAATCTAGTCCAACCTCTTCATGCTCTTTTTGAACAAACAGATCTGTAGAGTGGATTCATAATTGACCTTTATCCACAAAGCAATTCATTGGCAGCACTGGTCAATGTCTGTTTGGCCCTGTTTGCCATGAAACTATAGAAGGCCTGAGACTCAACAGGTAAGAATTGAGTTCAGGACTTGACCAAAGAGTAAAGCTGCAAGGGTTGTCATATTGCCCAGGCTAGTGTCAAACTCTTTAGCTCAAGCAATTCTCCCACCTTAGCCTCCCAAAGTGCTGTGTTTACAGCACTCAAGAAAGCCCTCTCAGTTTCATATAATAACAATTATTAAAACATTTTCAAAAGTGCTTGGTGGCTGAGCATAGTGGCCTTTATCTGTAAACACAGCACTTTGGGAGGCTAAGGTGGGAGAATTGCTTGAGCTAAAGAGTTTGACACTAGCCTGGGCAATATGACAACCCTTGCAGCTTTACTCTTTGGTCAAGTCCTGAACTCAATTCTTACCTGTTGAGTCTTGACACTATGTTGTTTTGTCAGTTTTATCCAGGAGCTAGGTTCTAAATTCAGTGTATAAGAATTAAATTAAGTAATATCAAAATTAGCCTAGAAAATACTTTTCAGTCATCCAGAATGAAAAGCATTCATTAATAAATCTAATTTGGCCAGTTTTTCTTTCAGCATTGAAAGAGGTCACGATATCTTTGGTAAATATAAGATGAAGTAATTGATAAGGGTTTAAAAAGCACTGTACAAAAAATGCAAGCTTTTTTGTATGATTGGTGCGTTATTTTGTATGATTGGTGCATTATTTATTTTGTTGACTATTGTTGACTTCAGTTTTTTCATCTCTAATTTCTTTTGTTTTTAATAAACTGGTTTTTAAGCTTACTTTCTAAAGAAGAATGTAATCATATTAAAAACATAGTGATACCCAGGTATTAATTAAAATAGTAGGGGGTTTCATGAATGACTAGCACTATAGGCTTTGATCTTCATCATCTCTGTATGCCCCATTACACCAAGTACATGGGAGCACCCCAATATATGTTTATTATGTGATTAATATAATATTGACTTAATTATTAAATGGTGGTTATTTACAGTAGGTTAAAAATTTCCCCTCAATCTTATTGCATTTAATTATTTAAATTATTTTCACCACATTTATATTTCTATTTAAATCTCTTCCCTATAAAGTCAGAGAAAACCAATTTTATTTTAAGAATATTAATGTTTGCACACAAAGTCACACACACAAACACATTTATACATTTACACACATATGTACATATGAATATAACAAACTTTCACTAAGCTGTTTCATTTCACATTGTAAACCATTGATTAAGTGACTTCAAATCTATTAGGTCATAGGTATAATAGAATTACAAATAAACAATAGGAAGATGAAAGCCAGAAGACAGATGTAAACAGCTAGATGGCATCCAACATGTCAACTACAGTAGTGAAATGTAGTTATTGTGTGAAGTATTGCAAATCAGGATTATTCTTTCCCCCAAAATAAAGAAACCAAACAAAATTTTTTCCATTTGTAGCAAAAACCTGTTTGTATATCAAAATATAAAATTGCTTTACAAAATATGGCAATTTAATAGCCATCTAGTACCAGCAATATAGAACCAGCTATGGGCAGAGTATGGTACACTGAACACTGCAGTGACTGATACGATACTCATAAAAAGGCTCCACACATCCACGTTACAGTCAATTACCAGTTATTTTGTGTTGTTACTCAAAAAAACCTTTGTTTTCCAAATATAGGGCAGACGTTTAAGTTTTCCAGGATTCTAGGGATTATGTTTGAGTGTTCAAAATGTTTAAGAGGCACTCACTCTGACAGACAAATCATCAGGTAGGAAAATCCATAATTAGATTAAGGTTGTTTTTAAAAGCCGATAGACAGTTGCTTTCATTAAGTTATACTGTTGTAACTGAGCGAGTTAGAAGGAACGGGCCATGCTCTGAATTCCAAATTAAGAGCCCTTTGTTAATTAGCCGGCAACCAAGAGGCAGCGAACACTCCAAATTTTCTCAGCCCCAAGGAAGGGGCCTGATTATCTTTCATACCTTGATTTAGGTAGGGGAGAGGAGTACCTAGCTGAAGCAGAATTTTACAGAAGGAGAAAAGTAGGTTAGAGGAAGGGGCTGCGGACACAGGTGGTTTCCATACAATTACCAAGAAGGGGGGCGATCAGGCTCCTCTACACAATGATCAAAAGGAACCTTTTTTTTTACAATAGGAGGGGGGAGGTATGTCAAGCAGGATGTGGTTACGATGTTTACATGTGTTAAGAAGAGTATGCTTCAATGCCTCTAAGTGCAGCATGACCCAGTTATGCACCCAAAGGGACTGCGATAAGGAGGGGGAAGCCAGGTTGGAGTTTACAGCTAAAATGGAGTCAGTTATGCTAGCCCAGGGTAGGCTATTATAATACCCCACCCAGTGAAGCTCAAAATTGAGAACAATTCCTTCACTTACCTAGTATGAAACTTTCTTCACTGAGGTCTCACTAGCTGGAGCCTGTTAAAAACCACACCAGGAAAATTCCCTTATTGCAGACCAGTCATTCCTTTAATGAGGCTGAGCAAATCATTGAGCTAATTTAGCAAATTCATATATTTTATAGTTGTATTCTTACAATATAAATGGACCAAATAAATACTGCCTAGTCCTTGACAGATCATATTCTCCACTCCCGTTTTCAGAATTCTTTTTCCCTCAGATTTGCAAAGCCTACAGTAAATGCATCACAGTTTAGCTGGTGCGATGTGTTTACACAGAGGTATGAGGCACTTCCACAGATTAAAGATGAGATACAGATCATGGCCCAGGACAACATCCCCTGCTTCTATGTGGAGGCTCTAGTGGCATTCAAATAGTTGCTCAGAGTGTTTCCTCCTGTGGGGTCTCTTTATCGTATCTATTTGAACAGAGTTTTCATGTATTACACACTCATTTTGGCTAGAAATTAGAAAACAAAAATAGCAAACAATAATTTATTTTGGAAATGAGTAAAAGGAAAACAGTATCAATTCAGGAGAGAAAAAAGAGGTACCTTATAGCAGTAGTAATGCTTGGCAAATAAATGTTAATCTGAGTTGTAGGAGATCGGTTATGGTGGTGGGAGAAGCTATAGGGAAAGATGCAAACCTTCTTGAAGGATCAGAAGGTTTTGCAAAGCTTTAGGGGAGAATAAACTGAAGGCAGCTGTTTTCCTACCCTGAGGCAAAGGGTGAGGAGTAGGTACAAGGGAATGTAGGGAAGTTTATCTAAATAGGCTTGTTTACCATGTTGTTCAGAAACTGACCTTTGACCATCCATTTGTGTGACTGCTCCCTGTAAGGAGGAACAATAATGTTAATTACCCGCAGATTGTGTTTGCTCCAGGCTTTTGGCATTATGTCCATACTAAATAAAAGCAAGCAACTCCAGCTTATCAGGACTGCTGCTCACTCTTCAGCAGTCCCCTAGCCAATCTTACACTGCATACCTGTGTCTGAGTACTCTTCATCCATCACTTGGCCAGGGTCTGCTGGACAGACACAGCAGTGAATAGCTTACTAACTGTTTAGGCTATCTAAAATGATTCCTTAAGAGGAAAAAAAGTAAAACAGAAACAGACACCTTGGAGAGAATCGATTTATTGATAATGGAAAACAAAAAGCATAGATGTAGATGTGATCAATAAAAGGAAATGATATTATGACTCTTCATTGAATTGAAGGTGATTTTGAGAATGGATCAGCAGTTGAGCCTAAAGGATCGATTCAGCACAGGTCTTCTTCTGCAAGGGGGTGGATCTGAGTAGAAAACAATTGATGTTCTTGAAAATAAGCTGGACTCATTCATTTCTTATTCTTTAATTCTAGTTCATTTTGCCATCTGTGGTTTTACTGTTGTTCATTTAATGCTGATGTTATTAAATATATAGGGGAAAGATTTCACACATCTTAGGTCAAATAAATGCCTTGACTCCATGATTAGATCAGTTGGATTTTACTCTATTCCCCAAATACAAAAAAGAGTATATATTTAACTTAAAAATGACTTGTGCATATCATCCTAAAAGTAATGCAGCCCCAAATTAGATTGAATGCACACTGAGACATGGAAATTAAGTCACAATAGTTAAGAAACAAATTTGTCTACATAAAAGAATTCGTTTGCCTTACTTTTTCTTTTCAATTGAGTTAACACAACTTTTGGGGAATGTTATGGAGAATACATGTTTGTGATTTCCAATGTCACTTATTGATAATAACCATTGAACCAGGATTATGTGGCCCTCTGAAATGACTATCATGTTTGCTATCACCAGGAGTTAGGATGGTGTCTTACAGCTAGAACTTTTAGATATTGTCTTTTTTCCAAAGCAACAAGCAAACTCATTCTCATCCCTTATTTGTTGGAAATTGTTGCCATTTCTAACCAGCGCACACTTGGTATAGTCAGAATAACATTCTACCTGTCTTTTCCCTTACACCTTTCCCTTAAATCCTTGTTTCATTCGCTTCTTTGTTAAACAGGTTTGTCTTAATTCCTTGTTTTTGTGTTTTTTCAACCTTGTTACTAACTTCATAACCTTAAGACCCAGGATATTAATGTATGACATAGAGATTTTGACATATGCTTGCTCTTGACAATTGTATTCCAATTGCCAAATCGAATTTGATGCCTAGCCACCTACCTCCAAAGCAAGCTGGGCAACAGGCACATTGCAAACCAGAAGGACCAGTACCAAGCTAAAGCCTGATTCTCAGACTTGGAATTTGCAGCCAACCAGGGACATAAATAGCACATCTCTTTGGGTTTCAGAAAATAAGGACACATCCCGTGTGCAATTAGAATAGCTCCTTATGTTTACAAAACACTTTTTACTACTACCATTGTAACAGCCCTATTTACAAATAAAAAGGACAGAATTTTCCTTTAACTGCTAAAAATTTTAAATTTCTCACTTGGGTGACTGCAATCTAGATCTATCAAATCTACTATACTTTTTTCTTCTGGGATGAATAATGTTTCATAAAATGCTTCCTTATATGTTATAAAACCAAAGCCAATTTACAGAGGACCCAAGGCAGAAAGTTCAAACCAGGTTTCTCCCAAGAAAGAAAAAAGGAGATAGATTGTGAACTGAAGGAGTAATGTGTACAATTGAGGAGGCTATTTGAAGAAAGTAATCAAATGTGAATGTATTATATAGTAAGCATTTAAGGAGGCCAAGCAAAGGGATGAACAGTACTGAAAATAAATCTTATTGTGAGAACATGGAGAACTTAGATCACAGGGGAAAACAATTTCAAATGCAAACAAACCTATGGTCAAAAACTAGTTTGATTTTAAAGAAAAATGCAAAATTTAAGCTTTCTTGATTGAGTTCTCCTATTTCCAGTTATGTTTTCAATTAAAAGGAGGTTTACAGGAAGATGAATATGAATTTAGATTCTAGGTTATTCATGTTACTGTGGGTAAATTACTTAAATTCTCTGGATCTCTATTTCCTGATCTGAAAAGTGAAGTGAATAATGACAATTTTGGGGAAAATGAGCCCAGACTAGGCCACAAATTCAATGAGGCTAATAAAAATAAAATTTGCTCATAGTGACTCGTTCAGAAAGTGCTGACCAAGCAGTGACTGGTTCGGAGAGTATTAACAAAATATAGGCTGATCAAGAGATCTTTTCAGGATATCTCTGTTAGGACTTTTTAGAAAGATTGATGCTTTTCTTTCTATTTTAGAAGTCAAATATTTACCTTCACAGGCACTTAGGCTCTGTGTTCTTTGTTCAATTTCAGGAGACATTTCAGCATGTATGTAAGTTAGGATATTTTTGGTTGCAAAATATAGAAAAACAAACTTACTTTTGAAATATGAGAAATGACTGATTCATATGGTTGAAAAATCAATGGTATAATGGACTTTAGGTAAAATTTTACCAAAATATAATTTGGTATTCAATGCTATTTCTTTTAAAGTATATCATCTTGTTCTTGGACTAGAGTTTCATTCATAGGTCATTTTTTTTTCTTATGGTATCAAAATTGTTTCAAAAGCTTTACGCTGCTATTTCCTTCACACCATTTAAAGAATGCTTCTGTTCCTGGACTTCCAGTAAGAATTATGAGAACAACTCTGGGCTGGTAAGAGTCATAGGTTTACTGATAAAATAATTATTGTTGCTAATGGGATGGAGGTCCCAAATGGTTTAGCTTGAATTATATTTTCTAGCCCTGGATCCAGATATAGAGTCAGAATCTCTAAAACCAGAAAGACATTTAAATAAATATTGCATAAGATTTCTCACTTAGGTAATGATGAGTTATGTATATCACAAAAACCCTGTGGTTAAACACAAAAAAGAAAGTTACATGACCTCTTTTCAACAATTGTTTTGAAAGCTTTGAAGAACAATGACAGACAAATCACCATGCTAAAACCTGATGGAAATACATAACTTAGAGGCTTAAAATCAATATTCAAAACAACTTTTGCCCAGATGTCATTGCTGATCAGGAAGAAACAATTGATAAATTGAACATATTTATTTTTTTAGCAGACAGGCAGGTTGAAAGAAAAGTTAAATCCCAGAATTGAATACAGCAAATATAGCAACTTCTTCCCTTTCACTTGTATAGGCTTGCAAACTTTAAGCCTTGAAGTTGTATTTAGATGATCCTAATGTGGTAGGCATGTTTGATGAACCCAGGCATCAAACAGAAATTAATTGAAATCAATTCCAGAGGAATAAGGCATAATTATAGGACTAAAATTGTTCTAATAATTCTTATAGTTTACTACAAAAAAATCACTGCCCTTTAACACATATTTGGGGAAGCATTTGTATACATCATTTTCTGATCACTGGTCACTGTTCAGTCATATGCCCAAACAAGATTATAAGATTTGATGCATGCCCAGAAGTAAAATGAAATAAACTTCAAAACAGTCAAATGCTGAATTTATAAAGAAACAGGAATTTTGACAAGCAACCAAGAGAAATAATAATAGAAATAGGGAGGAGTGCAGAGACGACAAAATGAGCAGGTAAGGATATTAATTGTATTCAAGAATTTTAAAGAAAGCATGTTTATTAAGAAGTAGTAAACATATTTGTATTCACCCACTCTCAGCCTCTAGTAATCACCTTTCTACTTTCTGTACCCCATAAATATATACAATTATAATTTGTCAATTTACAATAAAAATTAATGGCAAGTAAAAATTTTGGAGTAAATACTACATTATCTAAAATTAAAAAATTACCTTTTTGGGCTTAATAACTTATTAAATATTGCCAAAGAAAAGTAAATCAAAGATAAGAAAATAAAATGTGTCCAAATTGAAAAGAATAAATATATAAATTAAAAAAATGGAAAGGTCCTCATTTACTTGAAGGACAATATTGAGTAGTTTAACATGCATAATTGTAATTTAAAAAGAAAGAAAAAGATATGTGGATAAAAATACTTAAAGAAATAAAATATATTTTTCCAAATGCAATAAAAACTATAAATATATAGATAAAATAATTATCATGAATGCTAATTTAAAAAAAAAGAAAGAAGAAACCACCAAAGGTTATAAAAATCAAATTGATAGAAATTGAAATTTTTAAAAATCTCAGAAAAAGTCCAAAAAATATATATATCATCTACATGAAATAAAGCTAAAAATTTACTGATGATTTTTGAAAAAAAACACTGTAAGACAGGAGACAATGGAACAACAAATTACAAGGTTAGCTCAACAAAAATTCACTAAAAATATAAAAGATACATATTCAGTCAAATAAATATTAAGTTTTTTTAACCTGAAACTAAACAAAATACAGGCACACAAAGCATGTGGATATATATGATTTTGACACCAAATATATTTATAGAGCCCTATACCAAACAAGTGAATAATACACATATTGTTTGTGTGCTCATAAAATAGTCACAAAACAGACAATATTCTCCACCATAAAATAAGTATCAATAAATTTCAAAAATGAGAAGTAATAGAAAATTAAATTAAATACAATAATGAAACACCTGGATAATCCATAAATATTCATAAGGTAAACAACACTATTGTTTATAAACTCTAGGATAGAAAATAAATCACACAAAAAAATGACAAACTATGTTGAAATGTTTTAAAATAAAAACTCCAAAGAGTAAAATTTGCAGGATACAATTCAAAGCATTTCTTGGAGAGAAATGTATTTTATATGTTTAGATTAGAAAAGAAGGAAGCTTCAAAAAACAGTAATCTATGCTCTACTTTAAGAAGCTAGGAAAGGAAGAGCAAATCAAACCTGCAGTATGTAGAAGGGCGAAAATGAAAACAGAAAAGCAGAAAATTAAAGTAATGAAATTGAGCAAATAATCAAGAAAATCAATGAAACCAAACCCTGATTGTTTTCTAAGGCCAATAAATTGCATAAACTTCCGGCAAGATTGATCAAGAAAAAAGAAAGGATGACACTAATTATGAAGATTGGGCCTATATTAAATAATGGGCAAACTACATATGCCACAACCAGACATTATAGGGAAAATAATTATATCTTATGGAGAAGTTCATGACCAAAACACTGACCACATGGATGAAATTGATAAATTTTTTGAAAGGCACATTAAAAAAACTGCATAAGAAGAAATTATCTGAGTGATAGCCTCTACCATTTAATACTGTATAAACTGTACTCTCACTTTGGAAAGAAATGGTTATAAAAAAGTCTAAAAAAATATTCAGAGTAGAAAACAGCACATTCTATGATAGTAATTCCTGTTTTTTTTTTTTTTAATCACCAACTTTTGGAGAAACTTGGGCACATTATTTAATTTTTCTGGGCCTTGGTTTAATTATTTGTAAAATGAAAAAACTTTATCAATGCTTTTGAGTCATTTTTTTAGATGCAGATTATTGGGACCATTCCTTGTCAGCTGAACTATAACCATTGCAAAAGAGAGTCAGAAGTCTGTAGTTTTAAGAAGCCCCCTGTGTGAGAACAGTCAAATGCATAATTTGTACAGATCCTCACAAGTTCAAAGTTCTGTGATTCCATGAGACTCTGCAAAAAGCTATGGAAAACATAAAGCAAAAGAAACAATAAAGATGGTACATTAATTCCATAGAACAAGTTTGAATTGGCCTAATTTAAACATCCCTTGTTCTTCTTTTATTCAAATTGAATGACTCACCTTCAGATTTGCATCAAAACTTTAAACGTATGTCTTAAAGCTGAAAGGCTTTAGTGTCTTAAATAGTGTGACCACTGTGGGAACTGAATTTCTAATTGGTGACTGACTTACATTTGTGATTATAGGAATTTCCTCTATAGGTCACTTACTAGTTGAGGTTCATGACATTTCTTTTGCTTTTCTTAGAACATTTTCTTAATAGGACATATTTATTACTAATTTATCCAAAGTAAAATTAAGTTTCAGATCCCCACCATGTTATAGCCAAACACTCCTTAAGAATAAATAATGAATGGAGATTCAGAAGAACAAAACAAGCCATCATTATAGGTTTGGAAAGTTAATTAAAGCACAAATTAGCAATGGTTCCTGTAATGATGGCCAAATGTCTGATTGTTCCCAGCAGTCAGACAAGCAAATTCTTATGCAGGTTTTCAGGTTCTTTGGGGTTAAATTGTCAGACTTAGCAAAATAGTATTCATGTATAGGACAAGATCCATCTTGCAGTGAGAGGTTTTGAGTCATTTCCACTCACTTTAAATGAAATGTGTAAGTTTAAATTGTTAATGATAGATGAAAGTATTAAAGTATTTCTCTAAGACTACCAGACTCACACACTTTTAAACCAATACCTTAAATTACATGAGATCTTTGATATCCTTTGTCAAAAAGTATTGATTTTATTATACATACTTCCTGGAATTCCTTTGTATGTTAAAACAGGAAGATATTTTCCAACCTTCCTAAGTTGTCTTTTGGTCCAGTTTAATAAAAAACACATAATCTTTATCTGTGCAGGGAAGTAGTTTAAACTTCCCGCTGAAGTTTTGATTAATGAAATAAACTGATAATAAATAGATTAACAAGAGAAAAGACATACAAATTTATTAACATGCACATGTGCATGGGAGACCCATCAAATATGAGGCTGGAAGAAGGGCCAGATGGCTGAAGCTTAAACAGCACCCTCTTCATAAGGGAAAGGAAGATGGGAAAAGATAGGCAATTTTGAGGTAATACATTATTTTTAGGAGAGTTGACTGGGCCCAAACAATAGTTTATAAAGGATTATTTATAAAGCTAAATGAGATTTGAGGAATGGACAATAGCTTGTGACAAAATCTGTCCATGTGTAATGACATTTATCAGCCTTCCTTCCTGAGATATGAGTTTAATTCTCTTTGGTTAATGAAATTTCAGGGTGGGGAACAAAGGTAATTGTTTGCTTCTGGAGGAGCTTCAGAGAAGAAAACATCAGAGATAGAGTTCCATCCTGTGTTTGTTGGGTAGGAGAGGAAGAAACAAAAGAAGGTCAGAAAGTCCTTGGTTCTAAGCTTGCTTTTAAGGCCTTTTAATTTCCTTTAGATCAAAGTGCTGAACAGATCAAGCTCCATACTTTGAGGGATTGTCTGAGCCCTAATATCGTTTACATATTTGAATGCAAATCACTCTCACATAACTCCGTCAACCATTGGCGAAATACTATACAAATTGCATTATATACCTTTGTCTCCACTGGTTCATTGAAGCAGAAGTTGTCCTTCTGATAAGAAGCCTTGGCTTTTTTCTCTGAATAGTCTAGCAGGGTTTTTTTTTTAATTTTTAATTTATTCATTCAACGAATATATACTGAGGGCCAACTCTATGCCAGGCATCATGTTAAGTGGTAAGAGTCAAAAAAAAAGAGAGACACTTTTATAACCCTCGTGATATTTATTAAGATTAAGATGTTCTTATTATGACACATACTAAAGTAAATGCTGAAAATTTCCATTCCAACCATGATAGAGTTGTCAGGATCGAACAAACCCATGCACCATGAATAACTAGGAAACCAGACAAGATTTTCAGACATTTGGACATCAAGTAGTTCAAAAAATATGATACTTTGAAGGAGGAAAACAAAGATGGTAATCTCTACAGTCACTCTGGTTTTCTACCTAGAAGCCCTTTCCAGACCACACCAGAGAAAAGGAAATCCCAAGTAAAGCATATTATATTAGTCATGCTGATAAAGACTGGAGGTCAAGGAGGTGGAAATGGCTAGAATTTGTATACCTGAGTACTGTAAAAGAAGGAGCTGCAAAGAAAAAGAGCTTCAAACATCTACATAGGAGTTTCTTTGAAAATTTGGCTATACAAATATATGTAGAGTGAAAAAACATTTTGCAAAAAAACTAAAGTTCAATAAATCTGGAATGAAAGGCAGGGCAGGGGAGTGAGATAAGAGAAAAGGAAGAAAGGTCAGAGAGGTAGAGCCAGGTCATATATGTATTCATTTGCTCCCTTTCTGTACTATTCTGTAAGCAAGATAAGGTTACCTAAATTTGATTTGATGCTGTGTTAGTCCACTCTCACACTACTGTAAAGAATTACCTGTGACTGGGTAATTTATAAAAGAAAGAGATTTAATTGATTTACAGTTCTGCATGGCTGGGGAGGCCTCAGGAAACTTACAATCATGGTGGAAGGCAAAGAAGAAGCAAAAACCTTCTTCACATGGTGGCAGGAGAAAGAAGAAAGAGGGAGGAAGCGCCAGAGACTTATCAAACAATCAGATCTCCTGAGAACTCATTCTCTCTATCTGAGAACAGCACAGGGGAGCTGCACTCATGATCCAGTCACCTCCCACCAGGTCCCTCCCTTGACCTGTGGGGATTACCATTCCAGAGTTTATTTGAATGGGGACACAGAAGCAAACCGTATCAGATGTGCATTGAAAAAAATTGAGAAATTTCAAGCAGTGTTAGCCAAACAGAGGTTTCTGGACACCATTGATACCATGGAATATTATTATTTATTTTTTTAAAACTGTATATGTATAAGAGTGAGAGGGTGTCCTATGGTCAAATGAATTTGAGGAACTCTTTGTTGAAGAAAGCTGTATATGACTATATCACAACTTCACCTAAGAGCATAAAAGAGCATAGTACTCAATTTTTCCTGGATTAATTTGAGGAAGAAATCTTTTGTTCAAAATACCTTTGAACATTATCTTGGGCAATGTTGTTAACGAGGCTGGAATGAACTACAACAGTCTGGAGATAGGCATAACTTTTAGAAAACTTTGAAATATTTCAAGCAATGTTGTTAGAGGTTATAAAAAGGAATAATAGTGTGGTTGAATAGGCTGAGATATATCCAGAAGGGCAAAATAGACAAAACTTGATGTTGGATATGATTAGTTGGAAAATGACAGAGTAAAATTATTCTTGACTCCTAGTTATGTGTTTCTGTTTATTATTTATCGTTGCATAACAATCTACTATTAAAGTTATTGGCTTGAAACAACATGCATTTGTTATCTCACATCTTCTGTAAAATAGGAATCCATGAACAACTTAGATGGGTCCACTGGTTTCAGGTTTTCTCAAGCCTGCCATCAAAGTGTCAGCTGAAGCTGCAATGTCGTCTCAAGGGTCAACAGAGGAAAGATCTGCTTTCAAGCCGACCTACATCTTTATTTTTGGAATTCAGTTCTTTGTAGGCTGCTGGAGTAAAGGTCTAATTACTCCCTGGCTATGCTACAGAGGCCACTCTCAGTTATTTTTTCACACTGGGTTCTCCATAGGACAACTTGCTTCATTAGAACAATCAAGCAGAAAGAACAAGCAAAAGAAAGATTGCTAACAAGACAGAAGTCACCATCTTGTATTACTTAACTTTGGAAGTGATATCCAATCACATTTCTTATATTCAGTTTGTTGAAAGCAAGTCACTAGGTCTAGCCCACACTGAAGAGGGGGAATGCAAACTTTCTGTTAGACAGGAGGAAGAAATTCAAGAGATCCACTGTACATCACAACGACTATTGTTAATAACAATACATTGTATACTTGACAAGGTATAAGACAGTAGGTTTTAAGTGTTCTTGCCACAAAAAAATGATGTGTATGTCAGGTGGTACATATTTTAAGCATCTTTATTTAGCCCTTCCATGATGTCTACATATATCAAAACATCATGTCAAATGCCATAAATTCAAAAAAGTTTTACTAGTAAATTTAAAAGCAAATTTAACTTTTTAATTAAAAAATTAAAAAGTGAAAGGAATTACAGGGGCACAAATTATAGTAGATGTAAATTGTTACAGGCTATTTTAGAAGGCTGCCTGTCATATTATCTTATGGTAGGTATGAAAATAAATTTCTGGAGCTTTTCTCTTAGACAGGGATGATGGTTAATTAAAAATAACAACAAATAAGAACCCCCACCCAACCAAAAAACCTCTCTATCTTTAAAGTGTATGGAACATTATTTTATTTTATTTAAAAAAATCTGAAGACTATTAGGGGCTGGGTGAAGTGGCTTACACCTGCAATCCTAGCACTTTGGAAGGCCGAAGCAGGCAGATTACTTGAGATCAGCAGTTTGAGACCAGCCTGGCCAACATGGTGAAAGCCTGTCTCCACTAAAAATACAAAACTTTGTCAGGCATGGTGGTAGGCGCCTGTAATCACAGCTGAACTCAGGAGGCTGAGGCTCCAGAATCGCTTGAACCCGGGAGGCAGAAGTCAGTGAGCCAAGATTGTGCCACTGCATTCCAGCCTGGGTGATAAAGCAACTCAGTCTTGAAAAAAATAAAAAAAAGATTATTAGAGAGCTTCCTTAGCTTCCTTGTTAAACTATATGATGCATCAAAGCATTTTAGTAACTTGAGGCATCTATGAGCTAAACTGCAAAGTGATCTGTGCATTCAAATGTGAATGTTTTACAAAGTATTTAACTCACACAAAGCAAAATACATCTAGAAATAAATAAAAATTAAACTGTTTATTCCAAAAACAGTTTTTATTTTTACTAAAAGTATTATTGAAGCAAAACTTATACTATTATGTTTTTTTTTTCCAGCATTGTAACACAATACCCAATATCATGCTTTTTTGTCCTTTCTCTTTCTAATGTTTTACGCGTGGTATGGGAAATCATGTGTTCCTGATTAAGGACTTATTGTTTGCTAAATTGTTGTGGCCTTTCAAATTCTTCACACCCCTTTATCTTCTTATCCCCACCTCTTATTACAAATACACACATACATGCATTTTTCAGCTAAAAGATTACTCAGTCCCCTATGAGATCACACTCAAGGCAGTTTAAAAATATGTAAACATACATATGTGGAGTTTGGTCTACATTTCAACTTTATAACTCTAGCCGCAGTAATGTTAGGTGGGCTTAGTGATTTAACCTAAGCATTTGAGAGTTACCTAACTTAAGACTGAAAGACTGGTATCTGGAAATCAGAATTATTGATTATATCTTGAACAAAGGTTGACTGATTCTCTTACTTACAAAAAGATAAAGATGCATTACATGGAGCAGTGTACTTCTTGAAATAAAACAGGCTTGCCTAGATCTAGTTGAGTAAAGTAAAATAACTAATTTTGGGTGTGTTTGTGTGAGAGAAAGAGATAAAGAGAGAGAGAGGGAGAGCAAGAGAGAGAAATAGAAGAGGGACAGAGAGAGAGGCAGAGAGAGATATCTAATTTGGGAGTCAAAGTAGCACATTGCAATAATAATAATTTGGAAAACAAAGAGCACTGCTGTTTAATGTTAGTCTTAGATAATTTATTCAACAAACCTGAAGTATAATTTCAACATCTATATAAAGACAGTCATAATAATATTTATCTAATGAAGTTCTTGAGAGCTTTAAATGTGATGGCATCAGGTAGTAGCAACTACTAGATTGAAAAAGCAGAGGAATATCAAGGTCAGAACAAGGGAAGAGGCTTATTTACTCTGAAATGTCAGGGAAAACTCTATGTGGCAGTAACATTACTGCTTAGACTTGAATTGAAAAGGAGACAGACTAGCAAAGATATGAAAAAGAATATTCTCAGAGAAAGTCATCAAAAAATTGCAAAAGACCTAAGGTAGTAACAAACCTCATGTGTTCAGCTAAAAGAAAAAGATCTGTGTGGCTGCAGTTTTCCAAGATAATGATTAGAAATATTAGGGGAGGATATCGAGTCAATCCAGGTAATAGTCACATAAAGTCCTTATTGGTCATGCAAGAGGCTTAAATTTTATTCTATGGGTGATTGGAAGCAATTATGAGTTGTTAGTAGGGCAACCACGTGGCATAACTTATGTTCTAAAAGAGAGAGAGAGAGCAAGCTTACTCTGTATACTCTACATAAAATAGATTATACAGGAGTTAAAAATAAATCAGGAAGTTTTGAGATGATATAGGTAGTTCAGGCTAGAGATGATAAGTGTTTTATAACAAGGAGAAAAAAGACAATGGAATGATATGGAGAAATTCAGAATACATTTTTGAGATCAATCCAAGGGAACCCTTTATAGACTTATATTCACAGGAGAGAGAAAAAGAAATCAAATGTGAATCCTAGTTCATTGGCGTAAGCATCTGGATATATGAAAAAGAATGGTAAAGGGTATAATTGTGGATACAGTCTTAGCAATGTCAAAATTTTAAGAAAGCGATTAAATATCCTATATAGATGGCAGTGTAAGTGGGACTTATTATACTGGACTTCAGTGGACCATGGCAAGAGATATCATGGGAATTACTGAAATATAGATTAAATTAGTGTGTTAATATTTATAAAGGACTGACAATGTCTAACACATAGGACACGTTATCTAATTGTGGAAGTTGCTCTGCTGTTATGATTGCTGCTGTTGATGACATATAAAATGTGGAAAGAAAGGAGGACTGAAGACCAATTATAAACAATTCCAATTTTAATATGATATTGTTAAAGTCCTATATTCAGAATTTAAACAGAAAAGAAAGCACTAGCTTTAAGAGGCTTACAAAGAAAAGAAAGTAAATCAAGGGGAAAAATTAAAACATACACTGTCTTTAAATGTAAGAGGGATTGTGGCCTAAGAAGTAGAAAGCAGATCTCTATGTCGAATACTGTGACTACAGAAAGGATGATGATAAAAATGGGCTTTTAGATGTGGCAGCCTGAAGGTTGCTAAGAACCTCCATGAATAAGAATGCTTTAAATGGAAACTTGCTGGGATCAAGAGGACGAGAAACGGGAAAGAAAAGCAGAATAGCAATAATAAACAATGGTCTGAAAGATTTTATTAGGAGAGAGATAAGAGAGATAATGGAATTGATGGGCATATACATAGAGTTTTTGTCACTGTTTATTTTTAAAATGGTAAATCGTAAGCATATTTAGGTACCACTGGGAATGAACCAAGGGAAGTGGAGAAAATCGTTATTTAGGTGAGAGAGGAAATAACAGTAATAAAACCTTGAGAAAGCTAAAAGTAATGGAATCCAGAGTTCCAATGAAAAGTTTGGACATTGATCTAATTGTTGAAATGTCATTTCTTGTTAATAGAGAGAAATCATTTCTCCCCCATTTTCCCATTCTCTAAATGGGAGACAAATGCAGGTAAGATTGTAGGGTAGAAAAAAGGTAGAAGTGATTTCTTCCAATTCCTTCTAATTATGGGGAGGAGAGATGGGTGTTTCAGATTTCAGGAGAGATTGAAAGGTAAAAAATATTATTTGGTATGAACATGAGAAAGGAGTGGAATGAGATTGCCCAGCAATGTCAATTGCTCATTTGATATTTGAGGTGTTGAGTTTGAACTGTAATTGGTAAGCTCCATTTGATGGTCTCTTTAGTCCTTGGTAGTTGCTTGTGTAAAGGTACAGAGAAGGAGGTACTTAACTTGAAGTAGATATTATTGTTTCTGGGTAAATGCAACAGAGGTAGAAAAAGATGAACCCAGTGGCTCATGTCTATAATCCCAGCACTTTGGGAGGCCAAAGAGGGAGGATAGCTTGAGACCAGGAGTTTGAGACTAGCCTGGACAAAAAGTAAGATTGTGTTTCTACAAAAATAAAAAATAAAATTAGCTAACCACAGTGGTATGAGGCTCTAGTCCTAGCTACTTGGAAGACTGAGGCAGGAGGATCGCTGGAGCCCAAGAGTTCAAGGCTACTGTAAGCTACAGTTGCATTCTATCCACTGCACTCCAGCCTGGATGACAAAGTGAAACACACTGTCTGTGGGAAAAAGAAAAAAAGAAAAAGGCAAGGAATTTAAGAATATTATAAAAGTCATTATTACTGATCATAACACACCACAAAATCTAAAATGAGTATACAAGAGATTAATGACTTTAAGATGATATTTGATGGAAACACTAGCACAGACCAATGGAGAGAATTTCTCAATGAGACAGAAAGATTGTTGGAGCAGATAGAAAAGTGGAAGAAGAGACAGTGTTGTCAGAAAGTTCAAAATTAAACCTGATATTTCAGAAGTAATATGATGATGACAAGATCAGTGTTATGACCCTGAGAATGGTCAAATTAAGGTGGAGTAACAGAACATTGGACATGATGAGGTTTAGAATATTTAGGCACTGGATGTTATGTGGATTATTCAGAGCATCCGATAATTGAAGTCACCAAGAATGGGGACGGTCATAAACATGGAGAGTAAATCATGTGCTCAGTGTTAAAATCCTCAACAAGTAACAAGCTGCATCAAGAATGATAATAAAATAGTAAATATAATATAAGTAAACATTTAGCTGACATAAATAAATAAATAACATTAAGAATAAAAAAAGGAACAGAAACTCTAAGGAGCTTCTTTCATCCACATACCTCTGTAAGTATTGTCCATTAATTATTATTGGTAAATTGAATCTCTGTACTTTAGTGAAATTCTGCCTTTCATTTGATAACTAGGTTAGATGTTCCTATTAGCTTATTTCCCAATCACATTATTATATTACATTATAATTTTCTACTTATCCCTATTTTAAACTAGACCATAAGAGATAAAATCAAACTATTGTGTTTTTTTCTTTTTTTTTTTTTTTTGAGATGGAGTCTTGCTCTGTTGGCTTAACTTTGGCAAACAGGGAGGATACTAAAATCTTTGTTCTCTGTATAGCAATGCATTCTATTGCATCTATAAACACATCTACTTATCAGTCATCTCTCTAGCAAATGACACTTTATATAAAGCTATGACATTTATTTGGTGAGCTGTATGATGCTGCACAGTTCTAAGCTTTTGAGACCGTGGGATCATCTGTTTTCAAATTGCCACAATTCTGTGATTCAAAAACCATACAGAAGACTACCTTTTATTTTTTATTTTTTATTAGGAGAGTATATTTGAGCTTTACATATTGGAGAGAGTGGCTAATCTTCTATCCAGATAAATAATGCAAAGCAACTCTGGAGATTTTTCTGAAAAATCAAAAAAGCAATTATCTAATTTCCTGAAACATTATGAGCAGATTTGTCAGTAGAAACCTTTTAACCAGTCTCAAGAGTAGAACACATGAAAGGCTATTCTTCTTGTGCCCTGCATATGAGTGTAATATTGCAAGATGCACTAGTCATAGAATGAACTTCTTTATTACTTTTAAAATTATTTTTGCTGTTTTGTGATTTTACTAAATCCAAAGATGGCCAATTTTCATATTTGTTATATAATTTATAAATTTATTAAAACAATTTTCTAGCAGATGGAGCTTTTAAGAGATAGATACATTAAGACTATTTTCCACAAAACAGCAAATTGTATACTATTGAGATAGTATACAATTGTGTGTAGGTATTCCTTAGGGATTGGTTTCAGGAACCCCAATGGATACCAAAATGCACAGAAGCTCAAGTCCTCATGTAAAATGCTGTACTATTTGTGTATAGTCTACAATATCCTCCTATATACTTTAAATCATCTCTAGATTAATTATAATACCTAATTCAATGTAAATGCTATATGAATAGTTATAACCATATTGTTTAAGGGATAGGGAAAAGACAAGAAGTCTGTATATGTTTAGTATAGATACAACTATTCTTTTTAAAAAAATATTTTTCACATATGGTTAGTTGAATCCACAGATTGAGAACACATACTACAGAGGGCCAACTGCATATTGTTTTGCCTCTATTTGCAAATGAGGAATGAGCTGAATAATAGAAATACCAGAAAATCTGCATTTTTTTAACAATTATTTTAAATTACAAAAAAGATTCTTTGATGTACCTATTTATGAGTATCTTTAAATTGAGTTTGTGCATTGTCCAAAAATTAGTTCACATTGCAATCATACGTCACATGCAGTCACATTTTTTAGTGTATAAGAGTTATATTGAAAGCTCTTTATGTAAATCTACAATTTTTACTGTAATATTAATTACTGTGCTATAACTAATTTTCACTTAATAAATCATAAAGTATTTTAAGTAATAAGTTCAAAATTAACCATGCAACAATCCACTAATTATATTATAGCAAGGTTTTAACGGATTAGTTTCATTAGTATGTAATTACTGTAATAATTTTTCATGAAAGCAGATATTATTTTAAATGTTTTCATATTTTATCTTAGTATAATAAACATATTATTTCTGAAATAATCATCACAAACCAAAAAAAGCTGTTAAAGATAAAAATAAAATTTTTTGAATTGGTGAATAAAGTTTTTGAGGAAACAGGCAAAATGCAAGAAAATAGAAAAGGACTTTAGGGCTACTAATTTGCACATTCTATAGAAAAAGAAACTTCACTGAGAAAGCAAAATAGAATATAAACATACTCTCTAAATTCATGTAAATCATAATAAAGGAAATTTAAAAAAAAAAGAAAAGAAAATATTGCAAAGAATCCATTAAATAAAAACTTTGTTTCTGATTCAGATAAATTGACATAATATTTGAAATATGAATATTTAATTATTGATCAATTTTATTGAAAATCATCCACATCAGCTAGGTGCAGTGGCTCACACTGTAATTCCAGCACTTTGGGAGGCCAAGGCTGGCAGATCACTTGAGGCCAGGAGTTCAAGACCAGCCTGGCCAACATGGCAAAACACTGTCTCTACTAAAAATATAAAAAATTAGCCGGGCATAGGGGCAGGCACCTGTAATCCCAGCTAACTCGGGAGGCTGAGACACATGAGTGGCTTGAACTTGGGAGACAGAGGTTGCACTAAGCAAAGATCTTCCACTGCACTCCAACCTAAGCAATAGAGCAAGACTCTGCTTTGAAAAAAGAAAAGAAGAAAAAGAAAAAGAAAATAATCTACCTCAATAATAATATTTTAATTGTCTGAAACTTGATGTACATAGACAACCCATATTTCTCACATATGAAAAAAAATCAAATCCTAGTTACTTTGTTCTATCTCAAATAATTTTTGTTAAAGTGAACATGTTTCGGGAATAGAGTGGAGTTAATGAAAAAAGTAGAATGGATGCAAAGTTTAGCCAATCTATCACATAGTTATTATAAATTAAATTAAATTAAGTGTATATCAATACATTTAAATAAATTAAAATGTATATCATCAATACATTTGCATATTCTAAATTGAGTATTATTTTAAATACTAGTTTAATAACTGTGCTTTAAAACAAAAAGTATATAAAAATAAGAAAAAATATTTCTTTTTTAAGCATAACACTTTGCTTGCATATTAATTTTTTTTCCAGTTTTACAAATGAGAAACTGAAAGATCTAAGAAGTATAATGACTTGTCTAAAATTACCTGTATGTTTAAAGAGTCGATCCTTGATTAGAGCTCAAATTTCTGAGGCTTAGTTCAGTATTCTTTCTCTATTCATCACTCTTCTTGTTTGTAAGTACATACCTAAGGATAATCATGAAGAAGAAGTAAGGTTTATTTTAAAGTGAAATTTAAATGTCTATTAAAAGGTTAGTAAAGATATTTAAATGTTTTCATTGGTTGCTTAATAAATACAGAATGTTTTGGGGGAACATGGGGAAATAGTTATGTTTTTATATGACTGATTTTTTTTAAAACTTTTTTTTTGAAAGTTCAGGCTGTTTTTAATGCATAACCTACATGATTCTGTTTTTCACAAAGTCATGTCCAACATGAGACAATAATTCCAGAAATAATATGATTACATTTTTTTCATTTGTAAGAAACCATAACATTATAATTTGATAATATTCTTGCAGAATTTTATGCAGAAAATAAACATGATAATAGAAAGTATGTCCATTATTTAGGGCACTGACATACAAAATCAAATGATCAAAATAAGGACAGATGCAATGAAATAAATCATATTGAATTAAATAAGAAATTCACAATATCACTCAATCACTACAATCCTTGGTGTGAATCATACAGAACAGATCATTAATTTGCACATTCTATATGTGAAAATATTGGGGAAAATTTTATTTAGCTTTCTTGAAGAAGACATAAACAAATTGTTAGTATACTATTTACACAGACATAGAATACAAACCTAAATTCAAATAAGTTATCTCTCCCAAACTCATTTGGTAAATCATTAAAATTTTGTTATCCAAACCTAACAAAACAAGCTTTAACAGGAGAAAAAAAAAAAGGTAGACCAAGCACATTCATGAGATTAACACTCTTAAAAAAAATTGGCAAAACAAATTCAGAAATGTATATATAATATGATATATTGTGAACAAGTTAGTTTTATGGTTTCTTTCCATTGTACTTATTACTCTGCAACATAATTCAATTTAAAATATTTATTCCTGGTCCTTCCCTACAGTTACATTATGAGTTCTGTTAAAACATATCTGTCTTGTTTACAGCTTAAGTCCCATATCTACACAGGACTTTATATAGTAGTTTATCAGTAAGTGTATGTCGAATAAATTAATTCCGTAAATGAATGTAAATTAACTTTAGAAAAGTCTACAAATATAGTTGGCCAAATTAAGTGATTAAAGAGAAGAAAACACATAAGAATCTAAATACAGAAGTAAACTCCAGATGGATTAAATATTTAAACATAAGAACTAACACCATAAAAACTCTAGAAGAAAACCTAGGCAACACGATTCAGGACATAGGCATAGACAAGGACTTCATGACTAAAACACCAAAAGCAACAGCAACAATAGCCAAAATAGACAAATCGCATCTAATTAAACTGAAGAGCTTCTGCACAGCAAAAGAAACAATCATTAGAGTTAATTGGCAACCAACAGAATGGGAAAAATTTTTTTGCAATCTACCCATCTGACAAAGGGCTAATATCCAGAATCTACAAAGAACTAAAGCACATTTACAAGAAAAAAACAAACAAACCCATTCAAAAGTGGACAAAAGATATGAACAAACACTTTTCAAAAGAAGACATATATGAGGCCAACAAACATATTGAAAAATACTCATCACCACTGGTCATTAGAGAAATGCAAATCAAAACCATATTGAGATACCATCTCACGCCACTTAGAATGGCCATCATTAAAAAATCTGGAGACAACAGATGCTGGCGAGGATGTGAAGAAATAGCAACACTTTTACACTGTTGGTGGGAGTATAAATTAGTTCAACCATTGTGGAAGACAGTGTGGTAATTCCTCAAGGACTTAGAAATAGAAATTCCATTTGACCCAGCAATCCCATTACTGGGTATATATCCAAAGGATTATAAATCGTTCTATTATAAAGACACATGCACACATAGGTTCGTTGTGGAGCTCTTTACAGTAGCAAAGACCTAGAATCAACCCAAATGCCCATCAATGATAGACTGGACAAAGAAAATGTAGCACATATGCACCACGGAATACTATGCAGCATGATGAGTTCGTGTCCTTTATAGAGACATGGATGAATCTAGAAACCATCATTCTCAGCAAACTGACACAAGAACAGAAAACCAAACACCACATGTTCTCACTCATAGGTGGGTGATGAACAATGAGAACACTTGGGCACAGGGAAGGAACAACACTCACTGGGCTAGGTTGGGAGGTGGAGGGAAGGGGAGGGGAGGGGAGGAGAGGGACAGCGGGGGGGGTATGGGGAGGATGGGGAGGAATAACACCTGGTGAAATGCCTGATGTAGGCAACCTGCGGTGGGGGGTGATGGAGACAGCAAACCACCATGGCATGTATGTACCTATGCAATAATCCTGCAGGATGCAGGATGTGCACATGTACCCCAGAGCCCAAAGTACAATAAAAAATCAACCAATTAATTAATTAATTAAATTCATTATCATCAAAAAATAATAAATGATCTAGTTCATAAAATTCTATACTTATTTGTGTTAAAAACAAACCAATATAAAGATGGAGAATGTTTTTAAACAGATTAAGGGTATCTACCAAAAGCCAAACATCACACATAGTGATGAAATAATAGACTTTTTCTTTAGAATTGGGAATGAGATAAATGTGTTCACTATTCATGCCTATTCAGTATTTTACTCAACTTTCTAAACATTGCAAGGGGTATTATTACTGTCTACACATGGCAGGATGTGAAAGGCACATGTCAGTGGCAAGAGAAAAAGAGCAAGATGCAAAAGCAGAAACCCCTGATAAACCATCAGATCTTGTGAGAATTATTCACTACCATGAGAACAATGTGGGAAACTGTCCCCATGATTCAAATTATCTCCCACTGGGTTCTTCCACAACACATGGGAATTATGGGAGTATAATTCAAGATGAAATTTAGGTGGGGACACAGAGCCAAATCATATCATGATGCCAAAACAAGTAAATAATGTCAGTGAAAAGTCACTGTTTTGGTATTATTGTTCCAGAAGGACACTGACTATGGTGATGAGGCAGCCCCTACAGGAATTAGGATGCAAAGGACAGAATAACTGTGTTGAGATGTGCTAATGCAGTAGGCACATGTAAGTATAAAATCACTGTGATAGACAAAAGCTTGTATCCTCACTGTTTCCAAGGATGGAATTTTGTATCAGTTCATTATTATGCAAACAAAAAGACATGCATCATCAGAAACATTTTTTTATGATTGATTTCACATTTTGCACTAGTGCTCAATTGATTTCACAAACGTTTGGCACTAGTGGCTCATGCTCACTGCAGGAAAGGAGGACTGGATGATGACTACAAGATTTTATTATTCCTTGACAACTGTTCTCAACTTCCAGCTGAAATCCTCCTTCAAAATAATGTTTATCATTGAATACACATAGACATAAAGATGGAAACAAGACACTGGGGACTACCAGACCAGGGAGGGAAGAAGGGAAATATGGGCTGAAAATCTACCTATTTGGTCCTATGCTCACTACTTGGGGGATGGGATCATTTGCACCCCAAACCTCAGTATCACATTATATAACTGAGTAACAAAACTTCACATGTACCCCTTAATCCAAAATATAAGTTGAAGTTATAAAAAAATTATATTTAATGCCAGGTACTGTCCTCTAAATTTAACTTCCTTAATTCAGCCGTGTTACCAGGGTATCATTAGATCAATAAAGAGTAAATATAAAAACACTATCTGGAACAGCACACTAGCAACATTGAACAGAGGGATGAACATGAAAGATTTTCAAAAGAATTTTAGTGTAAATATGTTGTTGCTGACACTTGGAACACAGTAACTAAAGACAAAATTTTGCATGCCTGACACAACTCTGGCCTGTGACTATGTTCAGTAATCATGACGAAGAAGGTGGTAACTTTGAAAAACTCTGATTGTCAAGTGAGAAAAATAATGATGTTTAATCTCCTTACATGTGCACACAAAAAAAATCTAACTTCAGAGTCTTTCAGTAAGTTAGAAGAAGTGGCTATCAAAGGTGGCATTTACATTAGTAATGAGGCTCCCGTTGTTCATTCAGTGACAATGGTGCAAGAGTATATTAGTCTGTTTTCATATTGTTATAAAGAAATAGCTGAGACTCAGTAATTTATAGAGAAAAGAAGTTTGATTGACTCACAGTTTCACATGGCTGGGGAGGCCTCAGGAAATTTATATTCATGGCAGAAGGGGAAGCAAACATGTCCTTCTTCACAAGGTGGCAGGAAAGAGAAATGTAGAGTGAAAGGGAAAGAGCCGTTTATAAAATTATCAGATCCTGCAAGAACTCACTCACTATCATAAGAATAGCATGGGGGAACAACCCCATGATCCAATAACCTCCCATGAGGTCTCTCTTTTAACACATAGAGATTATAATTTGGATTACAATTCAAGATGAGATTTCAGTGCGGACACAGAGCCAGACCATATCAAACAGCCAAAATGGCTCTGAAACTAGGTGATCATAAATTGACTATAAAGGTGACATTAACATTGCAGAGCAATTATGCCTAGACCACATGATGAAAATGTTCTGTGGGCTTATTGAAGAACTAGCACAGTGTACATTCATAACAAAACAACAAACTATCTGAGTTTATAACATCAAAGAGACTTCCAAGATAAGAAGTGTTGTTAATGAGGCAGATGTCTCTGGACGAAACATTTTTAAAAGCCATTCATCAGAATGTCTCCTTAATCCTAGAGGACCTACTTCTTGGTCTTTCAACTGCTTCTGATGTTTCTTCTTACCTATAATAGTAAATACAGTGTACAGTAACTTTTTAATCAAAATGCAGCATCATAGGTGGAAACTGAAAATATATATTAATAGTTGTTTGTTGATGCTGTTGTTTAAAAATGGACACAGGTTTTCTAGAGATGCTACTGTGCTGCTTTGTTACCCTGAACACATTGTTTTTTAACTGT
The DNA here is from genome assembly GCF_030222135.1 of Aotus nancymaae. NCBI lineage: Eukaryota > Metazoa > Chordata > Mammalia > Primates > Aotidae > Aotus > Aotus nancymaae. Next base: position 68,170,724 of record NW_026988422.1, on the reverse strand, counting down.
ATTAATGCTATTCTATATATTTTACTGTTAAGTATTTACATGTAAATAAGTGTAAGAAAATTATTGCATATCAGTAGTGCAGTCATCCCTTGGTATACCTGAAGAACTGGTTTCAGGAGCCCCCATGTATATAAAAATTCACACAAACACAAGATCTGCTGTTGGTCTTGCAGAGCCTACAAATACAAGAAGTTTGTCCTCATCCTTCAGACACACTGTTTTCACATCCATCAAATACTCTATTTTCAATCTCCCATTGGTTGAAAAATATCTGACATACAAAATCATCTTTAGGCTATGCATACAAGACGTGTGTGTATATATATATATATATATGACAGGTCATATATGACATATATGTATACAACATGAATTTAGTGTCTAGACTTGTGTCCCACTCTGAAGATATCTCATTATATATGAACAAATATTCTAAAATCCAAAAAAATCTGAAGTCCACAATACTTCTGGTTTCAAGAAATTCAAATAAAGGATTCTCGACCTGTACCATATGATTCAGAAATTCCACTGTTGGGTATATAACCAAAGGAAATAAAATATGTATGTTAAAGAGATATCCACACTCTCATGTTCATCACATTATTCACAGTTGCCCAAATATAGACTCAACCTAAATATTCATCAGAAAATGAAAGAATAAAGAAAATGTGGGGTATATATATATATACACACACACACACACACACACACACACACACACATACATGTATACACATGGCTGGGAAGACCTCAGAATCATGGCAGGAGGTGAAAGGCACATGTCTGTGGCAAGAGAAAATGAGCAAGATGCAAAATGCAAAAAGCAGCATGATTCAGAAGCAGAAACCCCTGATAAGCTATATCATGATGGCTTATCACTGGGTCCCTCCACTGAATTATGGTAGTACAATTCAAGATGAAATTTGAATGGGGACACAGAGCCAAGCCATACCATGAGGTATCACATATATATATACATATATGTGTATGTGTGTGTATATATGTGTGTATGTGTGTATATATGTGAATGTATATATACACATACATATATGTGTATGTGTGTGTATGTATATGTATACATATGTGTATATATGTGTGTGTGTAAGTATCTACTTACAGTTCTATATAAAATGAAATACTAGTTAGCCTTAAAAAAAGGGAAATCCTGTCATTTGCAACAACCTGGATAAACCTGAAGGATATTATTTATGGTAAGTAAAATAAGCCAGAGACAGAAGGACCAATACTGCATAATTTCACTGATAAGTGGCATCAAAAAAAGTTGAAGTCCTAAAAGTAGAAACTAGACTAGTGTTTACCAAGGGCTGGTGGAATGAAAGGGTTGTGAAGATGTTGATCAAAAGAAACAAAAATTTAAGTAGGAGTAATAATTTTAAGAAATCTATTGTATAAGGTGGTAACTACTGTTAATAACAATGTATTGTATCCTTAACTAGTGCTAAGAAAGAAGAGTCTGAGTGTTCTCCCTACAAAAAGTATGTGAGGTAATACATATGCTAATTAACTTGATTTAGCTAGTCTGCATTTTATACGTATTTTAAAGCAATATGTTTTACATGATAAATATATACAATTTTTGTTTGTTAATTTCAAGGAAATGGTAAAGGAAAAAAAATGGAATTAGGTTTCTGAATATTACAGCTAAAGAACCAAGAATGTTCAACTTGTTCCTTGGTATAGTCACTGCTTCAATCTGTGAGTTTCTCCTGGAAGTCTGACACACCAAATATAAAACTCAGAAAGCACTACTAATTTGTTGCAATGATAATGCTGTATAACCAAGGCAACTGTAAATGTATTATCCAAAGTGGGATATCCAAACTGAGAGTAAAACAGAGTGCTAAAATAATAAAAATTCTATACTTTGAAGTGTTTGAATTTTTAAAAAATATGTATCCATGTACCTTAGAGTAAATTTTAAAAAGTTTTCTTGTAGAAGTATATGAATATTAAACACTCAAGGGGAATTATTATTCTTGTTACATATCCATTTAATTAAACAATTCTTGACTCTTATCTACACTAATACTATTCACTTGTATTTTCATACAATATTATTTTTCAAATTCCCCCCTATATTTACCTTCAGCAAAATAAATAAATGGATAGAATAAATCTAACATACATAAAATGACTCATAAAAAATATGCAAAAGTATTGTTGAAAGTGATACGAGAATATGTATATGCAAAAATGTATTTAACAAACAGAAAAAAATTATGCTTATGGGAAAGAGAGAATCAAAATTCAAAAGACGTTAATGCTTCCAAACTGATTTAAGACTCTAACATTCAATACAAATTCCAAAAGGGAGCTTCACAGAACTTGACACAAGGAAATTCCACTATGTATTTATAAGAGTAAATGGGCCATTAAGAACCACTAGGCTCTTTTTTCTTTTTTCTTTTCTTTTCTTTCTTTGTTTCTTTCTTTCCTTTTCTTTTCTTTTCTCTTCCTTCCTTCCTTCCTTCCTTCCTTCCTTCCTTCCTTCCTTTCTTTCTCTCTCTCTCTCTTTCTCTCTCTCTCTTTCTTTCTTTTATTAATTTTGCTCTATTGCCCAGGCCAGAGTGCAGTGATACAATCTCTGCTCCCTACAACCTCCACCTCTCTGGTCCAAGCAATTTACCAGCCTCAACCTCCGGAGTACCTGGGATTACAGGCTCCTGCCACCACGCCTGGCTAATTTTTTTTGTTTGCATTTTTAATAAAGATGGGGTTTCACCTTGTTGGCCAGGCTGGTTTCGATCTCCTGACCTCAAGTGATCTGCCCACTTCAGCCTCCCAAAGTGTTCAGATCACAGATGTGAGCCATGGGACCTGATCCCAATATGCGCCTGGCCCCAAATAGCATTATGTTTGTCACAAACAAACAAAGATGAGAAGACTTGACAATTACTTGCAAAGCACCTTATAAAACCATGATAATACAGTGTCTTTGTTTAATTACTCACTCTCTTCAGGCCTGTGCCTATGCCTGAAAACAGCGGATAATTCACAGAAAAAGGAGTCTAGGAACAGAACCTAGATGGATGGAAATTCATAACTACTGCAGCAGCACAGCTAAATGATGGCGATGAACACATTGATTCATAGTGATTGGATAACTAGTGTTTCATGAGAGGAAATGATGCTATATCCTATTTCAACAAAAAGATCACAAACTTAATGATTAAAGCCGGATCCAAGATGGCTGATGATTAGCAGCTCGGGCACGTACCTCCCAGTGAAAGCGCAAAGAACGAGAGGACGCCACACTTTCAGACGAATGTTAGTTGCTCACGGACCATGAGATTCCCAGTGGAGGAGCTCCACGGGTCGCCAGGGCGACTCTTGTGGCCGGCGTGGCGGTTTTGCTGGTGCCTTAGCACGCCAGTTCTTGGTGCAGAGTCCGGAGATTCCCGGGCAGAAAAGCACCATCAATCTTAACACCGCTGTTTTGGCCGGCTCAGTGGATTGCTCAGATTTCGGCACAGGGAATCAACAAGTTGGACGTCAGAGACCCAGTTAGAAAGTCAGTAATTATAAAGACGACAGACGGACAAATATATAATGAACGGAAGAAACCAGCGTAAAAAGGTAGAGAATACTCAAAATCAGAATGCCTCTCCCTCTACAGGGGATTGCAATTCCTCATCAGTAATGGAACAAGGCTTAATAGATTACACGTGTGTTCCAATAACAGAAGCAGGTTTCAAAACGTGGGTGATAAGAAACTTCTGTGAATTAAAAGAACTTGTTCTAACCCAATGCAAAGAAATTAAGAACCTTGAAAAAAGGTTTGATGAAATGTTAACGAGAATGGACAATTTAGAGAAGAATATAAGTAAATTGATGGAGCTGAAAAACACAACACGAGAACTTCGCGAAGCATGCACAAGTTTAAACAGTCGAATTGATCAAGCAGAAAGAAGGATATCAGAAGTCGAGGACCAGCTCAGTGAAATGAAACGAGAAGACAAGAATGCAGAAAAAAGGATGAAAAGGAATGAGCAAAGTCTCCAGGAAATATGGGACTATGTGAAAAGACCTAATTTACGTTTGATAGGTGTACCTGAATGTGATGAAGAGAATGAATCCAAGTTGGAAAATACTCTTCAGGATATCATTCAGGAAAATTTTCCCAACCTAGCAAGGCAGGGTAATATTCAACTCCAGGTAATACAGAGAACACCACAAAGATATTCTTCAAGAAGACCAACACCAAGGCACATAATCGCCAGATTTATTAGGGTTGAAATGAAGGAGAAAATACTAAGGGCAGCCAGAGAGAAAGGTCAGGTTACCCATAAAAGGAAACCTATCAGACTTACAGCAGATCTCTCAGCAGAAACCCTACAAGCCAGAAAAGAGTGGGGACCAATATTTAACATCCTTAAAGAAAAGAACTTTCAACCCAGAATTTCCTATCCAGCCAAACTAAGCTTTATGAGCGAAGGAAAAATTAAATCTTTTGCGAACAAACAAGTACTTAGAGAGTTCACTACCACCAGGCCTGCTTTACAAGAGCTTCTGAAAGAAGCACTATACATATAAAGGAACAACCAATATCAGCCTTTCCAAAAATATATCAAAAAGCAAAGAACTTTAACACAATAAAAAATTTACATCAACTAATGGGCAAAACAGCCAGCTAGCATCAAATGCCGGTATTAAACTTATATATATTTTAATTGGATAAAAAGCCAAAACCCATCGGTATGCTGCATCCGGGCCCATCTTACATGCAACAATACACAAAGACTCAGAGAGAAGGAGGAAGATTTGCCAATCAAACAGAGAGTAAAAATAAACTAATAAACAAAAAGCAGGAGATGCAATTCTCGCCTCTGATAAAGTAGACTTTAAAGCAACAAAGATCAAAAGAGGCGAGGAATGACATTACATAATGGCAAAAGGATCAATGCAACAAGAAGAGCTAACGATTCTATAGATCAACGAGATAGAAAATTAACAAGGATATTCAGAACTTGAACTCAGACCCGGAACAAGTAAACTTAATAAACATTTATAGAACTCTCCACTTCAAATACACAAAACATACATTACCACCTCACACCTATTCCAAAGGTGACTATATAATTGGAAGTAAATCACTCCTCAGTAATCGCATAGCATTTCATAGGTTTAAATTAAATATTGGTTGGCTGTTTGTTTGTTATCTTCTTCCCTTATTCCTTCCTGACTACATCATTAAGTATAATTATCAGTATAAAAGAGGTTTTCAATACCCATTACTAAATTGCATTCTAGCCTGGGCAAGAAAGCAATACTCCCATTCTCTCTCCCTCTTTCTTTTCCTTCTCCCTCCTCCCCATTCTCTCTCTCTCTTTCTCTTCCTTTTCCCTCCTTCCTATTCTCTCTCTCTCTTTCTCTTTAAAAAAAAAAAAAAAAAAAAAATGATTAAAGCCAAGTTTTACAGAACACTTACCATGAGCCAGGAGTTGTGCTAATCCATTTATCTATTTTAATTTCCAAGTTTATTCTTTGATTTAGCTACTATTTTAGCTTCCATTTAAAAAACTGTAACAGTACCCAAAGAAAGCTCAGGTGTGTCAGAACTAGGATCAAAACATTTCCTCCTCTCTTCCAAACCGAAGCATTCAAACTCCTAGCTGGTTTTAATCTTTTTTTTTCCCTCAGGTAATATTAATAATAAGAGCCAAACCAAACCAACCAGATCAAAGCAATAAATACATTATAAGGATATTTTTAATTATATAAATTATTATAATTATATTTCAAAATAAATATAAACTTCAAAGTCAGCATGTTCAGAATTTAAATTAAATGCGAACAATAGTGAATATTATAAGGTGAAGTAATATGGGAAACCAATAAGATAAGGAATATTTTATTTTTTTAAATGCTAATTTTTAAAAGATCTCATAAACACCTGAGTCATATTAAAAGGAAATTTAATAATATGTCATTAAACGTTTTCATTTTATTAAGACCTATATAGCCTTTTATTAATAGATGGGTAAAGTCTAAATGTACATATTTTAATACTGGGAAACTTGCAAAAAGAAACTAACAATATATAAACAACCAAAAACTAAATCCCATTTTATTGTAATGGAAAATTGGCTAAATTTTGGCTTTTTATCTTATAAGCAAACTTTTCTCAGAGAAATTTTATAAAGCTTGTTTGTTGTAAGAGACTATTAATGGCAAAACCTGGAAAATGTTACCTATTATTAGCTCAAACTGTTGTATTTACCTGTTATCCTTATATCACTGCCAGAATAGTCTGTCAGTGTTCCCATTTTGTTTAGAAATCAGCCACAGCACTTTGCTTTGGGCTAAAGCCTGGCATGTGAGTCTAAAGTCAATTTTCTTTTTCCTTAAATAAATTTTGAAATACTTTCAGCTAAGCCATTTTAGTTAGAATAGAACATAAATAAATGTAACTGACTCCAGATGCTTTTGGTGCCCACTAAGAAACAACAGAAAATATATGTTTTCTTAAAAGGTAGAAAGTAAATCTGAAAGCCATAACCAATGTGTGCCCTTACTCCATATGAACCGGATGTCTTAATTTAAATTTGTGCTCTCCTTTACATTATTCAGAAACTACATGAAATTCAGCTCTCTCTGTACATTTTTAGCAACCCAAAATCTTTGGATACTTTATGTAACATTTATTTAATTCATGATTTTAAATAAAATCTATATACCAATCATACTTGAATTTGAGTAATGCAGCATTATATATGCATAAAATTGGAAGACCCGAAAGTCATCTTTTGCCCAATAAATCTGGTAAAGATTAGTCCCATCCTCCGCACTTTCAAATCTATCATAGAACCATTGCTCTGTGTTGACTCAGCCTTGGAGAAAGGCGCCCGGCAGGTTGGCAGGATAAAAGCTTTCCTGTTTATTCAACAATGTGCCTCCATAGGGTGTTCAGTGGTAATCAGACTGGCAGGCCTTAAGTGGTGTATAAATATTTCATTTTCCAAATCCACCAAACACGGTTGGCAAAATGGAAAAAGTGAGATGGACCACCAGCAGATCTCAGGTTCACCCTGAAATATGTGAGAGGTAACTGAGACAGCCTGTTCAGGTGTCATCCGGAACATTTATTTGTATGTTTTCTTGGCACTGTGGCAGCCCTCAGTATTCTGGGAGCATTACTCTAATCAAAGCATTTCATAGTTGCTAAGTGGTTTAGTAGTGTCACAGCATTTAGTAGTTGGATATACACAGATGAGCGCCCCAACATTTCATCAATGTAGAGGTTCTGGGATAGGAGGATCTCCAAGCCTTCTGGAAATAGCTATCTTTAATGTCCTGTTCAGCATTCCATAGAAGTCACAGACAGAAGCAACACATTATTCAGTGCTCAAAGAATTGACCCAGCTTCCAAAACTTTTTTTGTTGTTGTCGTTCATGCCCAATCAGGTGGCTTTACCAGGGAAAGAAAGAAAAGTTTAATGTGGAACTAGACCTATAAGAACATTAAATTCAGGGTTAAATAACCTAAGCATGTTCTCCCTCCTTCCCTTTCTTGGTAAACCCAGCTTCTAAACTCAACTTCCACAGCTATAAAATATGAATAACAACAATATCTTATTTCCTTTATAGAATTTTGAACTTCAAGTAAGAGATTGTAGCTAAAATACATGGTAGAATTATAAGACATCCCACACATAAAAAAGTTATTTTTAACACAAAATAAATTAGGTAATAGATATTAAGAAAACTACTAATATTACTCATATTAATTTGATAAGATGGTATAACGAAACAAGAAGATATAAATACCATCCCTACTATGAACTACCTATGTGGTCCCAGGAAAGACATGAGCTCTGTGAGTCTGAAATTTCTTATCTGGAAAAGTGGATAACAGGGTTGTTGTGTGAAATAGTAAATGAGTGCTCAGAGAAGAATGGCAGTAAATGGTAGAATAATTTATTAGGATTAAGACAACATTCATGTATTAATTTTAAGAACAAATTTCTCAGATAGGTTTGAACGCAGCTGTCTAAAGCTTAACCCAATGGACACTAACATTTTGTCACGTAACAGGAAGTCCAAAAATAGGCAGACCAGAGGCATGATGTGGCTGCTTGATGGTATTAGCATAATAGATTTTTCCATCTTTTCATCAGGCCTCATGGTGGTGTTGGCTTTTATTCTCCTAGTCATGTGCTGATTTTCCCATTTTCAGGTGTTGCATCCACATTTTAGGCAGAAAGAAGACAAAGAGCAAATGGCAAAAAGCTGCTGCCAACTGAATCTGTTCCTTTTCATCATTGAAACAATGACATTTTTGAATATTCATAGAAGATGCTTTTGTTTATACCCCAATGGCTAGAACTGAGCCAACTGGGTACTTTCAGTTTCTAGGTCATCTGAGAAGGTGAATATTTCATCAGGGTACATTATTACCAAGATAAAATTAAGCTTTTTTAAAAAAGGAAGTAGGAGAGATTGGTTATTGAGTAAACTTTCATCAGAGTCAGCCACATGCTCAAAAGTTACGGAAATGCCTTTGTTATATTGAATTTTTCAACTTTCCAAATGGCAGACTCCCTAAATAAGTGGTAGTCTCTCCAAAGACAGACACTATCTTTGTCGCTGTTCTTCCCAGTACCGGAGCATACTATATAAGTTGATATGTGCTATAGAAACAAAATAAACATTATTTTTTAAATAATCTGAATTTAAAGGATAAAATATCTGTAAATTAAATTTTTAGTGAATTGCCCAAGTTCAAAATGATTTCTTCTATCACCCCAGCTCCATGAAAATCTCCATAAATTGTTAAACTGTCCTCAGAGATACCACAGGTGAGGCAAGCCACTTGCATTTTATCAGAAACTTCTCTATGGAAAGGTCTTGTGACTGAGTAATTCTACAAACAGAAAATGGTATTACAGTGGCACTTCTATAACTACAGACCTTATTAGGCATCAAAGTGTTTCTTTATAGCTCTCCAAAGTATAATTATTTGTGGATTTATTTTTGGCCTTTATAAATGTCTACGAGAACATAGCCCTATTAAACTTCTTTCTTTCCCTTACAACTTAGCCCAATGAACCAGAAAAATACCTCACCTAGAGGATTATTTATCAGAAATGCTCTTGCTTCTAGGCTGTTTCTATGACTGATGGCATTTGTGTGATATACAGTTAAAAGGATCATAAAGATGTTTATAATCAGACTTCTAATGGTTAGAAGCCCAGATAATAGGAAGGTATTGAAGAAAGGCTTATTAATTGGACTGTTTACAAAATGATGTCTTTAAGTAGGAATTTGAAAAGTGTATGCAGACATGCTCATATAATTTATCTCTAATGAATCATATAATTTTCTCTGCCTGTATCTAGTGACACTCATATAAACTCAGCCTTTTGGAAAGGGTCACAAGATTAAGTCTTTTTCTCCTTTTGAAGATTTTAGAAAATAATCTCTTTTATGACTTTGCATTTCTATCAGTCTTTTGCTATAATACTTACTTCTAGGGAAATCATTCAAGCTAACATTCTTTAACATGTTGATTTTTGGAATCAAAGAGCAACTACAACTTCCAACTGTTATTCACACAGACAGACAAACACATACTCATATACGTATATATGTATGTATGTATATGAGTACATATATGAGTATATGTATATGAGATTTTGTAACTTGGGCCCTGATGGTTTCACTTCAGCTGAGGCCAACTTTACATCCTCAACGTAATTCTTTTCAATTTAGGAATTTGCTACCCACCCCATCCATTAGCATCTCAGATTTTAGACACATTTCACATGATTTCTACCCTTAGTAAATTTATTTGCGAGGCTTACATGACATCTTGGCTTATTATACACTCAGACTGATTAAATAGGTTCACAAAATGAGATGATTGAAGAAAAGGGCCTTATAATTACAGAGCACTGTGCTTAAAGCCAACTCAGAGGTTACTTTGCAGATTTATTCATTTAGCCTCTTATCATTCCCCCAAAGGGCATGTAGCATTTTTTCCCAATAATTTAACAATGTAGTACCATGAAGATGTTATATAATCACATCCAATTCATGCATGTTTCATTTGTATGTAAGATAATTCCAAAATTTACATTTCTGTGACATCACATTTGAATTACCTTTGTAAGTTCTCTAAACCACTCTTTAAAACCCATTAAATTCAATTCATTAAATGCCAGTGGCATACTGGGTGCAGAAAAAAAAAAAACTAGCAGTTTTTCATGTTTCCTTTTTTCCCCTTATTGCCCCTATGTCCAATGCATTGGCCAGTTCTGTTCGCCCTTCCCATAAAGCCTACTCTGAAGCCATTCACTGTTTACCATTTCACAGCCACTGTGATCATCTCCAAACGGGGCTTCCCACTTTTTTCTTGCTTTCCTTAATTTCATTTCCTACATAGACTCCAGGGTAATCTTTTAAATATACTAATCGAATAAAGTTCAAAAGTGTCAGTTGATTTTTGTGTTCTATTTTAATATTTTTTATTGTAAAAAGTGGCAACCTATATCAAAACAAATACAGAATATCCAAAGTCATCTTTAAAAAGAACAAAGTTGAAGGATGTATATACCTATTATAAGTTCAAGACTTTTTAGGAAGGTAGATTGATTAAGGCAATGTAGACAAACAGGTGGATTAATACAATGGAAAAATAGTTCAAAGATAGATTTACTTTAATATAATTGTTTGGTTTTCTGACATTTTTTTCAAGATAATTTTTCCTTCCTCTAGCTGTATTTGAAGACTTTGTTTATTCTCTGATGTTTCCCAGTTTCATTATGTGCCTAGGTATGAATTCCTTTTTTTTTTTTTTTTTTTTTGAGATGGAGTCTTGCTCTGTCATTCAGGCTGGATTGCAGTGGCAGGATCTCAGCCTCCCTGCAACCTCCGCCTGAGTTCAAGCAATTCTCCTGTCTCAGCCTCACGAGTAGCTGGGACTACAGGCATATGCCACCACACCTAGCTAATGTTTTTTCTATTTTTAGTAGACACGGGGTCTCACTGTGTTAGCAAGGATGGTCTCGAACTCCTGACTTTGTGACCTGCCTGCCTCAGCCTCCCAAAGTGCTGGGATTACAGGCGTGAGCCACCATGCCTGGCCCCATTTGTTTTTCTTTTTCTTAATAGAGGCACTCTCTATAAAGTCTGGGTGAATCCTTCCATTAGCTATAAAGTGTTTTCTGCATTTTTACCTTTAAAAATTACTTCTCTTATTTTTATTTTCTCTTCTTAAAATTCCAATTAAATATACATGTGTGAGTGGTTAACATCAGGTCTTAGCTAATGGAGCCCTTTTGAAAATTTCCTTCTGGTCCCACAGCGCTGCTACTTTGCCAAGAGTTAAAACAATGAGGAATGTGGATCCTACACAAGAATTGTGGGAGTCCCGCATTGGCATGCAGGCCAGGGACTGGGTAGCTAGAGTAACATTCAAGGTTGATGGGAAATAGAGGCTGCAGCTACTATGTAGCTCCCAAATACCTTAAGACTTGGATAGCTTTGGTGTCTTTTGATTAGCTGAAACTTTTCTGCTTACTGCGTCTTCTGTCTGTTATTCTTCTATAAAATTAAGTAACCATAATACTAGATTACAGGCTATTTTATTTTCTTTGGTATGATTACCAATTCCAACTGTAAGGTACATGGATGTGCTTTGGTCAAGAATTAGGCCAAGGCAGACATCCAGGCCTGCACAACTCAGTGGGATAGGTGCACAGGGGCACTCTTCCACTTGTTATAGAACCTGTTTATGTAAGCTTATACTTGGCTCAATGCCACTATTATTTAGAAAAGGTATAACTGCCCTGCTGATGCTGTACAGGTACTCTTGTGCAGATGCTTGTGCCCAGAGAGAGAGAGAGAAGAGAGAGCCAAAGCTACCCATCTTGCCAGTGGACAGCAGGGAGCCAGGACACAGCTCTGCTTGCTCGTGCCCAGAGTGAGAAAGAGTTAAGCTGCTTACTCTGAAGGAGAGCTGACCCCGCACTATGCGTTAGGGATCAGCCGGAGCAAGCAGCCCAGACAGAGCAGACAGTGTTGATAAGAGAGCTGCTGAATAAAGCTACATTTCACCTGCCTACGGCCCCCCAAGTGTTATTTTAGCTATTGGCCCATCTGCCCACTCCCTCAAACCTCAGCATGGGCTGGAACCTAACTGTGAAGCTGACAGTTGGCATAGTCATGAACCTAACACCAACCTGAAAAAGCAACGATATACTTAAAGTATGTTTTACAACTTTTAGTTCTACGCTCTCTAATATTCCTTAACTCTTTAAAGTCTTTGTCTCAAACACACACACACACACACACACACACACACACACACACACACACGGAGAGAAAGAGAGAGAGAGAGAGAGATAGGAGGGTGGGGCATCTTCCTCTGTTCCACAGGCTGGAGTACAGTGGCATGATCATGGAGAGGGAGAGAGAGAGAGAAAAAGAGAGAGAGAGAGAGAGAGGTAGGAGGGTGGGGGGGATCTTTCTCTGTTCCCCAGGCTGGAGTACAGTGGCATGATCATGGCTCACTGCAGCTTCGACCTCTCAGCTCAAGTGATCCTCCCACCCTGAGCCTCACAAGTAGCTGAGACTACAGGTCAACACCACCACATCTGGGTAATTTTTAAATTTTTTTGTAGAGACCGGTTCTCTCTGTGTTGTCCAGGCTGGTATCAAACTCTTGGCTACAAGAAATCCTCTCACCGCAGTCTCCTAAAGTGCTAGGATTACAGGAGTGAACCACTGCTCCCAGCCCATCTTTCTCATATTTTTATGTTCTGTATTCTTATCCCTCTCCTGCATTGTAAATGAATTTCCTATCCACAAATTTTCTCTTCAGCTGAATCTCATTTTAACGCATTTTTTAAAGGTTTTTGTCTTTACATTTATCATGTTCATTTCAAAATTTTGTTCGGTTCTTTTGCATGACTGACTGCTTGGTCACTTGTACAGTTATATCTTCATTTCAATAAATAATTCATGTATAATTATGTTGTAGTTTGATCATTTCAATATTTGAAATCCCAGCATCTCAAATTGACTTTGTATTCTTGCTCCTGTTATGGCAACTAAATCCCTGAGGGTTTGGTGATCTTCATTTATGAGCTCATATTTGTTAGATTTTAATCTTTGATACTCCTCAGGCCCTAGATTATGGAGATTTTCTTCAAGTTATGTTTTGCTTTTTTGTGGGGGAAGGTGGTAATGTTACTGAATTGTGATCACCTGATTATCATTAGAGGGTCCCCAGATAAACGCAGCAATCTCAGGTTCAGCTCACAGACTTTGAGACTGATTCAAGGCTTAACTTCCAGGATTTAAATCTTCATCTTTTCTATTTGTTCATCACTTGTAGCTATTGCAGGTGAGGGGCAGCAGGGGTGAATATGGGGATAGGGAAGACTGACATTTATGTATTATGAGTCTAGCAATAAAGCTTTTAAAAATCTGAGATTTCATTATTTGGTAAGGGCACAGGCTTTCAGAGGATTTCTTCTATATACTAATAAGAGCTGATGACACTATCTATTTTCCTATTCACTATAATTTATCCTCACCACTGAAATGTAAGTTATATAAAAGTAGGGGATCTTGTAGGGTGTTTTATTTTTGTTCTAACAATGTGTACCCAGCACCTAGTACACTCTGCCCAATTGCAAATGAAATGTTTCCTGAATTCCATCCTAACTATTCTCCAAATGGAGCATCAGTCTCTTCCGATTTTCACACAACATTTTCTAATGTAACTTCAACTTTTATTTTACATTCAGAGGGTACATAAGCAGGTTCATTACATGAGTATATTGTGTGATGCTAAGATTTGGGGTATGATTAATCTTGTAACCCAGGTGGTGAGCATAGTACTCAGTAGTTTTTCAACCTTTGTCCACATTTTCCCTCCTCCTTCTAGTAGTTTCCAGTATCTATTGTTGCCATCTTTATGTCCATGAGGATTCAATGTTTAGCTCCCACTTAGAAGTGAGAACATGCAGTTTTGATTTTTTGTTCCTGTGTAAGTTTGCTTAGGACAATGGCCTCCAGCTACATCTATGTTGCTGAGAAGGACAAACTTTTGTTCTTTTTTATGGCTATGTACTATATCATGGTGTATATTTATCATATTTTCTTTATTAAATCCACCACTGATGGGCAACTAGGTTGATTTCATTGCTCTGCTATTGCAATTAGGGCTGTAATAAATATATGAGTACATGTTTCTTTTTATTAAAATGATGTGTTTTCCTTTGGATATACACCCAGTAGTGGAATTGCTGGGTTCAATAGTAATTCTAAGTTATTTGAGAAATCTCTAAACTGCTTTCCACAGTGGCTGAACTAATTTACATTCCCATGAAAGTGTATAAATGTTCTGTTTTCTTCACAGCCTCACCAGAATGCTACATATTGACTTTTTAGCAATAGCCATCTGACTGGCATGAAATGGTATTTCATTGTAGTTTTGATTCACATTTCTCTGATGATTAGTGATGTTGTGCATCTTTTCCTATGTTTGTTAGCTGCACATATGTCTTCTTTTGTGAAGTGTCTGTTTATTTTTTTTTTTGGCCCACTTTTTAATGGGCTTATGTGTTTCTTACTTATTCAATTATTTAAGTTCCTTATAGATTCTGCATATTAGACCATAGCTTGCAGATATTTTTTTCCCATTCTGTAGGTTGTCTGTTTACTCTGTTGACAGTTTCTTTTGCTATACAGAAGCTCTTTGGTTTAATTCAGTTCCATTTGTCAACTTTTGTTTTTGTTGCAATCACTATTGAGGACTCAGCCATAAATTATTTTCTGAGGCTAATGTCCAGAATGGTGTTTTCTAGGTTTTCTTCTAGGACTCTTATAGTTTGAGGTCTTATATTTAAATCTCTAGTCCATCTTGAGTTAAGTTTTGCCTATGGCGGTAAGTAGGGGTTCAGTTTCATTCTTCTCATGTGGCTAGCCAGCTATCTCAGTACCATTTACTGAATAGGAAGTCCTTTCCCCATTGCATATTTTTATTGACTTTCTCAAACATCAGATGGTTGCAGGTGTGTGGCTTTATTTCTGGGTTCTCCATTCTGTTCCATTTGCCTGTGTGTCTGTTTTTGTACCAGTTCCATGCTGTTTTGGTTACTGTAGCCTAATAGTAGAGTTTGAAGTCACATAACATGATGCCTTCAGCTTTGTTTTGTTTTTGTTTTTTGCTTAGAATAGATTTGGCTATTTAGACTCTTTTTTGATTCCATATGAATTTTAGAGTATTTTTTTCTAATTCTGTGAAAAATGATGTTGGTAATTTGATAGGAATAGTACTGAATCTGTAGGTTGCTGTGACTAGTGTGACCATTTAGCAATATTTAACTGACGCTACTTAACTGACTCTACTCTGCAGTAGAGATGGAAAATACCAGTTAGATTGGAGAATTTTATGCCCTTAATAGATTGAATTTCAAATACCAAATGGTATTTGAATATCATTTGGATTTCCATATCAACTTTGTTAGTTTTTCAAAATTGGGAATGCTTTATACCTGATATCAACATTATTAGTAGTGATAAAATGTCCAGAATATACTGTACAAACTCATTTAAAATATTACACTTTATAAATACAAATAATTTGTAGTCATATAAAATGTAGTAAAATAATTCTCACACATGCACTAGCAAAGCAGAAATGTTTAAAACAATTATCATTTATTGAGCACCTACTCTATGCCAGGTGACATATTAAGCAGTGGAGATTTTGGTACTGAACATGAGCATTTCTTCCATCACAGGGCTGATGGCTTATTTTTGGCAAATATGTTATATTTCATAGTCAGTGATGGGCCATGATGAGAAAAGGTTTAATGAATAGAGTGCTAAAGTAGATAACAACTTGAGAAACAATCTGTGTTTTTAAAGAGTATACAGTATTTTGATACTTTATTTCTACATATATCATTTTCAATCTTTCTGATTTCCTTATTTTATGGAAATCAGTAGTAAAACTCTTATGATGATGAATTTTATTTCAAACACATATGGGCAGATATGCATTATGGAATTGAATATTAGAATTCAGTATTTTTATCTTTATTACACTAACTTTATTCATACTTAGCCTCCCCAAGATCCTTTTAATTGTTTGGCAAGAAATTGTATTGGTCTTGATAAATGATAGATGATCATGATTTACATTATGACAAACATAAACGTACACAATGCACACCAATGTACCAAGCAGTAATATTTTTGCATATATTCCTAATGTGCTTCATTAATTGTCTCCAGATAGTATTTTTAAGCATTGGCTTGCTCTGAATATTTAAACCACATTCTACATAGAAATGGTCTACTGCTGATATAAGGTGAGGTGGGCAATACATACTAAGTATCAGTCTTTTATTGAATTGTTAACCAAAGCCAGCTGGTTAGAATCTCAGAATTCTGTACTTTAGTTAAAATATTTTATATGTGACTTGAACTGGTTTGGGTATTTGTCAATATAGATACTAGTTGACTTTTTTTGGTTTTCTCTTTTCATTTCTTGCCTTCTGCCTCCCTCCCTCCCTTCTTTCTTTGCTCCCTCCCTCCCTTCTTTCCTTCCTTTCTTCCCTCCTTCCCTCCCTCTTCCCCTCCTTCCTTCCTTCCTTTCTCTTTTCTCTCTCATTATCTTTTTTTCTTCTCTGTAGATTACAGTACTTGCCAATGGTTGGTTTCTGTTAGCTCTTTCTCACAACCTCACTACAGAAGAACCTGACTAAATTTTGCTTCAGATGGCAATTTTTATTAGGCAAACAGGCAAAGAAGTAGCCATGCAAGTTTCAGTAAGGTTAAATTATCTCTAGGGCTGTGATATTCAGTTTGTGTCACCCATTTTGCATAAGAAGTTCTTTTGAGATAAACCCAACATTTCTAGAGAGAGAACTTAGTCAACCCTACAACATTCAAATATCTTCACTTTCTGACTGAATATATGAACTCCTTAAGAGTTCACCTCAGGCACCATACTGAAAAGTGAAAAGTGAAGGGCTTAATCCATTTTAATTTTCTGTTCATGCAAGACTTCCCTAAAATATGCTATACTTCCTAACATAAGCCAAAATGTACTGTACTCTCTAGTATCTCCAGTAAACAATGCATACAAATATAGAATATTGGGGCTGGGTGCAGTAACTGGGTGCCTGTAATCCCAGGACTTTGGGAGGCCAAGGCAGGCGGATCCTCTGAAGTCAGGAGTTCGTGACCAACCTGGCCAATGTAGTGCAACATCATCTCTACTAAAAATACAAAAAGAAAAAATTAGTCAGATGTGGTGGTGGGCACCTGTAGTCCAGCTACTCAGGAGGCTGATGCTGGACAATCACTTGAACCCAGGAGAAAGAGGTTGCAGTGAGCTGGGATTGTGCTATTGCACTCCAGCCTGGGCAACAATAGCAAAACTCCATCAAAAAAAAAGAAAAAAAAAAGGACTTTCTAAACATACTATCAAATACCAGGATTTCCATATCAACTTTAGTGTTTTCTACATTAAAAAATATGCTGGAAATTCATTCTCTATTAGAAAAATCATATTAGACAATACATAAATGATATGACCAAAAATTAGACATCTAAAAACTGCTTATTAGTCAGGATCTAGCAAGAAAATGGACAATACTTGGATATCAGGATTAGAATAGAGAGAATTGGTTAGCAGTGTGATAGAATCGCTGAAGGATCTACAGAAGATAGTGCAGCAACAGCAGGACACCATTCCTGGGCTGGGGAGGTGAGAAAGCATTTCCGGAACCTGGACATGGAGGCCACCTCTGGCCTTTTAGATGGGAGCTGGAACCATGGAGGAGATATAACCCTTGGTGGAAGAGCTACCTGAGGAGAACAGGAAAGGGAGAAATATTCTTTAATATCTAATTTCAAATCTGACTATTGCCCTGTCAATTTTAGCACTAGTGCTGTGAACACATTCCTGTCCTTTCTGATTGGTAAAGTATTGTATACAATATCTATCATCACCCACATTGTAACACTAACCAAACAGACTTGATCTTCCTTTGAAAAATGTAAAATCTCCTTAAAAGTTTTCACATTTCTATTGCATTTTCTCTTAAAATTTAACTCACATTGGTTAAAAATCCAGAGTGATTCATCTCTCTCTTAATTAAAAATGAAGTATTTCAGTTGATAAAAATATGCAATTTTCTAAATTATAATTTGTATTTTTAAACCAGGGTGTTCAAGAGCAACACTTGGCACTTATGAAATGCTTAACTGTGCACTGAAAAGAACTTGAAATAACACTTAAATATAGAAGAGACCCATTTTCAAGGCTCTCAAGTCACTTTATTAACATTGACATCATGTACTTGTCATCACATAGAAGTAAATGGAAATACACAAACAAGCTAAGAGTCTGAGACTCAGCTTTAAAGGATTGGTCTTCCAATAAAAAGATACAATTTTGGCTTAAAAAGTCAGATATTTAGAAAATAAATGGAAAAGAGAAGAAAATTGTTGATTGTTTCTATTACTAATCTCTAGATTTACAGTGATCCTGACAAGTATATATTACTAAACTCTTCTTAAAGTAGTCATAGAAATGATTTTAAATACAAAAGAAAAAAGAATTTGTAACTGAGGACACAATCATAATTCTTAGCCACAACAAAAGCTTCAAGTGCTGATTTATATAAATTGAGACAAATTCACATTCATAATACTGGAGTCTTAAAGCACCTCTAAGAACACCACAATTTGACTTACTAGAAGTATTACATTAATGAAATCTTGTACCTTAGTGATATTTTTTATTGCCAAGCAACTCACTAGGTTTCGAACAGTAAATAGGTCAGTCTAGAAAAATACTTTGGAGATTTTTCCCTCTCATGATTGATCACTGTACAATATGTTTATTTAGTGTTTGAAGACAGGAAGGTGTGTTATACTTAATTCTAAACACAGTAGAAATGCTACCGTGTCCTTATCATTTGTAGCTCAGTTGATCTTACCATTGTTGGTTATAATTACTTTTAACTGCTTGAGCTTGAGAGTTTTTATGTAAGAGATGCAATAAATCCGGTTCAACCTTTCTGTAGATGTTACTGCTTGGATTATTCAATGCATGTAAAGGTTAGCTCAGTAAAACTGGGTTTATTGTCTGTCTACACCTCTGCTATATTATTCAGTGAGTCCCAATTTATGAGATGTTTAAGATACATAATGAATCCAGATTCAAATAAAGCAAAAAAAAAGTGAAGAATATGTAAACTTTATTATGGAAGCAGTCAGGAAAGTAAGAATTGAAACTCTGGGTGGTCTCTTAGAACACATCAAGTATTTTCAATACAGAGGACCACACAGAGGATGAGAAAAACTGAATGAAGTATTTTATTATATTGTTGACAATTCTTTTCAACAAAATTTTTCCAATTGTTAAAATTTTATTACCATGTGTATGTGGAAGTCCCTGGGATTCTTATCAGCAGAAACAAATAAAATACAAAATACAAAGGGAAAAAAAAAGCTTGCACTCCTTGGAAAATGTGAGGTTAGGGAGGATAATTGCATATGTAACAAATATTCTCCTAGCTTCCTATTTTCATTAGATACCCAAGTTTAAACAAATGCTTATTTTCCTCTTTTGATCTTCCTTTTCTTCATCCTCTACAGGAGGACATTGCTGTCTGGGGCTGTATCCTTCACAGTATGTGTTCCACCTACTGCTTCTGTGGATTCTCTCCAAAACCAGTTCACAGCCACTTGAAAGGTAATTTAATAAAGCCCATCTTGCCAATTATGTTCAGCTTTTCTTCAACACAATATAATAATCATCCAGAAATTTGTGTTCAATGCTCTCTATAATATTGTCTCATGAACATCACCACATGCTCTTCCACCATTTCCTCACCATCTTGTTGTGGTTTTTGTAGTTCAGTGAGTGGAAGGAAATGGAGCTTAGCAGCTTTTTCCTGTGACCTTTGCTCAGAGCTTTGTTTGGGCCTGCCAGGCTCCCTCCGCCCACTCAGCCCAGCAGGCTGCACTTAATTCACACGACTGGCCTGAATCCCATGCCTGCCATGGCTCCATGTTAAGCCCGTGGCTGGACTGGGTATGCCACCAGTGGCTCCCATGTTGGGCGCCAGCAACCAGACAAAAGGGACATGGTGGTGTCCAAAAGCTTGAAGATGCCAGAAACCATGAAGCCTGAGGGACGTTACAGCTTTTGCTAGGGGAGTCCCAAGGTGTGAAGCCCCAGGAAATGTTACAGCTCTCTCTTATTCCTGCCACTGACATCTCAGTAAATTGCGGCATGCTATAGCTCATTTGTTACTGCCACCCACAGCTTAGTGACTTCCAGGTTCTTGTTCTGCAACCCAGAGGAATAAGGTATGCAGATACTGGAGCTTGAATAGGATGGGGAAGAATTGTATTGAGCAACAGAAGGAAAGCTCTCAGCAGACAGGGGACCTGAGAGTGGGGAGCCCTCTGTGTGGCTGATGCTGGTGTTTTTATGGACTCAGAATAGGGGAGGGCATGCTGATTGGTCCATGGATGGACTTTGGAAACAGCATCATCCAGAAGGAACCAATCAAGAGAGAGAAGGTAAGATGGGGAAAGTGCTCACTCTGGTCATGAGCTCTCTCCAGATCTAGTAGCTTGGTTTTCAGGCTTTAACCATTCTTTGTCTTGAAGGTCAGGTATCACTGAGGACCAGTCCCTGTCTGCCTAGGAATTTGTCTGTCTCCTGTCATTATCAATCTCAGGTACACTATCACTGCTCTCCATTCCCACAGGGTAATTTCTTTGATGAAAACAGTGTGGCTTTGCATCAGGTTTATACAATGACACACAGTTTTACAGCTGAAAATGTGATTTTTCACATCACATATTTAATTCTCACAGTAAGTCTACATACAATAATACTATGGTTGTAATTATTTTCCATTTCGAATACAAGAAATCTTGCACTCAATAAGACTAAGGAGTATGCCAAAAGTTTACCTATTAATAAAAAAATACATATTTGATTTTTTTTCAGGGACCTGGAAGCTTTGTAATCTAAATAAGATGCAAAAATATTCAAGTGCAAGCACACAACAAATCCCTTCAGCTTGCTAGAAGGACTCAAAGATCATGATCTTCTTTTAATTAACACCTCATCCCAAATATTTAAAGTAAGTACTTATAATTTATAGGCCCCTAAATAAGTGACTATAAAATGAAAGAAACAATAACAAAAATTTCTTTAAGTAGAATTGTTCATTCTAGTTCACTCTAACCTAAAAACAAGCAAGTAAAAAGATAAATGGTTTGTTTATATATTAACTCATTATATATTATGTTGTAGTCTATTTCTGTTCCTTTCACATAAACTACAGGAGTCAGAAAACTGTGATGGAGGATTTTTTTTCTTCTTTTCTTTTTCTTTCTGACCACCTGTTTTGGTCCTCATTGCACTGCGGGACACACATATTTTTCCTGAGGTATTACCCTGTGATCAGAAAGGTTGCTAATGAAATATGGCAGAAGCAGCCTAAGGCCTGTTTCTCATCTGGCATGTGCTGGATTGCAGACTCTTATTTATCCTGATGAATTGACAGTAGAACTCCAGAGAGGTAGTTCAATTTCCTGCCCTAGACAGGTACTGTGAATAGGAACCCCTCAAAATTGTTTTCCTGAAGGATGACACACATCATGGCTTTACAAGGTAAACACACCCACCCTCCCCTCTCTTTTTCAGGCTTTTAATTTTTTTGTTGTTGTTGCGTTTTTCAGTGAAAGTAAAAGAAACAGAATGGTATTTTAAGTCTGCCTTTCTCTTTGCAATTATAAAGAGGTGATGCATTCAGAATGACATGCTGTATCAAGAAGTAGTTCTTGTCATCTTGTCATTCAAATATGATAACACGATACCAGTCCATAGAGAACTGTAGAAGGACCTAGGTCGAGGAATGATTGTGGGCATTTGTTATCATTTTCTTTTTAAATTATCAGTAGGAAAAGTTCCTTGACTAAGCAGCTCCAAGTTACTATTTTAATATGCTGTGCTAGGGTCTCCCAATGACCTCCAAGCACATGATGGTGCCGCGTTGACAGCAAACGAGAGAGCACTAACTTAAGCCACAGGAGTGCCACATTCAGTGCTCTCAGATGGCACATTGCCAACTGCCTTTCACTAAATTTGATCCCCATCACAAAATGCCTACAGTAGAAACATTATGCACTGCAGAGTGAGATTATAACTAAGCAATAAATGCAGATAGTATTTTCTTTACAAGTCCCCAGACTTTAATCCTATTGAGTTAGAATGGCATCATGGAAAATGCTACAGGCCTAAAAAGCTAAAGAGGATGAGCTGATTGCTCATAAAAATTATCCAGAAGTGAGGGTCTTCCTTTATCCAGCCCTTTTAAACTATTTATTATTCCTATATTAAATGTTGCTTTGAGGAGGGAAAGAAAAGCAGGGAGATGTTTACATCCAAAGATTCATGGTAATTGGGGCTGAACTAAGACATGAGGACACATTGGGCATATGAATAATTTAGTATTATGGAAAAGCTACTGATGCATCTATGCTTTAAAATTATATTAACTATTTGGTTAACATTTATTTAAACAACTGAATGTTTGGGGAAGTTTTGCTGAAAGTGGTATGGCCAAACTCACTCTATTAGGTTAAGTTCAGTTCTGGCCTGAAAGTCATCTGCCCATTAGCCAGACCCTCCCACCCCCAGGTCTTCTCTGGCATAAATTTTGGGGATCTCATTTCTTTTTCAAAGGATCTGTCAGTATTTTATCCTCAAATGCATAAAATTTTCTCCATAGGATTTCTGGTAAATATAATTTTTGCATTTGTATTTAGTATTTTTCCAATAATATTTTAGTATTGAAGTGATATACTTAGGTCCTCACCTAGTGGGACCTGGAAAGTAGCCTGATGCTTCTACCATCACTTCCACAACTACCACCCAAACCACCACCATTACCACATTACCATGAGGGCAACTCAGTCACTGACATCCCCATCATCATCAGAATCACTGCCATGCTAGCACCATATGAATTGTTAATTTATGTTCAGCCTAAAGCTGCCTCTTTACATTTTTTTTTTTTTTAGTCTTGCTCTTTTGCCCAGGCTGGAGTGCAGTGGTGCAATGTCAGCTCACTGCAACCTCCACCTCCCAGGTTCAAGCAATTCTCCTTTCTCAGCCTCCTGAATAGCTGGGATTACAGGTGCACACCACCACAGCTGGCTAATTTTTTGTGTATTTTTAGTAGCGACAGAGTTTCACCATGTTGGTCAAGCTGGTGTCGAACTCTTGACCTTGTGATCCACCCGCCTTGGGCTCCCAAAGTGCTGGGATTACATGCATGAGCCACTGCGCCTGGCCCTCTACATATTTTAAGTTTAGCTTAAAGGTTTCTCTTGACACAGTGAACTGTAACCTAACTGTATGTACAAACAGATTGCAGCCTAGTTTTCTGGCAGCCACCAAGTTTCAGCCAATCAAAGGTGGCCAACTGTTTAAACTATGTTCACATAGGCAAATGCTGAGAAATAGCCAATCCAGCTGTTTTTGTGCCTTGCTTCCCTTTTTCTGTCCATAAACTTTCTTCCACCAGACAGCTGTGCTACAGTCTTTGAATCTATTCTGGTTCAGGGGCTGCCAGATTCATGAATCATTCTTTGCTCAATTAAACTGTTAAATTTAATTTGTCTAAGATTTTTTTTTTTTTGAACAGTATCTATAAAACAAGTTACAAATAAAATTGTTTAGATAAGTACTTCTCGAACTTCAATGAGCAATGATTATCAGAGTATCTTATTAAAACACAAATTCTGATTTATTAGATTCAGATCAAGAGTCTGCATTTATAACATGCTTCCAGAGAATGCCAGTGCTGCTGTTATACAGACCAATCTTTGAAGGGCAAGGCTTGTGCTTGATTCTATACAAAGATAATCATGAAGACTGTGATTATCTGTGAGTAAGCAACAACTGTATTAGAAATCTCTCTTAAACATACCTAGTGTGTATCAATGTTAACTTACACACAAGATCAATTAGAGGTAACGAATCCTATAAAAACTTTACTGTAATACTCCTTTAAATAGTAAATCAATTAATGTTTAAAATACGAGTCTCTTAAAAATATATTAACCTAAAACCATTCATGGACACAGCTTTTTACTTAAGGTGGTATACTTAAATAAAACAAGCACACATAGCAATAAAGACAACCATATATAAGGGGTATAGACATAAGAATAACATAAAATATTAAATTAATGTAGGAATCTATCATCAGACAAATATATTTCAAAAATAAATAGAAAGTATGCATATTAGATTTGGAGAGGTCTTAGGAAGACTAGCTTGAGATTTTACCGGTTCATTAAAGTTCTAGTGTCTTTGAATTTTGAGTCCCTAAACACTGTTTCATAACTTCTCTTTGAGACAAGTAGTTTTTACGTAGAAGTAAGTCTAGGAGAGAGCTTGACATAGATTTGAGATTTTGGCTGCTGTATGTCTGAGATGCAGCATTCTATTTTTTTTTTTTTTTTTTTTTTTTGAGATGGAGTCTTGCTCTGTTGCCCAGGCTGAAGTACGATGCAGCTTTCTTATACTCTAATTTTTCCCTACTGCCCTTTCAGACATACAAAACTCAACAATATTCCTCAATGAATTTGTGAGTTAGAACTCAAAGGTTCTAACTATTTCATTGATCTAATTGTGTTGTAGACAAGGATGAGCAAATGTGTGTAATTCTCATAGTGGAACATCTTATTCTTATTAGCCCCCTAAGGTTCCTATTCACTTTCATCCCCTACCATGGCGATCTATAATTTCCTTTTACCTAATTATTTCAATTTCTGCACCTACTTGCAAAGTTCATTTATGCAATTATGAAGATACATTATCTCCATCCTGTTTCTAGCTCTTATTTGTGAATGGATATCTCTCAGATGTAGTGACTAAGCCTTTAGACCTCTGTGTTCCACATATTCTTCACTAATTGCAGCATGAACCTGAATTACAATTTCTAAATGGTCGGTAGCCTTCACTTCCTAGCTGCAGGCAGAACAAATGTGCTTGTTCCCCAAAGAGGTAATCAGAAGTTATCCTCCTCCCGGGACAAAAGAAAATCAAGCAAGATTATTTAGTTCTGTTTTAAGTGCCAGTGAGCTGGTTCAGACAAGAGAAGCATGCTGTGAGGTTCCCATCTAACTCTTCCAACAGATGTGTTCAATCCCAGTACATTTCAGCACATTCAGATGTAAAAATAGAGACTATTTTTTTTTTACGTAAACAGTATTTTGTATGCCATGAATAATCATTTGCATACAATTGTACATTTCAAGTGTATTGTGTGTTTTTAATAAAGAAAGAACACAAAGATCGCATCATTCAAATGGAAATTATTTTTCATCTAATCGTATCTAATGTGTTGCTGGCAATCTTATAGCAAATGAATACTTGTCAAAGCTAAGCAAGGTTGCAAGAATTTCCCTGGCATCTTTGTAAATATGACAACTGCCTCAATTATTAAATGAGAGGATGCTCTGGCATTAGTGATTATAGCTGTGCATCAGGTGGAAGATTAATAAAAAGTGAGTTTATCATTATTGAGTAATAATAATAAGGTGGGCCTGTTTGTTTCATTTTCATATACATGATGATCTTATTATGAAGATTGTGTCTCTCATATCTATGTTTTATGAAAAAATTCTATTCTTAATATTAGGTGTTATTTGGATTAAATTGCTATGTCGTATATGTAAGTAGTATTTGTAGTCAGTTTCTGTAGCTTGAATAAAAAGATAATTTTCTAGCCCCTTGAATACTTTATAGATGACATAATTTTTAAATAATGTTTTGATCTTTTTTGTTAATTATAAAAAACACTGAGTTTCAGGTGCTTCTTAAGTAACAAGAGGAAAGGAAAGATTTGCACACTCAGAGCACAGGCTAAAACAAGCCAAGCCAACAATCAGACCATTATTTCATTTCTACTCCACACTGTGCATTTAGCCCATGCTACTACAACCAGATGCTTCATGGTGTTTCTATGGCAAGGAATGTGTCAAGATTTGGGAATGAAAAAGTCATAAATCCAAATAAATAAAAATCACAGTTTTAATTTATTTACTGATTTATGGTTTTGTTTATTGTTGCAATAAGGTTCAAGCATGAGACCTTTCCACTGGTTTGCTGTCATGTTCTTCCCAACTCTGCTTAAGCCTGATTAAGAAAATGTCTACATACAATGTTTGCTTATCTATCTATGGTAAGATCATGGTTATCTTTGAGTTGTTACTGAAAAGCATTATACAATTTTAATATTTACTTGACTGTCTCTATCCATACCCACATTGTATATCTATGTTTATCTACATATATGTCTATATACTCAATGTATTGTTTACTTCTTATCTTTCCTTCATGATCATGAATTGCCTCTAAGAAATATAAATAAAACACTACTATTGGTGAATGTATTTTCAGATAAAACTTGGTAATCACAGTATCTTTAACAACAACAAAAAATCTTTGCACTGTTCCCTATTTACTCATCTTCAATATACTCCATTTGTTTTTATGAACAAATACATGGCTTCTCTTGATTTAAAATTTGCCTGCTTTTTTGATTTTGTAATAGCCTACTCACATCTCAACCACTGTTTGCCCCTTTACAGAAAAAAAACATTGTTATTATTAGCATATACAAACAGCTGTCACAATATTACATATTTATTTGTGAACTTGCTTTTCGTCCTTCTCACAACATGAGTTCTACAAGTCCAGAGACCTTGCCCAGCATGTTCACTACTTTTGAACCAGGGCATATATATCTATGGAATGGTTTATTAACAGAATAAATACCTACATGCATCCATTCATTCTGTCAACAAATATTTTTGAGCAATTGCTATCTAGCAGCTTTGTCTTAGACCCTACAGATAAAAAGGTAAGGGGAGAAAAGTCATGTTAGTCCCCTTCAACTCTAATGGGGGAAACAGATGACTGCACAGTCAGTTTGAAATGCAATGTCATAAGTGGTTTAATGGAGGAAGAACATTGTAAAAAAATTTATAGGAGGGACTCCTTACCTATTAAGGGTGGAGTGATATAGATGCTCTGGTGAAAGATAGACCTTAAAGAGACCTGAAAAATAAGGAGGAAAGAGAGTGATGGAGATGGGGTTTTCCAGACAGGAAACAAACTTTAAAGACATATGAAGATGGGAGTTGCATGATGATGATATAAGCAAGTGCCCAGTGTGTAAGGGAAGTGGAAATTCGTCCAGATTGACAGGAGGACCATTGTGATATCTGCAGCAGTTAAAAGCTCGTGAAGGGGCATTCAATGCTCTTCTTGGAGTTCAGGCCTTTTCATATGTCATAAAAGGCCTCCAGGATGCTTTATGCAGATGTTTTCCAGATCATGGGAACAGGATGACTTTAGACAACTTGAAAGGCCATTAAATGTACAACAAACAGAAATAAACATTGTTTCAGAGTGAATTTAGCCTACCTCTTGAAATTTCCTACATTAGAAGGTCACAGAATCAAATTTGATGCCTGGACAATTTAAAGATCTGAGTAGATTATTTCATTACTCATTAATAACGTTTGCATTTTTGTCTTACGATAAGAGTAATCATTTATCATATTTCAGTGAAATAAACCAATTGCCACTAAAATGAAGAGTTCCCTGCCCTCTGTTCATGATGCAATTGATATTAAAAGTTAGAAAATAATTGAAGCAATGATGTTGGCAATAGAAAACCTAACAATCTGTGGCTTCTACTCTCAAGTAAAACAAGTTCTGGTGAAGATGTTTCTGGGTTTTGTTGTTGTTGTTAGTTTTGTTTTTCTTAGCAACAGGAAAATGTACCTTTTTCTGGTGCACAATAAGTAATTTTCTTAAGATGTGTTTGCTTATCTGAGTACTGTATCTGCCTTTCCTCCTGCTTAGATCTCACTCATCTATTCAGATAACATTGACCATTGACTAAGGACCCACTAGATACCAAAGAATGAAGCAGTGAAAGGGTAGCCAAATTAGTAAGACACAATTCCAAACAGAAAGATGTTTCAAAATTATATTATACTATGTTCCCTTTACAAAGATTTACAATGCACATTATTTTAATAATAATTCTGAGTTTATAGTAATGTACTATTTTTAACTGTGTTTAACCACCATACTTTATTAAATTGCAGAATTATTTCTCAAGTGACACCTGTTTAATTTCTATGGAATGCTAGCATTTGGAAACCAAATTAAGAAAAAAACTATTCTGATGGGATAATATACCAGCCTTCATTATTTTTTAGAGAATTTATCAGTATCTTGAGGGTAGAGATAGAAGACCTCTATCTGTATATTGTTCTTTCTCATTTGAAATGAAGAGAAACATTCTTTACGTTATTCTTGGTGGTATTTTCAATTGCATACGGCTTGTGTGTGACAAATTGAAGAAATAAAAAAGTGTATTTAAATTCATTTAAATGAGGATAGTGTGACAAATTACTGTTTTCTATTTTCATAGCAATGACAATAGTATAATTTTTTCAACTCATGTTGCCATTTACTTCTTAATATTTGTGAAATAACCTCGTTTTGCCATTCATAGACAAACTATTCTTAGTAAGATGCAGAATGATGATTCCCCTTAATGTAGCATCTTTTACTCCCCTAACAAACTAGTTGTTCCAACCTTGGTAGTCACCTTGGCTCTTGAACCATAACTTAGCGAGGCCACTTAGGTTTCAGTACTTTTATTTTTGCTTCTCTGTCATTAAAATGTAGGTCCTGTTTATTCTTGAGAGGTTGGGGAGATGAATAAATAAACTCAACAACAACAACAAAAAAAACCTAATTTAAAACATGTGCAAAAGACTTGCAAAGACGTTTTTCTAAAGATGTACAAATGACCAATAAGCACATAAAAGGATCCTCAACATCATTAATCATTAGGGAAATGCAAATCAAAATCACAATGAGATACAACTTCACACCAATTAGGGTGGCTATTAGCAAACAAAAACAGAAAATCACATGTTGGTGGAGAAATTGCAACCAGTACTCATTACTGATAGAAATATAAGATGATGCATCCACTATGGAAAACAGTATTGTACTTCCTTAAAAAGTAAACATAGAATTAGTATATAATCCAGCATATCCACTTCTAAGCATATGTCAAAAATTTGAAAGTAAGAACATTCAAAATGTTACTTGAATACCCACATTTGTAGCACCATTATTCACACTAACCAAAAGGCAGGAGCAACACAAGTATCCATAGATGGTTGAATAGATAAATAAAATGTGTTATATACATGTCGCAAAATGTTATTCAGTCTTACAGAAAAGGCAGTTCTGACACATGCTATTATATGGATGAAACATGATGACATTATGCTAAGTGAAAATGATTAAAGATTAACTTAAAAATGATTAAAATGGTAATTTTTATTTCACATTTTTTCTGCAATAAAGAATGAAGTAATGAATGAATTAATTAATTAATTTAGGCTTTATGTTGACCATTTCACTTTTAAGGGACATGGAAATGATCTATAAAAGAAGAGAAAAAAAAAACACTACAATGCTATTGTTCTCAGGCAGCAGGAAATAAAATAGCACGAAATATGCCCTCTGAAATATTATTAAATGATAATGGATTATCTAAAACTAATGATAACTGGCTGGTCATGGTGGCTCATGCCTGTGGTCCCAGCACTTTAGAAGACCAAGGTGACCAGATCACTTGAGATCAGGAGTTTGAGACCAGCCTGAGCCTGGCCAACATGGTGAAACCCCATCATTACTAAAAATAAAAAAATCAGACAGGCATGGTGGCAGACACCTGTAGTTCCAGCTGCTCAGGAGACTGAGGCAGGAGGATCACTTGAATCCAGGAAGTGGAGGTTGCAGTGAGCTAAGATCATGCCACTGCACTCCAGCCCTGGAAACTTAGTGAGACACTGTCTCAAAAATAAAATAAAATAAAAATCATTAAAATAATTGCAACAACAACAAAAAAAGACAGTATTACTTAATTATATTTATATATTATTCCTAAGAGAGCTCTGAACTTGAAATGTGCTTTCTCTTTTGGGGAATTTCCAATACCCAGCTGAGATATTTTGTGAGTGGTCATCAAAACATTAAGAGACACCTTGATCATTTGATGATCCAGATTTTTTAGTGCAATTCAATGCTTGTTCATGCACCATATAAGTGCTGTTCATCTCACTCCAGTGACAACTAGCTCACTTATACAAAAACTGATTTTGTCTAGCTTTCTCCTTTTATAAATATTGATTGTATGCATTAATAAAACAGAAAACTGTAGCCAAGAAACTTTAGTAACTAAGTACCTTAAAGTTGTCTGGCCAGAAATGGCAAAACCTGAGATCACATTCTGGTTTTCCTGATTAATAATGTCATTTTTTGACCATATCAATTGACTCAGGCCTAAAGTAAGCCATTGTTTTTGGCTATAGAAATGTCCTATATTGTGATCACTGCTTGTCCTACAGTATCTGTGACTCAAAGTACAAATTGAAGCAGTTTAAATAAATTAACTGATGTTACTTTAGGGAGGTAGCATGTGTCTCAACTACTTGCTTTTAAATATTTTTAAAGAAGTCTTTGAAATCTTTCATATTGTGAGACAAAGAATACTGCCAACACCTTGTCTCTTTGTTCCTATAAAGAGATTTTCACAATGTGCCTATTCGTCTCACTAAAATGAATCATTCAGTTCAGAGTAACTATACATATGAAGAAACTAAAAGACATTTAGTAGTGATTTATTAAATCTACTGAAAACATTGTCATTTTTAATGACAAAGTTGAGAAGACAATATTTAAAGTACAGTACCAGTCTTTTACATGCTCGAGATTTCAAGAGAGTTGTGAAAGTTGGTGATAATGTATCTCAAGGGTGAATTACTAGTATCTCATGCCAGTTCAGCAGAGTAACACTTTGGAAATGTCCCGTTCAGTTGGGTTTCTCTCTCTTCTGCTTTTTTACTAGCTTGCTTTTGTCTGAGTCCCTTCTTTTTCCATAGGTTTCATCTAGTAGTCTGTGGGCTTGTCTGGGATTCATCAGAAGGGTGAGTGAACATGAATCTATGACTCTTCACTTTTCTTTCCGAGGCTTCTTGTCCTTAGATGTTTCTCTGAAGGCAGACAAAGAACTGAACCTCTGATTAGCTAGTTAAGAGCGAACGGAGCAGATACAGAGAGCAGAGTGCTGAAGGGGTCCCTGCCACCCCCATCCCCTGTGACTCTTGGGTGTAGGGAATCCTGGCTTTGTTTCTCTTCACGGAGGTCTAGCTGTTGCATGGGTTGGAATAAGGTTCCAGGGTAACTGAAGGCATCTGAAGGCCGCACCTCAGCCTTGCCTGAAGGCCCCTTGACTGGCTCCAGTCCCTGACCACCCACTAGGGTTTCAGCCAAGACCCTTGGACTTTTTTCTATGGCATTTTCCCTCCTTCTTTCATGGATTGTAGTGGCTCCTATCTCTTCTTTTATAATGTTAAGTGTATTGTTGCAGACTACAAAGATATTACTGGGCAGGATGAGCACTTGGCCCAGTCATCAAAAATGTAATTTAGAACAATGTGGTTTTCATCTATTCTGAGAAACTGGGAGTATGCGGCAGTTAAGAGACTTTTTATCCCCCTATTGAAAAAACAATTTGCATAGAGCAAGAGACTTTTTTCCCCAGGCACCATTCCCTCCCTACACTAAAGCAGTTTTTTTTTCTTTTTTCCACCATGTCAGGATTTCACATAGTCCTGCAAATACTGGGGACTTTTCAATGTGAGAAGTGTTTTTTTTTTCCTTTTAGGAAGCATCTCACTAGGCTAGGTCTCCAATTCACGGGACTTCTTTTGCCTCCTTTGTTTGAGAAGGGCCTGGTTCCACAACTTCACTTTAGCACCCTGTTTATAGTAGGGAAGCAATGGAGGAGCAGCCCCATAGGCTGCTGGCTGTAAATTTGGCGAAGGCTCTCTGAGACTTAATTTAAATGAACCCATGCACAACCCTGAGGTACCATTTACCACAAACTCAATTTCAAGCTTTGGTTGAAACCCTAGATAGGAAAACTAGATCTGAGGTATCCAAAGGAAGGCAACAATGGAAGTCAAGGGGCACAGCACAGGTGGGCAGGACTAATTCCTGCTTATTAGGCCCCCACTTCATGGAAGGAGACTATACTTATATTCATGGCATAGACGAGGTCTACAGACTTCAAAGGTTACTGACAGCAGAGGTAATAGGGACCAGGTAGGGGAGTATGAATGATTCCTACCATCTAGGCCCCACTGCTTCAAGGGCGAAGGTCACACTGGAATCCATGGCCAGTACCTGAGTAGGTTGCTGGGACTTGGGGATAAAAAGATGGAAGATGAAAAGGGGATTCCCTTTCTTTCTGTCCCTCATACATCCTGTGTTTTCACTGAAAGAGAGAAAGGAACTAAGGGATGCATCTTTTCCTCGCTTTCAGTTGGGTAACCAACTATCTTCAGTCTAGATTCCTCTGGAGTGTATCCTGAATCATTGGGACTGCTTTGACCCTCAGACTCTGGAGAAAAAAACAATACCTCATAGCTCTTTGCACATGAGTTTGGCCAAATTGTAATTTGCAGAAATGACTGGCTTGGCCTCAGGAAGCCATTTGACACCATCCTGCAGCTGGACGTTTGCTGCAAATTGGAGAGCAGATGGTAGGTCACATATGTTCAGGCTTTCTTTGCCTTGCAGAGTAACTCAGACCTTTGCCGACATTATGGGATTAATCCAGCCCTCGTATTGGCCATCTCAGGAGAGGCTGCAAGGGGCAATGCCAGGGAACTAGAGAAACCCCAGAGCCACCTCCAGCAGGAGAGCCAACTCCCTTTGCCCCTGCTACTCCAGGTCCACCCCATCCTTCCTATCCAGTTTCTCTCTCTCACTTTCCCTCTTCTAAAAATCCTCATTTTAGACAGGTCCCAGTGTCACTCCTGCCCCTAAAACAGATGTCTGGTGAATATGGCCCCAGTAAGGTGCAGGCCCCCTTCGTTTACTGGACTTAAGCCAAACTACGGGGACCTTGGCAAATTTTCAGATGACCCTGACAGGTATAGAGAGGCTTTCCAGAATTTAACTCAAGTATTTGAACTTTCCTGGAAAGAAGTTATGTTACCTTTGATTCAAACTCTGACTGACACTGAGAATCAGGCTAACCTGCAAGTGGCAGAGAGATTTGGGATGAGCTTTGTATCTCATATAGCGTCAGGGAAGAAGATGAGCCTTATCCAATTGGAAGAGTAGCAGTACCATTAGAGGACCCTAATGGAATGGAATAGGAAACACATTCAGCTGTGTATAATGGAGAACTTACAAAGGACTAGAACTAAGCATCTCAACTACTCCAAACTGTGCATAATAGTCCTGGGATTTAATGAAAATCCCACTGCCTTCCTGGAAAGACTAAGAGGGGCCTTGATAAAGCACATCTCTCAATCTCCTGATTCAGTTGAGGGACAACTAATTCTAAAGGATAAATTTATTACTCAGGCAGCCCTTGATATCAGGAGGAAGATGCAGAAACAGGTTATGAGACAAGACAGTATGTATTCATCTGTTCTAACTCTGCTGTGAAGAAATAATCAAGACTGGGTAATTTACAAAGTAAAGAGTTTTCATTGACTCACAGCTCTGCATGGTCAGGGAGACCTCAGAAAACGTACAATCATGGTGGAAGGCACCTCTTCACAGGGTGGCAGGAGAGAAAATGAGTGCCCAGGGAAGAGAGAAGCCCCTTATAAAACCATCAGATCTCATGAATACTCAGTCACTATCACAAGTATGGGATGGGGGAAACTGCCTCATGATTCAATTATCTCCACCTGGTCCCTCCCATGACATGTGGGGATTATGGATTCAAGATGAGATTTGGGTGGGACCACAGCCAAACCATATTATTCTGCCCCTGGTCCCTCCCAGATCTCATGTTCTTTTAATTCAAAACACCATCATGCCCTTCCAACGGTCCCCCAAGGTCTTACCTCATTCCAGCATTAACTCAAAGTTCAAATCCAAAGACTCATCTAAGAAAAGGCAAGTCCCTTTTACCTGTGAGCCTGTAAAATCAGAAGTAAATTAGCTACTTCTCAGATACAATGAAGATGCAGGATTGGGTAAATATACCCATTTAAAATGGGAGAAATTAGCCAAAACAAAGAGGCTACAGGTGCCATGCAAGTCTGAAATTCAATAGGGCAGTCAATCAAACTTAAAGTTTCAAAATGATCTTCTTTGCCTCCATATCTCACATCCAGGGCATGCTGATGAAAGAGATAAGCCCCCATGGTCTTGGGAAGTTCTGGCCCTGTGACTTTGTGGGATACAGCCTCCTCCTGGCTGCTTTCACAAGCTGGCACTAGGTATCTGTGACTGTTTCAGGTCTACAGTGCAAGCTGTCAGTGGATCTATAATTCTCGGGTCTGGAGGATGGTGGCTCTCTTCTCACAGCTCCACTAACCAGTGCCCCAGTGGGGACATTGTGTGGGGGCTCTAACCCCACATTTTCCTTCTGCACTGCCCTAGCAGAGGTTCTACATGAGGGCTCTACCCCTGCAGCAAACTTCTGTCTGTGCATCCAGGCATTTCCATAAATCCTCTGAAATCTAGGCAGGGGATCCCAAACCTCAATTCTTGACTTTTGTGCACCCGAAGGCCCAACACCACATGTAAGCACCAAGGCTTGAGGCTTGCAGCTTCTGAAGCAACAGCCTGAGTTGACTGTTGACCCCTTTTAGCCACAGCTGGAGCTGAAGCAGCTGGGATGCAGGGCACCAGGTTTTGAGGCTGCACTAGGCAGGGGGCCCTCAGCTAGGCCCACAAAACCATTTTTCCCTCCTAGACCTCAAGACCTGTGATAGGAGGCGCTGCTGCAAAGGTCTCTGTCATGCCCTGGAGATGTTTCCTCATTGTCTTGGTGATTCACATTTGGCTCATTGTTACTTATGTGAATTTCTGTAGCAGGCTTGAATTTCTCCCTAGAAAACGGGTTTTTATTTTCTATCTCACAGTCAGGCTACATATTTTCCAAACTTTTATGCTATGCTTCCTCTTCAATGCTTTGCAACTTAGAAATTTCTTCCACCAGATATCCTAAGTCATCTCTCTGAAGTTAAGTTTCACAAATCTCTAGGGCAGGTGCAAAATGTTGCAGTCTCCTTGCATAGCAAGAGTCACCTTTACTCCTGTTCCCAACAATGTCTCCATCTGAGACCACCTCAGCCTGAGCTTCATTGTTCAAACCATTCAATAAATCTGTAGGGAGTTTCAAACTTTTCCACATATTTCTGTCTTTTTCTGAGCCCTACAAAATACTCCAACCTCCACCTGTTATTTAGTTCCAAAGTCACTTTCACATTTTTAGTATCTTTATAGCAACGCCCCACTCTTTGAGTTACCAATTTACTACTCTATTAATCTATTCTCATGCTGCTATGAAGAAATACCTGTGACTGGATAATTTATAAAGGAAACAGGTTTAATTGACTCACAGTATTACATGGCCAGGGAGGCCTCAGGAAACTTACAATCATGGTAGAAGTCACCTCTTCACAGGGCGGTAGGGGAAAGAATGAGTGACTAGCAAAGGGAGAGGCCCCTTATAAAACCATCAGATTTTGTGAGATAGTTCTCACTGTCACAAGAACAGAATGGCATAAACCACCCCCATGATTCAATTATCTCCACCTGGTCTTTCCCATGATATGTGGGGATTATGGAAACTACAATTCAAGATGAAATTTGGGTGCAAACTCAGAAAACCATATCATAGTACTTTAGAAAGCCTCCTGAAAGTGGCCATTTTGGTATTTTACAACAGAGATAGGGAGGAGGCCCAGGAGAGAAAGAAGTACACTAGAAAAAGGTAGAGGTGTTATGGTTACCTTTCAGGCCTACAAACCCCGGAATCTCCATGATGTACCTGTTAACTGCTATGAATGTGGCAAGTCAGGGCATTTTACAAAGGACTGTCCAGACAGCATAAGGAAGCCACCTCTGCCCTGTCTAATCTGGAATGGGGACCACCAGAGGGTGGATTGTCTGTGAAGATGCAGATCACAAATCCCATCTCCCAAATGGTCCAGCAGGACTGATGGGTCCCAGGCCCCTCTTCCCTGCTTCGGTGGTCCAGACCACCATTACCATACAGGAGCTCTGAGTGAGTCTGAATGTCAGAGGTAGGAAAGTGAACCTCTTTCTGGACACTGACACAGGACTTTGAGTTCTCCTCTCCCCGTCCTCTCTTATCATGACCGTGAGTGGTGTCTCAAGAAAGCCTTTAACCTGATATTTTTCCTAATTTCTTAGTTGTAGCTGGGGAGACCTCTTGTTTACCCACAGCTTTATAATCATGCCTGAAAGCCCAAATTCTCTGCTGGGCAGGGATACTCTGGTCCATATGGGAACCACCATCCTGATGGCTCCAGGACGAATTCTTTGTCTCCCCCTAGTGGAAACAAATATTAACCCAGTAGTTTGGAAAACTCAAGGGAAAATTGGCTGAACCACAACTGCCAAGCCAGTCTGGATCCACCTTAACCAGAGACATAACCAGAGACAATATCCCCTGAAACCAGAAGTTAGGAAAGGACTAACTTCTTTTCATAACCAGAGACAATCTCCCCTGAAACAAGAAATTAGAAAAGGACTAGAAAGGACTAGAAGTTAGGAAAGGACTTGATAACTTGAGTATTCAAGGCCTCCTCAAACCCTGCAACAGCCCTTTTAATACCCCAGTATTGGGGGTATGAGAACCTGATGGGGAATAGAAACTGGTCCAGGATTTCTGCCTTGTTAATGCAGCTGTGGTTTCAATTCACCTAGTGATTTCCAATCTGTATACCCTGCTGATATGGTTTGGCTGGGTCCCTATCCAAATCTCATCTTGAATTTAACTCCCACAATTCCCATGTGTCATGGGAGGAACCTGGTTGGAAGTGACTGAATTATAGCAGCAAGTCTTTCTTGCACTGTTCTCATGATAGTGAACGAGTCTCATGAGACCTGATGCTTTTACAAAACAGGAGTTTGCCTACACAAGCTCTCACTTTGCCTGCTGCCATCCACGTAAGACGTGACTTGCTCTTCCTTGCCTTCCGCCATGATTGTGAGGCTTTCACAGCTATGTGGAACTCTAAGTCCAATTAAACCTTTTTCTTTTGTAAATTGACCAGTCTTGGGTATGTCTTTATCAGCAGTGTGAAAACAGACTAATATACCTGCTAAGTCAAATTCCTGAGGAAACTAAATAGTTCATAGTCCTGGACCTAAAGAATGCCTTTTTCTGCATACTGTTGCACCCTGACTTCCAATGTTTGTTTGCATTTGAGGATCCATCCAAACAGACCACCCAGCTAACCTGGAAGGTGTTACCTCAGAGATTCTAAAGTAGCCCCCACCTGTTTGGGCAGACATTGTCCAAAGACCTCTCTGAGTTTCTTTATCCTCAGGTTAAAGTTTTACAATATGTAGATGACATTCTCCTCTGTGCCACAATTGAGGAAATATCTCAGGAGGGCAGTAAGGCTCTTCTTAATTTTCTGGCTAACAGAATATATAAGGTCTCAAAATCTAAGGCTCAGCTCTGTCAGGCTTCTGTGAAATATCTAGATCTAGTCTTGTCAGACAGGACCAGGACTTCGGATAAATAAAGGATTAAACCAATTTTCTCCTTTCCCCTCCCCAAAGCCTTCAAGCAACTAAGGGTATTCTTGAGCATTGTAGGATTCTGCAGACTACGGATACCTGGGTATGGTAAAATAGCTCATCCCTTATTTCACCTAATAAAGAAGACTCAGGTAGCTAAAACTCACTTCCTTATTTGAAAACCACAGGGTAAAAACACATTGGACCAAGTAAAACAAGCCTTGTTTGAGTCACCAGCCCTTAGTCTTCCCACAGGGAAAATGTTTAATCTTTATGTGTCAGAAAGGAAGGGAATGACCCTGGAAGTTCTAACCCAGGCTCAAGGTCCAGCCCTGCAACCTGTAGGCACCTAAGCAAGGAACTTGATTTAGTAGCTAAAGGATGGCTGGCCTGCCTCCAGGAAGTTGTAGCGGTAGCCTTGCTGGTACCAGAGGCTACTAAATTAATTGTGGGAAATAACCATTTATAGCCCACATAATGTGGCAGGACTGCTGTATTATAAGGGGAGCCTCTAGTTAATGAGCAATCACTTCCTCAAATATCAAGCTCTGCTATTAGAGGGATCTTCAGTCCAGTTAAGAACCTGTTCTTCTTCAAATCCAGCCACCTTCCTCCCAGAGGAAGCTGGGGAGCTTGAATGTCACTATAAACAGATAATAGTGTAAACCTATTTGGCCATAGACGACCTCAAGGAAACCCCTTAAGAGAACCTAGACTAGATTCTTTTTACAGATGGACATTTCTGTGTAGAACAAGGGATCTATAAAGCAGGGTATGCAATAGTTACCCTAAATGATGTGGTTGAGAATGCATCTCTCTCCTTGGGCACAAAGCCTCAACTAACTGAGCTAATTGCCCTTGTGAGGGCCCTTGAATTAAAAAGGTAAAGCAGTTAACATTTATACTTATTCAAAGTATGCTTTCCTGGTCCTCCATGCCCATGCCACTATCGGGGAAGAGAGGAGCTTCTTCACAGCTAATTGGTCTCCCATTAAGTACCATCAGGAAATTAAGAGACTGTTATCCTCAGTTTTCCTCCCATGGGAAGTGGCAGTACTACATTGTAAAGGCTTCCAAAAGGAATGAATGAAATGGCTCAAGGAAATACGTTGGCAGACCAAGCAGCTAAGTCAGCAGTGAGAAGACCCCAGATTTCTGACCCACTTGAAATCCCTATACTCTGGGAGGGCTCCATAAGATAAATGAAACCTCAATAGTCTCCTGCAGAAATAGAATAGGCCACCTCTTGGGGATATGTCTTTCAGCCCTCAAGATGGTAACAGTTGGAGGATGGCAAGCTTCATCTACCAGCTGCCAGACAATGGAAAGTTCTTGAAATCTTTTACCATGCCTTCCACCTAAGTAAGGATAAAACCTATCAATTTGCCCAGAGGTTACTCTTAGGTAAAAATATGCTACAGGTGATCAAACAGGTTGATAATGCTTGAAAGACTTGCATTAAGAGTAATCACCTCAATCAATGGCTTCTCCCCACTGGGATCCAACGAATGGGAGGCTACCTGGGGGAAGACTGGCAAACAGATTTCACCCATTTTCCAAAGACAGGGGACATCCAGTATCTACTGGTATGGGCAGCTACCTTCACTAACTGGGTAGAAGCATTTCCATGTCAGACAGAGAAAATCTCTGAGGTGATAAAAGTACTAATTAATGAGTTAATTCATCACTGGACTCTCTTAGTACCTACAGAGGAATGATGGCCCCTTGTTCAAAGTGGCTGTCACCAGGGGGTTTCAAAGGCACTAGGCATACAATACCATTTTCATTGTGCCTAGAGACCACAATCCTCGGAAAAGGTAGATAAGACAAATGATTATATCAAAAAGCGCCTGAGAAAACTGTCTCAAGAAACTAATTTCCCCTGAATTACTCTTCTTCCCACAGCCCTACTACATTTTAGAAACACTCCTTCAAAGCTGAGTTTAAGTCCCTCTGAAATGATGTAAAGACAACCCTTTCTCACCAATGATTTCTTGCTAAACCAAGAGACCTCGGACTTAATTAAACATATAACTTATTTGGTCTGCTTCCAACAGGAACTGAAACAACTGTCAGAGGCCCATTCCCACGAACTAGGGCCACCTCTATTCAATCCAGAGGATCTAGTAATGATAAAAGCACTCCCTTTTCTTTCTCCCTCTCTAGGCTCAGATTGAGGGGGCCCTTGCACTGTACTTCTTCCTACTTCTACAGCAGTAAAGGTTACTAGAATTGGTTATTAAATTCATTATACTTGAGTAAAGGCTTGGGAAGCTGATATGGTTACCACCATCAACCCAGAAGAGCATCCAAAGTATCAATGTGAAGAAATTGGGGAACTCGAGCTACAAATCACAAGAGATAAGTGTTAATAATTAATCTTCCATGGATAGCCTCTTTATAGTCTTGCCTCTGCTTGCTGTTCTTACCTTCATTCTGTTTCTCACCATGAAGCATCTTTGCCAAGGACTGCTTAATCCTGAGTACCAATAGGAATATCTATTCCCCTAAACAGTTATCTCTCCTAAAGTTTAATTGCTTGCATACAGGATCCAATTTCCTTCACCAGGGTGAAACAGCTGTGCCCACAATACTGTTTTCAAAATGATTAGTATATTTTACTTCTTATTTCTGTTATGTTCAGCACTAGATTATTTCCCTTTTAATTCCTTTTTGTCCACATAACATATATGTCCACATAATTCCACACATTTGGTCTGTTTATACTTTATTTTGTAAAATTTGTTTTTTTTTTCTAACCTAGAGGTCATCAAACTTCAGTCATGCAAGTGGAGCCTCGGAAGAGGACTCTGTTTCACTGGGGACCCTTAGATAGGTCTTAGAGGGAAATCTGACTGCCATTTTCCCCAAAACAGTGCCCCCTGTCAGCAGGAAGCAGTTAAGCTTGGATATCATTCCTATCCTAATGACAATTAGATGTATCTCTAGAGGGGGAATTGATAGCGGCAGGAGGCAGAGACATGCCTAGACAGATGGGGGCAGGTCCCCAGTAAAACCTCATCTTCAAGCCAAAGACAGTTTAAAGCCCAAAGGCCAAGCTACAAGTCAAATCCACAAATTGGATTGAGGATCTGTCTTCCGGTTTGGTGTGCTTTCCTTTGATTCATTCCCCACCTTCACCTATTTCACATATACGTACTGATATGGTTTCGCTTTGCCCCCACCCAAATATTATCTTGAATTGTAGCTCCCATAATTTCCCCATGATGTGAGAGACACCTCGGGGAGAAAATACAATCTGAGGGCAGTTTGCCCACACAGTTCTCGTGGCAAGTGAATAAGTCTCATGAGATCTGATAGATTTATGAGGGGTTTTACCTTTGCTTGTCTCTCATTCTCTCTTGCCTGCTGAAATGTAAGATGTGCCTTTTACTTTCTACCATGATTGTGAGGCCTCCCTAGTCACATGGAACTGTGAGTTCATCAAACCTCTTTTTTGTTATAAATTACCCAGTCTCAAGTATCTTTATCAGCAGTGTGAGAATGGACTAATATGCCTACATTTCCCTAATTATCTTTACACCACCATGCCCATCTTTGGCTGGTGCCTTTGTTTTAATCTTTTTTTTGTATGTGCAAACCAATCAACATGCACTCCCCCATGCTGTGCCTATAAAAACCCCAGCCTCAGTCATATTGTGGGGAGATGAACTGACTTTGGGAGAGAGACAACCTGACATTCCCGTCCCTCCTCTGCTGAGAACTGTTTCATCACTCAATACTATTCTCCACCTTCATCACCCTTCAATTGTCAGTGTGACCTTATTTTTCTTGGACTTGGGACAGGAGCTCGGGGCCCACCGAATGTGGGTACCTAGAAAGGCTGTAACCTTGCCCTCTGTTCTCACTGGGCCAGAGTGGAGTAAGGAGCTGATTGAACTGTTAGCATGCCACCATTGATCCAGCTGCGGATGGTGAACTAAAAGAGCTAATTAGCAT
Organism: Aotus nancymaae; assembly: GCF_030222135.1. Classification (NCBI taxonomy): domain Eukaryota; kingdom Metazoa; phylum Chordata; class Mammalia; order Primates; family Aotidae; genus Aotus; species Aotus nancymaae. The sequence goes on along the minus strand of NW_026988422.1, from coordinate 68,129,041 downwards.
AGTGTAACACCCACTGTGGGGCTTTGGGGTCACAGGCATCCTTACCTGGGTGCTGCCACATTCTTCTTGGGACATGTCTGGTCTGGCTGTGAGCCCCACCAGAACCTACTCCTCTTTCAGTGCTTGGAGTGGCTGGCTGGAGCCTGCACTCACTTGCTCACTTGTTCCCTCCCACCAGGGGCTAAGCACACAGTTGTGATGACCATGAAAGCCATGGGCCAGAGCACGAGCCAGACAAATGCTGAGTAGACTTGGTGTCCCCTGTTTTGAGCCAAGTAAAGTGGCTGAGAAAAATCCTGCATCCGTAGTTTAATCTGATCAGGAGCTAATTTAGAATCTAGTACAGTGCCTGGACCATCATAAGCATTCATTTCACATTGGTTGAAAACAAATAATTTCCCTTTTTCCAGAGCAATATTTGGGCTGTCCTTTCATGGTCAGTGGCTTCTTTTGAAGGGCCAATAGCATTATTATGCTGGCAAACGTTTAACAAGAACTCCAGGACTAAAAAATACTTACAATTTGTAGTATTGGTTGTTTCCTTGATTGCAGTAAGTACTCCCACCCTGACAGATTACAAGCTACCAAAAGTCTGTCAATCAGCTCCTAACACTGAAAATTTAACAGTTGGCAACCTGGTGTGTGCCAGCTCCATTACAAGCCAGCTCCAGCACACTATGGGAAAAGGCATTGATATTTTAAAACTCAGAAAGCTGGAAAAGGTGGATGGAAAATCACTTGTTTCTGACATTGAGACTCAAAGTTGTGCTCATTTATCTTCTCTTCTGGAAATTTTAAATTCCCTGAATTCAAGGAGCTTTAATTTTTACTTAGTTTTGCCTCCTTTTTTGTTAGCTAGTACAGTTCCTAGGAAAAGGCCACACTTAGAAATAAATATGCTTTGGTATTTTTCTGTTTTCTTTTCTCTTTATTATTAATTTTATGAACACTGCCCAGATGCATGCCAGGAGTGTACAAAAAATAATTACTAGCATTTATTGAGTACTTATCATATTCAAGGCCTTGTATGTGAGCTGTATATACATTGCTTCATTCCATTCTGCCAATAATCTCATAAGGTTGGTACCTGCATCTCTCTTTTCCAAATTAGATACTGAGACTCAACGGTTTTGAGAAATAAAGATTTAAACTGAGTTAGGCACTTGAGGCCACATATTTCCACCCCTATATTCCATTTCCTTATGGCAGTTTGTGTCTTGAACAGTAAAACTACGATCTTGCATTTGCAGTGTTTGTAGTCCACAGCATGCTTCTGCATGCTATATTTTCACAGAAACTCATTAAGGTGTGGTAATGCAGACAGGGTATTCTTTTCATTGAGTGGTGAAAATAGAGCACACCGCATTAAAAAATGGTTCTCCTAGCCTCCAAATAATAATAATAAAAAAAAGAATAACACATCTGACAGTCATTGTAGGTCCCAAGAGCTACAAGAAAATCCAGAAATCATCTAGTCCGTTGCTCTTATTTCAGAGAAAAGTTCTTTACTGTCATGCAAAGAACAGTAAGACATCACTTCCTCAGAATCTGTTTCTTTTAGCTATCTATCATTTATCAGTTCATCTCACTAGAAGTTTTATTACAAATAAAACTCTAAAGCAGACATTTTAATATCTAAAGGCTGTGTTTTTGAAGATTATGTAAATAGAAATGAGAAAATATTGTTGTGGCAGTATAAAGTAGGGCTTGATATTTGTGGATCTTATGATTACATTTTATTATTTTGCTTATATAGCTTTTAGATTTAGCTTTAGCCTTTGATAATGAAATGAATGCATTCTAGGACTATCAGGTCAATCTTTGTGTGTACTTTTTTATGAGAAATTGTGAAACAAACACATTTAAATTGTTGTCAGGGCCCAGAAATTGAAAATAAATAAATAAAAACTATTTGGATGATAATAATCAAACGAACAGGAGGGAAGGCTTGCAATTGTCTATGGGATTTGGAGAATCAAAATGTATTTGGATGAGGAGACCAGTAGCCTCATGAATATCCTTGCTGTAGAAACTTCAAATTTGACTTAATGCTTTATATGAATGATTTTTTAAAACATACTCAGGCCTACTGGTTGACTGGAAAGGCACAGCACAATGTAAAAACTCAATTTTTTGTTCGATTATTTGAGAAATTCACTTGTTTCAGTTTGCTTGCTTGCTTTTTTGTTATATTGAGTCACTTTTTGTGCTTGTGGCAATATTTCCCAGGATAAAATGTAATCACCTTCTCTATGCTCTTGGAAGGAGACACCAGCCTAGGTTATTTCCAAAGTCTGACTCTCAGCCTCCTTTTCCTGTATAAAAGGGAACAGCAGTTTTATGTTTCTTTTGGCTCCGTGTAGTTTTGCTTTGCTTTATTGCTGTTATGTGTGTTTTATTGTGAGCGAACAGCCTCCTCCTCATAACCATTCATGTGAATTGTAATAGGGTTACTGTTACTACTACTAAAAATAATAATTGTTGAATAGAGAGGAAAAGAGAAAATATGAGAAGGAAACTGAATGAGATTGGAAAAGGAAGAAAAGGATAGAGGATTCTATTTAAGTTAGTATTTAAAGGCCAAAGCTACTCCTCTTCTTATATCCATTTGTGCGGAGGAATCTTAGTTTTTAGATTTTGTCAGCTGGGTTGCAGGTACTTTCTTTTCTAGGATAGCATGAGGACTTTCCACTAATCCTTTGGGGCATAGTGCTGCCAGTTACTCAGAACCAAAACTATGACTTATTATGCTCAGTCTGCCCATATGTCCCCAGTGTCCTTCAGTGTCTTCCATAATCCTATACACCAAAGAAAAAAAAAAAAACTGGCAATTTTGACAGCTGTGTTATATTTTAAAACCAAACATAATTTTTTTTAAGGATGAGGAATAATATATTTGGATAAATTATATGATTCAGTTCCATACCTTGAAATCTCCAAATTCCAAATAGGAGGAGAAACATCTTTCAAGTTTCTAAAGACTAGTCTTAGATAAACCATATTAAATAATAATGGATAATGCACATTTATTTGGCAATGAAGACAAAATAAATCCAAGGGAGATAAATAAGTAATTAGCAACAGCCACTATCAGGAACCCCAAAATATACTGAATTGCAAATCACAATAGAAGGAATTGCCATAAACATTGACTTCAAAGAATAGTAAGATTCCCCCACACACAAATGAATATAAGAGGAGTAGCTTTAGCCTTAAAATACTAACTTAATGGCTGATTGTTGATTCCTAAAGTGAATAGGTAAGAAATTCCTTGGAAATTTGTCTAATAATATTCTTTGAAGTCAATTTTTATGGCAATTCCTCCTACTGTGCTTTGCAATTCAGTATATTTTGTCAAATAAATGTGCATTATCCATAATTATTTAATATGGTTTATCTAAGACTAATCATTAGAAACTTGAAGGGTGATTCTCCTCCTATTTGGAATTTGGAGATTTCAAGGTGTGGAACTGAATCATATAATTTATCCAAGTATGTGTTATGAAAACTTCTGTATTCATCAAAAGTAATCAGTGTAACTATTGATACTGCATGCTATTTTGGGATGCTCTTTGTCAAAACTTTGTTGAGGAAGTGAATGTATTTCAGTGTTACAATATTGAGGACATAAAATACAGACTGTATTCACAAATTAAAGAAAGAGGATTTACTGTATCAACCACTCCTGAACACATCTTTCATACACATCTTACTTTTGACATGATCAAAGGAAAATTGCTATCATATGCTGGTATTGCTTTTATTTCTTACTCTTCTTCTGTAAGTGAAAACTACAAGCTTAAACAGCACATGAAACTATGTATGCATAACTTCAAAAGGTATATTGATCAAATTATTAAATTAAATCGGATGTTTGACATCATGTACAGGAATAATTTTTTGACTGATAGAATATTCTATTTTCAACTTGCAGTGGGGCATTATATGCTTTCAACTTGAAGAAAAAGTAAAAAGGATTTTTAAACATTGATAACTCACTGTATTTTCACAGCATTCACCAAAAGACTTCTAAAAGTTAGAATAAAAATTAGGTTTTGCTTTTTTAATTGTGTTTAATAATAATGATGATGAAGAAGATAATATCTTCTATTTTTTGAGTATCTACTATTTGTCTTATTCTACACAATTTATTTACATTTGAATAATTTGGGTGTAGTAAGTAGAAAAATGAGAATAAAGAACTATAGAGACAAGAATTTTTTGTAAAAAATAAAAAACTTTTAATAAAAGAATTGAATAGGCATTAAGCCAAATCTACAAATTCTCAAATCTCCACCCAAAGCAACTTCAGTAGAAAGAGAAAGAAAAAGGAGAGGAAAGAAGTGAAAGCAAACATTAGGTTGGTACTAGCTTTGATCTCTTTATGAGTAGTCAGAGTAGGAAGGCAAGAGAGCCTCAGAATGGTAGACAAGGACCTACAGTACAAGCTGTAGATAAGAGTAGGGACTTTTTGCAGCAGGAGAGAGAGTTAAAAGGGGCAGACAACTATTTGGCTAATGTTAGAGTAATGTCTTCAAAAGGATAAGCACAGGGAAGCATGGTCATGGTGTCACCCTCTGCTGAGCCTGCATATCTCCTGGGGTCTCTGGGAGATAGAGATAGAAAAAACAATCAGATGAAACACAGAGTGGCCAAGACAGATGACATTTGAGAGTGTCAACAGGTAGTACCATTGGCAGAGGGCCTGTAATCAGCAATGTAAGAAATCCTCAAGTATTGGCGAATAAACCAGACACACAGAAATGATACAGGTAGATACCAATTTAAATAACACTTAGAGAAGTGCAGAAATGAGCAGATAGTACTTCCTGAAATACAGAGGTCCTCTTTTTTTGTGCTATTGTTTTCACAGTTCTGTTGTGAACTGGGGAAAAGAAATGCTATATTAATCTATTTTTGTATGTCCCTGTTATAATGCAGGCTGGTGACCTGGGTACACTTTTGACATTAGAATTTGAAGATAATTCATTGATTGGGTGCTGCTGATTGACTAGCTGATTTACTTTTGCATTCCTTTCTTTCAACAGCTGTTTATTGAGAAACCATTATGTACCAAACACTGACTTAGACCCTGGAGATAGAGATAAATAAGACAGATAGGGTTTTTCTGCTTTCATGAAACTTATATATTAGTGAGATGCAATAAAAAAGGCACAGACAAATGTGCAGATCATTGCACACAGAATTCTAATTGGCTATAGTAGGAAGGCACTGAGTAATTTATGATACGAATTTAAAGACAACAATAAGTTACCAAACTGACGTGAGGAAGCAACATTTTATTCAGAGACTTCAAAGCCCATTGTGAAGGCTTTAAGGTAAAAGTGAGTTTGACTAACTAAAATCCAAAATAAAGCCACAATATTGGATCATTTAATCAACACAACAGAAAGTGGGAGGGAATGACATCTGAGATACAGGCTCCATGAGACAAAATAAGAACCTGGGGTTTTATTTGACCCCAAATTTGCAGTAGTGGCATATTTTTAGGTACAAAACCTACTGGTTTCCTTTTCAAAATTTGTTTTTTTTTTTTTTTTTTTTTTATTTAAGAGACAAAATCTCTATGTTGTCCAGGCTTGAGTTTAGTGGCATGATTATAGCTCACTGTAACCTCAAGCTCCTGGGCTAAAGCAATCTTCCCACCTTGGCCTCCTGAGCAAATGGAACTACACGTGCATACTATCATGCCTGGCTCTAGTTTATGGTTCTAAAAGAATACTCTAGAAAATAAATGCAGAAAAATTTGTAGAGAGTAGAGATAAGAGTGAGATCAAGGAAATTTATTAAGAGACCGTTATAGTACTTAAGAGTGTGAAAACAAGTAATAGCAATGATGATGGAGAGAAGTAAATGAATATAAGATGTGATTCTGAGACAGGAGCAAGAGGATTTGTTGAGGTCTGGTGGATATGGAGGAAGAAGAAAGAAAGATTTTGTCTTGTACATTTGATTAATAGAGTAACCTAGAGAGAAGCAGAAGTGTGGTCTCCAGAGAATACAACTGCAGAGAATGTATCAGGAGTGATGTTTCAATCATTTAAGTGTGAGGCACTGTTTTAAAATACAAGTAGAGAAGTCAAATAGACAGTTGGATATTCAAATTTGAACTTTCAGGAAAAGCTTAAGTTCATATATATATATATATATATATGCAATAAAAAAATTATAATACCAAATGTAGCCTTTAAAATACTTATTACAATGAAATTGCCAGGCAACTAGCATATCACCTTGCACATAGTAGGGGCTCAGAAAGCATTTCTTAAATGTATTGCTATATGGAAGGTATAATGCTAACGGCAGGAGATAGAGCAAACAATACGAGATAGATTGAGCCAAGCATGGTGGTGCACACCTGTAGTCCTAGCTACTCAGGAGGCTGAGGCAGGAGGATCACTTGAACTGAGGAGTTCCAGACTGCTGTGAGCTGTGATTGCACACTAAACTCCAGCCTGGACAACACAGTAAGATACTGTCTCAAATAAATGAATATTGAATAAATTGAGACATGGTGAGTTCATTTTCTATGGCCACTGTAACACAATATATTATGGGAATTTCAACAGCGGAAATTTATTCTCTCCTGGTTCTGGAGACCAGAAGTCTGAGGTTAGTATCACTGGCTGAAATCAAGGTGTCAGGCTATGTTCTCTCTGGAGACTTCGAAAAGAATGATTTTCTTCCTCTTTCAGGTTCTGGTGGCTACTGCCATTCCATGGCTTATAGCTTCATCACTCCAATCTTCAAAGGAGACAGTATTTTTGAATCCTTTATCTATCTACATGTCACCTTTTTCTCTGTGTCTGTATCAAATCTCCCTCTGCCTCCCTTATATAACAATACATGTGATTGCATTCAGAGCTCACCTGGATAATACTCTCAACTCAAGATCTTTAATCAAATCTGCAGTGACCTACTCCCTTACCCACTTGGCTTAGGAGATGGATACTGGGGACTATTTTTTAGCCTTCCACAGATGGTATTGAATTTGACAATTTCATAAACCTCAAAATAAGGAAATGTAATTACAGTTAAAATAGAATACTATGTAAAGTATCATAGAAGCATGAAAGTAAAACAAATCAATTCTGGATATTACCAAGAAAAAATACTTCTGTGCCCTGAGTTTTAAAGGAGGACTAAGAATTTCCAAGTTTAAGAGTGGGAAAATGGAACTCCAGGTGTAGAGAAATGCGTGAAGAGAGATAAGGAGCAATGAGTGTTTGGTGTAAGCAGAAGAATAATAAATGAGTGAATACTTTAACCACAACTCTGAAGCAAGGGATTTTTGTCGAATCCCTATTATTGTTCAGTCTTTGGAGGATATAAATTAATTTAAGATATGATATTTGTAAAAGTCAAAACTTAGGTCATCCTTGGGGAAACAAGATGGGCATACCTGGAACAAAGAGAGTACAATTACAATATAATCAATATGTAATTATATGCTAACTTTTGTAATATTTACTTAACCTTCAGGAATAGAACAGAATAATCAGGAAACATTTATTTTGGGGGGAGGTAAATATGGATATTAAACTGAGTGGATCTTGAGTATACAGAGAAAGTAGAAAGTGCAGATAGTTTAAGTGGAAGAAAGAACGTGAGTTAACACAGAAATGAGAACTGTGAGGGAAAATGAGACCAACAGCATATTAAAGTTCACTGAAGGGTAATAAGAAATCAGAGGGAGCCACGGTGGCTCAGGCCAGTTGTCCTGGTGCTTGAGGAGGCGAGGCTATGCGTTCGAGGCCTACCTGGGCAACATAAGAACCTCTCATTAATTAAAAAAAAAAAAAAGAAATTAGATAAACTAAGATGCAGTCCCTATTATTGAAGGATTTAAGAACATAGAGAAGGCGCTTCCTCAAATAGAATAGACCGTCTTGACACTTGTATTTCCCCTGTGCGGTTTAGACTATGTATTGTCATGCATAAAGGAGCAATGACTGAAACAAAACAAGTTTTGGCAGCCTATCAAATGGTGAATTCTCTGAAAGCACAGTACATGCTTTATAGTTTTTAGTTTTTCCCCATTCTGGAGGCAGGAAGTACTGTAGAAAACCATTATTGAAAAGAGAGAGATTGACACAAAGATTTAGTGGAAGACAGAGAGAAATTTCTCTGTTGACTAGTCTCTAGAATTGCACAGAATGAACACAGTGTGTGAAAAGCTAGTAGGAGCGTAATTTAAATAATTGGTCCACATTATAGCCCGATCATCTTGTCTGTGATGATCTTTATTGACAAGCAATGAGCTGAGACAGACAGACTGGGGAGACTCTAGCATAGTGAGGCTGATTTTTACACACACACACACATTTGCGCACACGCATGCTCACATACACTCTTCTCTTGGCCTCTGTCATCTGGAGCCTAAGTGTAATATTTTCAGCCTGTCTGCCCTAGTAGATTTGATTAGGTAATATTTACAAATTGCTTTGAGAAACATGAAAATTATCCTACTAATAAAAAATAAATTTCCTGACATGACGTTTGATTTGAAATGCTTGAACCTTTTCTATGTACACTTGAGGGGTTATTGTAAGCAAATGGTACAATTTCAGTACTCAGGAAAGAAGAGGTGGAGCTGGCTTTGTGTATCCCTCTGCATATTGTCTTTGTTGATTTTACAAATATTTCAGCATTGATTACAAAACAAGCAATGTGCAAGGATATGGCTTTTAATTTTGTTCTGCTTTCAATTATGCATGGAAATAGCCTATAACCTCTGTGCATGCATTCATTCATTTATGAAAATGTACACAAGTTTTTCTGCCTGACTTTGTTCTAAACACATTTTCCCCGAGGGTATGCCATGCTTCAGATACTGTATTAGACTCTGGGAATACAGGATTCAAAAGGAAGGGTCTCTTCTTTTGACATCACAATATCATATGAAAATGGGTGCAAAATCCCAGAAATATCCATGTAATAAAAATACAATGCAGCAAAATAGATAATAGAAGTCATTTAGGGAATTTTGAATTGCCTAGTTCTATACAGGGAATCAGGACAGCCCTCATCAAGGAAATATGAGTAACTACAGAATGAGAAAGGAGATTTTTCCAGGAGAATGGAATAATAAAGAGATTTCCAATCAAATAATGAGAATGACAAAAAGCTCAGATGCCTGAGAGAATAAGGCATATTTGAAAATCTCTGTCTTTGAGATGGTATGGGAGTAGAATACCAGGTAAAAAGGCCATAGGAAATGAAAGAACGTGTAGAAAATTGGGATGTGTAGGAAACTGAACTTTGTGAACGTGGCTTTATGGGGAATCATCAACATATTTTAAGCAGGAGACAGTAATAGGGTCAGATTTACATTTCAAAGTAACTTTGCTGAACGAGATGAATAAGCATCAGTGAAAAAGGATTTTAATAAATATGGGTTAATAATAATAAAATATTTCTAGAACGCATATTTTATGCCATGGCAATTAGAATTCGTAAGCGCTTGTCCTTGTTCTAATACTGATTACTTCTGCACCCAAGTATCAGCAGCTGGTGGATAGAATTGGGTTTGGGACGTCTTTTGTATTTTTGATTCTGGAAAGAGTCTGGTCACTCTGGGTCTCTATTTGTTACTATTTAGTGTGGCTGTTCTATTACTCTTAATATGGTAACTCAGGAACCAGCAGGCTTGGGTGGGCAGGTCAGGACTCAGTAGAGCCTGAGAATAGTATTTACAGGAGGAGAGACCAAGGAAAAGTAATTACTGTAATATAATGTGTCCAGAGAGGGAGCTTGACCTTTCAAAATACCATAAATAGCAGTGGATGCTCCAGTTGTTGTCTGAACTAGTAATGAGCTACCTGTCCCCTACAAGGCTAAAAACCCGTTTGGAGAGAACCCCTACCAAGGAGGAAAGTGAGGGATTTATGTCTGCTGAGTTAATGCAGGACACACAGTTGTTTAGAAGTCCAGGATTCAATGTCAAAGAAGAGAAAAATAACGTATAATCCTAAAAGAAACTAACATATATTCAGAAGTATAAGCCTGGTCAACACTTAAATTGTTAAAACTGAAATGCTCTGGGTAAGGAGAAACGACAAGTGTCTTCCTGAATACAGCTCTGGACACACTTTAATAACACAGCTTCATTCACACCCCTGTCCAGGTCAATTTTCTCATGATCATAAGGCCTCATTCAAGATCTTCAGGGCACTCTTGTCAATCTTCAATTAGACTTTTATTTGTGAGATTCAAGTCTGTTTCTCCTACCATAAGAACGATGGTATATGTTAGTTTCTGTTTTCTGTTATGTCCACTGGGCATCCTGGAAATAGTAGACACCCAATAAATGAATAAAATTACCACTTACAGAAGACCTATTGTATTACATATCAGAGATTGTCAAATTTTAACAGTCATTCAAATCGCCTGATGACTTTGTTAAGAGGCAGGTTTTGATTCAGTGGTTTGGGGGTGGGCTGGGGTAAGATTCTACAGTTCTCTAACAAACTCCTGAGTGACATTGATGCTGCTGGGCCACAGAACACACTTTGAGAAGGAAGGGGTTGACATTTATGGGAAAACATTAGAAAGCTGGGAAGCTTAGTGACTTATCCAGTTCACCCAACAGGTTAGGAGGAAACCCTGGATTCTAACCCCAACCCTGAGACTCAGGCTTGCCCTGAGTTCTCAATTGTGCTGTTTGTTATTGTCAACTGCAGTCATTCTTAAAAGTGACCACACAATTCCCCTGTTTTCCAAGATTGTGCCTGCTCTTCTTGACTCATGAAAATATTGCAAAAGAAACTTGCATTGTCTGCCCCTGACTCAGGAGAAATGCAAGGTATCATGAACAGATGGTTGTTACCTTTTTAAAGATAGTACATTACAGGATGGCTTTAATTTTTCTAGACTTTAAATAAATTAAATAGCTCTATTAGTCATAAATTCAAGTTGGAATTCTACTGTGATGAAAGGCAGTTACTTCCTTTACCCATCATAGCAAAAGATACCTCAGCAACAGCACCCAGAAGCAAGAAGAAGGAAGAATGGTGAGACCAGAGATAAGAGTTTAGAAATGAAGGCAAATTGCTCAGGACTGATAATTTCAAATATGAAGATTTTAACAGATGCTAATTATATATTGGTCTCTAAAATCAGTAATAAACACTGGAAGAAAATATAACAATTTAACCTCATCAGAAGTCCCTCTAGCCTTCTTGCAGCAGTTTGTGTGAGTGTACATATGTGTGTGTGCATGTGTGTGTGTGACTTATACTAGAACATGGCTGTCATAATGTACCATATGTCTTTTGGTTTCTACCGGGTGGGTTTTACAAGAAAGAATAGGCAGGGTTTCATTTTTCCCAGCTGTAAAGATGCAAAAACTTTAAATTAAAAATAACCTTTCAGCTGATTCCTTGCATAATTGCTATCTTGTTTTGCTAATACTGTGGCTGAATTGTAACTTGCTGAAGCCTTAGGGATTTGCATGCTGGTTATCCTCTGAATTTGCATTGACATGGTTTTCAGTCAAGTGCATAACTAAATCCTGTGGCCATGAGCAATGCTGGCAGTATTTGCATTGAAAATCAGTAGGAGATTAGAGGAAGAATGGCTCTGTGCAGCCTCTCTAAATAGATTCAATGATGAAAATTTTGAGTCTCTCAAAATGCCGTTCACTTTCATTAAGTGACTGTGGCTGCTGACATCAAAAGACCAAAACAAGAGACAGTGAGGGGAAAACAGAAGAGAGCTTCCACATATAACACGTATTTTGAAACGACCATTTGCCAGCATTTTTAAAAAAATGTATATTTTTGGAGGAAATTTAAGGAAATACTTGCTGAAAATAAATTTTCTGATGCAAAAACAAAAACATCATTTTGTTTTCTTGTCAGGAGCAAAATGTGCAAAAGTCAGGATGAGCTTAGCTTCTTCCATGGTGTCCTCAAACTGGCTTAGGAAATATTTTAAAGGCAGCCAGTGAGACATTGTGTAAAGTAAAAGTAAGTGAACTTTTTTATAGGCTGGGACTTGTTCTTTTTATACATTGCTTCTATATTGCAATTTGCATCTAGTGAGCTTATACTCAGTGCTAAACAAGAACAAAAACTTTGACCTCAATCCAAATGAGGTGTTAAACTCAGACTGTGATTGTAACAACCGCTTTTACTTGGCACCACAGACTCTTCCCATTTGAGAGCTCCTCAGTTGAAAGCAAAAACATTTGGGAGTGTATTCAGATTAATCCATTGAAGGAAACTAAGTTCCTAAGAAGTTTAGGGACATTTCCAAAGCTACATATTAGCCACTAGCTAGCATTTGTAAATCAACTTGCTGCCAACAAGAACATGGAAGAGATGATAATTTTTTAATGAAAGGATTATATGAAAATGATGGCATGACATTGATGAGGATTCCTATTTTCTTGTGTTTGCTTTCCTCATGATTGTTAACACGTTGTGAGAAATGGGTTAGGAGTGCAGGGTTCCAGAAAATTACTCTATTGTTGGGATGGAGCCTGAGTTCAGGTGCAGTTAGAGAGTAAACACACAAAAAAACAGGCAGTTCTTACTCTCACTTAGAGAAACACATTTAAATTGGTTTGTGGACCAGGTATGAAAGCACGTTCTTATTACCCACGCATGATGCCTCTGGTTGCTGTTGTAGGTCATAAAGCCGCAAGAATGGCTAAGCCCACAGAGTCAAAGTAACTGTGGGCAGTTCCTGGAGATCCCAGATATGATTAAACAGGAAAAGTCACAACCCTTAAGGTCTATATAAATTTGTAATATAAACGGTTTAGAGAGCTTGGAATATCTCAATAACTCTAGACAAATAATGTTTGCATGAAGAAAGAAACAGCTTTTGCAAAAAGTTATGTCACTACAATAATGCTTATTGTGATAAAGCTTATTCTGTTATGGAGTCACGGTACAAAAAATACACACAATTAAAAAGGATAAAATAACAATACAAAATACCATAAAGTAGCACCTTAGTAAGCTACAGAAAAGGAATAAAAGGATGCCTCAAGACTTCAGAAGAAGATTTAGAACATTCTTTTGCAGCAAAGTTCAAACTGCTATAATAGAGTTCAATTGCCTATTCATGTTTCCTCTTCTAATTTGCTGGTTCTTCTTTGCTTTCTGGACAAGTCTGAAGAAGAAAAAAAAATACCACCATTTTTTAAAGAGAAGGAAAGCACATTCTCCTTTCTTTATGATTGACTTGCCTTATCATTTCACATTTTTGTTTTCACCAGCAGCCACGGATTTGCGCTGGAGGACTAAGTTAGTATAAACCTGTGGTTCTCATAAGTATCCCGAGACTGCATTATCGGCATTACATGGAAACTTCTCAAAAAGGCATATCAGAAACTATGGGGACAGAACTCAGCAGTCTGCTTCATAAAGCCTTTCAGGTGATTCAGGTGCATTCTAAAAAGTTTGAGAGCTATAGTTACAAACTAAGACTCCTAAAGTTTTTATAATCATGGGAGTTTTCAGTTTATGTTTTTCTTTTTTTTTAAAAAAACAACAAGCTATATCAAATTCATTAAAGTAAATGATAGTTGATATTCTAAAACTGAAGCTAGGAGGTGTTTCTTTATGAAAAAGAAAAAGCATACTGTTTAAATAGTTTAAAATAATTATTTTGCTATAAATTAAATAACTTCTGGGCTAGGCTAATAGTTAGTCTTTATAAATATTTGAAAATGTTTGCTCTGATTTTTATGGAACTAGGTATTTTTCATAAAATGCTTTTATTACATAAAGAATATATTGAATAAAAATAAATTTAATAAAATGAAAATTGATTTAGAAGCTAGTATCCCAAATTTCAATTTATTTAAAATATACCAGCCTTTCCTCACTCTTTTCATAAGTTTTGGTTGTCTAGAAGCAACGGTGCATTGTCGTTAACTATTGAAGGAATGTCATAAAGTATTGTGCACTCTAAAGTTTCAGTATGAAAGTATTCAACAAAATTAATGTTTTCACTTTGTTTTACCAGTGTTTCTCTGCATGTTTTATTCCTTCCTGAGCAGATATATACATAGATGTATGGATGATATATACATATTTACCTGTTTTTTTAATATACAAAATGCTCAACACATATGGAAATATTTTTAACTTAATTTTGATGTAACCATCATTCAAACATAAAATATAGCTGATGGAGTAAAAGTCTCCAAACAAGTATCTACAGAATAAAATTGTTTTCTAATATCATCCACAGTTTTTGAAGTGAATAGGTTGAAGTAATAACTCCTCCCTCTCCTTGTGTAGATTTTAGCTGCCGCAGTGAGATCTTGTATGAGAGCTGATAATGGAGGCATTGTGGGAAAGAAGCATTCATTAGGAGACATTCAGTACATCAGGTATTTTCAGTAAATTTTCATTTGTTATGAAATTCCCCATACTGTTTAACAAACTTAGCAGGTTAAAGTGATTTGGATCTGCATTGTTTTAGTTTCCTCTATGTTCAATTAACACAACCATCCATTGATGTCATAAATATATAGTCAGAAGTCCATGTTGGATATAGATAAAAGCCTATATATCCATTCAACTGGGATTGCAGGCAAAACAACAATGAAAGCTTTATTCTTGGAAAATATAAATATTTTGCTATGTGTGAGTATGTATGTGTCATATATATGGCATGTATATAACATATATATTTACATGATTTTTTTACAATTAAATTGCTTTTGATTTTCAAGAGCTTCTGAAAGACTTTTCTATTAAAAGCTAAAGCAGATGGGTTTTATTAAACTACCCAGAGTCTACTTTCTCTAATCATCTGCCTTACCCAATCTGAGGGGAAAAGGGCAGACTTATGAGGAATCTATTCCTCTCTAACCCTCTCTGCTAGGCATCTGCTAAGACCTCATTCATCACTGTGAAAGCTGTGAATGGATAGCTATGCAATACCCCAAGGTCTCATTGGGAGTGGTGCTGTAAAGCCTAACCTCTCCTCTGGTAAAGCAAAAGCAACATGTCCTTTTGTCAAACTGTCAGCAAACACTTCTCTCTTGATACAGTTTGCTCAACCCAACCTTCTGCAATGTCAACTGGCCACAAATGTTTCATTTTCAAGAAAACCCCCAATGGTTGCATTGATGTGGTTCTCAAAAATGAGTACTTTTGCCTTTGTGGTAGCTAGCAGTGTGCAGGATTTGTTTGCCTACAGAGGGGTCACACTATTTAGCAAACAAAATGACTTTCAAATTTGGTTGTCAAATTATACTATCAGGCCATGTGGGGTACATGGCTGCTTAATAAAATCAGCCCCAAATATCTTCCTTATTTACCTTCTAAGAATGATAGACAATTATTCAATCATTCACAGTATCCTAGAATGGCTACTCTCCTGGCCAACTTGAGGAGTAATGATTGTAATATAAGCAACTAGACATTAGTCTCTCTCTCCCACTTCACTCCTCAAGTGGGACTGAATGCTAATCTACTGTTAACTATATGGCCCATACTTACTTTCAGTAATGAACACCATAACTTTTCAATCAAATGAAATTAAGGCTGGAATTATCATCCACTTGTTAATTACAGTGTGAAATATCTCAGTCACTTTGTTTTTAGAGGTGGCATGAAAATTGTGAAAAACAGACAATGGCGTTTGTTATGCAGGGTGCAAAGTGGTCCATTAAGCCATGTAAACTTCTTCCAAGTAATTGTATTAACCCTGACTCCCCTCATAATTCCAGCTCCTAGTTGTTTAAAGATTAAGATGCTTGAAAAATTATCATGCACAGAGACACATGAAATCCATAAGGAATGATGTCACATGCCAGTTGTCTATAATCTCACACCTTTTTATCTCTGTCATGATTACTTAATGCACATGTACTGATTCTGTTCAATAGCTTTGATTGCTGGCCATCCACACACAATGAAATGACTGTCCTATATGGAATTAATTGAAGACCTCTACGCTTTAATCACTAAATCGAATCCTGTCTGATCTGTGAGCTCTTTCTCCATTATTTCACTGAGATGGTACTGTAGATATTATGTCCCTAGAATTTATAGGATGGTTCCTAAGCCATGCTGGTCATTCTACCTTCTGGGTAATAGAAAGAAACAGGGACATCAAGCAATTGGAGGCCTAAATCTTGCTCACCTGCTTCAACTGGCATGACAACACTTTATTTATTTATTTTCCTTTGTTTAGATGAAGCTTATGTCTATATACCACAGCTTTCAGAAAATTATGAATCTAAAATAAAATGAATCAAAACAAACACTTCCTCCCCCTTGCTACATTATCAATGCCAAAAAGTGATATTTTTCAAAAGTCCTTTTATTCCCCAAAACTACTTTGTCTATAATTTGGTGAATGGATAAATAACATGCTGTTATGTGACTTCATATTATGCTTGGTGTAAGAAAGAGTAAACTTAAAAAAAAAAAAAATAGATACCATGGGATAATAGAAAGATAGTAAGGCTAAAAGTTAGAAAAGCTAGCTCAAGCCTGTAACTAATTTGCTGTGCTAGTTCTAGATATGGGGTGAGATAATCCTATTGATGGTGAAGTTCTAATTAAATTGGTAATAAGTATGGTAATGCCAAAGTCAAGCACTGCTTCATGAAGGCAGTAATATTATGGTTAAGAACTTGGGCTTTAAAGCTAGACTGCTCAAGTTAAAATCCTGGCTATGATTTGCACGTTTGATCTTGGACAAATTACATAATTTTCCTAAGCCTCAGCATCCCTATATGTAAAATGAAAATAAAAATTGGACCTCTCTTGTGGCATTGTTGTTAGATGAATTAATTCATGTATAACCCGCAGAATCACTAGAAGAATTAAATAAGGAAATTCTCTAAACAACATACAGCACTAGGCAGGAAAGAAGTAACTCAAGTTCTCTTAATGTTTATAATTTTCTGCACCAAGAAAATGCAGATAAGGAAAACTCAGTGCAACTTTATCAGCTACACAGCATTTCAGAATTCTTAGAAGAGTACCATAATTATCATACTTTATATGGTTTTGCATTAAAACATAAAGTCAAAATCATGATTATTATTATCAATTTAAAAAAAAAAATGGCTTTAGCAGTATCTACCCTGACTGCTTACCCAGAAGTAATGTATACCTATTTGTATTTCTGGGCCATTCAGTAAAAGTTAATATTATGACATATAGTCTTTATTCCTATATTGTCTTTTTCTCCTTGAGGTAAGTGTCCTAAGAATAGGCTTTCAGGGAAAAAATCCATCCAGGTTTGGCTGGAATTTTCTATTTTAGCACTAACAGTTCTATGCCCATGTATCCATAGGTCTGATCAAACCAGAGAAGTTGATTGGTTCCTTTCAGGTCTCTTTCTCTATCTCCAAAATGTTTGGGATAGTATCTTATGTGTGAACAATGTTCAATTAGCATCTATTGAATTAAAATAAATTTAGTTGGACCCTATCAAAATCCACCTATCAGTTCACTATGCACCAGGTGTTTTCCTTGACTGCATAACCAAGAAAAATGTCCTGTGCTTATGTCATTGAAAAATTGCCAAGTGAATTGATATAGATTTAGGAAAGTTGAAGAAGATTAAAAGAGAAAGTAAATCCTGTAGTGCAATAAAAGTAAACTGTCTAGAAAATTTTAATATACAGTGATTAAATTTCTTACTCATCTATTGGAACACATGGGAGAGGTTGATATTAACTAGCCAAGTAGTAGTACATTAAATTAAGTATCTCTAATTGGCATTAACTTTTATTTTAATATGGCAGTAATTGTATGTTTAATAAATACTAACAGCTTATTAAAATGTAGTGATGGGCCATAGGGTAAGGATTTATAAAATATCTTTCTTATTTAAGGATTCAAAATGTTTTAATAAATGATACTTGTTGAAAATCATACATGATTAAAGGAAGACATTAAATATTTCTGTCTTAAGAAAAGCATGGGTAATGACCTCTACTAATTATTAGTGCTATTGCATACTAAGAGAGTTTGCTTCGTTATTTATCTTTTGAAATCCCGTCAATGACTACTTGATCTTGGCAATCCCTTGAGAACTAATGTAAGCTTGAGACATTCACACTTTGCACTCCGAGCTTTAGTGATAGCGCATCAAAGGGGTAGAGGTTCATAAGTCATAGTTTTTGCTCCAGTCTCTGTTAGAAATATCAACAGAACATACTTTCTGAAGAGTTTTAAGTCTTCTAATCACTGTTGGAAACAGGAAGGGCAAAGGTATTGTGGGGAAAGAAAAGTAAAGAAACAACATCGAACCTCAAAATAAAAAGAAGAAGAAGAAAGAAAAATGCTTGTTTTGCATTCGACTAAGGTTAGGATTTCTTTTTTCCTCCTTCTTACTCATTTAACCACTCCAAGATCCTTGTGAGGACACAAAGTCAAATACTTGTCCTTGTGCACTTCTGTACTCTGGGTGACTTTTCTAGGCTCAGAGCTCCCACTGACTTCAAAGACGGGAAAGGCCGTGGAAGAAATCCACAGGGTGCTGAGGGAAAAAGGCTGAGTACAAAGCATGCAGTTTAATCATCTGAAATGTGGCATTGTTTCTTCATCATCATCTGATGGGCTCAATTAAGTTCTATCTTTAGTATTATATAGCAGATCTATTGTTTTCTCTAGGTGAAATGGAAACATCTGTATGTTCTCAAACATCTAAACCTCCACTAAAAATAATAGTTCTGAATATTTTGTTTATATTAATGGCAAACCAGAAAGACATTAGGGATATGGCCCTCTTTCTGCTTTATGGGTCCAAATAATACCGAAAATGCCTGGGCAGGATTCTTAACTTTGATGGAAACTAATTAGGTCTAATGGGAAGCCTGTAACACTTTTACATTCATTTGACCAGCACTTATTTGATACAGAGATCTGATTGGCTGAAAAAGAGGAGGAGGCCACAGAAATGGAGAAAGTCAGGATAAGGTTTGGTGAAGCATCAAGAGACTGCAATTGAGTAATAGTTTTATCACATTAACATTCTTTCATGTGTAAATGTTTTTGCAATCGTTATCCCATCTCTCCTACCCTCCTATCTCCAATTACTTTATACTTGACCTACATTTAAAGGTGGAAAAGACTGAATATATGCATTTTTTCTTAAAATGCCTCATTCAAAGTGAATTACTCAAAATGTCTATGCATTTTATATCACATTTAAAACAATTGTCATCTTAACTTGCTGTTTTTGGGCCCACATCTTATTTCAACATTTTTTGTTGTTTCTCTACTGGCTGCATGTTGACCATTTAAAAACCCTACTGTCAAACACCATTTCACAATATAATTTCTAATATTTCCACTAACAATTCTACATCTCCATGTGAATTCTTTACCTGAACATCACATTTATGTTCTCCTTCCTTCCAAAAATTTAATAATGAGCCTTGCAACTGTGTGACTAATTTCTTCCAGAACTTGTCACTACCCAGCACTCACACTAAATGTTATACTATTAGTACCTGAGAAGCTCTATATTTACCATCTAGTAATTGATACTTATCTTCCTCACCAGAGTGGAGACTTAGTTGTCATGGTCTAATCTCTGATGATGGTAACACAGATCCCAGAAGCCCTTATACTTGATACAACATGTTAATAAATACTAATTGAGAGACTGTAACATAGAATAAGCAGTAAGCCTATAATCACGACTATTCTCCCGCACCTGCCCCTGTATTCTGATGAACCCAGGGGTCCTATAAAATGCAATATGTTGTATGCTGAACCCAAAGGGTAAGCCAACTTAGCTAGTGGAGCCACTGTGGGTTAAATCTGGCCACACCCATTTCTTTCCTCTTGTTTATAACTGCTTTCACCTAAAACAGCACAATTGAGTAGTTCCAACAGAGACTATATCATGATCCACAAACGTTAAAATATGTACTATATGGCTTAAGAAAAAGTTGCCAACATCTTCTCTATCTAAAAAGCAATAATAAATCCTAAGATCAAGTTTCTTTCTCAGTTTACTATTTCCTGTTCTTTCCTTTCCCCGTAAAATATGGTGACCAACCCAGAAGAAATCTCAAGGTCTCCTTTAACTTTCTCTTTAATTTAGAGCAGCGTTTCTGAATTTGGGGTTCATGACTGAGATTTTCTTGTGAGGCTACCTTTCTTTTTGACTCTTGTATGTGTATCTGTTTTCTGGAGCAGCACAGATTGAGTGGTTAAGAATATGGTTTAGATTCAGATGGTTCCGTCCGGTATTTGAATCCAAGCTTTAATACTTTGGCTGTGTGAAATGTTATGTAGGTTACTAAGACTTTCTAAATTTCAATTTTTGCATCTGAAAAAAAAATGAAGCTGTTGACATCAACTTGAAAAGACTGTGAGGATAAAAATAAATATGATATTGTATATAAATTTCATAATGCACATAAAATGTACTCACTAACAGCTCCTTGTCATTAGTTGAGAAATCTGTTAAATACATAATAACAGAACAAGCTTACTTGCCACTCTTGTCCTTGAATCAAACTCAAGCTAAGAAAATCTAGCCATTGTAATGAAACCAAATAAAGTCTTACTGATTCATTTAAGAATGAAATGAACACTGTCTATACTTTCATGTACACTAGAATAATGAGGTACAGTAGAATGAGTTGAATAAAATGTAGCCTTAAAGAATATATATTAACTCAAATGTCTGGCTATTTTTCTAAGAGTGGCCACAAGTAAATTCTGGTAATTTCTGTAACCATATAAACCAGTATCAGAGCATTAACATTTTAAAAATATTTATTTGTATACAGCTATGATGATTTCACTTTGACAGAAAGTAGACAAAACGGAATAGTCTGTTGGTTCAATGGTGTTTCAAAGAAAATAAATCATTCAAATAAATTTTCTAGAAATCTGCTGTATTCTCTTAAGCATTATAAAGCAGATATATATTTGTATGTATTTATAAATATATATATATAAAGATTGAAAGCATATGAATTTAAATAGCATTTTTTTGACCAGAGAAAAAAACTGAAATGATAAATTTAGTTTTAGAAAACATATCTGCTTATTTTACATCGTTTCCAATCTGAAGTGGTACCAGCAGTGTTGAGAATGACAGTACATATGTTATGACTATTTGAATTTCAGAAAGCCTTTGGTTAAATTCTGCATAATTGGTTCCTGCTTGAGATAGACCCTGAAAGAATCCAGGAAGAGACATGGGAGTAGATAAAGAATGAGTGGAAGAAACAAAAAACAGACACTCCTGGTAAGAGAAACCATGTCCATTCTGGGGGGAAGTATTAAGAGGGTCCCACATGGAACAGGGCTTAGATCTTGGCTGCCTTTTATCTGAATAACTGATTCAGACAGGGGGATCAGATTTAAGTGGTTACATTTGCAGATGCTGATTGGAAGACAGTGAATGCAGAGACAGTTGCCAGAGAAATTCGGAAGGCACGGATGTACTTTATTATAGCACAGGGGACTAGCACATGGCATTTAATAGTCATAAGCACATTACACTCAGAATTTATTTACATAAAAATGCAAGGGAAAGAAACATGAGGTAGATTCTTAAAATATAGACACATATGACACAGCATCAAATAAATATCTATGGAAGCCTGGATTTGAGGTTTTTCATACTTAACACTCCAGGGTCTTAAAACAGGAACCAATTATGTTAAGCTATTTATGTTAAAATGATATTACTTTGAGGATAAGTGGAAAATTAAGATACATTTTAGACTCTTTTACATCTTAGATGTAAGTTCAAAGTGCTATAAACAAAGCAGCAATGCCATTCTGATTAGACTATCCCTCTACAAGTCAATATGAAAAATAAAATAAGAGAGAAAGCACACATTCAATGCAGTGACATAGTCACAAGGCTGTAAATATAAATATTGGGGAATAATATGGGTCTGAAAAGTTTGAAAACATGGCTGACAACTGAATGAATGAATGCTGAGCTGGTGCTAGATTGTTCTTTGTCTTCACTTTGTCAATTTAGAAGTAAGCTAACAAAAATTACCCATTCTTCTAAAATAGTCACACATACAAGTGTCATCACTCTAATTTCAATTTAGAGAAAGCAAGTTCATCATTTCCATTACCAGCTTTCAAAATCAATGGGAAAATGCAAGTAACAGGAAGTAAATGATTTTCTTAAAATACGCAATCATAGTATGTGAACAATCAGATGATTCACAATGATTTTAAAAAGAAAACGCACATATTGTAGCACACAATGCTATTTATGCTCTCGCTTAAGTGATTGTTCAAAATACTCCAGGGTAATGACACAATCCTTGCTTGTCACTGTGATTGATCATCTAAGTATGAAAGACAGAATGAAGAAAGTCATTAGACAAACATGTTCAAATCAAGACCTTGAGACAGAGACTTGAATTTTTAAACTGGTCAGCTGATGCTCATGAAAATAAACAGAAATGATAAGAGAAAAGAAAACTTGAGATCAGATTAAAAGTCTGGAATTATTTTCACAAACATTGCTTCACTTCAGAAATGGTCCTATATATTTCAGCTTGTTAAACATATTTTCTCCTTAATTTTGAGCGAACAATATTACAGGCAAAAATCAAATTCCCTAGATTCTCTACATGGAGAAATAAGACCAGACCTAGATAGCAAATAGGTTTTATCTTTTTAGCTGTTTCTTAGGTATGTGTTAGAAACATTTCAAGGTTATTTTTAGGCTCCTTAGTAAAATTACGTCTTGGATAATTATCACTGTTTCTTGGAGGGAATGTTGGTAGGCTCTTTGTTATCTTGGAGTTAAGTGTACAACTTTTAAATTTGCAAATTCTCCTTTTATTACTATTTGTTAGAGAAGAACTGGAGTAAGTATTATTTCTCTGTAGGACTATTAGCTTGTATTGACTCAAAAACTTAACTGTCCCAGCTCCTCCTAGTTTCATGTATTTTCAGAAATACCACTTTTCATTGGAAAACTAGAGTTCTGTGAATTTTTAGTATTATAAGGTGATATTTATCTTTTCTCTTTATGTTTCTCTTATTTCAAGAAAAGCAAATGTTGATCTGTCTCTGATATTAACTATAACACATATGTGATGGGAGATACAAAATTAAAAACATACAGTAATAAGAGTTAACACCTATTGATGACTTGGTTGTTTCTCAGGTACTGTGGAACTGTCTTATGTCCTTTAACTTATTTATATGCAACAGATCTTGAAAGACAACACTTATTGTCACCATTTTACTCATGAGGAAATAGAATCTTAGTGAAGTTATGTCACTTGTCTAAGGCAATATCTTGTCTAGGACTTAAACCCAACTGGGCATGATTTTCAGAGTCCACATTAAGAAAGACAATAAAAATCAAGTATACCTGAATTTCAAAAAATATTTACTAAGTGCCTGTTGTGTGATAGGCATTATTTTGAGCACTCAGAAAAACATAGTGAATATAAGAATTACTATAATGTGCAACATATTTTTCAACTTACAATAATACAGTGTTTGCAAGTCTGAGCAGATAGACTGCAGTGGATGGTCAAAATCATTTACCAAGGAGAATGAAAATGGCTATCAGATGGTTTCTTTTGTTATATGCAATTTTCTGAAATGAAGCCAAAGTATATCAAGGCATAATGTACTAGTTATGAGTCCTCCCACAACTTACAATTTTTATGAGGCTTCAGAAAATTAAACAGATATAGAATGAGTACTATGCTACCAGAAATGTGCTTGACCTACAATTTCCTAGAGAACATTGCCTTATCTCCAACCTGAAGTCTAAGAAGTCTATGCACCCTGAGGATGCTAGACCTGTTAGAGCAGATTATAGAGGCTCTGAGGTCCTATTTGATTTTCTCTGGCTTTAAATGATATCTCTATTACATCATGAAGAATCTAAAGTACAAATACTTGGATCAATACCCCACCCCATAAAACTCATGGATTCTCTAATAGACTGAAATGTATTAGAGATCACACAACCCTAGTGTTTGAAGTTGCTTACGGGAGCTTTCCTCTTTCCCATACTCTGGAAGGAAGATTTTACAACTGAAAGTCTAAATAAGGAAGAAATCCAGATGTTAAGTATCATTTCATACATCTTTCAGGAAAAGAGGGGTAAGCCGTTAATAAGACAACATTGCTTTTATTTCAGCTTTTAAAATTTTGTTTAGCCTAATACAGCTCCATATAAAATCCCAGTATCTGTATGCAATCTATAAACAAGACAGGATATTTTATCTTATATTGTCTTAAAAGTCCTGCTATCTTCTATTTATTCTTCTTTCACATGGATATTTTGCATTTAGAATTTTTCTTCTCATGTGGCTATAGGTCTGATGTATTAAAATAGCACTTGATGTATTACTGTGAGATCTAAGAGCGTTTGCATGTCTACCTCGTCCTTGCTTCCTTCCTTGGAATTTCTCTTGTGGTTTCTACAGTGATAAAATGAAGAACATTTGTAAAAATTTTCACAAAGACCATCAATTTGCAAAAAGATCCATGTATTTGCTTTAGACATCAATGCAACCTTTGTAGATTTTTTTTAACGAAAAAGAATTGAGCCATTTCTTTTCACTGAATCTATAGCAGAAGTTACCCTAATGGTGTTTTTCTTTCTAGTTCTTCTCCATTGGAAGCTCCAGTTGCCTTAATTTGGCATCAGATCTTTCCAATTTGCCCAGTAAAATTTACACATTGCTGACAAATGCAAGCAGGGGTTGCTTTTTATTTGTTGGTTTTTTGCTTCCGATTTAGTTCAATAAATTTTAGCCTTGTTCTACTCTCTACACAGGCCATGCTGGTAATCTAAATCTAGGTAAATAAGTTATACATCTAGATTATTTAATAGAATCCTAATAATAATGCTATGGGTAATCTTCTCAAGCCCCACAACCAATGAGTGGCAGAGCAAATTTCAAGCCAAGATCTCTCTGATTTCAAAAATCCCTATCCTGACTACACCACTGCTCAAATTCTACCAGTTGATGAAATTTCATTCATGCACAGCTCACTCTTTCTACTCAGCTAAGTGCAAACATGGGAATAGAGGGAGGTTTGTAAAGGCATGAATATTAAAAAGGCATAGTTTGTATTCTCACTGATATACAAATAATACATCAGTATTGCTTACAAATGACTGTAAGGTAGGACAGAGAAAGTGGTAAACAACAAGTAATGTATTTCTAACAAGCATAGTTTACTCAAGTCCCACAATCTGTATCATGTTAGAGACTTATGATTCATATATTACAGAAAAGTACAGTTGACCCTTGAACAATGCAGGAGTTAGAGGTAGCAACTCCTAACAGTTGAAATCCTTGTATAACTTTTGACCCTCCCAAAAAACTTAGCTACTAACAGCCTACTCTTAACTGGAAGCCTTACCAATAACATAAACAGTTGTTTATATGTTGTATATTATATAGTGGATTCTTACAATGTAGTAAGCTGGATCAAAGAAAATGTTATTAAAATATAATCAGGAATAGAAAATATATTTCTTAGTCATTAAGTGGAAGTGGTTCATCAGAAATGCCTTCATTTTCATTATCTTCATGTTGAGTAGGCTAAGGAGGAGGAGGAAGAAGAGAGGCTGGTCTTTCTGCTTTAGGTGTGGCAGAGGCAGAAGAAAATCTGTATAAATGTGGACACATGCAGTTCAACCCTAAGTTATTTAAGGGTCAACTTACTAGAAGGTCAGCCATGAAAAATTATTAGTTCACAATAGGATTTACTGTGTGTCTACATGTTAGGATTATAGAATTTCAGAATTAAAATCCATAATAGATTTGCTCTGTTCCAATTCCTTCACTGTAATGTTGGAGGGGCTGTGACTAGAAGAGGCCCAAAGCTGAATAATGGTAAAATATCCTTATTTACAACCACAGAACAGGCTGTTCACTCTTAATAAAATGTGCTTTTTATTGACTAAACTTTCCTTCTCCATCCCTGACAGACTCACACACACAAGGGCACACACACATCCACACACACATCCATGTCACACTTTTCTTCATATTCACACATCATGAAAACACTCCCTGACATGACAGATTTGATGATTTAAATAAGCAATATTTTCTTTTTTTTTTTTTTTTTTTGTAGACAGAGTCTCGCTCTATTGCCCAAGCTGGAGTGAAGTGGTGCAATCTCAGCTCACTACAACCTCTGCCTCCTGGGTTCAAGCCATTCTCCTGCCTCAGCCTCCCTAGTAGCTGGGACTACAGGCATGTATCACCATGCCCAGCTAATTTTTGTATTTTTAGTAGAGATGGGGTTTCACTATGTTGGCCAGGGTGGTCTTGATCTCTTGACCTCGTGATCCACCCACCTTGGCCTCCCAAAGTGCTGGGATCACAGACGTGAGCCACCACACCCAGCCTAAATAAGCAGTATTTCCTAAATGGCTTAGAAAGAGCAAGGAAATTTTATGAGATCAACGCAGAAAAGAAACCACAGCAAAGAGCTAAAAGCTCTGCCAGGGAAAAGAAACATACTCCTGTGAGTGTTTCATTAGAACTCTCCTGCTTTCTTCAGATTAATTCTTTTGACACAACTTCCATAAAAAGATGGGTCTATGAGTATCTCTGTTAGCCTAGAGGTTTGCATATTTAGAATTCAACTGTGGATTTCTGGCATCTACTCTGAACAGCCTAATGACCTTGTTCTCATTTAGGTCATTGTTAATCAATTGGAAAGATAGGGTGGCACTCAGTGTGGGGATGGTATGGTTGTAAAAAAAGGAATAAAGAGCTGCCATAGTCTGTTTGGTGTTGCCGTAAACAAATACCTGAGGTTGGGTAATTTATACAGAAGAGAGGTTTATTTGGTTCATGGATCTGCAGGCTGTACAAGCATGACATTGGCATCTGCATCTGGTGAAGACTTCAGGTTGTCTCTACTCATGGCAGAAGCTAAAGAGGGGCCACCATGTTCAGAGATCACATGGCAAGAGAGGAAGTGGGAATGGGACTTGTATCAGGCTGTTTTCAACTACCAGCTTTCATGAGAACATAACAGAGCAAGAATTCAGTCACCCTTAATGGATGACAGTAATCTATTCATGAGAAATCCTCCCCCATGAAACAAACTGTTCCTATTTGACCCCATGTCCAACATTGGGATCAAATTCCACCATGAGGCATGGAAAGGACAGAGAAACCATAGCGGTAACATTTGGTAAATACAAGAAATCAGAAAATGCATTTGTATCAACTCACTGACAGAATCTTCTACCCTTCTCAGTACTCCTAGGTAGGTGTTGGTGTCCAGCACTCCGTGGTGTCACATACCAGATGCCCCCTTCTGTTTAAATTCAAAATAAATGCAATCTTTGGTTCATAGATTTCTAATTTTTTCATGTAAAAATAGGACAATGATAAATGAATGATAGCAATAGAAGCAAAGATGCTTTCTGTCTTTTGGAAGCTAATCAAAAAAGAAAGACATTTCAGATATTGTTTATTGCTCTATATGATGTGATATGTATGCCAAGATCTCTGTCCAGTAAAATTAAATTCTAGTTCTTTGTAAAAAGAATTAATATCATGCTCAATCTGGGATCTACTTAATACCTAGTAGCTATGCAAAATCTGGTTAGAGGAATACAATGACTTCCTCCTTAAGAAGTCATAAATGTGAACATGCAATTCCGAGAGGCTCTCACTGCCAGGCTATCCTCAAAGAGGCCAGAATAAAAATTTTCTCCTAATAAGATGTGTTTTTCTTTTCTTTTCTTTTCTTTTTTTGAGACAGAGTCTCGCTCTGCTGCCAGGCGCCAGGCTGGAGTGCAGTGGCGCGATCTCGGCTTACTGCAACATCCACCTCCCGGGTTCAAGCAATTCTCCTGAGTCAGCCTCCCAAGTAGCTGGGACTACAGGCACGCGCCACCACGTCCAGCTAATTTTTGTATTTTTTAGTAGAGATGGAGTTACACCATGTTGGCCAGGATGGTCTCGATCTCCTGACCTCGTGACCCGCCCACCTCGGCCTCCCAAAGTGCTGGGATTACAGGCGAGGATGTCTTTTTCTTAAAACACACATATATAAATGAGCTGCTCCTGAGAGGGATTTAGGATTAAGAAATATTTTCTATATGATATATTAGTATTCATTGATTTAATAATTTATTTAATAGATAGTTAATATATGCCAAGCATGGAGATAATATGTACTTTCATAACAAATAAGAAATTCTGCTACCTGCTCTTAGGGCAATGACAATCAAAATAAAAGGCATATAAATAAACAAGTAGTCCATTGTGATGTTACCTTAGGAATGTGCACAAAATTACACAGAAAGACAGAAATTGTTTTATCAAAATATCAAAAACTCTCATTTCCTTTCTTCCCACTACACAAGATGTATATGTGAAAATATATCTATCTACATATTTCACATCTCAAATAAACTGTATAAAGAAGCTAAATATAGTAGTTACATTATCATATACACTCCAGGAAGCCATTATTATCTCTTTTGAGATTTTGCTTCTTTCTCCAAATAATTATTTTATTTTTTCTTTCTCTTCTTTTCATCAACTATCCTTTTTCAGCAGAGTTACAGTGTTAAATCTGCTTTTCCTTTGAGAGACGGCTAAGCAAAATTTAACATGTTTTGTATACTCATGATATTCTGAATTTTTACTTTATAATGGCTTTTAAACAGTATAGTACTAATGAATTTGTATTTTACTTATTTAGACTTTAATTATTCACAATTTTTTACTTCCTAGAGAAAAAGTCATATTCCCGAAAAACAAATATGTTTTTCAAAAATTTAGGGGAATATGAGAAGATGACAGGATTTTAGGAAATTGTTATATCCTGAATTTATGTATCAGTGTCTGCAGAAGGAAGCAAGACTTGTTAGAATGATGGTATTCTGTCATTACTGAAGTCTGAGTTTGTTAACCTTTGTTTTATAAACTGTTGGGTTAAAGCAGAAATATATGTACATATGCATATATACCATATATTCATTCCTATGTACATAAAATTTTCAGCAACAAAGTCTGAAACAAAATGAGATTTAGAAAAGATGTTACTTGCCCTGTAGATCTGGAAATTTCTATGTAAGAAACTTAACTTCAGAATTTGCCTACCTATCTATCTTATCTACCTACCTATCTATCTACCTATCTACTCTACCTATCTGCCTACTTACTTGCCTATCTACCTACCTACCTACCTACCTGACAACCTATCTACCTACCTTACCTACCTATCTACCTAGCTAGTCTACCTACCTTTCTACCTACCTATCTATTTACCTATCTACCTACCTACCTACCTACCTATTTACCTATCTAATCTACCTATCTACCTACATATCTACCTATCAACCTACAACCTACCTATGTACCTACCTATCCACCTATCTACCTACCTATCTACCTACTTATATACCTAACTGCCTACCTATCTACCTACCTATCTGCCTGTCTATCTACCTGCCCAACTACCTACATATCTACTTATCTAATCTACCTACCTATCTTCCTACCTATATACCCCCCTATCTGCCTACCAACCTACCAGTCTTTCTATCTATCTATCTATCATCTATCTATCTATCTATCTATCTATCTATCTATCTATCTATCTATCTATCTACTTCTCTAATCTACCTTCCAATCTACCTATTTACCTACCTACCCATCTATTAATCTAACTACCTATCTGCCCATCTATCTACCTACTTATCTACCTATCTAACTACCTACCTATCAACCTATCTATCTACCAATCTATCTACTTTGTCTCTATTATTCTTCTACCTCCAATTATGATTTGAGGGTGTGTCTTCCAATCTTTACCTCTGAAATAGAAAGAAAATACTCATTTGTTTTGAATTAAGAATCAAAAGACTCTCTGGTGGGATTTGATTGTCTTCTTTGCATTGAAAGTGTCATGTTTACCTCAAAGGTTCTATAAAATTTGAATATATGCCTTGCATATTATTTAGAGAATCAAAATTTTAATAAGGCCCCAAAGCAGAAGGGTAAGCATCAGACTGCAGCTCCCAAATGAGTTAGTTCTCCATATGGTAGTGGCTTCTCATAGCACTGAAAGTCAGTTAGAAAATAAACTTTGTCTCATATAAAAAGGGGCGTCTGGGCTGGACTGCATGTGTGTCTGTGCACACATGAGTGTGTGTGTGTGTGTGTGTATGCATGTGTGTATTTGATGAAAACCAATATTGATTATTATCACTCTCAGGCAGATAGGCAAACACTTAGCACAAAATAGTCAATGAATTCTTATTGTAAGATAATATAAGAATTTTTATTTCAAACATTAGTTTATTGAGTTTCTCCTAGGTCATACAGTTTGCATATAGAAGAGCCAGAATTTGAATTTATGCTTGTTTTTATCATTGTATCTACTTTGATTTATAGTATTTTTGTAAAACTGTATTAATTTCTTTTTATGAAACCTAAAAAAACTGCCAAATGCACAGAACACACATAATTTTTCAAATATGTAAAAGGAAAAAGGTAAAGTTACTTTTCAAATACTTTATATATAAATATGTGCCTGTGCGTAGATTGCTGTTGAATTTGCTTTTCTATTATGCATGTTCTTTTTCCTTTGATTTTTGTCTCCTCAATTTCCTTATGGAGCCGTGGAATTTCTTCCCCTCCTAGGTTTTACAGTTCCCTTTCACTCTTTAATATGTTTACATACATTTAGTTTTTATCCATGTTTATTAAATTGAGATGAAAAAGAGATTATTCAAACAGGTACCAGCAAATTAAGATAAACATGGTTTACATTATTCACTCATTTATGCAGAAGTGTCTCCCTCTGGATTTAAATTAGCTATGAAGAAACACAAATTGAAAATGTTTATCAGACATTGTCACTTAGAGCTGAAAAATGGAGAATGTACATTTCAGTAAGGAGACTTGGCTTATGTTTAGTTCATAGAAGAAATGCTTTCCTTCCTACTGCATTAAGTATTGTGACATGGATTTTATACAGAATATTTCTTTGCGTCACAGACCAGGAGTACGTTAACTCTCTAGAAATTTTTTTTAGTGAAGAATTTTAAAAACTTAGTTGTATCACACCTTGGAGATGATGCAAACATTTAAACATAATGAGCATATGTACTACTCTCTGAACAATTAAAGAATCTAGTAATGGAAGTGACCAGTCACAGAGACAACTCACTCATTATCTCTGTTGACATCACATTGTTATTGTATCTTCTTCACTCTATTCTCCAATCACTCTCTGTTCCTATTGGCAATTTACCATTTATAAGAAGATGACTTAGCTAGTTTCATCAGCTCCAACAAGGAAACTATGAATTCATTGAGAGTCGCAATCAAGTGCTGGATTTTATTATTTGTTTGACTCTTTCTATGTATCTGTATGCTTGAGAAGCAGTTGAGTATCATATATTACAGAATGTTGATGCATGGGTTACCTGAATGAATGGGTGAATCGCAAATTGAGTAAATAAATCCAGCTGTCTTGTTTTGTATAATGTCATGGTCATCTGGAATATGGTGTGATATGTTGAAAACACCGCTAAAATTTCAGGTTACATTCTGGAGATAAATTGATTGTAACCCAAAAGTGCCTTTGTATTACGTATTAGGGTCTTCTGAGTTTGGTAAGTTAAACATAGAGACACTGTTCAAAAAGTATGATCAAAATTGAACAGAGCCATCTTGAAGAATTGAGATAAATTATAGATGCCTCTCATTCATCATTAGCAGTGTATAGACATCTCTCTTACTAGCTTTCTCTCTAACTTTTTAACAGCTGTGTGCTCCAAGTTACTCTCCAGAGCTAAGTATTCAAATTTTCAAAAATACTTTGTGGTGGCTCACACCTGTAATCCTAGCACTTTGGGAGGCTGAGGCAGGTAGATCACAAGCCAATGAAAAATCTGCCTGAGAATTCAGCTAGATAAAAATTGTAATAATGTATATAATGTAGCCAGGCTGATTACAGTCTTGTCTCTGCAGTGGTGGATTCCAGAAGACAATAGGAAAGGCCTATAATGTTTAAAAGGGGAAAATGACCCCTTGTTTACAGGAAAAGAGTAACCATCTTGTTATACCTTTTTGAATAAAAAGATTCAACAGAAAAATCTCATGGAAACCTAAGGAAGTTACACATTTCCAAATTGGATATATGTCTAGAACTAAGAAAATGGCGTACTTAATTCTCCTGGATGCATATCAGCTGTTTTCTTCCTTTTCTGTACCAGGACGTTTCTATTTCATAGTTATAGTTTTTGTTTTTCAACAACTTTGGAGGGGCTGTCACCACGCTTTGGCATGGTTCTGACATGAGATTCTGCTCTTACGTCACCTCTTGTGGCAGCTAACACCAGTAGCTGCCTGTATTCGAGTCCTGGAGAGAAAATATGCTTGGTCACTGGCCAGGTGGTAGCAAACATTCACCTCGGTCTAATTACCTAAGGAGTAAAGAAGAAGACAGAGGGGTCTGACCATTCAGATTCTCCCTACAGAGTTGGGAGGTAAGATAAATTTATATATATATATATATGTACTTAGCTTATAAATATTATTATGAGCTTAGTTTACATTCTGCAGAACTGCAGCACTAATCTTTGCTTGATGATAAAGGTTTCAGGAAATATGTCTGAGATCCCTTTAAAAGTGTTGAATTCTCTAGGTCACTAAGTGAAGAATATGCATAACAACACTAAAATGTTAAAATTGTGACATAAGAAGATTATTTTTAGGCATTTAAATCAGTTAGTGACTGAGATAAGTATTAAAAAATATAGCAGTATAAATCTCATTTGTTCTATCTATGATAATTCTTTAATAACAAGATATGTTATACAATTAGTATATTAATAAAATAGTATTATTAATAAAATAATATGCAGTGTTTCAAATAATTGGTTTTAATAATAAAGATAAAAACAGGTTAAAGGGAAATATTATACTGCATGCAAGTTAAATGTTTCCATTCTATTTTTATTTTTTTTTAAATTTTAAATTATTATAAACACATAGCAGTTGGACATATTTTGGGGATATGTGATATTTTGAAATAAGCCTTTTTTTTTTTTTAGGTGGAGTTTTGCTCTTGTTGTCCAGGCTGGAGTGCAATGGCATGATCTCAGCTCACTGCAACTTCCACCTCCCGGGTTCAAGCAATTCCTTTGTCTCAGCTTCCTGAATAGCTGGGATTACAGGTATGACCCAACACACCCGGCTAATTTTGTATTTTTAGAAGAGACAGGATTTCTCCATCGTGGTTGGGCTGGTCTCGAACTCCCAACCTCAGGTGATCTGCCACCTCGACCTCCCAAAGTTCTGGGATTACAGGCGTGAGCCACTGCGCCCCGCCAGAAAGAAGCCAATTTTTAAAATTATTTTTATGACAGAGAGAACATATATATTAAAAAATTATGAACATCTATTATTTTTGCTTACTTCTTTTACTTCTGAGAGCAAATGGGATTTATTTCCTCTAAAATCTTTTCACTCTCTCACAGATCTTGTATTCTTACATCTTGAAAAAGGCAGAGGACCCATATTAATTCAGTAAAACTCAATCTTTCACCTTTTTTTTCTGTCTGTTAAAGAGAAGCTCTCTGTGTTTTGGACTACAAGTTGGTAGGATGTGTGATCAACATATTGTCAGTTTGATCTGATCAACGTATAGTGATGTTACCTAGAAATTATGTTAACATTTGAAGTTAGAGATGAAAAGACACTGATTCCTGTTGACACAAATTAAGCCTCTGAATTTAACCATGCTTTTGAATAAAATGGTTGAGAGGTAAGAATTAGAATTTTTTAAGCCAATTTGATTTGTATTTCTAGCATATGCAGCAATATGCATTCTAATATTTATAACAATATTTCTCAAAATAATACCAAAATTCTTATGGATTTTTTTCTCTTTTTTTCACATTAATTCTGCCTAGGTAGGTCATCCTTGTTCCCATTATTTAGCTTAATTTAATTCCCTTATTTCCCTTTCAATAAGTTGTGAGATTCTTTCCTGATAAATTTTTGTTTGAAGCAGTAATTTTTCCGAGAGTCTTTCTTTTCAGAAATAAATCATGTTGTTGAGATTTCCGTAACAAAATTAAAGTGGCTGGTTTTCATGAAGTTATGGCACTTTAATGCTGACAGGAAACATTTTAGAAGACCGGAATCATGCAGATGAGGTGTGCAAGTTTCTCTCAGTTTGTCATCAGTTCTCTCCCAGTGCAAAACATAAAGGGATCTATCCCTTTTATTCAAATAAGTTGAGAGCAATTTGCCAGTCAACACTGCCTTCTTTCAGAAACCCTTCTGTTAGCAAGTTGGGCCTTTGTTGGAGGATAGCTTACAACAAATAATCGGGAAAAATTCAATCCTGCATTTCTTAGGTAGCAGTATCTGGTAAATGTCAGATTTACTCCAGTCTGCCCAGGGGAAAAGCATGCAAGCAATATATAATAAAAACAGGGTGGGCATGGTGACTCATGCCCTTAATACCTGCACTTTGGGAGGCTGAGGTGTGTGAGTCACCTGAGGTCAGGAGTTCGAGACCAGCTTGGCCAACATGGTGAAACATTGTCTCTACTATAAATACAAAAGTTAGCCAGGCATGGTGGTGCATGGCTGTAGACCCAGCTACTCAGGAGGCTGAGGTAGGAGAATCGCTTGAACCCGAGGCGGAGGTTTCAGTCAGCCGAGATTGTGCCACTACACTCCAGCCTCGGCGACAGACTGAGACTCTGTGTCAAAAAATAAAAATATAAAATAAATAAAAATAATATAATGCAATAAAATAAAATTTCAGCAGATATTGCAAAGCCTGAGAAACACATGAAATTCCCCTTATTCTACACCTGTAAACTTATGTTGATGAATGGGTAATACACAGGGAGATGGAAGGAAAAATTAGGGTCAGTAATTTGCTTTCAAGACTTATTTTCTTATTCTTATTTATAAGATTGATCTGAGTTTGGATTCTTTCTGTGTCAACTAAGATATTAACAACGAAGAGAACATATTACATAAATCAGTCTGTAGAAACAAATAAAGCAAACATATAAATGACATAATTCATAAAGCGAGATAATATAATAGCAAGCATTCAGTATGATTAAAAAAAGGATAAGGACTGGCATCCCTATAACATACAACTGCTTTTTAAATTGAAAACCAAAGTCAATTATATGCTTCTAACAAAAAAATATGCCTAACACAATATCACAAAAAATAAAAAGGGTGGAATGTAGGGGAGGAGATAAGAATAGAATTGCCGAATGGAAGCCTCCAGCAATCGTCCTTCCCTGCACGAACATCAAACTGAACAACTATCTACGCCAAAGAAAAAGCACCTTTGTAAGAACCAGAACTCAGGGGAGTAATCCCAATATCTTATTTTTACATAAGGAAAGAGGCACTGAAGAGGGTAGAAAAGACAGTCTTGAATTACTGACACCCCTCTTCCTTATTCCTGTGCAGTGACCATGTGGCATGAAGAGACAGACTGTGTGCTTGAAGGAGGGACAGCTCAGTGATTGTGGAACTTTGCATTGGAACTCACTGCTACCCTGTCACAGAGGAAAGCAATGCAGGGCAGATCTCAGCCAGTGCCCACAGAGGGAAATCCTATTAGCCAGAGGCAAATCCTCCATTCCAGTGGTTGGAACCCGAGTTCCAGCAAGCCCTGCTACTGTAGGCTAAAAGTGCTCTGGGGTCCTAGATAAACTTGAAAGGCAGTCTAGGCCACATGGAGTGCAATTCGTGGTCAAATCCTGTTGCTATACTGGGCTTACAGCCAGTGGACTTGGGGTACATGCAGCTTAGTGAGACACCAGCCAAGGTAGCCAAGGGAATGCAGTATAGCTTAAAGGTCCAGGAGAGAATCTTTCCCTATGCTTGTGGAGAGGAGAGAGAAGAGTAAAGAGAATTTTATCCTGCAACTTGGATGCCAGCTCAGCCGTAGCAAAATAGGGCACCCAGCAGTGTCCTGAGGCCCCTGTGCCAGGCTCTAGCTCACAGACATTTCTAAACACACCATGGGCCAGAAAGGATCCCACTGCCTTGAAGGAAAGCACCTAGACCTGGCAGGATCAATCACCTGCTGGCTGAAGCAGACTCCTTCTGCCTGAAGGTCTAGTAGTAGCACGATGGTAGCTAGGCAACACTCACCATGTACCTTGAGTGAGATTCAGAGCCATGCCGGATTCAGGTACAATCCAACACATCCATAGCTATGGTGGCTATGGGGGCTAATTTTTCTTTCTTTTTTTTTTTAATAGAGATAAGGTTTCACCTTATTGCCTAGGCTGGTCTTAACCTCTTGATCTCAAGTGATCCACCTGCCATGGCCTTCCAAAGTTCTGGGATTACAGGCATGAGCCACTGCACCTGAACACAAGACAGTATTGTTAGGGAAAAACGTGAGAGTAAGGAAAAGTAGAGTAGGTTAAGTAAGTGGTTCTGGAAGGTAGTGAAAAAAAAAAGGGAACACTAGGATAAAAAAACTATAGTATAAAAAGAAAAATTCTACTTTATTCTCAATTCTGCTTGTAGGTGAATCTAGCTAAGACTTGAAGATAGAAGCAGGAAGAACATACTCTCATGAAAGGAAGTTGTTAAAAGTTCATTGAAAGCACAAGTGTGTTTATTATGAAAAATAGTTGGCATTTCAAATGAGATGAAAATCAGGTATTAATTTCTTTGTTTTTCATCAACTATTTGTTGAGCACTTACTAGACACAGGGACTCATCTCAATAAATGGTAGGGATGCAATGGTGACTACTACAGTGAAGGAGCCTGGTTTCTCAAACTTAGATACTAGCCGTGGATACCAGCATGAAAATGGCCAAGTCAATCAGTGGACCAAGTGTCTTGATGGAGTATTTAAAGCTCTCCAAAATCTGGCAACCAGTGAAGACCTTATGGGCAAAGTAATGATGCACAGAACATTTAAAAGATAAATAAGAATAAGCCCGACACAGGACAAAAGAGAGGATAATTGAAGAAAACAGGCCAGAGGAGAGTATTCTGGGTGAAAGGCAGGGACTTCGCTACAGACCAAAAGAAAGAGAAAATGTGGAGTATATTCACAGATCTAAATGTTCTGAGTGATCAAGAGGATCAGTGTTCAATCAAAAGCAGAAAATTCTAGAAGAGTGTTTCTCCAAGTGCACATCAAATTTGAGTTATTTCATTTCCCCCCGATTTTCTGCACTATTATATATATAAATAACCTACCCCTCCACTCCCCCTTCCCCCAATTTTTTGTAAATAAATAAAAACTCTGTTTCAAATATCCTTTATATGTAACTTGAGAAGTTTTGAAATTTTAGGCCAAATTTAGATTTTGCTAAATGGGGTAGGAAATTGGTTATAATAAAAGCATAAAAGCCGTTTTATGATTATGCATAAGCCAAAGCAGGTTTGTTTTAGGGAGTAGAATAAACAATCAGTGGTAAACGCTAGCAAAATTAATCCTTTTTATTTTTATTGTTCAAGGAGAATCATCTAGAAATGACCAAAGTAACCACTATGAACAGAATATAAAAGTACTTTTCATTAGCTAGTTTAT
The DNA here is from genome assembly GCF_030222135.1 of Aotus nancymaae. Lineage (NCBI taxonomy): Eukaryota > Metazoa > Chordata > Mammalia > Primates > Aotidae > Aotus > Aotus nancymaae. The sequence continues at coordinate 68,091,517 of NW_026988422.1, read as the reverse complement.
TTCTAATCTATACAAGAATATTGTGAGTCAAAACTCTATGAATACTAGCATACCGTTTCAGTACAATTCGCCTAGTATCACCTACTTAATTTCATAATTACTTTTCACTTATATTGAAGCTGGTTAATCCATACATGGTTTTAGCCCAGATTTTGGTAACATTACTAGCCTATATAAATCTTATATGAATCACACTTAAAAGTACCAAATAAAGAGTTAAGTTACAAGGTGCTTGGTTTGGTTTGGTTTTGTGTATAGTTGTGTGCATGTGTGTAAATAACCATTTTATTGAGACTTAAAGTGTTCACTTACATTTCATAAAAATACCAAAAATTAGGAATGAAATATTTCCTCATTTTTGATATTTTTATGAAATGTAAAATAAAATAAAAATTAAAATGCAAAATAAAATAAAATAAAAATCTCCTAAATATTTTATTTCAATCAAGAAAGTTTAACTATGTCAGAAAATAGATTTTTAGGAAAAAAATACAGATCCTTTGGGTTTTGGTTTTAAATTATATAAGTGTAAATTGTCATATTGAGCTGTTAATTGTATATTAACTTTTTTATTTGCAAACTTTTACGTTTTACCCTCTTTACTCAAGTAGAATTACTTGCTATAAAGTGACTAAATAAACATTTAAGATGCCAAATTCATCAGTTTCTCTTAATTGACATTAAGGACCATGTCTTGGTAATGCTTGAAATACCCACAGCACACAGCTTAGTGATTTTAGTATAGCAGAAACTCTAGTAATATATGAATGGTTTCATTGATTCACCTATGAATTTTTCTTCTTATATTTTTCACAAATATAAGTAGATTCAGTAGGAAAGGAAAGGAACATGAAAAGTCACAACAGCACAAAGAAAGGAACTGAGGCTAGAAAATATCACGTTTCAGCTCCAGCACCTCTCTATCCACATCTCTATCCCTTATCTGACTTGGAGAAATGTCTAGAAGGTTCTAATAGCTCAGATGAATCTTAGAAGACTGGTAAGATAAAGCCAGGAGAAGAAAATGGAGATGCCATCCAGGAAGAGGAAGATGAGCGAAGTGATATAGATGTGGATTTCTCCATAGACCAGATTGTTCTTTGTTGAAAAATAAATAAGAGGGAGGAGTAATGCAAGTTAGCAGTGGTGAGATTGTCTAGGATATTCCTTACAATGTTCAGGAGAAGCAGTCTTCTCTACATTCCTTTCTCACACTCCTGTAAGACCTAGCCTCTTCTCCCCTCTCCAGTAGTTGTTTTGGTTTTACATTCTAAACATTTATCAGATTTATTTGTTGCTCTCAAGTCTCAGACCATCACTTTTGGTCAAAGCATATCAGATGATACTAGATCACACTACCATATAGCCTCATAGTACCTTCCTCTTCCTTGAGCCATATCTGTTGATTAGTTTTGGAATCCCTGGTCAGCTTCACCAAGCCCTCCAACAGCCCAGCCTAGATCTGTCTTGACCACTGAAATATCCCTTTTGGCAAGCAGTGTTCCTCACACAGAGTAGGTGATGAATAAAAATTAATGGAGTGGATGAAATCCTTACCTAAACCTTTGCAACAGTCTCCCATCTGCTCTCTTTGACTTCAGTTTCTCTGTTTCTTCCATCCACCATTCTGCAACAAGAGGATACAGGAGAAAGACTCCTGCCTTATAAATAAATATTTTATATTCATACAGAAATTTGAATGCTTATTCACAAATATTTACTTAAGAAAGATTTCTGAGTAGATGCCCACACAACAAGATATTCTGAAATGAGTGCTAAATTTTTAGGTTCTTTCAAGGAGTTTTATTTCTAATTTCTATATTTCTCTTTGTAAGGAGCTTTTGAAGTATGCCCCCAAAATTTTGAACTGAATTTGCCCCTAAATGTATTTTATTTTCTTTTTATATGACTCATGGTGATTCGAATTAGGGAAATGATACCTAGATATTGACTGCCCTCTTAAATATACTTAACTTTCAAAGATTTCTGGCAACAGTAATTTTTTTCTTTAACTTGAAGGGAAAAAGCACACATACACATTCCTTCTGTCTCTGAAAAGACAGATGTCAACAAATAGATTACCTAATGAAAACAAAAGGATTTATTTCTCCTCTAGCATATTTATCCAAGGGTAAATTATTGGAAAATGTATGACTCAGGGGATCCTGCACCAAGTACATTTTGAATTCTAATCCTGATCACGTGACTGACTTAAATATGGGTCTAATTTCTCATGTGCCTTAATCTCTACGGCTGTGAAATTAGAACAACAATTTCGTCCTCACATTCAGTGCTTTGAATGCTTAATGAAACATCAAAGAAGACACTTATAATTGTACAAAGTGTCAGAATAGAAAAACAGTCTACACAATGAATAAACTTTCAGGATCCTGATAAGGATTTCATTGACAAAAGCAGCACAAACAGCGGACATGCATCATGGTGTGCTGAGCGCAATGGCTGTGAGAGGTGGATGTACAAGCAGTAAATGAGCCATCACCTCCCCATTTTCCTCTAAAACGGGCCCATTGCTTAGTTGGGGAAATGGACATATACAGATTACTCCTTGATTCAAGAAACATTTGTAGAGTACACCCTATGTGCCAGACACTGCTCTAACCACTGGCCATGTGGCATTGAGACAAAACAGAAACAAGTAATCTCTGCTGTCGATGGAGCTTCAATTCTTATGAGAAAAAAAAAATGTATGGAAATACAATACAGTATGAAAATTTTAGACACGTGGTTAGAGAAGGCCTCACTTAGATACCTTTTTTGTTAATGATTTATTTATTTTTTCTTTTTCTGAGATACCTGTTGTCAGGCTGGAGTTCAGTGGCACAATCACAGCTCATTCCAGCCTCAATAGCCGAGGCTAAAGCAATCCTCCCATCTCAGCTTCCCAAATAGCTGGGACTACAGGCATGCACCACCATACCCAACTACTTTTTTAAACTTTGTAGAGATGGGGTTTCACCATGTTGCGCAGGCTGGTCTTGAACTCCTGAGGTCCAGCAGTCTGCTCACGTCCACCTTTCAAAGTACTGGGATTACAGGTATAAACCACTGCTCCCAGTTTAGATGTCTTTTAAATAAATACTTGAAGGAAGTCAGGGAGCCAAATGACACAGCTCTTTCTGTATTTTTTTTTTTCTTTTTTTTGGGATGGAGTTTTGCTTTTGTTGCCCAGGCTGGAGTGCAATGGCACGATCTTGTCTCACTGCAACCTCTGCCTCCCCGGTTCAAGCGATTCTCCAGCCTCAGCCTCCTGAATAGCTGGGATTACAGGCATGTGCCACCACACCTGGCTAATTTTGTATTTTTAGTAGAGACGAGGTTTCTCCATGTTGGTCAGGCTGGTCTCAAACTCCCAACCTCAGGTGATCTGTCCGTCTCGGTCTCCCAAAGTGCTGGGATTACAGGCGTGAGCCACTGCACCCAGCGACACAGCTCTTTGAGGGAAAGAAAGTTTAAGGCACAAATGACAGCACGTGCGAGAGCCTTGAGAGAACAAGGGTTTCTTGTCTTAGAACAGCAAGGAAGCCAATGTACCTAGAGTCTAGGACTAAAAACAGTAGCATATAAAAGGCATTTTGCAAAGACAGATTATAGTTGTGACAGGGAAGATTTTCTGTAACACTTAAATGAGTGTCTTTATTTTCTAAATGCCCTGGTCTGACAAGTCTGTAATTACAAAATATGCCCCCATTTTGTATTTATACCAAAGTAACATAGTACTTGTCGCCTTTTTCTCTGTCAGAATATCCAGATGATGATCAGATACTCAATTCTTTTGGGTTGTAAGGTCATTTTTGACGTCCCGAGAAATAGGTCTCACACATCCCCTGCCACTATTCTGTTTGCTACAGTCACACTGAACCATTTGTCCTGCCTTAGCTTGCTTTTCTAATCCTTATCCCAGTCTCCATCTGGAATGTCACTGTGTGAATATTTACCGCTGAATCTCATGATGGAGAACATAAGTGCACATGTGGAGAGCAAGCTTGGGTGGTGATATGTGGGTGAGGATGAAGAGCTATCTATTCTCTCTGGAACGTAAGAGCAAAGCTGTGCATACACCAGTGGTTTTAGGCTGTTCTTGCACTGCTGTAATGAAATACCTGAGATTGGGTAATTTGTAATAAAAGAGATTTAATTGGCTCATGGTTGTGCAGGCTGTACAAGAAGCACAACAAGCATGGTGGCTCATGCCTGTATTCCCAGCATTTTGGGAGGCCAAGGTGGACGATTCACTTGACCAAGTGAATGGTCTTGGAGCCCAAGACCAGCCTAGGCAACATAGTGAAACCCTGTCACTGCTACAAAAATACAAAAATTAGCCAGGTGTGGTGGTACACACCTATGGTCCCAGCTATGTGGGAGGCTGAGATGGGAGGATTGCTTGAGCCCTAGAAATGGAGGTTGCTGTGAGCCAAGATTGCACCACTGCACTCCTCTAGCCTGAGTGTCAGAAGGAGACTCTGTCTTTCAAAAAAAAAAAAAGAAGAAGCATAGCAGCAGCATCTTCTGTGGAGGGCCCAGAAAGCTTCCAATCACAGCAGAAGGCAAAGGGGAAAGCAGGCACATCACATGGTGAGAATGGGAGCAGAAGAGAGTATAGCGGGGAGGTCCCACACAACTTCAAATGACCAGACCTCACGTAAGCTCAGAACAAGAGCTCACTTATCACCAAGGAGATGGCCCAAGCCAATCATGAGGGACCTGCTCCCACGATCCAAACACCTCCCACCAGACCCTACCTCCAACACTGAAAGTTACATTTCAACAGGGGATTTGAGCGGGTACAGGAACTCAAACTGTATTCTTATTCCACCTTGTCCCCCTCCCCAAATCTCATGTCATTCTCACATTGTAAAATACAATCATCTTTCCAACATTTCTCCAAAGTCTTAAATCATTTCAGCTTTAACCTAAAGTCTCATCTTAGACAAAGAAACTCTCTTTCATCTATAAACCTGTAAAATTGAAAGCAAATTATTTACTTCCAAGCTGCAATGTGAGTTCAGGCATTGGGTAAACATTTCTGCTCTAAAAGGGAGAAATTGGCTATCAGAAAGGGGCTACGGATCCCACAAAAGTTTGAAATACAGCAGGACAGTCCTTAAATCTTAGAGGTCCAAAACAACCTCCTTTGACTTCAAGTCCAATGTCCTGGGCACTCTGGTGTGAAGGGTGGGCTCCCAACGCCTTGGGCAGCTCCAGACCTGTGGCTTTGTAGAGTACAGCCCCCACAGCTGCTCTTTCTCAGTTGGAGCCCAGTGCCTGTGGCTTTTCATGCTAGTGATTCAAGCTGCCTGTGAACCTACCATTTTCAGGTCTGGAGGATGGTGCCGCCTTCTCACAGATCTACTAGGGAGGGCCTTAGTGGGGACTCTGTGTGGGGCCTCTGATCCCCTCCACCCTGCCTCTGCTCTCTGTGACGGCTCTGCTTCCACAACAGGCTCCCTCCTGGACACCTAAGCTTTCCACACACCCTCTTAAATCTAGGTGCAGGACAAGTCCCCTTAACTCTTGCACCCTGTGCACCTGCAGGCTTAATACCACTTGGAAGCTGCCAAGGCTTATGGCTTGAATTCTCCAAAGTGGCAGCTCACACTATACCTGGGCCCCTTTAAACCCGTGCTAGAGGTGGAGAACCATGATGTAGGAAGCAATGTTCCAAGACTGCACAGGGCAGTGGGGTCCTGGTCCTGGCTCAGGAAGCCATCCTTTCCCTCAAGGCTTCTGAGTCTGCGATGGGAGGTCCTGCCTGGGAGAGCTCTGAAATGCCTTTGTCTTTTTCCCATTGTCTTGGATATCAGCACTCCGTCCTCTTTAGTTACACAAATATCTCTAGCAAGTGGTTGCTCCACAGCCAGCTTGAACTCCTTTCCCTAAAAGGATTTTTCTTTTTTTGCTACATGGTCTGGTTGAAAATGTTTCAGTTTTACTCTTCTTCCTGGTTATATATAACTTCCAACTTTAAGTCATTTCTTTGTTCTACATCTGACTATAGGCTGTTAAGGCAGCCACACCACTGTTGAACACTGCTGCTTAGAAATGTTTTCTGTTAGATACCCTAAATCATCACACTAAAGTTCAAACTTCCACAGAGCTCTAGGGCATAAACAGAACACAGCCAAGCTCTTTGCTATGGCATAACACATGTGATCTTTGCTTAGTTCACAATAAGTTCCTCATTTCCATCTGAGACCTCATCATCCTGGACCTCACCATCCATATTTCCATCAGCATTTTGGGCACAGTCATTTAACGGTCTCAAAAAAGTTTTAAACTTTCCCTAATCTTTCTTTCTTCTTCTGAGCCCCCCAAACTCTTCCAACCTCTGCCTGTTACTTAGTTCCAAAGCTGCCTCCAAACTTTCAGGTACCATTATTACAATGCCCCACTCACTCCTCAGTACCAATTTTGTGCATTTGGCCATTCTTACACTGCTATAAAGTAATACCTGTGTCAGAGGCATGTGAACCAGAGCAACTCCATCTTAAATAGGAGCTGAGTAAAATGAAGCTGAAACATACTGGGCTGCATTCCTAAATGGTTAAGGCATTCTAAGTCACAGGGTGAGATAGGAGGTCAGCATAAAATACAGATCATAAAGACCTTGCTTATAAAACAGTTTGCAGTAAAGAAGCCGGCTAAAACCCGCTAATACCAAGATGGCCATGAGCGTGACCTCTGGTCATCCTCACTGCTACACTCCTACAGTGCCATGACAGTTGTTTTTAAGTTTGTTTCTGCAATTACGACCAATCCTGCTTATTTCTGTGAATGAACCAGTGGCCTCTGGCTGCTACCTAGAAGAAGCAAGAGGGCTGGGTGATATACAAATCTGGATCAATATTCTAATTCTGGGCATGTTGGAATTAGCTAGTGACTCTGTATATCAGCTTGGTTCCAGCAGTTACTCCATTCATGGAAAATTTTTTAAGTTAGTTTATTTGGGAAAACTTTACTTTACGTTTGTGAAATATATTGCTGTTGTGCTCCTTGTGTAGGAGTGCAAGACAAGTTCACTCAGTGTTTTCTTGAACTAAATATTTGTTATCTTCCCGACATCACCTTTCATTGGAACTCAAGAATTATGAATGGGCCTCACCATACCAATGCTTCTTGACTGGGCTCCTCTCTACCCAGAATGTGACAGGCCCTAATAGTAAGCAGGAATATCATCACCCCCATTCAGCTTGGAGAAGTTGCAGAGGATGGACCTTTGTCTCTCCGCAACCGTTAGGATTAAAGTTCTCTTATAAAAGGCAGGAGGGGAAATGTAAGAGACATGTAAACCAGAGCAGCTCCATCTTGAATAGGAGCTGGGTAAAATGAGGCTGAAACTTACTGGGCTGCATTCCCAGATGACTAAGGCATTCTAAGTCACAGAGTGACATAGGAGGTCAACACAACATACAGGTCATAAAGACCTTGCTGAGAAAACAGGTTGCAGTAAGGAAGCTGGCTAAAACCCACCAAAACCAAGATGGCCACGAGAGCGACCTCTGGTGGTCCGCACTGTACACTCCCACCAGTGCCATGACAGTTTATAAATGCCATGGCAACATTAGGAAGTTACCCTATACAGTCTAGAAAGGGGAGTCATGAATAATCCACCCCTTGTTTAGCATATCATCAACAAATAACCATAAAAATGAGCAACCAGCAGCGCTTGGTGCTGCTCTATGAAGTAGTCATTCTTTTTTTGTTTTTCTTTCTTAATAAACTTGCTTTCACTTTACTCTGCAGACTCTCCCTGAATTCTTTCTTGCTTGAGATTCAAGAACCCTCTCTGGATCGGGACTCCTTTCCTGTAACGCCTTAAACAGGGTAATTTGTAAGAAAAGAGATTTAATTGGCTCATGATTCTGTAGGTTGTGCAGGAAGCGTTGCGGCATCTGTTTCTGGGGAGGCCTCAGGAAGTCTCCAATCATGGTGGGAGCAAAGGGAGAGCAGGCACATCATATGGCAAGAAAAGGAACAAGAAAGGAGGGGAGGTGCCACACACAACTGGATCTTGTGTGAATGTAGAGCAAGGCTCACTTATCACCAAGGAGATGGTCCAAGTCATTCATGAGGGATCCATCTCCATAATCGAAATACCTCCCACCAGGTCCACCTCCAACATTGAGGATCACATTTCAACATGAGATTTGGATGGGGATAAATATCCAAATTATATCACGAGTGCCTTACACATTTTCTCTGGAGTCATTCAAGCAAATATGATCCTAACCTCCCATCTTTTCCATAGGAGTTCAAAACTAAGACCTGGCAATAGGGTGGGTAATTTTCCTTCCTGACTTTGCTTTATTCAACCCACCTTCACCAGTTGTAAACAGAAGCTCCTGGGTATATTAGAAGAATTGTTATAGATGACATCATGAGCAGGGAGAAGGAGAAAGAGTAAGTTTTTCGTTTGTTTGTTTGCAATGGAGTCTCCCTCTGTCACCCAAGCGCCTCTGGGGTTCAAGCAATTCTCCTGCCTCAGCCTCCTGAATATCTGGGACTACAGGTGCAGGCCACCACACCCAGCTAATTTTTCGTATTTTTAGTAGAGACGGGGTTTCACCATGTTGGCCAGGCTTGTGTCAATCTTTTGACCTTGTGATCTGCCCATTTCGGCCTCCCAAAATTGTAGGCTTACAGGCGTGAGCCACCTCATCCGGCCAAGAGTTTTTTTTTAATTGTTCTAATGCTATCTATCGATCAATCCCAAAATCTCTGCAAAACCAAAGTAGTTAGAAGATAATTAGACTGCCTTCCAAACAGAGAAAACAGTATGTGTAAAAACATTTTGGTATGAAGATACTGACATTATTTAAGAAATGGTGTTTGGGCTGTGACCAAAACATAAGAAATGTAGAATGAATCACTAGAGAGAAAGCCATAAAGGGAGTCTGGAATCATAGTACAGAGACATTTAAGGGATTTGGATTCTTCTTGTAGGTAATAAATGGCTGTAACAAGGAACAGAAATGAACACATTTTGTTTTTTAGAAAAGTGCTGCTGCTGCACAACGTCCTTAGGTAGAAGGAACAGGGGAGACATTGAAATCAAAGGGAGCAGACGGAAGGTTATTGCAAAAGTTTAGGTCAGATTTTCCTTCATTCAATCAATATTTATTCATCACTCACTCTGTGTGAGAAGCTGTGCTCTCCAACAGGGATAACATGGTGAGCAAGACAGATGCAGAGAGAGCCCTCAAAAGGTTGGATTAAACTGGCCAGTAATTCCAATAAGATGGGATAAACATTTTCAAGGAGGAGTAAGATGCTATGAGGCCCTGTGGCAGCATGATATAACATAGTCTGAGGATAACTTGACCAAAGACATTGATCTCAGAATTGAGAGAAATATTTTCAAGAGATATTTAGAATGCAGATTCAACACAACTTCTAGAAAGGAGAGAGAAATGACATGACAGCAATGAGTCACCCAGTTCTGCTGCATCTGCTGCATCTCTTTTCATTTAATTACAAATTGCTCTCATTCTCGAATTTTTTAGATATTTTAGAGGACAAAGAGATGTCTGCTAAAATTAGAAATCTCTGTCCCAGGGGTTTAGATACAACATGTGTTCAAACTTCTTTTGTAACATATTTCTCAGTAAGATCAGCTTCTACTCAGAGAGGCTTAAGACTTGGGATGAATTTATATAAGCAACAAATATATTTTGAGCACTTATGGTTCTAAGAATTGGCTCACAGGGAACCAGATAGATACACATCTTTGTTCTCATGGAAATTACTTTCTAGGAGGGAGGGAAACACAATAACAATAAGAATTTATTTGTACTTTTTTGTCATTTTAAATATAATGAGGAAAACAGAGAAGGATAATGGGAAATCTGGGACGTGAAGGACTGTATATTAAATAGAATGGTTGTCTTATTGAGAATTAAGAATTAGAGCAAAATCATAAAGGAGGTAGAGGAGTGTTTCACTGAGGTATATGAGGGACAGCTATCAGATGGATGGAAGGCTCATAGAGTCAGCCTCCTGGATTCAGGAAATGAGGAGGAAGCCAGCAAACTGGAGCCATAAGACTGAGTGCAGTGTGTGGAGGATTACTAATCATGTAGGATCTTATAAGCCTAGTGCAGACTTTGGGTTTAACTTTGACTGATATTGGGAGCCATTTGAGAATTTTTGGAAGAGGAGTGAGGTGATGAGATTGAGTTTGAATAGCATCGCTATGGCTGCTGGGTTAAATACACTCTGCAGGGGCAAGAGTGATAAAAGGTCAATTAATTAGGAGAAATTTTAACTACTAAAGGTATTGTTTTCTTAGACTTCACATGCCTGGGATTCAGAAGTCTTAGTATTGTGGACTTTTCAAGTAACTTGCCATTTGTTTTTAATATCAAACCTATGAAGCCTGGAATAAATGCTATAATGATATGAAGAAGCAGATACTTTGTAAGCAGCTAAGAATCTAGGAAAACACATCAGAGTACATAAATAAACTAGATATCATTAAGACTGTATAAATGTGATGAAGAGTTATTTCCGGTTGCTCAGCTGCTTCTAAATCTATTTCCTACTCTAGTATATTATATAATGATAAGAGAAAATATAACAATAACTTGAAGTCAACTGATCTGATTTTTTTAAGCCAGTGTTTGTTACTTCATAATTTAGGTACTATCTAAACCAATTATTTTATTCTGCAGAAAATTAAGATTTTTTCCATTTTGAAGCTTCTGTGATTCTGGAATATAAGACAAATTCTAGAGAAAAATTACGAAATATGGTAGTCTAGATTCATTAAACATGTTATGTAGCAATACAAATATTTGATTTTAGTATTACAATTTGTTAAGCATTTTGGGAATAGAAATTGCATTTGCTTTTTAAACAGAAAGAATATAAAATATAGTTTATAGGTATAGTGGGTGATTAACAAATACCTGTTCTCTTTACCTTCTATTATAGAACTTTAAAAATTAGTTGTCATATCAAAATCTGCAAGGCTTTCTTACTATTTCAAGCCTCTATTTTCTTATGTCAGTTGTAATTTTTTCTTTTCTAAAATATTTTGTGAATTCCTAAGTGCATTGTTTAGAATTAGGTCTGGATACAGATTATAAGACATTTCCAAAGAACAGTGCCTAAACAAAATAGAAATTTACTTTTCTTTCACATTGATGAAATCAGCACTGTCATGTTGTCAATGAAATAAGAAGCACAAACTTCTTTATTCTTGTTGCTTTGTCATGTGTAGCTTCCATTTCCATTTTAACCTCGTTGTACAAAACAGCTACTGGAGCTCCAGCCATTTCATCTAATTTCAAGCCATCAGGAAGTATGATGAAATAAAGAATAAGAGGCACATCAATTTTCTCATTGAAAAGGTCTCCACATGACACTTTTTTTATATAACCATTTGACTAGAACTCAGATGACTACATTTAACTGCAAAAGAAGCATGAAAATGATCTAGTTTCTTGGCAGCTATGTACCTAGTCATATAATCAGAAGTTGTACTAATCACTAAAAGAAAAGAATGGATACTGGGGCACAACCCAATGATCTGTGCCAAAATAAGTAATCCATATTTTAATTTTATCTCTCTTTGCTTTTGCCATTGATTGCAGCAACTGGTCATCTGACAGATTTATCAGCCAATTCATAACTAGAAAGGTCCCTTAAATACCTACCTGAAATTTACAGGGAAGCTTACTCAGCTCTGTATAGGCTCCTTGTGGACCCTTTGCCATAAGGTGAAAGCAGAATGGTTCTTTCGGGAAAAGACATCACACAACAGAGCCAAATGCGCCAGGCCAAGCCCAGGCTAGAATGCAGAAGAGAAACTCTGACTGGACATATTAATTGTTGAATTGCAAAGGAAATCTTGAAAAACCATTACATCTAGCGACACTAGAACTATGACACTAGAATCCTTGGATGCAGATGTTGATAGCATTAGATGTTACTGAAATTAGCTAATTTACTAATTCATCATTTTTGACCATATACTGGTGTTAGACACTTTGCAGACACAAAGGTGAATGAAAGACTCCTTGGTGGGGAAAAGATAAGCATATCAATCATTGATGTCACTCAGTGATCAATGCTATGGGACAGAATAGGGTGTGGCATGACGGTGACATGGAGAAGAAACACTTACCTCAGATGTGGAAGGACAGGGATGCATTCAGAGGATTTACCTTCCAGATAAGATGAGGATGGCATTTTACAGGGAATGAGCATCAGCTAGCCAGGCAGAGGATGAAGAAGCCATGGAGCAGCACGTGGAAAGATGCGAGAAGAAGAAAAGAGCACAGGGTATTTCTGGTGCTGAGAAGAGTTAGGTGAGGCTGTGGGACTGGGAGCTTCGAGCAGGGATGGGGAGAGGGAGAGGATCCAGAATAGAAGCAAAGATGCAGAGACCATGAAGGTCCTTGCTTTCATGTTAAGGAATCTGGACTTCGTCTTTGATGCTATGGAGACATTTTAAGTGCAGATTCAATTGCATAAAGTTTAACCCGACAGTATTGAAAGAGTGGAATGAGAACGAGGCCTGGGAGATATGGGCTGGGAACAGCTTAGGGGTAAACAGGTCTCAGCACAAACCAAGTAAAGGGTGGTGAGAATTTGAGTGGTAGTGAGGATAGGGTTTATAGAAGAATGGACTACACACGGTGTTTACAGAAACTTCGCATTAAAATGGTTCTTTGATTGATCATTTGAATTTAAAAATGGTGACTTCTGCATCAAAGCTTGAAATTAAGAAATGTGTTTAATTTGATTAAAACAGTATTCCTCAAATTACCACAGACTGCTTCCCCCCATCTCCTCCTTCTTCCCTTCTTTTTCCCTCCTCTCTTCCCTTCTGCTCCCACTTCCCCTTCCTCATCTTCTTTTCCTTTTTCTTCTCCTCCTCCTTCACTTTTTATTTATTTATTTTTTTCTAATTTTTCTTGAGACAGGGTTTTGCTTTATCTCCCAAGCTAGAGTGCAGTGGCATGGCTACAGCTTACTGCAGACTTCACTTCTTGGGCTCAAGTGATTCTCTTGCCTCAGCCTCCTGCATAGCTGGGACAACAGGTATGTGCACCATGCCTGGTTTTTTTTTTTTTTTTTTGTAGAGATAAGAGTCTCCAGGCTGGTTTCAAACTCCTGGGCTCAAGCAATTCTCCCCGCTCAGCTTCCTGAGTAGCTGGAGCTACAAGCACATGCCACCATGCCTGGTTAATTTTTTAATGTTTTGCAGAGACAAGGTCTCACTTTGTGGCCCAGGCTGGTCTTAAACACCTGACCTCAAACAATCCTCCTGCCTCTGCCTCCCAAAGTGCTGGGATCACAGGCATGAGCCACAGTGTAGACTTTTTAAAATTTTAAATAACACCTATTAGCAAAATACATATTTCTTGGAATACAATAAGGTGAACACCTACAAATGAGGGTTATTTGGGAGTTAAAATCTTCAGGACTTGATGGCTCTCCAGTATTGAGACTACTGTGATGAACAACAGTGATGGTTTTTAACAGAAAAATAAGAATACAAAAGGTAAATTTGGTTGTGATGCCTCAATTAGAACTCAATTTTTAACATGTTGAATTTAAGATGTGCGAACAATATATAACTGGATATACCTGAGTCCATTTGGGTGTTCAAAATATTTTAATTTTGAGAACTAGTTTCATGAAATCTATTTATCTCTATCTACCTTACAAACATACATATGCAAATATGTATTTATTTGAGGCACATTCCATATGTAGGAATCAGAAATTATTTAACATGTATATGTAAAGGGCCAGCTTCTCCAAGAATTGTTTTCTCTTGTTGTTGTCTGTGTGCACACAAAACACACATACACATACATACACACACAATTTTAATGAAAGTAATGTTTTTAAAAATTTAAACTTTGATAAAGAAAAACATTTTGTATCTTCAATCAGCTAAATTGGTAAAATTCATGTAATAAACTTTAGGGAAATATTTTCCACAGGTAAAAATTTTAAAAAAATACAATTTATTACAATTCATATCACTCAGAAGGAGCCAGTAATCTGTCAGTGTGATGTCAACCATGAGAAATTCCAATTCTGAATAGTAATCTTTTGAGAAAGATAAAAGTAATGGAAATATTGGCTCAAAATGGAAATGCCCCTAAAATGCTGAAACATTAATGAGATGTATATCGTAGAAAAGAGGGTTTCACCTGAGTAATCCCAAGTGAACAGGTCAAATTGCTTATGCAAACTAAATGTAACTTTACAGATTTTCTTGGAAAAATAATTATACATATTTGTTTAGGAACCTACCTAACTCAGTAGTCTAGAATCATATATATTTTAAAGTCTTGAAGATAAGGAGGAATAAGAAAAAGTGAATAGCTACTGAGAATAAATTTACTTGGTAATCCGGAAAGAGAAACCCTTAAAGATTTCAGGCTTGGAAGTTGAAGTTTTAAGTATCCGATGCTCTTTAAAGCTCCTCCGTTCCCTGCTTCCTGCCTGTTCTTGGGTTCTTCCAGGATAATTCCATATGTTCCAGCTAGAGGAAGAGTTGACTAGCTATGAAAGAAAATCTTTGAAGACCATTAGCACAGAAATGAGGCTTCCTCACTGATATATTTGGAAGAATTGAAAACAAATATTAAATAGGAGTTCTTTGGAGAGAAAGTGGGCAGTTGTGTGAAACATTTTATTTTTAGATAAAGTTCTGAAATATTTGTCTTTATTTTCTATTAATAGAGAACCTATACATTATTATAAAACACAAAACATTAGGATAAGTGCTATTTTATTCGTTATTAAAGTCATATTAGTTATTTTATGACATTTTCTATGTCTAAGTTTAACTGAGTTTGTAAAATAGTAATTTTTATTTGCAGCACTAATAAAAATGCATATTTTGGGGATAAATTCATAGACCTAATCATAGCTAAAGTGAAATACCAGAAAGCACCCTGCGTCCACAGACATAGACATGATTTCTTATCACAGCTTTGTCACTCACCAAACAGTCAAATGAACCATCATTTGTCAGCCAAATTATGAAATGTCTCTGAGATGTTTTTCTCATCTACAGAGTAGAGCATGTGGCCAGACAGAGATTTTCCAATCTGTGCAGAAGAAATACCTAAGATGGTTTAGAAAAATGCGCGTTTCCAGAAAACGCCTTTCACTAATTCAGATGAGCTTGGAAATCTTTTTTTTTAATTGTGGCTTCATAAATAACCAAATTGAAAAAAAGACTAGAACAGTTGTCAGTTGTCAAATTTCTCCTTTCCAAATTTCATAGTGTTACCAGAAAGATGTTCCCATTCAGACCTCAAGAGAGGGTCTTGCAAGAAAGAATTTGGGGCATGTCCATAGAGTAAAGTGAAAGCAAGTTTATTAGGAAAGTGAAGGAATAAAAGAATGGCTACTCCATAGGCAGAGCAGCAGCGTACACTCTCAAATGAGTATACTTCCAGTTTCTTGATTATATGTTAAAGAAGGATTGGATTATTCATGAGATTTCTGGGAAAGAAGTGGGCAATTCCCTAAACTGAGGGTTCCTCCTCTTTTTAGACCATATAGAGTAACTTTCTGATGTTGCTGTGGCATTTGTAAACTGTCATGGCACTGGTGGGAGCGTCTTTTAGCATACGAATGCATTTTAATTAGCACATGATGAGCAGTGAGGATGACCAGAGGTCACTTTCAGCATCATCTTGGTTTCTACGGGTTTTGGCTGGCTTCTTTACTGCAAGCTGTTTTATCAGCAAGGTCTTTGTGATCTGTATCTTGTGCTGACCTCCTGTCTCATACTGTGACTAAGAATGCCTAACCTCCTGGGAATACAGCTCAGTAGATCTCAACCTCATTTTACCAAGCCCTTATTCAAGATGGAGTCACTCTGATTCAAACACCTTTGACAATAGTGATGGTTTTAAATATCATTAGCATTTGGAAGACCGGAATAGGTGAACAAGGAATTATTTTGTAGCTTACTGCTTAATACTTTTTACAAAATAGGTTGAAATTGCCTTAGAATTTATCTGCAAATGTTTACTGCTAGTTGTAGTGGTTAACACAGAACTGATTAGGAGGTGAAAGGTCCTGCTTGTCACTTGTTCTGGAAGCACTATGCCACCAACAAGAAGCACACACAAAGGTCTTGCATCCAATCAGCTTTGATCCTGAGAGCCAGTATTGTACCATGTGCAGTTGTAAAAATATAAATTATTAGAGCCTTGACTGAGAATAGTTTGGCAATATGCTAAAAGATTTAAAATGCGCACATTCATTGAGCAAGTAATTCCACTTTGAATTTAAACTAAGAAAACAATCAGGCCGGAACACAATGAACAGATATAATGAGTTGAAGTTATTTATTATAGCAAAAAATAGTTGGGATTAAACAAAATGTACAATACAAGATTTAAATCAGTGTTTTCTAAATAACCTGGGGAACTTGTTCAAAATAAAGATTCTTAAGACACATTGCTGGAGATCACCATATAGTAAATCCAGGATAGGGCTTATGATTGTATATTTTTAAACACTCCTCTAGGTGAATTTCATGATCTGATAAATTTTGGAGTCATTACATTTATTGAATGATGTTAAGAAATAAAATGCTCTATAACAATTACATGATGCTGTTTATTTTTATATTGTCATGAAATGCTATCAAGGTATATAATAACTTTTTCAAAAATGGTTAAATTACACAAGTATCCCAAGCACCTGTTTTTGTTAAATAAGGTATGTTTTTATTGGAAACGTCTGGAAGAGGTTAGTAGTGTTCTCTCATGGGGATGGGGGAGGCATTTTGATGTTTTTGTTTTGTTTTGTTTTTCCGATTTACCTCTCTCAATTGAATTTTTCAAGCAACTAACATTCATTGCTCATGTCTTTTTAAAAATAAAAAGGAAGAAAAGAACGAAAGAATGGGAGTGCTGAGCTGCAGTTCTGGGTTGGCTGTTGAGTTTGGAGGACAGGTGTTAATTTTGAGTCTCATTAAATGCAGGGTAATGAGACAGTGAGCAGAGGTGCCGGAGACTTCACCTCTTTCCCGGGAGTTGGCTGCAGGCAGCTCCTGCTCTGATTCTTCCATTTATGTTTGTGAGTTCTCCTGTAAGGTCAGCTCTGGATTTATCTGAAAATGCTTTTCCAGAAGCAGTTGGAAAGTGGGGTTCAGCTCTATCAAAATAATAAGGTTCAGCTTGCTTTCCACTAAATTAGTACATTTTAGTAAGAATTTTAAGTTTAAGTCAATTTAATTCCTGTATGGCAGTATCTAAAAATATATTTACCTAGCCCTTTGCCATTTAAGCCTGTTCTCTAGACACAGACTAGTGAGCCTCACTTAGCCCTACACAAAATGACCCTAATTACACAGTTTCAAAAGAATTGGGTTTATAGTCAATTTTAACTGAAAATTTCTTTCCTCAAGAAAGAATAGAAAGAAGCTTATTTGCATTAAAAAGAAAGGCTTTGGTGGATTCTCCTTTCTGCAGCCCATTTCTTTTTAAACATACAGAGTGATGGCCAAGAAAATGTAAAGATGAGTGAAACTCTTCTGAAATGCATCTCTTATAAAACAAAATATTTTGGCAAGTTGCTTTTAGGGTACAGAGATTAACTACATACTCTTTTGTGAAATGCTTTGAAGATAAAAGCATTTTCTAAAAGCTTAGCATTATTATTCTAATTATTATTATTTTTTTAAGCATTCATTTAAAAAAAAACCCCACTATACATATTAACCAGCTTAGTAGCAAGCTTTTATTTCCTTCTTTTTAATACAAAAATGCAGGTGACTCAGTCTTGAAACATGTCCTTGCTTTCCACGTGGAATTCAGTTGTGGCTTAGTATTTTATATAACTTGTGGGCTTGAGAACAAAACTGAGTACAGCTTCTATGGTAAATTTATAGTATGTTACTGCACAAGTTTGTTGAAATATCTCAACTCATATTCTCTGAAAGCTTAACACGTTTTAACCTTATGGTTCAGTTAGGATTGGAGTCAATATGCACATGAATAAGTTTATCTCTTAACATCAATTTTTAAATGAATAAAATAATTAAGGGTCAAGGGGCATTAGTTTTAATGGAAAGAAATAGAGTCAATATGAATCTAATCTACTTTTCCTCTCTTGTAGTCAGACTAGCCCACAGCTTTCTTCAAGCACATTTCTTCTCTCTGCAACTGAGGTTGTTCCAAAAAATGATTTTCAGGCATCAAACAACTAGAAAAATGTACATTGACATATTAACTACAATTACTATGACAAATATAATCATTGGTTCTAAAATCACTACATGAATACTGTGATCATTGCAGAGATTAATTATGGCTAAAAATCAATGTGGGGAGAGGGTGTTGGTGAAATTAATCCATGCCAGGATATTTTCACAAAATACTGGAGTAGCGTCAACTACAGTAATCCCACCAAAGAACTGGGCTAGACTTTTGAAGAATTCATGACTTCACTTCTTAGGTAAAATTAGAAAGAATACATTGTTTTGCTCATAGTTGACACCTAAAGAAAGTCCATTTCAACAAGCTACGGAAGATCAAAACAACTTAATGATATTCCAGTGACCTGGCCTAGAAAATGGTGATACAATGGACTGGGCATGGTGGCCCACACCTGTAATCCTAGCACTTTGGGAGGCCGAGGTCAGCAGATCACAATGTCAGGAGATCGAGACCATCCTGCCAAACATGGTGAAACCCCATCTCTATTAAAATACAAAAAATTAGCCAAGCATGGTGGCGCACATCTCTAGTCCCACCTACTCAGGAGGCTGAGGCAGGGGAATCGCTTGAACACGGGAGGCAGAGGTTGCAGTAAGCCAAAATCATGCCACTGCAAGTCAGCCTGGTGACAGAGCAAGACTCTGTCTAAAAAAAAATTGTGATATGCTGAAGCATTATGTTTGCTCTACTAGCAGCTTTCATATCAAGAATCTTATAGGTTACCTCTGCTAGGATGCATTTCTGTGCATATCTCATGTGATTAGGACTAGTTTTATGATATTAATTTTAAAAAATCAGTTTTACTGGCAGTCAAGTAGAAAAACAAAGGGAAAATGAAGGATCTAATATTTTCAAAGTAGGAAAGGATGGCCAGAGATGAGATGCCAGGAGAAACAAACCATTTCCTAGGTAGAGCAGTACTAAACATAGAAATACCACATATTCTTTTTCAATATTTATTTAGTGTATGTTTACTGGTGCCAGCCTTATGCTAGGACACTACCAGGAATTGAAAGATCAAATCCTCTCTATATAGTTAAGTTCATAAGAGGGACACACACATACACACACATACACACACACACACGCATGTACACATGTATAAATATACTAATATATGTCAAGTTTTAGAATTGAGACAGAATCACATTGCTAGGAGTGTGCTAAAATAAGAGTTACTAACTCTTCAGGGGGTTGAGGAAGGCTTTAAGGAGTTTAAAATTTTAGGTGACTTTTACAATCTGCATAAGAGGTATTTTAAAACTGTCATTTGATGCCTCTTTTATGCATACAGAAAACAGCACAGATTACTTGATGAATTTATAGAAAATGTACCCAACTGTGTAAATACTACCATAATCAGAATAGTAAACATTACCAGCACTCCAGGGGCCTCAAGAGTTCCTATATATAAATGTTCCATTTCTCCCAAAAGATAGCTCCTATTCTGACTTCAGCATTTGACAGGTGGAGAAAAGAGATTGATGGAGAGTAAAAGAATCTAGGCAGAGAAAATGCCTCGTTCCCATATCAATAGATAAGAAATGGAGATAGCACATACTGGAAATAGTGGCCATGTAATTCATGTGGGGTGGGGTAGGATAATTTATGGACCTAAGAACAGTTTGGAAAAATATTAATGCTGTGCTTAGCATTTTATTTTCTTTATAGTTTATCATACAGTCAAATAGACTCATTTTTTTGGTGTAAAATTCTGTGAGATTTGGTACATATTTAGATTTATATAACCACTGTTGCAGTTAATATTTAAAGCATTTTCATCACTTTCCTATACTTTCCTTACACTATCACTTTAGAGTCATGCCTTCCCCTGGTCTACAACTCTTATGTCAATGGTGAGTTCTTCACTACTGTATTTTGACCTTTACAAGAATGACGCATAAGAGAATTGTTACAATATGCAGCCGTTTGAGCACAATACATTTAAGATTTATCCAAGTTATTGGGGGTATCAGCGGTTCATTACCTTTATTGTTTAGTGGTATTTCACTTAATGGATGTACCACAGTTTCTTTAGCCATTCATTTAGTAGAGAACATCTGGGCTGTTTCCAGTTTTGGGTGACTATGAACGGAGCTGACGTAAACATTCCTATACAGGTTTCCATGTGAGCATGGGTTTTTATTTCTCCAGAGTAAATAAGCAGGAGTGAGATTGCTAGATATGAAGTGAATGCTTATTTAGCTTGATGAGAAACAAATAGTTTTGTGAAGTAAATTCCTCAGATCTACTTCATGGATTTGAACCTCAGTTGCTAGGTACAGATAAGTTTAATATATATTAATTCTTATGTCTTTTTGTGAAGTGATTCTTTTGTCATTTGGCAAAACCCCCTCGGACACTAGTAATACTTCTTCCTTTGAATTGTACTTTGTCTAATATTAATTCAGCAGTGTGAGCTTTCATTCAGGTTTGCATGGTATGTTATTTTCTGTACTTTCATCTTTATTCTAATTATGTAGTTACATTAGAAGTGAGTTTCTTGTATACGGCATATAACAGAGGCCTTTTTATCCATTCTAATACTCTTTTAGTTGGTATGTTTAGAAATTTAATGTGATTTTTGCAATATTTAAATTGAAGTCTACTATTTTATTATTTGTTTTCCACTTGTACTCTAATTGTTAATTCTCATGCCCTTTTGGGGGTTATGTAAACATTTTTTGTCCTCCATTTAGATTTTCTAGTGCATTTGTTACTACATCACTTTTAATAGTTATTTTCCTGGCTGCTCTAGGGAACATAATATAAAAATTTCTAACTTTTCACGTTCAACTTAGAATCAATATTTTACCATTTCTAGTGGGAATGTAAAACCTTACCACAGTTTGGGTCCTTTTAACCCCTCCCCTTTGTGTTACAGTCATTTTAGATATTATATCTATGTACACTAAAAACTCCATGAAGAAATGTTTTAACTTTTACTTTCTTCAACTGTCAAATATATCTTAAGGAACTCAAGAAAAATAGTCTACTAGATCTACCTAGTTACCATTTCTCCTGTTCTGCCTTCATTTCTGAGGTTTCAAGTATTATTCTGGAATCACTATCCTTCTGTTTGAATAACTTTCTTTAGCAATTTTTTTAGAGCAGATTTGATTTCCTTTCCTGAGAGAATCTTCAATTCACCTTTATGTCTGAAGGATATTTTTACAGAATAGTGAATTCTATGTTGACACTTTTTTATTTCAGTAGTTTATAAATGTCATGCAATTTCCTTCTGACTCATGGTTTGGTAAGAAATTTGTAGCATTCATATCATTGCTCTCCTACAGCTAATGCATTTTTTCCTCTGCTTGTTTTCAAGGTTTTTTTTAAATTTGTCTTTATTCTTTAGCAGTTTGATTATGATTTGGTAAAAAGGTTCCTTATAATGTCCATTAAATGTCTCACACAGTTTACCTCTTGATTATTTACTATCTTTTATTTTTCTACAATTTTTCCCTAGGTAGAAATTTTATTTTTGTAGTAAGATTTCAATTATTTGAAAATGGGAACCAAGATTTTATTTCTTCTTTATTTATCACAAAACAATGTAGGTACTTGGTAAAGGCACATTCATTAGAAATGAATTAATATAATACACTAGCAGGCTGTATCTTGGCAGACAGAAGAATGAGGCTCTGCCTTTAATTGAGCCCAACATGGGCTGAATGAACAGAATCGCCAACATTAAGCCAGGCAGCAAAGTATGGGTGGCAGGGAGAGATTACAAAGCTTAAGCGTGAACCAAGCTCAAATACATGCAGAACATTCTTTTAGTAATAGAGTTTTTCTTTGGCTATTAAAGGATAATTAGTCATTGCTTAGAAGATTCAAAGAACCCAAGACTGTGGCTGTAGATACTAAACAGACAACACACTGGCCACTTACATTTTACTTTGTATAGCATATCAGGGGAAATCCATCCCCCTGTAGTTACTCTCAGACATTATAGTGGTACCATTAGTAGGGTCATCTTGGAACAGCAAAGAGAAAGGAAGTCGTGTGCCCAAATAGAAATTAAAGTTCTATGATTATACTTCTTTAAATGATATAGAAGTATAGATTTGCATTCAGACTTCTGTGTATTTTCCCTAGCATTCTGAGTTACCTGTTTTAACATTTACTACATTGTCTTGAAATTATCTTTTATATTCTACATACTCTACCTCAGATATTCTTTACAGTTATGAACATCTCATTTTTCTTTTTAATCTCAACATATAACTTAATGCCTGGTATTAATGAATGAATGAATATATTTACTAAACAATTATTTATTGAGCACAAAAAATAATGCCCGGGCCCTGTGTTGGGCACTGGGATTTCAATAGTTAAAAAGGTACACAATGAGATTTGATTGAACCAAAGTTCATTTCAGAATTTATCTATACATAAAGAAAAAACAAATAACGTTATCAAAATGCAAGTAAACAAAAATAATATTACAAACCAGAGTACTTTTCAAACAACTACAACATATCACTCACTAAGTACCAAAGAAAATAAAATTAATTATATCAAAAGACTTGCATCTTAATCATTAATATTAAAAAGATGTAACATTGAACTAAACTAAAAATTGAAAAACAGGTTTTATCTTTATTTCTATCCTTTATTTTTCAAAGCATGGACTCTGGAGTTAGGATGTGTAGGGTTAATTTCTGACTCCCATGTGTAATTTCTGTGACTTTGAAGAGTGCTGTACATTCCGCATACGTTAGCTGTTCTATCTGCAAAATGGTGATGACAGGGTGATGGAAATAGTACCTAGTTCGTAAAGTACAGTGTTGTGGGGATAGTTAAAATGGTAATACATGTAAAATGTTTACAATGATGACTTATTAAATACTAATGTATAATTTTTCATTTCTGAGTAAGTGGAAGAAAGTGGAAGTGGTAAAAGATTAAAAAAACTTTTATGTTTGTGCCATTTATATTTAGAAAGTTTCAATAGAAAGAATTGAAGCTGCAATGAAGGACAACATAAATATGAGATTTTAAAAATAATTTTTTGATGAGATAATAGGGATTGGATATGTGATTCAGAGTTATCACCATGCATGATGTATATTTAAATTAACCTAATATATACAGGGAGGCAATGGAGTCTCCCAGTAATGGAATTTGAGTAGTGTAAATAATTGGGTTTCATATATCTTCAGACACATTCTAGGTCTGAAGATTAATTAATGGAGGAAATTTCAGGAGAAAATTATAGGGGCCTCTGAAGAGAATTCTCTCTTAGGAGAAGAACTCAACACAAGCTGGAATTGTCTAAAGAGTAGGATAATGGATCTGGGCATTGTGCACGCATCTTTACTTGAATCAAACTTAATCTAGCCACAGAACGTAGCATGCACACCCCAGAAGAAAATCAATAAGAAAATGCAAAGCTAAGAGTTCTTAAACCTTGATATCTAAGTGTTTGCCATTTAAAAGCTTTGTATAAAGAGAAGGGAAATTTTTCCTGTTTAAAGGGAGGTTCAAAGAGAGAGTATGACTGTTGGCCACCAATAGCAGCAAAGAGAGGAAAGTTAGGAAAATATGCACAACAGCAAAAACCAGCTGGAGCTGTTGGAGCAGGCTCCAAAGCAGGGAGTCTTTAGCAGTGCAAGTGGTAGCTTGGGTGGAGCCACTAGAGCATGGCCCCAAGGTGACAGATGGCAACCACGTGGAGGAAGGTCAAGGGTATATGGAGAGAGAATTTAAAGTTAGTTCGAGAGGAAGAAACAGAGTGAAGGAAGCATTTCCTGGAACAACCTAGTAACAAAATAGTGACCCCAAGGGATTATGAAACATCAGCACAGAGGTCAACTCGGGCAATTTTGTAATCACCTGTAGGAGAAAGGAATATACTTGTTTATGAATGCACTATAATTTCCCTGGGAGCATCTCCAGTTACCACAAAGAGAAAGAAATCTGGAAGTGTGCGTGTGTGTGTGCATGATTATGTAGGGTACTGCATGATTATATTGGAAGTCCACAACCAACAAATGTTGGGCGTAATATGAATATTACATTATTTATGTCCACAAGCTAGAAAGTAAATGATGGAGGTATTTGGATTGTAGTTAATAGATGACTAGAACAATCAATGTAAAGCATAGAATGGATGGTATAATGCACATTTATCACATCTCAGCTCAGGCTTTGACTAACTCTCTGACTAGGGAGAAATCCTATGACACTTTCTGCCCCCACTACATAGGCTGATGAAAATGATGGTGTTGGAAATACATACTCCTCTGCACCTCTGGCAACCAGAGAGTCATGTTGCTCTTCCTGGGCTTCAGACCTTAGGATGTTGTAGAAGATATAGCTTTGGTTGGAGAATGTTGTGAGGAGTATAAAGAGGAATGGCAATGTTCAGCCCTGGATGCTGCCCTGGAGTGTTCAGGGATGACAGCACAAAAATCTGGGCTCAAACAGAGGATTCCTGTTGGCAAGTACTTTAGCATAGCCCACCATCTCTGGTCCCTGGCAAGCTTTGTTCTCCAATCTTTCTTTTGATTTGGGAGCAATTACCTAACTGAAAATAGCCTTTGACTTAATTTTGTCAAAGTTGTTTTATTTTGTTGGCAATAAAGAATCCAAAGTGCAGATTTCTAAACCTTATTAGTCACTTATTTGAGCCATTATAATAGGAAAAAGAGCCTATGCCTTAGTTTTTTGGCCATAACAATCATATTAAAGGAAAAGTCTAGCTATATTCTTATTTGTTGAAAACAGCCTAACATGAAGCACGTAATATAAGGTAGACCTGGAGCCAGAAAATGTTTCTATATGTGAGGATTAGAGCAAAATAGCAAATATTTTAGGCTTTTCCAGTCATGTGGTCTATGTTGCAACTATGGAACTCTGCCATTGGGTGTGAAAACAGTCAGAGACCATATGTCAATGTACAAACATAATTGTGTTCCAATGAAACATTATTTACGGAAATAGGCAGCAAACAAAATTTGGCCTGAATTTGGTTGAACCCTGATCTAGTGAAATAAACATGGGCCTTAAAAATTGATAGACTTATGTGACTCTAAAATTTCCTCATTCATAAACAGGCATCATAGAACCTCATGTATTTCCCAAGGATTAAAATTAAGAGAACACACATTTTTAACACACTTTGCTTTGGTTTACACATGTTGTTTCATAAAAAGTGTACCACATATTAGAAGCTCAATATGTAGTTATTATTAATTATCATATATCCTGGAAGGAAAAGTTAACATTAATGTGTCCACAACACATGCACACACACACACTCACTCAAGTATTCACATTATTTTTCAAAGAATAGTGTTCTTCGCTAGAAACAATTTCCAAATAATACTACATAGGCTGATGGAAATGGTGTTGGACATACATCTCCTTCATCCTAAGCTTATGCTAGAATACTCTTTATCCTAACCTTAACTGAAAAAGGCTACTGTATTTTTGTTGCATAAATAGTCCTCACAGCCTCAAAATACTACCACATATAGTATTTCAACTGTTGGCCATTCTAGCTATTCCAAAACTGATCCTCTCATATATACATATTAATTAGAGGTATGAAGGTAGATGTGAGCTCAATTTACCACACAGATGTGAATAGAAGGAAATGTTTAAAAGATGTTCACAGAAAGGGCTGTGCAAACAGCAACTAATTAAAAGACTGTGGCACCTTGAGAATTCAACATGTTTTTGATTGGCTCTGATAGTGCCTATTTTATGCAAACTGCAGAACTGAAAAAATGCAGGGAAGGGATCCGTGCTATTGAATTTATTGGAAAATTTTTCCTGGCTAGTACTATCACTTGTAATAGCAATTCATCAATTACATGCCCAATCCACAGTCAACAATGTCTTCTAAATGGCTTTTAAAATAAAATTCTAGTAACTGTCTGACATTCTCCTCCCCTGACCAGGGCACTTACGGCACAATGACCTAAAAGGATATCCAATATTTATTTAGTATGTGTGATGGTTAATTTTACGTCTCAATTTGGAGGATATTTTTGAATGAGATTAAGATTTAAATTAGTGAAGTTTGAGTAAGCAGATTGCCCTCCATAATATATGTGGGCCAATTAGTTAAAGGCCTGAATAGAACAAAAAGGCCAGCTTCCCAGAACGAGAGAGGATTCTCTGGCAAACTACCTTCAGACTTCATCTGCACTATTGCCTCTCCTGGGTCTTCAGCTTTCCTGCCCATATTGCAGGAAAGCTCTTCAAATTCTATAATCACATGAGTCAATTCTTTACAATAAATCTCCTCAATGTATGTAGATATATGCATATATAAATACACATATATATGTGAATACATATATCTTGTGTATATGTATTCATATATATGTGTGTGTGTATATATACATATATATGTATAGGTATATGTATACACTACCTTTATCCTAACCTTATACTAGGATACATACATATATATACATATGTATATGGATACACACACACACACACACACACACATATATAGATATATATATATGAAATAGAACCAACCTTTTATTGGTTCTGTTTCCTATTTATTCTGGAGAACCCTAATACAATATCTAACAAAGAAGTTTCTTTCTATGTAATGTACTTTATTTAATTTGCATGATAAACATGTACAATATAAAATAGTATTATCCTAATTTTTTTTGTTTCTTTGTTTTTTGTAGAAGGATAAACTGATGCACTCATTGGATAAGTATTGGGACATGCAGCTAATAAGATTTGGAGCTAGGATTTGAAGACACTCTTATTCCAAATATATCTAACCCACCAGGTAGATGTTATTGTTTTACAATTCAGAAAGTTGAGGATGAGAAAAGATAAGTAATGTGCCTGTCATCAAACAGTTAGTAACTAGAAAATCAATGCCTCCTTGATTTCAGATTTCATATTAACTACTGAAATAGATTGCTAATGACACACTTCTAAACGTAGACTCTGAACAAAGCAGATTTTATATGATATTAACATATGTTATATTTAGTGCTATAACATTACATACTTATAATTCAATTCTGATAGTAACATAAAAGGCAAAATATAAATAAAATATTTCTATTGTTAGGTTTCAACTTGCTACTGCTCTAGGCAGGTAAACATCAGAAGCCTTTGCATTCTATCGGGACATCAGTATTGTGTCTGTTTATAATTGCAGGCCTGTTGAGAAATACTGTGACCTAGATTTACATTAGGAAAGAAGCCAGTATCTATCAGCAAGATCTTCCAAATGTCTCAATTGTTACACACTTCTGACATTAAGGTGAAGGCAAATTGCTAAGAAAATGACTTTTCTTAAAGCTTCCTAATATACTTAGTGGAAAGGTTTTCCTGCTTTTTGAGTTGATCCGATTTACGCATGGAAACTTTATTATGTGATTTAGTCAGGGGTGCTCAGGGATGATAGAGTTCCAACAATCTTTACATCCAGGTTCTTCAAGCTGGGGTGCTTAGACAAGATGATGAATGGTATCAGAGTACAAAATCTCCATTTCACAATGGAGACGGGTGGAGTTGTGTGTTGAATTTTATTTCACTCTCTTCCCCCAAAGAGATATGCTGAAGTCCTGCCTTCTTGTACTTCAGAATGTGGAGTTGCTTTGGAAATAGATTCTTCATAGAGATAATGAATCCAAAATGAGGATACCAGGGTGGGCTCTAATCCAATATGACTGGTGTCTTTATGCTAAGGGGAAATTTGGACCAGACACAGACGTACACAGAAGGAAGATGATGTGAAGAGCCAGGGAGAATCCTAGGTGAAGATGGAGGATTAAAGGGATCCATCTATAAGATGAGGATCACAAAAGATTTCCAGCAACCACCAGAAGCTAGAAAAGGGAGGGAGGATTCACCTACAGGTTGCAGAGGGAGCATGACCCTGCTAATACCTTGATTTTGGACTCCAGCCCTCCATACTATGAGACAATGCGTTTCTGCTCTTTTAAGTAACACGGTCTGTGGTACTTTGTTATGGCAGCTGTAGGGAACTATTACAGCAAGCAAATACATATTTTTCAGAAAAGAAGGTCATACTATTAATCATATTCTTCAGGGATACTTGATCCAAAAAGGATGAGAAGTCATTGTCTTTTTTTTTTTTTTTTTTTTTTGAGACAGAGTCTTGCTCTGTCACCTAGGCTGGAGTGTAGTGGCGCGATCCTAGCTCACTGCAACCTCCGCTTCCTGGGTTCAAGTGATTCTCCTACCATAGCCTCTCGAGTAGCTGGGATTACAGGTGCACACCACCATGCCTGGCTAATTTTTGCATTTTTAGCAGAGATGGGGTTTCACCATGCTGGCAAGTCTGGTCTAGAACTCCCGACCTCATAATCCACCCACCCCGGCCTCCCAAAGTTCTGGGGTTACAGGCTTAAGCCACCACACCTGGCTGAGAAGTCATTGTCTTAGAGCAGTGTGGAGAAACATCTGGCCATATACTTAAGTCATAACATTCTTATTTTGCAACATATTTCTGAGGTCTCACTTCAAGTATCTCAGTTTGTCTGAAAGGGCTTCATTGTTGTCTGATTTTACAAATTACAAATAATTAATCTTACAATAGGTATCTTTCACAAGTGAAAGAAAGAAGTGGGCTTCTGAAGAGACTTGTAAATAGTGAACAATTGAGCAAATAACAGTTTGATTTTAATTGTAAAGTCAACATGTATCATTTGAAAACATTATAAAATATAGGAAATTAGAGAAAAAAGTAAAACCGCTATGAATACAACTCTTAAACACTGTTTGCTTGTTTTCATCTTAGATTATTTCCTTAGTGTGCACAATTTAAAAGGTAATAAATAGAATTTTGTTGTTTATATTTGTACTTTTAATTATTAGTAATGCTTGGTTTTATTCTTGTTAGCCATTTTTGTTTACTTGTATAAGAAATATTATTTATCTTCACTTTCCATTTTGCTTTCTTGATCTACACTTTTAATTTTTGTATTCATTTTGTTAAAATACCAAATTATGTGTTCATGAAACACTCAAACCATGTAAAAATGTGTAAAGATAATACCACTTCCGTTCAAATTTTTTCCTTGGAGTACCATTTCAATAGCATGTCCTTGCTCATATCTATACTTGTATAAACATATACAGGCTGACAAAAGCGTGTATATATTGTTATTTTCTTTAGGAATGTTGGTACATACATCACTCTGCAACTTGCTTTTTACACTTAATCTTTCAATTTGATCCTTCTTCTAGGTCAATTACTGCAGACATAACATAATATATATATTTTTAATAGCCATGTATTATTTTTGAAAATAATATACTAAAATGTTTAAATAATTTTTCTCAATATGGACAGTCAAAGTATTTTTAATTAATTCGTGTTTTTGTTTCTTTGGATCATGATAAATGATGTCTAAAATAAAAAAACAAATTTACCTACCCAAATATACATATAGCACAAACATGTAAACATTCTTGTAAGCACATGCATATTCTTATATATCATTACTTTTAGTTCTGTCGCTCAAGTTCCTTCAAAGTTGAGGTGTAGATAAATGATGAGGACTCACCTCATTCAAAAGCCAATAGTTTAGTGTGGTATTAGGGAGCCTGACAGGATATATCCATTTCTGCAGACAAATGTCAATGTTCTTCACAGATTTGAAGAAATTTGGGCATTTTGTATAATCTCTAAAACTCATTGATGTTCCACAGGAAAACCTTCAAAAGGCTGAATCCTTTAACATAACAGTTTGTGGATTTTGATTTCTCACTCTAATCTTGGAATCTAACAAGAAAAACGCTTTTTATCTTTGGAAATAAGAAAGTAAAAAAACTGGTAGGAAATAGGACAGGACAGAATACAATTTTCTTTGAGTTCACAGAGTCTGGATTTTTGGCTTTCCTTAGAACTTTGATATACTGCAATGGGAAGAAAATAAATGAAGAGTACATCTAAAGTCAATTCCATCTCCAGTTATTTACCGTTTAAGTTACAGTGGTAGGCAAACTTCCAAATTAGAAAAATGCACTTCTGATCAGAGGATAAAAGAAGTGTAATATTTAAAAGTTGATTTTAAAATAGGTCAAAGTAGCTGTGGTCTGAGTAGCTGAGACTTGAACAATTTTAAACACCAAATGTGGTAATTCAAAGAAAATACTGTTGAAGTTGCAGGGTAGATCTAAATAGAAAGAGGCTACCTTCACAGGATAGCTAAATCAATCACCCTTTAGTACACAAAATCTGTGATTTTTAACGAGAAGTGTGCTTCAACATCTACCTGGAATTCCTGTGAAAAGCATGTTGGCTGAAACCCTGATTCAGTAGGTCTGAAATGGTACTCAGCATGTGCGTTTTGATTCTCAAATGATTGTTATGAGCAATTCTGAATGAAGATCCACAGCCTCAAATATTTCTAGTAGTAACCCCAGATTATTTGAATCAGAATCATCCTAGGGACATGCTAAAAATATTCTTTCCTAGGTCCACTTCAGATTTCAATTCAAAATGACAGGAATAAGACCTGAGAATCCAGACTTTGTACCCAATGCCACTGGTAATAACACTGAAGTTTCTGAAACACTAGACCTGCACAATTCAGATTTAGGAGCTCCTGGGAGGTGGTTGGCTATCTGCATTTCTAATAAGCTCTCAGCAAATGCAGCTGCTGCTGGTCCATGAACTACACTTTGAGTAGCAAAAGCCTAAGGACCCTCCACTGTCCCAATTTCCCCCCCTTTCCTCATCTTAAAGGATAGTATTAAAGGTACTTGGCTTCACTGTTCTGGAGCAATTGTAAATGAGTTGAGATGTAACCAGAAGGCCACCAGCAAGTGTGAACACTGGTTGTAAGATTTAACAACCTGATATATCAAGTCAAAAAGAAACATTTTTAAAGGCTAAAGCTGCCTGAACATTACTGGATAGGAGTACTTTTTTAAAAAATCAGTGCCTCTATGACTTTACTACTTACTAATGGTCCAGCTGTCTTCATGTTAAGATCTTCTCAGCATAGCCACTGGGTATCTGAGTTAAGATTCTTTTTGGTGCAAAATAAAATAAAGCTTAGTGAGGGTGGGTGGGGTGGCTGGCACATGTAATCCCAGAACTTTGGAAGGCTGAGGCAGGTGGATCACTATAGGTCAGGAGTTCAAGACCAGCCTAGCAAACATGGTGAAACCTCATCTCTACTAAAAAAAAAAAAAAAAAAAAAAAAAAAAAAAAAATTAGCCAGGCATGGTGACACACACACGTCTGTAATCCCAGCTACTGGGGAGGCTGAGGCAGTAGAATGGTTTGAACCTGGAAGGTGCAGTTTGCAGTGAGCTGAGATTGCATCATTGCACTCCAGCCTGGGCAAAGAAGCAAGACTCCCTCTCAAAAAATAAATAATAAATAAACCTAGTGAAAAGTAATCTGAGGAATTAATTTAAACAATTTCAGATGATGTAAAGAGTTGATCATAATGATAAAAAGTCTCCAATGGAAACTTTTATTCTCATGTCAAATCTCTGAGAGAGAAAATTTGGGCAAGGATTTCACCCTTGATATAATCAAGTGTGGAGGAAGACTAGATTAGAAACACAGCAGCTGGGGCAATTCCTGGTAATTCCCAAAGCAGAAGAGATGATTTTGATTCTTAACTAGAGATTTAAGAAATACGTCAACGAGATCCATAACACTGAGGTCAAACTAAATGTTTACAGATATATAAAACGAGTGTCACTTGTTATCTGAAAACCATCTGTTCCTTAGGGATTTGCATGCCCTCTTTATCATGTGCCTAAAAATAAAGTCTAGATAGTGATCTCAGGCCTTTTATTTGTGTTAAATGTTGTGATTTGGTTGTGATTATTTCCCTGACCTTGTAAATGCCCCAAGAGGGGAGATTGGGTCTTGCTTAACAAGTACAACCTCCATAATGCTCACACACAGTATGGAGACTCAAACGTAATCTGCTGAACAACTTGGTTACAGGGTTACCCAAATTTTATCTACAAACTCTTCCGGTCTGCTTATGTTTCTACTATAAGAAATTCTCTGTAGTTACCAGCATTGATATTTCGTTGCCTCTTCTTAACACCTGCTTGGTGATAGGTTAACTTTTTCTGTGCTTTACTTAGTTTTCCAACAAAACTTTTGAAATCTGTCTGCCTTTCCTTCTCATTCACTCAAAGACCAGCTCCTGGGAGATGATTTGAAATGTCTGGCGTGTTCTTGGGGACTGACTTGACACCATGTCACGTAATTTCCAGAACTCTTTTTCTCTTAAGGATTTCTGCTCTCGTTAACCATCTGCTCTATAATCACAATTCTTAGCCCTCCTAGTCTTCTAAGGTAGTAATTCTTTAACTTTATAAGTGATGGAGGAATTCTGCAAAGATGCACATTCAAATTTAGGAGCTCCTGGGAGGTGGTTGGCTATCTGCATTTCTAAATAAGCTCCCAGCAAATGCAGCTGCTGCTGGTCCATGAACTACGCTTTGAGTAGCAAAAGCCTAAGGACCCTCCACTGTCCCAATTTCCCCCTCTTTCCTCATCTTAAAGAATCTTAAAATCAATACATTTTTAGTGAGGAGAGTCTAACACAGCTCATTTTGTTGGCCAGTGTCAATTTACATCATTGAATTTGTTTGCCACTGTGTGGTTGACTAACAAGGGAATCACTTGTTTCTTCTCTTCACACACTGTAAAAGGGCATTTTTCTTAGGCTCTACCTCCACCCCTGCAATCTCTTTTTCTTCTTAAGTGGTGAAAAAAATAGGCTTTGTCAAAATATATTGCTAGGAAGGCACTGCCCTTTAATAAAATAATGTTCTCTCTGTGCAGTTTTCCACATTTCCCTCTTAGCCATTTGGAAGTAAATGAGATTGAGTGTGCAGTTGGGTATAGAGTGCAAACCACTTCTAACTAACAAAGGAACATCACAGTGATGAAATTGTGCTGACCCCAGTCACTTCATGAGCTTTACAGGTGCACACAAACAGGTGACACATGACATTAAACACAAGGGGCAGTTCTCTACTGCAATGGTGAGACACATAGCATACCAAAGAGGGGTGAGGGGTGTGTTCTGAGTACTTTGTTAGTAACACTAGTAAAATAGTATTACACTCATTAAATAATATTAAATTGAGTATACTACTCAATTTTAATTTGATTCTTTTCTCCTCTAGTTTATTCTCTGTCTTCAATAGAGAGTAAGATTATTCACATGTACTGATTTCAAGAATTTTTAAAGTAATTTCTTTGACTCAACGTAGAACAAGGAATTCAATGATGCAAAAATATGACTGCAAGTTCTATCCAATTTCTTTTATGTTTCCCATGAAGAGTATAGATAAAATTTTTGACAGAAAACTAAAGCACCTTTTTTTCTTCATCCCTTTCCACTAATTTTAAATAACACATAAAGAAGAAAGTGGAAAAGTGAACCTTCTCAATTTGTGGAAGAGGATATTTACTTTCAGGTATAGGATTTGTAATCTCAGCCAGGTGCGGTGGCTCATGCCTGTAATCCTAGCACTTTGGAAGGCCGAGGTGGGTGGATCACCAGAGGTCAGGAGTTTGAGATCAGCGTGGCCAACATGACGAAACCCCGTCTCTACTAAAAATACAAAAATTAGTCGGACGTGTTGGCGCACACCTGTAATCACAGCTACTTGAGAGGCTGAGGCAGGAGAATTGCTTGAACCTGGGGCGCGGAGGTTGCAGTGAGCCAAGAGCATACCATTGCACTCCAGCCTGGGTGACAGAGCAAGATCCCATCTCAAAAAACAAACAAACAAACAAAAAACTAAAACTTGTAATCTCAAGTAACTCCCAAGAAATGGTTTCAAGATTTTCCAATGCCTGAAATCTTTGCAAAGGAAACATGAGTGGGGCCAGCATAAATGGGAGGAAGCAGAGTTGCTATTTAATGGAAAATGGCACATATATGACTTCAAAGATTATCAACTTCTACAGTACCAGGGAAAAGTTCTTTTGGTGTGTAATTTTTCTCTTCTCCCTATTCTTCTTCCTCTGTCTTTTGGTTTACTTTTGAACTTAGATTGAATGTGACTCTAAGCACGTGGTAAAAGACCACGGTACACTCTGTTTATATATTGAAATGGAGCACACTTTACCAGAAGAGAGTTGAAGTAACTTTCAACCACATTCTTAACACATACAAAACTATCATTAGAACAAATTAAATTTGTGATGTTGTCTATGAAAAGAGGTTTCTCTAAATTTGCTGAGTGTATCTGTTGAGCTGGGCTTGAAGGAAACCAGGTTGTCCAGCAGAAATGCAGCTATGGAGCAATCGATTCAACTGTTTAGGGCCGGGTGTGGTGGCTCACGCCTGTAATCCCAGCATTTTGGGAGGCCAAGGCGAGTGGATCAGGAGGTCAGGAGTTCAAGACCAGCCTCACCAATATGGTGAAACCCCGTTTCTATTAAAAACACAAAAAAAGTAGCCAGGCGTGATGAACAGGCTCCTATAGTGCCAGCTACTCAGGAGGCTGAGACAGGAGAACCGCTTGCACCTGCGAGGCAAGAGGTTGCAGTGAGCTGAGGCCTCACCACTGTACTCCAGCCTGGGCCGCAGAGCAAGACTCTGCCTCAAAAAAAAAAAAAAAAAAAGAAATGTTCGAGCAATGAAAACATGTACTTTCAACAAAGCTCAAGTGTCTTTATTCAGATGTTGTTTTCTAGATTACAGAATAGTTTTAACTTAAAGTTTGAATGTGTGCATGAGGGTATTTTCATAATTAAACTCTTCAAATTCACTAAAATCCTCTTAATGGATAGAAATGGCTTAGCAGTAAAGATGGACTATACCAGGAAAGGCAGGGAATTAATTTGCTTTCTTTTATGAAGAATTCTTTTTTTTAATTTCTAATATATCTATCAACTATATACAAATATTCGCTTTGTGTTTGTCTTTTGTAAGATATGTTTCTAGATGGTCATTGCTCTATTTTTTCTTCTGTAAGAAGTTTAAACCTTGTAAGAATGAAAGCTTCATTTTATATTAATTTATGGCATAGATGACATTGATAGGCTGTATGTGAGTGTGTGTGTTAGTATTCAATGTAAAATAAAGACTTTCTTTCAAAATACTACTGAGAGTTTTAGTATAGTAATCCCTGTCTAAATACTGGATCTCCTTGTGTACGATTCTTACCTCTGTATTCAAATTTTGTATATTTGAATTCATTTCCCAAAACCCTACAAATTTTTGTTCTAACAGATACAACTTATTCTTATTTTGAGTATTTAGAAGAGAAGAAAAATAAATAGTAGGGAGTGGTGTCAACAGAAAGTGGAAACAAATTTTTGAGGCGTGTTCAGGGTAGCCTTTTCTCTGGCAACACTGCAAGAGATTCAAAGTTAAGTTCTGTGGGGTGCAGTGGCTCATGCCTGAAACTCCAGTACTTTGGGAGGCCAAGGTGGGTGGATCACTTGAGGTCAGAAGTTCAAGACCAGCCTGACCAACATGGTAAAACCTTGTCTCTACTAAAAGTATAAAACACAGCTGGGCGTGGTGGAGGGTGCCTGTAATCCCAGCTACTCGGGAGGCTGAAGCAAGAGAATTGCTTGAACCCAGGAAGCAGAGGCTGCAGTGAGCTGAGATGGCACCACTGCATTCCACTCTGGGTGACAGAGGGAGACTCCATCTCAAACAAAACAAAACAAAAAATGTTAAATTTGATCTACAACCAAACTGTCATGCTGTGAGGGAGGAAGATGGGACAATTTTAAGAAGCTCTTGGAGAGTTCTGTAGACTCTAAAATACTGGAGTCAATTTCTGAATCAGCAAACCAAAGATATGAAACATTTAGTGGGTGACAGATGGGGAGAGTTGTCTATGTCAGGGTTTCTGCTAATCTCTGTTTCAGGTGCTCTGTGTTAGTTATCCTGTTTAACCTTTGCATCATTTTTATAAAGTGGGTATTACTTTTGTCTTATATATTTAAAAAAATTAATTAACAGAAATTAAATTTAAACTTTAAGACTTTATTTGTATGTTTGGATATAATGTCAGGCAAGCAAAAACAAAAAAACAGTGACATATAAGGTCTCAGTCTTGAGAATAGGAGGATACTTTAAAAAATTACGTCTATTTGACAGCTACCTTTTATTTAGCATTCATCATTCCTTGAGTTGATGTTCACCACGTTTCATTAACTAACAAATAGTGACTGGCTGTAACTCTCCCTTTCTCGTTATATTTAAGAGCAGTGTTTGGATCTTAGGCAATAAGTTAAGTGAGTGTTTTAAAATCTGATCACTGGAAAATAGTTTCTAAATAATTAACCTTTAACATGTCACCTTTTACATTTTAAAGTTTTTCTTTTTTTTTGAGATGGTGTCTTGCCCTGTCACCTAGGCTGGAGTTCAGTGGTGCAATCTCAGCCCACTGCAACCTCCACCTCCTGGGTTCATGTGATTCTTTTGCCTCAGCCTCCTGAGTAACTGGGACTACAGATACACACCACCATGCCTGGCTAATTTATGTATTTTTAGTAGAGATGAGGTTTCACCATGTTGATTAGGCTGATCTCAAACTCCTGACCTATGATCTGCCCACCTCAGTTTCCCAAAGTGCTGGGATTATAGGAGTGAGCCACTGTACCCTGCCTAAATTTTTTCTTATAAAGAGTTTCATTTACTATATTTTCATAAACTATAATGAAAGATTTAAAGAGACAGAAAAATAAGGGTACTTTTTGTATACATCATCCTGTTATATTCTCACAAAACTAGAGATGTGGGGCCTATGTCAATATAATAAATATAAGAATTAACACATATAGTTATTATGTGCAGCACCATTCTAAGCACTCTATGTATAACTTATTTGATACTCACAACACCCCTTTGAGGTAGGTATTACTAGTACTTTAGTTTGACAAATGAGTAAATTAAGGCACAATGAGGTCAAACATTTTGCCAAAGATTATAGAGCTGATAAATCGCAGAGTTGTGTTTTAAACCCAGGCCATCTTGAGGGAATGTATTCTCTTCCTGGGTCCACAAAGGGGTGTAGTTTCAAAGGCAAGAACTTCCACTCACCTCTCCATCCTGGATCTTAGAGGTATCTGTTTAAACTTTCACACATGGGAAGATATCAAATGTCAATCACTCCAGCAGAAGTTTAAAGGAACTCGTTTCATAGGATGGGAAACTTAAATGGGGTGGGAATTCCTCCCAGGTTAAAAGTCCCCATCTCCTCATCAGAGAGGACTCCATATCTGGATCCCCTTCCACAATGTTGTGGGAGCTGCTTTTCTCTCTATCCATTTCTTTCTTCTTTTCTTCTCTCTCTGACTAAATAAATCACTTTCTGTAAAAGTCTTTGGGGTCCAATATTTATTTATGAGTGCACCATGCCTGGCAGGGTCCTCTCTCCCATTCTTGGGAGATTGAAGGACCAAGAGCCTGGAAGAACACATCCTAGCGGGGGAGCTGAGCCTCCACCATGCCCGGAACCTGGCCACAATCTGACATCAGAATCTGTGTTAGTATCTATCATGCTATGATTTGCAACTTCTCTAAATACATAGTAATCCTTGCCTCTACCAGATCCTCAATGGCCATGGATTTATTTAAAAAAATATTAAAATACTATGTGCCTTACTTTAATATTTCAATGAAAAGAAGAATGTGAAAATTCTCAAGAGATGAGAAAAAGTAAAGTACTATAGCTTGTAATCATACAGTCTGGGAGGAAAAATATATTTCCCTTTATTGTATTACTTTCTGCTACCTCTCAAAAATACCAAATTTGTCTCTAATCTGTTTTTTTATGCCAGCTGGATATGTTTAATAATTTATGTCTGCAAAGTAGTGACTAACTCTTCCAGAAGCATTTCATGAGCACCTCCTATTTTGAATTTATAACTTCATCTGTTACTATAAAAATAAGTTAGAACAGAAAAAAACAATGATTTACCGAACTAAAATTAAAAGCTATTAAAATATTGATAACAATCAGAAAATTTTACTCAAAAAACCCAAAGCAATGTGTTTGTCTAAGGTTAAAAGCAAAAAAAAAAAAAGAAAAAAGAAAAAAGAAACAAGAAAATTGAAAAACAAGATACTCTTAAGACCAGAATAAATGGTGTGGTAAGTCCATCAGGCCAAGCATAAGAGAGCTTGCTGCCTTATGATGAAAGTAATAGAAACTCAGTGAGAGTGAATATCTCACATTTCATGGTTCATTTAAAGTCCTAAAAGGAGATGATCAGAATTAAACTAACAAATATCTTTTAAAAACTGATTGATAGTATGTCATGAAATCAAGAAGATCAAATTATAAAGGCTCACGACTTTCATCAAATCAGCAAATTCCAACTATCCAATCATGTAATTGGAATTAGTAATTTATACTGGCATATAAATTAGGTCATTTTTACTGGCAGTATAATAGTGAGTATCGTGTTATAATTGCTGGTAACAACAGAAGTCCTTTGGGACTAGTATTTATTATCATTATATTCACCCGATTTTACTCTTCAGCAAACAGTCTATTGTTTTGATTTATCAGAGAGTTATATCTCTGTTTACTAGAAACCTTTGTCAGCAAAACACCTTATCCAATTAGCCCTGGTCTGGAATATACAAGTCAGAACCCCCTGAATGGGAAAGACTGTCACTGAAACCAGTGGTAATATTTCACAAAACCAGTGGTAACATTTCACGGAACCAGCAGAATGGAATCCTGGCAGAATGTGATGGCTTTCCATTATATGCACATTTGAAGTCAATAAAATACCTTTGAAATGTATTGAATAGGTCAGATTCAGAACTAAGTCTATCAACCATCCCTGCTAGCCTAGGACTGAGAAGTCTCCTAGGACATGTGACTTTCAGTGCTAAAACTGGGACAATCTCATGCAAATAGGATTGGGTAGTCATGCTATGAACAATATACTCAAGTTGATCCACCAAAGCTGTGTCCCTTCAAGGCACTAATGTCATTTGTTTTTAATCATTGGTCATAGGTGTAAAACTTGCATCTTTCTGTAGCCAACAGCCACAGTTTTCTTCCAATTCTCTGGGAAATGTTCAGTATTATGGTTTGTCATTGTATAGAATTAGAGAGAAAAAAAATGTTGCAATTATTCATGTGGAGGTGAGGATAGCAGAGTCATGTGGAGGTGAGGATAGCAGAAAGAGGGGGAATGTAAATGGTCAAAGTTTGATTAACAACATCAACCAACATGGTTTTCATGACTATCTTTAGAATGTGAGAATGACAAGATGTAGGAATTAGGGTATATATTATCACAAGTGTCAAACATTGTTAAAAGCTCATCTTCATGATTAACAGAATTTTTAAAGTAGCCGAGGATCAAGACCTGAGCCAAAGTAAAACCAATTATCTGATGTATTGTATGGTGTAGACATGGTTGTGTGGTCCCACCGAGGTATGAGCAAGCTCAGGCATCAATCAGCTGAGTAGCTGCATAAATGCTAGAGGGACAATTCTTCAGCGGCAACCAATGCCAAGTTAAGAACCTGATTTCTCAAACTTTACAAACTGATCCCCTTCAAAGTAGGTGATTTTTTTCACCACTGAGAGGCCAATAAATCCAATTCAATTGTGTGCTAATATTTGCTGCTGACATTGATACAGTTAATGTAATATGAGAAGTTAATATTCATATTATGACAGTCATTATGTTAATCTCCTCTAACAAGGAAATAGACACTGAAGCAAACAAGAGATGGGTCTGTTTTCCCTAATGGTCATGGCTCATTGTGACTGGTTACATTAAAATGCTTCATACTTTTTTTAAGGTCAGTGCTTACACCTCAAAGAAAGTGGTAATAGAGCTCAATATTCCTATAGTAGCTTAGGGAAAACTGATTCTTACGAAGTTTCACAGACAAGCTTAATAAAAATTGCTCTATTACTCCGTTTCCCTTTAACAGCAGAGAACATTTCTTCCATAGAATTATTGTAAAAAGGTTGTATCAGCACTTTGCAGATTGGGATTCCAAGGTTCTAAGAAATGAGGTTATATTCAAGGTTATCTGTTTCTGCAGAATGACTAGAAGTCATGTCATTGGAATATATAAATGTCATTTATTTTGCAGAATATATTTATACTTTGGTCTCATCTGTAACCAACTGATAGTAACCTTGATTCCAGATCCAGATTTATTATTATTGATAATAATAATACCCTTCTATGTAAAAGTACTGACTATAAAATTAAGTGGGTTAGTGCTAGGAGTATTTGACAGCCTTTTGCTAAATTCAAAAAGACTACATGGCAATATACTTCCTGCTAGACAGCTGTCCCCATAAAATATCTGCTCTCACAAGAAGCATCCTTGTTGACCAGCTGAATGACCCACTTGTGTCTGGGCAGAAATCCATTCATTCTAGAGCCAATACATTGCTGGGAAGCAAAAGAAAAACTGCTCTTTTATACTCATACTTTACAAATAATAATAGAGACATAAAAATCTGAACTTCATTAGTTTAAATTTGGCATCCTTAATCATCAATAAAACAATAACACAGAAAAAGATGTGAACATTCCCTTGAACATTTTATGTGATACCTTCCATTTTTCTAATTCATTTCTCCATGGAACTGATGGGGAAAGAGCTTTGCTTTTGCTGCTTTCTTTGTGAAAACAGCAAAGCCATAAGGAATTCTCTTTGATTATGATAGGTTGGTTCTCTTTCTTAAGCAATATAAGAATTCTTTGCTCTCAAGGAAAATTAACCTTAAGTAACTGATGACAAATGGATAAAAAGAGGTAATGTCAGCCTCATTCTGTGAAAACAGGAAATACACAGTTTAGAAACAGATCTGTCAGAATTCTTTGCCATCCTGGAGCAACCATGCAGACTGTCCTTGGAAACTGTGTTAAGTCTTCCTAATTCAGAGAGTTATGACTGTCCTGCTCAATAAAGTCTCTTAATATTAGAGTAAATGTAGAAAACAACTATATTTTAGCCCATTGCCTTTTATGTTATTTTATTTATACACTGAGGACATTTCCTAGGCATACCATGTTACTCAGTTCAAAAGACCTAGATGAAGAAAAGTGACATTGTGGCTTGGTAAAAAGATAATGAATAATGCTGAACTAAATTCAACTGAGGGATTGATACTTTATATGTTATTTATCACTTTTGCTTAGCCTTTATGTACATAAAATTAGTTAATGCTACTTCATACTGTTGATAACAATATTTAATCAGAACATGTATAGGGTGCACAGGGTCTGGTCCAAAAAATATTTGTTTTATTTTGGTTCAAATATATACATTTATTTAGTTCAAATAATATAGGAAATCTCTTGACTTATTGAACCTTTTTGCCTATACGAACTTCTTAAACTTGTTTCCCTGATGACCCATGCAAATAAATATTTCTCCTTATTATGAATGCTTATACACTTACATCCACTTTGACCTAAAATATACTCATCATAGCCTGTCTTATATTACAGTATTGGTTTCTTTTTGCCCATTTGGGAGTCTTCTTCCCACAAGATCGTGTCCCTTTTTGGGGCACGAGAAGTATAGTTTGTATTTTCACATAAAATACCTTACCCAGCTTTCCTCCAGCATAAGATTGTTGTGTCTTTAATTGTAACTTGTTTGTTAAATGAATAGTAGAACCACCATCTTAGCTTTGGCACAAAGTGATGGAAACAATAGTTGAGAAAGTTTTCACATGTCGTTTCATTTATAACCCATAGTAATATATGTAAACCATTAAAAAAACCTGAAAGTCAATGTAACAAAATACCCACATACAAAGGATTGTAGGGGCCTTAGAACACTTAAATAGTATGGGTGGCAAAGAAAGGTCTAGAGAGTGACCCAAATGTAATGCCAAAGGGAAAAAAATTCAGAAAAAGATTGATGAATTCCTTGGGCTAGGGTGATTGTAGAAGGGGCTTTATCCTCCTTTTTTGTGAGAATGCAGGCTGGAGCAGACTTTAGCATATTTTCTTCCAACTGAGAAGGTGGTAAGATAAAGTGGTACAAGAGAG
Organism: Aotus nancymaae; assembly: GCF_030222135.1. Lineage (NCBI taxonomy): Eukaryota > Metazoa > Chordata > Mammalia > Primates > Aotidae > Aotus > Aotus nancymaae. Next base: position 68,049,313 of record NW_026988422.1, on the reverse strand, counting down.
ATGATTAAGGTCTCAGTAAAGATCATTTCTTTTAATGTTCATTTTAGCCGTGCCTCAGAAGGGCATAACTTTCTCATTTGGGGGCCCAATTTTGTGTGTTTCCTATCCAGTTGCTTTTAATCAGGCCTTAAAAATCACTCCAAATAGCTGATTTTCTGCTTCTTATGCAAGGTTTCTTGAGTCCTCTATGGAAAATTCAATACATTTAATAAGTAAATGTAGCTTAAAGTGAGAATCACAAATGTCAGCTGGTTTCCTGGGAATGAATCCCAACTGGAGCATGTCCTTTCAGAGGTATTAGTAGATTGGTGTTTTGGTAATTCTTTTCACTTGAACTTTTACGGGGTATTGCTGCTTTTGATTACCAGAAAGAGTGGAATGTGAAGTAAATCAGGTTGTCTCCTTAAACCAACTTCTGTGGCTCTCTAGCCATTCTATTGGCTTTGGAGCAGTCATGTAAACGAACAAAGGTGACCAAGTGCGCACAGAGGACGCCTAGGCAAACTGGCCATACAGAAGAGTTCTTGCCTCCCTTCCTGTGGGACATTGATACAGTAATCCTAAATACTCTGATTAGTACTCTGTGCTTCTCTTGGGATTAAAAAAAACAGCAACGAAAGCCAGAAGGCACCTGCTATTCCTACAAGTTTTTTTTTTTTTACTCACTCTTTTCTTGCCACTTTCCTTCCCTCACTCCCTCTGACTTTCCATATGCTTTTCTTTGAATCACTAATTAAAACATTTCACCAGATTTTACAAAAGGCAACAAACTGCTTTTTCTTTAGAGGACTTTGCCAAGTATTATCACAGCATTGATTGTAAGTTTCTTGAAGTCAACCTTCAGATACACTGTCCTTTCTGTCTATTTCTAGAAATACATTTTGCAATATCATTGTTATTACTTGGATAGTGCCTATGTATCAGTTGCATACACTCTCTGAAAGACTGTGTATCTTACCCAAATATTAAAAATCAAGTGTTTACTCTGGCATTGAAGATATTTGCTAATCTGCTTTTCATCTCTAACACAGTATTTGGGATGACAGCTATATTACCAATGTTAAAACTATTCTGTAGTCCTCTGGGTAATGTTAAAATCCCTGACTTAAATGTATAGACCTGTAGTTTTATTCTTTCAATTCATTGCAATATTTAGTATTTATCAAGTCGATCTTTAAAAAGTTTGTTTTCAATCTTGATTAGATTTTAAAAGTGAATCATCAGTGTTTGTATGTGTATGTGTTTTAAGGAATCAAAAAAATTGAGTTCAAAAATAAACTATGCATTAATAACATTAATTTAGAAAATTCTCTAAAATTTAAATTCCTAATACCCAAATAACATGAACGGCCCTTCCTTCCTTTTAAAATTGATATGGGTATGAAATTATGTGTTTGTACTATTTTTATAAATGTTATAAAATTCTGTATATTTTAGTTATTTTTATTATTTTTCAACCATAAAAGGGTTATAAATTGAATCAACATTAATTATAATTAGAAGTATAGAAGATAAATATGATTCATTTCTAAGATGTTTTGTGATAACCTATATCTTTGTAGATAGATACCTAGTTCAGTGGCGCCATCTTGGCTCACTACAACATCCGACTCCCTGGTTGGAGCAATTCGCCTGCCTTAGCCTCTGGAGTAACTGGGATTACAGGTACACACCATCATGCCCAGCTAATTTTTGTACATTTAGTAGAGACAGAGTTTCACCATGTTAGCCAGGATGGTCTCGATCTCCTGACCTCATGATCCACCCACCTCCCTCCTTGGCCTCCCAAAGTGTTAGGATTACCAGCGTGAGCCTCCACACCCAGCCTGAATTATTGGATTTGTAAAAGTAATAAATCTTGATTCTTATTTGTCCAAAAATGTCTTAATTTTACTTTCATTCTCTAATAATATTCAAGAATGTCTGGCAAAATTTTATTTAGTGGTAGATCTAAGATTTAAGCAAAGATGGGGGTAGAGCTTTTTTTTTTCTTTTTCTGAACTAATAGACAGAAAAAGACAGTGTATCTGAAGGTTGACTTGAAGAAACTTATAACCGATGCTGTGATAATAGTTGGCAAGTATCAGGCAAGCGTCTCAAACACACATTTTTTTTAGCAAGATTGTTAGCTGTTTGGTGGGAAATTGTGCTACCAACTTTTTCCTCAACATGATAGCAACTGGCAGAAGCTAAATATTTGGAAAGTGCTCAATTAAAAATGTAAATATTAATGCACGGACTGATGAATTTCTAATACTGAGAACTGGACAAAATGTAACTGGCCTGAGTGTAGCAATAGTGATTAATCACTTGAACCTTTGCTCCTTGTGACTTGATGTTTGCTATGACATTTATATTATTTTGAATTATAATAAACCAACCCAATAATCATAACTATACAATTACCAGCATGTAAGGTTACCATTTTCTCAGCTGCTAATAAACACAGCATATTCATCCATAGCTGGTTCAATATCAGGCTATGTTGTTACAGATATATGATTTTGTGAATGGTCATCCATGTAAGGTCAGGCTGGCTCAAATCTTCGATGTTTTATTGGGTTTGGAGACAGAGTCATGTAAACGAACAAAGGTTTACTGATTCTCTCTACTTACATCTCCTGAGTGGTTACGCTATATTGCTTGGTACGTTTTATATAGTTCACTAAGACTGTAGACTGAAGAGCAGAGTGAAACTCATCCACTACCTAAACTACACATTTCCAAAGTTGCAAACCTAGCTAATTTAACATAAGCATCACTAATTAAACAGAAAATGCTGATTGAACACCTTTTATGAGCAGACACTATTTTAAAGATTCTACATGTACAGAAATGTAATTCTACTAAATACAGGAGTTGGGTATCACTGTAAAGTTTAATTCTACATTTTTTCAGCGTTTCATGATTGAGCAGTGGTCAATTTGAGAACTGTAGGAATCTAACATCGATTTATGGTTTTAACCCTATTTTACTGCCTACTCCAATTTCACTAGTAACTGTTTTCAACACTTGTATTTGGTGGGAGATAGAGGTCAAGGAGAGTAGCCCATGCCTTCAGGCAACTATTGGTATGAATTTTTACACTTACTTTCTGTTCGCAAAGGAATACCCAGCACCTTGATGGGGATGAGAGATAACTGGAGAGACGGATGTATGTCACTGTACGATAGAAATAAACATTATGCTCTGATTCTTTTGATCAAACCAAATGAGCCAATTCCACTTTTAACTTCCTTAGAAAAACTGCAAGTTTTAAACTACTTGCTGTGTTGTGGAATTGTTAGTGGAACAATCACTTTGGCATTACAGTAGCAGTTATCAGAGGAGCTCCTTACAAAGCATCTGCCATAGATGATTCATACCTTCCACATTTACAAGAAAAATTCTGTTTTTCCTTGAACGTTGAGAAAGTCCTTGAATGGTTACTAACTTATTTCAGCAGATGCAAGAGGCTGATTAAATATCCTAAATGTGGCTCCTTTTTCTGACCACCCTTGAGAATCATCCTTGATAAACAGTATCAGTGGCTGCCACAGGGGCTAGTCACATGGCAGGAAAGCTTGTTTTACATCTTCCTCTGCCTTCTCTGTTAGAAACATCAGAGACCTAAGTTTTAGCTTTTTTCATCTCTGGGCCTGGTTGGAGCAGACAATGGCAGTTGTGCCAGAATGTATGATGGTTTAATAATGTTCAGAATTGCTTCATGGCCAAAAGCCAGAGACAATAATCCTTGACCTGGATATGCTGATGCTTTTAGACTCCTGGAATGGAAAAGGGAAGGCAGTGATTTTTAACATATTCCTTCTCCTTTATTCCCAAATCTCATGCTACTGTGGGTTTAAAAATAACAGTTACAGGTATTTATTTTTGAAAGGCTAAATGCTTATTGGTGTTTATACCTCCCCAGATGAGGTGTATACTGGTATGTATTTGGAGGATAGTGGGAGTTTTCAGCACTTCGTATATATTTTGGGAACAAATGTTTATGTATATCCTGAGGCTAACACTGTGGGACAAAACAATGGTGTTTGCAGATCCATCTAATTCCTAATAAAAAGGAATGTTCAGAGCAGCATTATTATTATCTGAACTGTGGTTTGTGTGCGTTAAAATTAAACTGATTAGTAGAATTGTCTTTTAATTTTAGAACTGATATTATAACCACTTGAGAGTTCAATCTATACTCTGACATTTAAAAATACATATATTTAAATTTTTTAGACGCAGAACACATATTCTCAGCAGCAAATTTATTTGCTGAAATTTCTTGAGGGCATTTACAATAATATTTTTGAATTACAGATATTGCCATTCATAAAAATTTGAAATAAATGTTTCATACATTTCACAAAATTTTAATACTTTTTGCCTAGAATATAAAAATATGTATGACAAAATGTTATCCAGAAAAATGTTTAATCAAATCATATTGACAGCAATAAACCCAGGAAGGCAAAAGTACTTTGAGAAGTGCAAATAAAGTATTGGGGAAAGTTTTGCAATATATTTTTTGCAATATTGAAGCAAAAGTCAGACTACTTTTTCATGATTTTTTGTGGTAAGATGGAAGGCCTTATCTTTACACAAGATGAATTTAATTACCAATTGAGTTAAATGGAGAAAATTTCACTTAAATACATATATACATATACAGACATTTGATACCAATTTTATAAATGTAAATATGTTTAAAAAAATATCTGCAAAATATCACAAAATATTGAAATTTACTAATAGGTGATAGGGTTTTCAGAATCTATTTTCAGTTTTTCATATTATTCTCAGGGTCTATAATGATTATGTACTATTTCTTTTGTTTGTTTGTTTGTGTTTTAGACGGAGTGTCATTCTGTCACCCAGGCTTGATTGCAGTGGCACTGTGTCAGTTCACTGCAACCTCCATCTCCTGGGTTCAAACAATTCTCCTGCCTCAGCCTTCTGAGTAGTTGGGATTACAGGCGCCACTACACCACTCCCGTCTAATTTTTGTATTTCTTTAGTAGAGATGGAGTTTCACCATGTTGGCCAGACTGGTCTCGAACTCCTGATCTCAAGTGATCCACCCGCCTTGGCCTCCCAAAGTGCTGGGATTGCATGCGTGAGCCTCTGCACCCAGCTGTGTTACTCTTATAATAGCTGTGATAGTAGATATTTAAGGTGAGCTTGAATGTGAAGGTATCTCCCCTTTTCATTACTGGAATATAAATGTTAGGAATGCAGATGAAATAGTCAAATGTTCACTTATAATAAGTATTCTAGTCTTTAGAAAAATGTATAAGATCACACCTTATATGACATAATTTGGAATTATTTCCATAGTTTCAGATCATGAAACAAGTTTTTTAACTTTTTAATGTGAATCTTGGACAATGGGCACTGACATTTTCATCTAAAACTGTAACTATTTTTTAAATTTTATCACTGTTCCAAGCACACTCTTTAATTTTCTTCAATTTTTTTAAGATACACCATTCTGAAAACTGTGTATGATGTTGCTACTAATAATTTTTGTTCAAATATATGAATTCTCAGCAGAATATGCTGATATTACACCCCCCTCCCTGTTCACCCTGTAGTGGTCTATCTGTGATCTTCAGAATGAACCGCAATTATTTTTGCACCAACCTAATATTTCTTTGTAAAGCCTGTTAAAAAAAAAAAATAGAGTTAAATTGACATCTCAAAGAAGTCACTCCTCCAAGAATGAGAATTGCCATTAAACGCTAAGCTGTTCTGAATAACCCACACCTCTCTCTATACATGTAATGTGTATACACATACAAACACACATTTTTTCGATAAACTTTATAAATATACCAAACTAATGCTACTTTATGTTTTTTCTGGCAATTTTTTTTTTTTTTTTTTTACCAAAAAAGGTTCTGTTGTCCAGCAGGAAGCAATTAAGAAAGTACTATACTGTAAAGACTTCAAAATAGCCTTATTAGATTTTAAGATACTTTTGAGAAAAAGAAGCCTTCTATTATATTTTGGCATAGAGCAAATATAAATATTATTTTTAATCTGTAATGTGCCTATGTTTTGTTTGCTTGAGAATATTCAAGCTTGCCATAGAGGACAGAAATACAAACAGGAATTAGATGATTTAGAACAGAGAAGTAATAATTGCATAGAACATATTTGTGATCATAGAAAGAGAGGAAAGGACAAAGAGACACCTAATATACATCAACACTAAATATCAGAGGTGCCTACTGTCATCAGGCATTAAATATACATGAGATACCCAAGGCCCTGAATATTTATGATGCACTAAATAGAAATAAGGCACATGAGGCACACAATGATCAGGAGGTTTTAATTAAGCTTCCCATTGGTGATTTTTTTTTTTTTTTTTGAAATGGAGTCTTGCTTTGTTGCCCAGGCTGGAGAGTAGTGGCGTGATCTCTGCTCACTGCAAACTCTGCCTCCCAGGTTCAAGCAATTCTCCTGCCCCAGTCTCATGAGTAGCTGGGACTACAGGTCAGGCTACTGTGCCCAACTAATTTTTCTATTTTCAGTAGAGATGGGGGTTCACCATGTTAGCCTGGCTAGTTTCAAAATCCTGACCTTGTGATCTGCCCACCTTGGCCTCCCAAAATGCTGGGATTACAGGCGTGAGCCACCAAACCCGGCCCCCCCTTGGTAATTTCTAATCTAATCGGATGCCAAATGTCCCATCCCTAAAAAGCATACAAAATTCAGTGCTGCTCAGCCAGTTAATTGGTGAGCTACAGATCTGGCCAGACTGACTTGACTGCCTTTGCATCTCTCAGATGGAAAAAGTATGTGTCATAGTGGATCATGTGTAGTGGCTCACGCTTGTAATCCCAGCACTTTGGAGGCCAAGGCGAGCAGATCACCTGAAGTCAGGAGTTCAAGACCAGCCTGGCCAATATGGTGAAACCCTGTCTCTACTAAAAATAACAAAAATTAACCTGATGTGAGGCGCACACCTGTAGTCCCAGCTATTTGGGAGGCTGAGCGGGTGGAGGTTGCAATGAGATGAGATGAGATTGCACCACTGCACTCTGGCCTGGGAGACAGAGCAAGACTCTGCTGGAAAAAAAAAGGAAAGAAAAAGTATGTGTCTTTGGTCCCAAACATCTTCCACACTATAAGAAAGACAGGAGATCTTAGCATTGTATATCATCCCAGGATTCAGGTTGTGGATACTTTTGCTCTGTTTTTATTGTGTCTTACATGTGCTTGCTTACCTCATCTGTTTCACCTGCATTCTCTTAGCATACATTTCAAGTAGGTTAAATAAATCATACACTACAGCATTTTATTTTTGTCTGTTGAGTGTTTCTGTCTTGTGACTCTAGGATAGTTTGTTTGACAGTGTACTTGGATACTACCATTGTATCAAGGTTATTTCCTACCTTACAAAGTATATTTGTGCTCCAGCTCAGGTTTTACTAGCCTCAAAAAAGTACTTATTGTATAAAAAAACCACCAAATATAGAGTTTTACTGCAATACCTCATCATGCTCTAAAATAACAAGGAAGTATGCTTTGCAGTATTGTCTCTCCAATGAATTATAGATGCTCAAGCAAAGAAAATGAACAACACTGTGTGTGTGTTTTGGTGGGGGGTAAGCAATGGCACCTGGAGAAAAATGAGATTCTTAGGTAATCATCTTATAAAAATGTTCATTCAAATAAAACTAACTCCAAGAGACACTTGTACGTTTTGAGACGGGTAACTTGAAGACTGAAAGAGATGGTGATGATTCTAAAGCATAAGGAAACACAACCTCTTATATTTGAAAGGCTTGTCAGGAGGATTTAAATTTACAATTAGAGAATTCTTCTTTGACTTTTATTAGGGCTTTCTGAGAAGACTAATTGAGATTCCCTTGGGGAAATTTTATTCAGTGAGTGTCTCTACCTCTGTGACACCACTACATCAAAGGTAATAGGATTTGCACACTGATTGGATTGAACAAGAGCCTCTGCTGTCTGTAAGCTGAGGTGGTGAACTTGGAATATTAACCTTTCTGGCAACCCAAGAATGTAGAATTCTAGTTTCATCTCTTCTAAAAATGTGAATAGACTTAAAATATTCACCCAGGCTGACCTGACAACATGTCAGTGTACAGAATTAAAAGAAAAAAAAAAGAGAAAACCATTATAGATTGATGTGTTCTATTTTGGATTCCAGTGAACTCCCAGCAAGTTCTAGGAAAAACTCATAACATTCTGTAACAAAGAGTTATATATCTGTAGAGTTCCAACTCTAGATTCTCCTATACATTTATAAGAGGATGTTTTAGAAAAATCTTTCTCACACATGTCCTATTTTCTTTCCAGTTGATATTGTAATAATTCCAAGCTCATTGTCTGTAGTGTAGATAACAAAAAAGCTACATATTTTGATTATTTTATGTTCCTCTCTATGACCACTTGTTTTGGTTTTTATAATTTAAGAATTTTATATGAATAGAATATGCATTTATCAGTGAAGACAACCATAAGTAAAACAAATCTAGCACCCACATTTTAATAAGTTATATGTATCTATTTTTAGATTTTTATACTGGAAGTGGGTTTTATGTATATTTGTTTTTACTTTATTTTTAAATTAAATATCTATTACCTTGTAAACTGCTTTTTTACATTCCATAGATCATTCATACATTTTCATATTGTTAAGAATATTTTAATCAGTAGCAATTTTCATTATGTGTGTGTGCCTAAATATGTGTGTGTGTGTATATATATTACATAATTTATATAAATAGTCTCTAAGATCAGAACCACCACTTGCAAAGTTCTAGGAGTACCTATTTATATTACAGTTTCTGTGAATTGCTGCTTTCCCTGAGGATGAACTTAATGGGTCTGCCTCAAATATATTTCTAATAATTCCAAGTTTTCATTGTTAAATGACAGTATAATGAACATCTTTAAGAATAAGAGACCTTGGAAACAATCACAATAAGTTACTTGGAAATAATTCTTACATTTGATACTACTTGGACTAGTAGGAAAATAATCTGATAACATTAATCAATTTTTTTAATCAAGGACAAATTTATCTCACCTACCACATGTGCGTGACACTGCCTTTTCCCTTAAGCCTTCATTAATATATAGTATTATTAAAATAAATCTATCTATTAGTTTAATAGGTAAATAGAATGCTATTATGTTCATTATGTAGTTTGAAATTTTTCATGGGATTAATTTTACATTTTATGACTTATTTGATAAGTCTTTCATTTATAACCTCTGGCCATTTGTCTTTCAGAGCATTTTTTTAAAAGTATTGTTTTTATTGTTCCCTAAAAGTTTTTTTATTTCAATATCTACTGTATATATTAAAACAGTTTTTCAAATTTCCAGTTTTCTGTAATTTTTATACAGTTCCATGTATTTTCTTTAATCTGTGTATCTCTCCTTTTCTCTACATTGGTATGTAAATTTAGTGGGTTTTTAATTCAAAAGGTATCTTAAATTATTTTATAACCCTCTATAAGTTTCTATTAACCCTTGATTACCTTAATAATAAAGCCCACAGGCATTATCAATGTTTTCCTGTTCTCCTATGATCAAGCCTAAATCAACCCTGCTAGTCTTGTTCTAGACTATTATACAGGGTTTCAGTAAATATATTAAATAATTCTGTGACTCTAAGATTTATTCCTCACACTTGTCTCTGTCTAGAATGTAATACTAATGCAAATATGGCTCTAAAAATTCTTCTCTTTTTTGAAGATTCTCATTTCCCTTACCTGATTACCTTTTGCTAAGAATTCAATAAATAATTAATTGTTCAATAAATAATGAATTAATTGGCGAATTCACCAGTTAGAAAGTACAATAATATGTACTTTCTGAGCTGCGTGCAATTGCCCACGCCTGTAATCCCAGCACTTTGGGAGGCCGAGGCAGGTGGATCACTAGAGGTCAAGAGTTCAAGACCATCCTGGCCAACATGGTGAAACCCAGTATCTACTAAAAATACAAAAATTATGTGGGCGTGGTTGTGGGTGCCTGTAATCCCAGCTACTTGAGAGGCTGAGAAAGGGGCATTACCTGAACTTGGGAGGTGGAGGTTGCAGTGAACCGAGATTATACCATTGCACTCCAGCCTAGGTGACAAGGACAAAACTCTGTCTCAAAAAAAAAAAAAAAAGTACTTTCTGTTTAGCGATTTCCTCAATTACAGAAGCTATGCCATTAAGTCTTTTATTATGTTTAATTGTATCTAACTTTACTTCCCTATTAGTTTATTGATTTACTATTTTTATATATGGTTTTTGTTATCAGTTTATTAACTGTGAGTCAGGAGATCTATTGTCATATCATTCCAAAACCCATAGCTCAAAAAGGAATATGTTTTCTAAGTATAATCACAATTTTAATAAAAACAGTAAACTTATTAACTAGATTTAGCCCCAAAAAGTATTATCAGATTATTCAGAGTGTTTAAAGAGTTACCAACAAATGATTGGTCCTTTGATAAATTTATTTACACGACCTATAAAAATACAGCCATATATCCACCTGTAACTTCCACCAAATCATTTTAAAACAGTATAAATATTAATATTTAGCTGACTTTTTTTTTTTTTTTTTTGAGATGGAATTTCGCTCTTGTTACCCAGGCTGGAGTGCAATGGCGTGATCTCGGCTCACCGCAACCTCCGCCTCCTGGGTTCAGGCGATTCTCCTGCCTCAGCCTCCCGAGTAGCTGGGATTACAGGCATGCGCCACCATGCCCAGCTAATTTTTTGTATTTTTAGTAGAGACGGGGTTTCACCATGTTGACCAGGATGGTCTCGATCTCTTGACCTCATGATCCACCTGCCTTGGCCTCCCAAAGTGCTGGGATTACAGGCGTGAACCATTGCGCCCGGCCTTAGCTGACTTTTATGAAGTACATATTTATCACCTACCAAACCCTACTTTGTAGGCATTTTTCTCTGTTTTTAAAATGATCTTCTAAAAAATTAGCATGACCCTTTTTTTCCAATGAGAACATTGAGGATCTGAAAAATGTAAATGACTTGTTTTGTGGAGCCAGGAATCTGGTCACAAGGACTATATTCTCTTCCATGTAAAGGCTGTGTTCTCTAGTTTATCTTCATTGAAGTTCCCCAGGAGGTATATATTTGAATAAAACAGTGTAACCCAAACTTTTCATTTATTTAAATATATTTTGTGGGCCTTCACTGAGACCCTTAGGCTAGAAATGACCTGAAATAACTAAAGTGAACTATAGTGTATAAAGAGCTTATGAATTCAAGTCCAGCCACAAAGACAATTTAGAAGCATCACAGAAAAATATCATGGTAATGAACTCCCTGGCTGAGAATGGCCCTTATTTTCTTCTCTAATGGAGTTTCAGTTCACTTTGCCCTGAAGAGACACAGAAAGTACAACTGTCACTTGGACTTTAAGTCATTCTCATTGATACTTCAATGATTAGGGAATGATAAGTGAAACCTTCCCACAGCCGTATCCCTGAAACGACCTGCTTCTGATAGCTCTGAACATTACACTTTCCCAACTGGAAATCCATTAAAATGAGAGTGAATTGAATGCATGCTGAGTGAAAATGATGTGAAAGTGAACGAGATAATAAAGAAAATCAGAAGAGTCCAGAGGCCTGTTGTAATGTCTTTTGAAGCGGCTGAATTTGTTGTAGTTGTTTTCATTAGAATTCATCAGATTCACTAGAAAGAATGACATTTGTTTATTGAGAATTCTTCTATTTCTCTATTAAGATATTAGTAGAAACAATCTAGAGCTTTGCATTCAATTTATGCTTGTTTCTTTATTTTCTATTACTAAATCAAGCAGTTCTCAAGACTCAGTGATCAACAGAAATGCCCATGGATTCATCAAAACGAAGATTTCCAAGTCTTGCTTACTAAATTCCAAAAGAAGATAAAGTGGGGCTTAAGCAATAATATTGAAGATTTACATTTACATATGTACATGTGTGTGTATACATAGTTAATTCTAGGCATTATCTTCTCTCTCTTATGAGTAATTAAAGCGGCGGAGGGAAAAGCCTGTAAAAAGTTATATATATGTGCATAAATTTTGTATTGTATGTATATATGTATTTCACTTTTCAGGTTCATTCAACAATTTCTGAGTATAAAAATATCAAGTAGTTCACAGGCTAGCAAGAAAGACAGACACAGGCATTGTTCTTTATAAAAACATTTGATGTGTTCGATAGTGAAAGCATGAGTCATACACTGTGGCATCACCCAGGAGGTAAATTGTTCTATATTTTAGACAAACTTAGCCTGAATAGTTCTTTTGTATGGTAGATTTCTGTAAGGCCAGCCTTCATATGCTGTAAGGAAAGTTAGTTAACTTCTCAGCACCCTATCCCTCTGCATTATGCTTCATAAACTTTTGAACATTTGTCATAGACAAATTGTGTAGAGGCTGAAGATCTCAACGTTTGATTGGTATTTAAGTATTATGTCCGCATATCACCTATAATATTTTTGGTTTCAATAGCAACATAAACAACAAAAACCACATAGTAAGATGTGCAAAAGCAGGAGTTTCCTTGGATTGGCTAATTCACCAGTTAGATGGTGTTAAGTCTACTATCCAAGGAAGAAGAATGTAGGAGAAAACAGAAAGAACAAGAAAGTAGAAATAGTAATTTCTCCTCACAACTTTCTTTCTCTCTATCCCAATTCCTCTCTTCACTTTTCTTTTTTTTATTTCCTGTAAAGAAGCGTAATCCTTCCAGAAGCCTTCAGCAGGCTTTCTTGAGTTTCATTTGCACCAGCGGATCACCTGTTCACCACCACTGGAAATGTGGAATTGCATGGCCAAGTGAATCAAGGTGTTTCATCCATGGTTAGGAGAAAAGAGGGAGAAGATAAGTAGATGTCTTCCCTGAATATATTGCTAGTTTAACTTAAACAAGATCAGATTGCTCTTATAAAGAATCAGCAGAGTTGCACATGGATAGACAAGAATGTGAATTAGTGTAGCCCTAAACCAAAGTATTCGGTTTTTAATCGATTGTTGTAAAAAAGGGGAAAATAACTTGGTAATCCCAAATACAGGATTTTAAAAATAAAGGTTTTATTCTAAACTATGTGGTTGTATCTGTGCTTCTTTCCATTTGTAATTTCAGGTTGACAAAACTTTCTTCTCTAAGAATACTTCAAGAGCTGGTGAGAAGCGACGGCTTAAACACCAGCTGACAAGAAAACAAGACAGTAAGTGTTGCGTAGATAACTAACATTTCTAATCCATGGAAGCTCTAAAGAGGTCAAGCATTTGCTTTACAATCTAAAGTCTGTTGATATAATAGTACTTCACAAAACTCAGATAATACAGGATGTCCTGCACATCAACATCTATATAAACTAGAAATTTTCATGAGAGGACAGTTTCAAAATGAAACTATTTGGCTCTAAAATTTACATATATATGAAGCAGGTCACACCAAGAAATGACCAGTTATTTTATTGGTTTGTTTGTTGGTTGAAATGTGATCTACAAAATGACATCACTGTTTCAGAGCTCTAAAATTGAATCAGGAAGTCAGGAAGCCATCCTAAAAGGACTACCTACATACCTACATGACCTGAAATTCTACCAAAAAAACAAAAAAACAAAAAAACAAAAAAAAAGAGAGAAAGAAAAAAAAAAGAAAAGAACAACAGGAACTTGTCTTCTTGTCTTGAAGCCTTGAACTGGGAAAAACTGCTACAACCACAACATCCTGGAAAACAGGTGAATTTCACCAGTGCTGTGACTTCTGAATAGCAACAAATAATGAATTATGGACTTACGTACTATGCCAACCACCTTCACCAATGAGTGATAAGTCTTTCAAAACAACTTATGTAATCATCCTTAGCTTCTTTTTAAAAATCCCTACTTGCTGGGTGGGTGGCTCATGCCTGTAATCCCATCACTTTGGGAGGCTTAGGCAGGCAGATCATCTGATGTCAGAAGTTCGAGACCATCCTGACCAACATGGTGAAACCCTGTCTCTACTAAAAATTCAAAAACTTAGCTGGAAATTGTGGCAGGTACTTGTAACCCAAGCTACTCAGGAGGCTGAGGCAGGAGAATCGCTTGAACCCAGGAGGTGGAGGTTTCAGTGAGCCGAGATTACACCACTGCACTCCAGCCTGAATGCTAAGAGCAAAACTCCATCAAAAAATAAATAAATAAAATAAAATCCCTACTTCCCTTTCTCTCTCTGAACACAATTTGGCTGAATTTGTGTTTTCCAAATGACAGTTACTAAGACCCCAGTAATGCCTTTCCTTACTGCTTTGCAGTCTGGTCTTTCGCCTTTTCTTGGTTGACAATTGTTTTAACCCCTTCACGAAAGTCTGCTCCATTAATTTTCCAGCTTGGGTTAACACTTCAAAATCTTTAGATTAATTCTATATGGGCATGAACCTGTACAGTGAAATTAATGGGAGTTCTCAGAATGGATGAGGCAGGAGCAAGACCTATTACATTTTGAGCATCATGGCAAAGGAAGATTGCCTGAGATTACTAAAAAAGAAAGACGACAGAGAAAATGGGTGGCTGAATAGTGATTTATTAGTAGTAATAAACTTGGCCAAGAGAGCAGCGGGCCCTAGAATTAATCTTACCCAGGAAATCACAATGGCAGTTCTCTCAGAGCTGGTTTTGAGCAAAACCAAAAGCTTCCTGAAGAGCCAAGGAGAGGTATGTTCCATGTGTGGCTATGGAAAAGTAGGTCAGTGGATCAAATGCTGGCTTTTGAAGACTGAAACAATATTAGGTAAGGAGAAGTGTGGCTTAAGCATAAAGAACTGTTTCTGTACACTGGGCATAACAAGCAAAGATGAAGTTCAATACTTATACATATGAGAATGCATATCAATGACACATTATGAAATGTAAAGACAGCATTTGTAAGTTTCTTAGAGCACCTGCTCTGTGCCTGCCACTTGGATGGAAGTGTCCACTGAATAATGGCTAATTATTTCCCTGGATATTTAGGACAAGGAAGAAAATAGCCTCAGATTTAAAACCAACATGAAAACGACAGATTGAGAAGCTTGCCTTTACATATACAAACAGTGATATATGTTGGTACTTCGGGGCAGCATTTGTTCTTTGTCAGCACTTCATTGACGACTTAAAGTTCCTTTATGTTGATTTTGGCAAGGAGAGGGCCAACAAAAGCTGAAACAATAGACTGAAATGCGTAATACATTATCCTTGATTGTGTTACTGTATTTGTTTTTCCCTTGGAGTAGCCAAAGCTGCTGCAGAAGCTGGAACAGTGGAGCTCTTGTTAAGCTATCTACACAATACCTAAACAGTTGTTGAAAAGTTAAAACAAAATGACTGTTCAACCAGCTTCTGCCTCAGGGCAAACTAATATTTAGCTCATCTTTACTATTACGTTACTCCCAAACTAGAGTAGAATCTAATCAATTACAGAAAGTTGAGTATAACATGTAAATTATTTCACGAGTTATTTAAAACAAAACTTATTACTGATTCTGAATTACATAGGCATTCGTTGAATTCTATATATTGGCCAAAGATTCCTTAGAAAATATAAGAAATTATTTATTTAAAATGTTTGTATTAGGTTGAAAGGCCTCCAATTCAATTTTTTATTTTGAAAATCATTAATCACGTGCATGTTTACTATATAAGGTTAATATGAATATAATTAAATATCTTAATCTTTTAAAAAGCAAATAAGCTATTGAGTAAGATGAATGGAACTTCCATTATTTAAAATGCAATTGTAGTTAAGCATGTGTTTTTCTGTCTTTGAAGAAAATTATCTTTTTTGACTCATAATTTCTTTGGCGTACAAGTTATACAAATTAAATTGATGTTGCACTAGACTTTTTATATTGTATATGGATTTGAAAATAAAGGAAGATAATATGAAAATAAAGGTTCTGTGTGTTCCTTTTAATACATTTGAAAAAAACTTTTTTTTTTTAATTAATCACAAATTGAGTCCTTAGGTACTTTACGCATTAAAACTCCCTACTGACTTCTATGTGGTGTGAACTTATCCAGATTGTCAGCTATGTTAATAATAAAATGCTAAAAAAAAATTGCTAAATTGAAGCTATGATTTAATAGGTATGCAAATTAGGAAAATGCAAAATGTTTGAATATGTAAGAGCACAATTTCCTACAAAACATGCTAAGTTCAAAGTTACCCTCTCTTTTCTTTTTCTGGAAGTTATCATAGTTAACTAAAAAGTCAAAAGAAACATTTGTGGCTATAGCTTAAACTTATTTTTCACTTATCCATCACACATAATGAGCTAAGGGACTTTTCTCAAATGTTGCAATTAACATTCACCTTTTCATGAACTTTATGCTTAGAAAAATATCAAAAAAGAAAAATTTCAGGAAATGACAAAATATAACAATAGGTATTTAAAGTCTTTATGTATAGGGACCTTAATTATATCAACAATGTGATCATCAGTGAACATTATTCCTCAGAGGATGCTCATGCTGCTTAATGGACTACGAGAAGGCTTTCAAAGAGCCAAACCTACTTATCAGCCTGGAGAAAGGTTTGCTGGGAATTGTTGCTTAATAGGCACAACTTTCACCTTTGCCAGGAACTTGATTTTTCAACACATCCCTCTAACAGATAGTGCTGTCAGAAATACACAATTGTGTCCCATTGTGGAGGGTTGCAAAATCGTGACTATCGAATGACATTCTCAAGTGTCACTGCCTGAAATCTACCACTCAGTAAACATTTCTGACTTTAAGCTATGCCTTATCCTTTCTAGGCAAGCATGGAAAAGAAATAAATATTAAATCACATAACATTTTAATGTGAATCTACTCTGGACTTTTTTCTTCATTAAACAAAAGGGGCTGGGACACCTGGTACTACTGAGGAGAGGAAAAAGAGGAGCAGGTGTCTGGGAAAAGAGAGTCAAAGTGGACTGAAAATAGCAATACATAACTCGACAGGTGTGCATGTTCCATAGCCCACAGTTTTGCAACAGCTAACTCATAATGAAAAGACAAAGTACTGCACACTCGTATCATGACCCTGGATGAAAAGCAATGCATGGCTGTATATTAATGACAATAACATTACAGAACACACTGAGGGAATGTGTTCTCTTTCTGGGTCCACAAGGGGGCGTAGTTTTAAGGGCAAGAACTTCCCAGCACCATGCCCCACTCCCAGGCCTCTCCATCTGGGAGATTTAACAGTTTCTGTTTAATTTTCATGGGCATGGGAAAAGGTCAAAAGTCAATCACTCCAGCGGAAGTTTAAGGGAACTCTTTTCATTGGCCAGGGGACTTGGAGAAGGTGGGAGTTCCTCCCAGGTTAAAAGTCCCTGTCTCCCTCATCCGGGTGGATTTCCCCTCTGGGATCCCCTTCCATACTCTTTGTGGAAGCTTTCTCTCTTCTTCTCCTTTTTTTCTTTCTTTACCTAAATAAATCACTTTTCTACAAAAACATTTTTGGGGTCCGATATTTACAAGTGCACCCGCCGTGGTTCCCTCTCCCATTCTTGAGAGGGATTGAGAGACCAAGAGCCTGGAGCCCACCGGGGAGCAATCTGAGAGCTCCCTTGCACCCCAAAACCCACCATTACAAAATAAATAATAGACCATAAAATAGTTAAATGTGACTCTCAGTGGTTCTAATTTTTTTAAATATGCAGAGAGTTGACTTTTCTTTCTTGTCTTAAGAGGAGGTTTGTGGTTGGGTAAAATAGTCTTACCTTTGCAACCTGTGTTACTTTAATGTATAAGCCTATTAAAAAGATCATACAAAGTTTGTTAATGGTAAAAATAGAGCTAAACACAGGGGAAAGGGACTAAAACAGATTTGTCCAAGCTAAGAGAAGACAACACTGAAGGTCTCAGGTGGTGGAAACCCATGCCCTATTCCACGGCATTTCTATGGAAAACTGATAAGCCTTCAAACAAGGATATCACATGAGCAGCTGACTTCCACTTCTGGTGCATTTAACTCTGCAGTACTGCTATGGCCTCCTCAACACCCACTTACATCGACAAGGTAATTCTTCTGACAAGTTGACTAAGGACAAGAGTAAGTTGGGTCCGGGTGTATAGACTATCGACAGTATTGTGTGGCATGTGGCGTCTGAAGTGTTCCAACTCTCCCTAAGGTTGTCCTTTTTTTTTTTTTTTGAGGTGGAGTTTTGCTCTTGTTGCCCAGGCTGGAGTGCAATGGCACAATCTTGGCTCATCACAGCCTCCGCCTCCCGGGTTCAAGCAATTCTCCTGCCTCAGCCTCCCCAGTAGCTGGGATTACAGGCATGCACCATCAAGCCTGGCTAATTTTTTTATATTTTTAGTAGAGATGTGTTCTCTTCATGTTGGTCAGGCTGGTCTCGAACTCTCGACCTAAGGTGATCCACCCACCTCAGCCCCACAAAGGGCTGGAATTATAGGCATGCGCCACTGTGCGCTGCCCTTAAGTTTGTTCTTAAAGGACAATGAGAAGAAAAAAAATTATCCAGTTAGCAGAACATCATGCAGAATGGAGATATACACTGAGTAAAGATTGACATAAGTCCATGAACAATGACTGGTTATTTATCTGGATATTTAGGACAAGGAAGAAAATTGTCAAAGGCTGGGAGAGAATTGGTCTTAGAATATGAGTTTCATAATTGTGTTTTATTTAAATGTGAAACACGCAAATGCACACATAAACACACATACAATCAAATCATCACTGTGGACAGTACTATCCAACGATCCAGGCACAAAATGAACCTCTACGAATGTAAATCAATTTCCTCCAGCCATTTGACTGCTTGCTCAAAGGCTTTATGAACCAATATCTCTGGTGACAACGATGGAAGTTATGCATGGATTCAAAAGTATGGGCTTATTTTTTTTTTAGACGGAGTCTTGCTCTGTTGCCCAGGCTGGAGTGCAGTAGCGCAACCTCAGCTCACTCTGCAACCTCTACCTCCCAGGTTCAAGCAATTCTCCTGCCTCAGACTTCTGAGTAGCTGGGACTACAGGTGCGTGCTATCATGCCTGGATAATTTTGTGTTTTTTTAATTGTATTTTTAGTAGAGACTAAAACAACATGGTTTTCTCCATGTTGGCCAGGCTGGTCTCAAACTCCTGACCTAGTGATCTGCCTGCTTCCACCTTCCAAAGTGCTGGGATTATGGACTTCTACTTCACTATGGTTGACTTAGCAAGTCCTCCACTGCTTGATGCTAAAAGTGGCATCAACCATAACTGCTTCTGAGACCCCAAAGTTCTGCAATGTCCAATTTGCCACCAGTTGGTCACCTAGAGGCAAACTGATTTCAATGAAATACTGGAAGAGGGAGTAATGTTTCTCATCAGGGCTTGTTTTCCTTTTTTCTTTGCTTCTGCTAGCACCATTATTTGAAGAGTTGTGGAAGGTGTTACACTGTTGTCTTGGTATCAACACAGTATTACTACAGAGCAAAGAACTCAATTTAGGAACCCATTTTAGCTGATGGACCAAGGCCAGTGAGATTCACTGGTTTACCATGTACACATGTCGGAAGCAGCAACCTTATAGATTAGAGTTGATCTGAGGATTTAGTTACAGCATAGTTCTAAGATAATACTGCACTTGGGATTGGGATATTTTCTCTCAGGAATTAATATATGCATTGAAGTAGTCTCTGCTATACCCAGAATACAGGCTCTGTAGTGTGGAAGTGAGAAGGGAGCTACACTAAGATGCCTAATAACCAACACACAAAGTGTTTGTTACTTATCTCCACAATTATAGCCGCTGCTGTTAGAGGTCTAGCAATTTAAGAAGAAACATTTCCACTAGAAGAATAAAACAACACACTGTTCAATTAAAATGCCACATAGACCCTCTTTACAATGGCTTTACAGAGGGGAAAAAAAAAGCTTATAATATTAACTAAGGTGACCGATTGATTGCAAATGTTAAGAGAAAATAAAGTTCAACTGTGTTGTACATATATTCATATGATTCTATAAAATGTAAAATAATAATTTGCTAACTTTATTTTCATTTTTTAAATTTTGTCTCTTATTTAAGTGCTTCAGCAATTATGCCCAGAACACTGATCAACTGTATCTCTGATAGTGTTCATCTTTGCTGTATTTCCTTGTTTACTCCCTGGGGTATAATTTTGGCCCATGATTTCAGCAGGATGCCCATGCTATATCAGAATAATGAACAATAATCCTACAGACCACATAATAGCAGAAGTGTCCACCTTTTTAAAATTAATTTTAAAGAGCCTTTGTAGTATTAAGAAGAGCAATGTGATATTACAAATATTTACATGTTGCAAACATTTTCTAAGCTTACTTATCTTTTACATTTGTTTGTGGAATGCTTCCTTCCCCAGTTCATCAAAACTACTACCTGTTTTCTCTCTCCATTTTAGCTTTTATCTTTAATTAAAACTATGTTTATAAAGTCTTTCTTTATCATAAATTTATAAAAATATTTGCTTATACTTTCTTCTAGCATCTTTCGAAACCATACAATTTTAGAATTTTTAAATTGCCACATAATGTATAAAGCAGACATCTTCATCTTCAGCAGACCCTCTTTCAGTTCCATTGAGTAAAATAAATTTGTGAAAAGTGAAAAAGAGATGGTAAGATTTAACGTGGAATTTTTATTGATTGAGGTTTGTAAAATAATAGCATAAAAATTTCAAAAAGCCATTCCAGAAAGTCGGTTCAAAGAGAAAAATCTGGGTATCAGATTAGGCACGTCAAAACCTCTGGTTTCCTCAGTTTCTACCACAATAAATACAAAGATGTACATTTCTTCTCTAGTACAGAATAGAGAGTCCTTCCTGCTTTGGTGAATTTGAATTGTAGGCGGAGCAGCACATACAAATGAAGCTACTGCTGTGGATAAAGAAAAGAATGTAATCAATGTAAATGTACGCATGAGAAATTGCTTTCTCTAGATTTACCCAGGATGTGTGAGCGTGAGCACACGTGCGCGCGTGTGTGTGTGTGTGTCTGTCTACCTGTTCTGTCTTCTGTCAAGTACAATGTATTAGACTACACAGCTAGGATGTGAAAACCTCCATCAATACCATGCTTTTGATCAATCTTACTATAATATCATACCTCTAAACATATGATGCGGCAGTATTCTAAACACTCATGTAGTTTAGGTTGCTGGCTTTTTATTTTCCTTTTTTTTTCTTTGAGAAACAAGAAAGTACATATTTTTAAAAACTTCACTAAATGTCTACCGTTAAAAAAGCCTTTTAGTCTCAGTTACCAGATATTTTTCTTCCACAAAGAAAGTAAGTAATTTTGCTTCTACCTATAACCTCCATCAATAAACACAGTAATACAAACTTCTTTACATCTTAATAATTGCCAGGCTAAATTAACAAGCTGCTAATGTTTTGATTTACAAATTGAAGGACCCCTTTGGTTCTCCTGGCCTTCAAGAAGATTGAGCTGTCTCCTCTGTTCCCTGAAAGTAACTAAATGACTGTTTATTCATTCCCTTGATTAGAAGGCTGCCCTCCAGCCAGATAAAAGAGGTTCCATAATAAATGTGAGACTCTCATGTTTTGTTTTGCTTTCTGGATTTAGTACTACACATTAAAGGGAATTGGAGATTGATTTTTGTTCGGGGACCAGTGCCAGATAAAACAAGGAGTGGGCAAGCAGACTAGTTTGTAGACATGAGCTTCTTTATAATGAGGGGAGGATTTGAGGTTTGATTTAATAGCAACTGGGTTATTCCAGGTGTATATGATGGGGTGCATGTGTGAGTGTGGGTGTGTGTGTGTGCCTGTGCATGCTTTTCAGCCTCAGCAGGATTTCTTAATTCATTCTCTCTGATATTCTGTTGGTGGCTGCTGTCAAAGTTCAAAACTAAATGCAGCTCACCCATTTCTTGAGTCATTGAACCAAAAAGCTTCAGCTGAATTTTCTTTTCCTAAGATCAGTTATACAGCAATACTGCAGTGATCAAAACACACACATGCACACACATAAACACAATGAAATGAGAGACTTCCATATATACATTATTTATGGGTATGAATACACTTTTTAATTTTTTCCTTTTTCTCTTCTGCTTCCTTCCCACCTTTTGGAGGCCTGTAGGGTTCTTATTTTGCTGCATAAGTTTGTCATTTGGCAAGATATCACAAACCAATTTCTTTCAATTCATCTTCTTTCTCCTCTTGCCTCAGGGATGATCTTGTGTCTCCTTTGACTTGCAATGGAGCTGCTCTGCTTTCTGAGTCGCTGACAAATAGGCCAATAATGGGAGTAATGGATGCAGCAGACTCTTGCCTCCCTCAGAGCAATTTACATGTCAGACCAAAAGTGTCTCCTCTTTAGAATCCTGGGCCCAGAGGAGTACCCAGTTGCAGCTACTAATGGAGCTGCTTGTCCAAGTGCCTGAAGTCAATGGATCAATAAATTACATTATCTTCATTGCTAAGAGTATATGTCACACTTTGAAGCATAGACAAAAGAAAGCAACAATGGATGAACAGGAAAGGGAAAATGGAAGGAAATAAAATGATAATGTAACAGACAGTTGATATTTAGGTTCATATTCTCCTATATTTCTAACCAATACTCCAGCTAACTGATGCACCATATACTAAATGATACATTCAACATAAAAAAAAAATGAAGAGAACATTCAATTGAGTGAGGTAGATCTACAGGTTTTTATTTGTTAACCCAGGCAATCTTCTAATGAGATTTTGTTTGATTTTAGAGAAAAGGAAATTGATGCCTACAATGTTTTCCTTCATTTGCAGGAATCTGCCTCTAAACCTCCAAAACGTAGTGCTTTCATCATGCTTTCTCTTGGCAAATAAGAAAATGGTTCAATAATTTACTCAGATTACTGAAGACACACTAGCCACAATGTAGTACTCATATAACAGGTCTATATATAGAGAAAAATGCTCCAAGCAGGGATTCGGTTATTCATTTATTCATTCATTTGTCCATGAGATGAGAGAAATCAGGAGCATGGTGGGCACAAATAGGACTAGTTTCTTTTGATTTTCTATTCCATTTCTCAATAAGAGCAGAGTCAATGTTGATTCAGTATAGCACCATAAGGTATGCATCTCAAGTCAGTCAATTAACATTATGAGCCTTCATGTTTTATTTCTTACTACTTTATTACAGACATTTATGACTCCCCCTCCCATGAAGGCCAGGATTCATTCATTCATTCATTCATTTACTCATTTCATAAATATTCATACACTGTCTACTGAGTTCCTAATGCAAGGAACAGGACTAAGGTTACAGTGGGTAAAAAAGGCAGACATCTCTGCTCAAAAGGAGGTAACTTGGAATTGGTGTGATCCTACTTGGGTGAATTTGTAATTATTTAGAACAACAGCAGCTAGGGATGGGAAATCCAAGGATTAATGAAACCTACATCCTGCCATGATAGTTAAAAGTATATATACAAGTATGTAAACAAATAGTTACTTAAAAAAGTGCAATAAATGCAAATCACAAAGTATACAAGACCAACATTTAATCCAGATTATCCTACATTGTAATGTATACTTTAATCCAGTTTGTATCCCTATTTTCTCCAAGTTTTTCTTCTCCTTTTCACTTTCTTATCATGAGGAAATACATCTATTGATCAACAAAAAGGATCTTATTTTATCAATTTTCTTCAAATATGCACTGTCATCATTTTGCATAATCAGTTAAACTTGAATTATAAGAACAGGTATTTTTTAGTACATCATTCCTGAAGATTTATGAGACTCTTTTGTTAAATGATGAAAATAGCTTATTTTTCTTTTTTTTATTGTTTGACTCCCCTGTTCCTGGCTCAGTCCAGTGGTTGGTGGGCCTTTTGAGCTGCAGTATGCACAAGATTATTTTCTAACAACCCCAGAGGAGTTTCCTCAGGACTGGAACTATTATAGATCTCAAGAAGTCATTCTTCTTTTAAAATACTAGGCAAAATGCCTTCTAGAAACTTTCATCCAGTTTTTCATGTCAAATTCTTACCATTCTTTTTTGTTTTTACAAAGTAAAGCTAAACTAAACTACATACAATTCTATTAGACCAAATTATTATTTTTTCTCTCTTTTTTTGTGGAATTTGATACGTCTTTTGGAATGTAGTAACATATTATAAAGTTTTGTACAAATGATATTTACATACCTTTTATCAGATTTTGTCCTCATGAGGAAAATTGTCACTAGGATGCACATTCTCCATCCAATGGTGAGTTACAATTCTCTGGGGAAAAATACTATATCTGTGTGTCACTGTTAATCGAGCATGTTTCACACTCATTAATGGAAATGGTCCAAGGCCAGTAAAGATCTTTTGATAACAAATTTGCTATAGAAACTTTTCTAAAAAGATCTGTTTCCCAGTAGTCTGAAGTGCTATGTAATTTCTTGTTTATTGTCTCAGAACTTTCTCTTGCCATGACATAGAAACTTTGACAATATGGGTTGTTTCCATTGTTTAAGCTTCCTTACCCAATAGAATGTAGGAAGCTTTTCTGACACCTAGATTCCTAGGATGTATGACTCTTATACAGGAAAGTCAAAATGTATATTAAGTGATACAAATTAAGCTGGAGGCATAGCACTTGTTAAAGAAATGCTTTTCATAGGACTCCTAACATTCAATTAGTAGGGGTGGATAGCACAAATAAATAGATGCTATGTCCCTATTCTTAAAAAAGCATTAGGAGAAATACCTAATGTAGATAACAGGGTGATGGATGCAGTAAACTGTAAGGCCAGTCGCCTCACCAGGAGCTTGGACACCCCCCCCCCCCCCGCCGCAGGCCTAGAAACCACGTCATCATCCCACATCCACTTCTGCACTCCGCACTAGGCTCTGCACTCAGCACCTAGCCAGCCGTTGAAGAATCCTGCCAAAATTTAAAAGAAGCCCCACCAAAACCTGCCCAATAGCATTTTGCATCCCACTTGCCTGCCAATGGCAGCTTGCCCCGCCCATGTCCTGCTTTCCCACAACCAATCAGAATGCCTCCACTCCCTATAAAACCCCACGTCTGAGAGGAGTCAAGCGTGACTTCTCCGGCCCCTCCTGTTGGACTGCAGAACCTCGCCTGGGAGGTTAATAAATTCACGTTCAATCTTCTTGTCCTGGCCTCAGTTTCCTCATTTTAAGCTCGGCAATAACCCTTACACAAACCACCATGGCATGTGTATAGATATGTAACAAACCTGCACATTCTGCATATGTACCCCAGAACGTAAAGTATAATAAAAAATAATCAAGCTTTTAAACAAACAGAGTTAAGGTAAAAGAGGAAGAAAATAGGGAGGCTGCTAGAACAGCGAGGGGTCTCAACTAAGTTTAAATTGTGACACAGGCTTTATAGAATGGCTTGGTGGTAGCCCTGTCTATGTGGCTCTTGGACCGAGTTACTATAAAAAAAGAGCTTTTAGTTTTCAGCTAAATGAAAGAGGACGTGTCTGATGTACTGTCCTCTAAGAAGATGCATTGCAGTCTTGTGCCAGCGAGAAAAAACTCAGTGACAAGCCCTGCTGGTGACTCATCAAAAATGCTCTGTAATGACAGCAGAGTCAGGAGGTCTTGTCAAAAAAGTGAGAGAACTTGGGGCAATTCATAACTAATTGCTGTGAGAAACCTGGAGATATCTCTCAGGGTAGAGCTAGGGCACGCTCTCTGGGTTCTCAGATCAGCTGGTGCTATTGCAGGAGGCTAAATAGACATGTTAATTTCAGTATTGGTTTAATGTGAGCCATTTGTTCCCACAGGCTGGAAGCCCCAGGAATATATACATATGTAAAAAAATAGAATGACTGTGTACTGCCAAGTGCTACATTCAGTGGTGCAGATATAATTATTGGTTTAATGAAATGACCAGATGGTATGTTGACACTATTATCTGGGTGAACACCAAATAAACTTTCACCCTCTCTTCCCTTTAGCTCTAAGCCATCTCTACGTAGATTTGAGGTTTTCCATTCAGATATGAGATAAGAGTCTTGTTATGAATCCTTGTCTACGTTATCTTTGGAATAAGAAAATTATAACACTTCTGTTAAAGGTAACATTATAGAAATTAATTTGATATATTTTATGCCCCCTTAACTAATAATCCACAATTAGCATCTGAGTATGATTATGTACTTTTATTATTTTTGTTGCTGGTTTCTAATGGAATATAAACCTTCAGTCATTAAAAGCATGAAAGCCACATAGTAAATTATTTTCTCAGTTAAAAAGGGGGCATATATTTTTTGAAATAATCAGAAACCTGCAGTTCTCATAGAGCACTAAATTATAAAGCTCACTGAAGAAGAAGGGAGCTTCTTACTAAAGCCCCTGGCTACTTAGTCCTGTGTTAAACCTTATTTAATAATCAAGAGAGTGAGACCATGGATGAAGATACCAGGCAATGCCTTCATCTGGAAAAACCAAAATATATATTTTTAAAAGGTGACAATGCGTATGTATAGACTGTCTGCTTTTCTCTAGCACACCTCCTAGTGTGTTGCTTTGGTTTTCCAAAGGCAAACCACATTTGGAAAGCTGGTGACCCATTTACTTTTATATATTGTTATATAAGTCCCCAAAGAACTGTTATGTTTAACTGTTATTGCAGATTGTACTTTACAGTTGCTCAAGGTTGTGTTAAAGAGGGTGTTTTTGCTCTTTGACTTGGGCATGTTCTCTGAAATATGTTATTTTACTCATTCACAAATGCCTCACAAGCTGAAAGTTTTACTATCCATGTCACCAATAAACTATATTCCTTATCAGACTTCATTACAGGTTGAAGTCCTGGACCTGAGATCTGGCTAAAACTGAGGCAGGAGAAAGATCTATTAAGTGACTATGTTTTGGTAACCTTGTGTTATATGTTATTATATGAACACCTACTCCCTTTTATTTGACAAGTTCCTGTAGATTGTCCAAACAAATCTGTTTTTATGAAGTTAAAAATATAGGAATTTAACTCTTTCTAAGTATGGATTGAAGAGACCAAAATGTGAAAGTAAACTACTTAACTTTATAGATCTTATATCGAATTCATCTGATTAAAAATATGAACAATGCATATATTATTTAATACATTTTTATATGTATATTTCCTTTATAAGTTCTTGATCATTTACATAGGGCTTTGATGTATACTACCAAAGTTGGTCAATTTAGTAATTCTCTGAGACAAGTGGCATCTAAATCTACATCTTTGTCTTACACTTTGTAGAAAAAAGATACAGAGCGTAAAGGTAACCATCCTGTAGTTATAAAAATAATGGTGGAGCTCAAGGTCAAATACTGGCCTTCAGCATCCTCTTCAGAATTTTCACATTTATATGCTGTGGATTCAGGAATCGTCACAAACATGTGTTCTCTGCCCTTTGTCAGCTTACTATTTGAGGGCACAAGGTATACACTTAACAAAGCTTCGAAATAAATTTTACAAAATCTCAAGGTAAGCTTGGTGATTCCTGCAACTTTATTTTTTGAAATATCATAAAGTTGTGATTTATTTCTTTGGAAGGAGAAGTACTTTCAGTCATACTTAGTAGATACTACATACTACAAATGAAATGCAAAATGGTAAATTACCTTAAAGGCAAACCTTCGAGTACTCACTTTGAGACTATTGCACCTTAAAGTTGAGTAGATAAAAGGGCTAAATGATGACGATGTATTGCAGTACACTGGATGTACCACATATGTGCATGTAACAGTCTATTCTATCATTACCCAGACTTTCCTGTCCCAAAAAACACCAGCACAATTTAGGTGCATACATTTGTATAAAATAATGCAAAACATGAAATGTAAACATAAAAATAGAAGACATTTAGGAAGAAGGCCAGGACAGAGTTGTTTATGTTCATGATTATAGCTATTATTATAACTAAATATCTACAATCTAACTTGGAAAACTCAAATGATTTCTACTCGTGGCCTCCCATAGAGTCAGTCTATTTCCAGATTTGACGGGGTTTATACATGCCCTCATTCATGTCCACTTGCACACCCTTAGTTTAAGAATTTGTCCATATGTGGTCACTGCTGTGATAGTTTCTTGCACAATCTATGTCCCAGCCCTTCAATCGAAGCTGCAAATTTCTCAGATAAATATTTTTGTCTTACTGTCCTCTAGCAACTGATTTTCTGATTACTATTTATTAACAAATGAATTGCTTTCCAAAGTTTTCATGGCATGGTACATGTAGAAAATGAGCCTTATACAACATGATGGGGTAAATGGAGGCCATCTGGATGCATTTGTATGGGGCTTAGTGAACAAATGTATTCTTTTTATTTTACATAATTAAAAGAAAAATGAAATGAATAAATATGGATATTACCTTTCAAATTTTTATTTCAATAGAATATTTTCAAAAGTTTAAATAAGAAACCTGTGTTGGCAATCCTACTACTAGGTAGCTACCCAAAGTAAAAGAAATCAATATATCAAAAAGATACTTGCACTTAGATGCTTATCATGGCACTATTTACAATAGCAAAGATGTGGAATCAACCTAAGTATCCACCAATGGTTAATTGGATAAAGGAAATGTGATACACACACACACACACACACACAACGAAATAATGTATTTTCCAAAATCATGGATGGAATTGGAGGTCATTATCCTCAGTGAAACAGGTCAGACAGAAAGATAAACATTGCAGATTCTTATCATAAGTAGGAGCTAAAAAATGTGTCCATGTGGACATGGAAAGAGGACTAATAGACAATGGAGACTCAAAAGGAAGAGGGGTGGGAGGGGAATGGATAATGGGAAATTACTTAATGGGTACCATGTACGTTATTTAGGTGATAGATACCCTAAAAGCCCTGACCTGACCACTGTGCAATCCATGCACGTAAGAAAATTGCACCTGTGTCCTATAAATGTATACAAGTAAAAAAATAAAAACTTTTAAAAATGTGAAAGAAGAAACTTTAATTGGTCTCTGAAACGATTTATTTTTAGGTTTTAACCTGAAAATGTAATCAAAATTTTCAAAAATTGGTGTCTCTAGTTGTTTTGAATGCCTTAGTAGGAAATTTTACTCACATATAAAGGTAGTAGCAAATGGCAAAAGAAAACATTATCTTTTGTGACAATTGAAATAAATATCTGTAAGTATTGACAAGATTTTAGAATAGTCAGTCTCTAAATTGAATTCCAAATGTGAAACCACTCTTTAAATCTATCAGCTTTTTCTTTTACACTGTTGACAAATAAAATGTCAACGTTTGTCATAGTAATGCAAATGGATTTTGAATTTGAACATTTTACATTTTGTATTTCATAATATTGATAAAATCTTTAGTTTTAACAGTTATTCAATTACTCTGTGTGATTCAAATGAAAAGATTAACAATATCTGTGAACATTTTAAATTATACATTTCCAGAATTAAATTTTTGCTTGAAATACTTAAACCATATCAACACATAATTATATATTTTATGAAGTTTTGCATTAAAATATGTTTATTCGAGGTGTTAAAAATTTCACCAAAGTTAGCTGTTTTTGAAAAACACTAACTATTCTTCAGCAGTCTGCAAAATAATAATTACTCACAGTAATATTTTCTCACTTTTTAAATTTTTTTTTTACCTCATAAACTTTTTTTTTTTTTCTCTCTAAATACAGGATTTCATCATGTTGGTCAGGCTGGTCTTGAACTCCCGACCTCAGGTGATCCGCCCGCCTTGGCCTCCAAAGTGCTTGGATTACAGGCATAAACCACTACACCCGGCCGCTCATAAACTTTTAACAACATTTTTTGGTGTGTGCAGTAAAAGTGCTTCATATAAAACAAAGGAAAGTAATCTTCTCATACTAATTATTAGCATACAGCTGAAATAGTATCTGAAGTTCTTTAGAATCACCATTCTTTAATTTTATTTAATATAGAATGAAATTTATAAGCAAGACTATGATGCAAAAGGTTTTCTCAGTGAATTAAATAAGATTACTTTTATCTTAGAATTTTCAGAGTAAACATTTGTGCAACCCATATATTTAATCTTCCCAGTCAAGACACTTTGGTGAGTAAATGGGTATAATAACAATTAGGGTATTGAAAGCATTATAAACACTAAATGCCTTGGGTCAACTTAATATTAATTTACTAATGTAAGTAACACTTGCTAATATTACTAATGTTAATTTACATAATCCTTACAACAATCTATAATGTAGGATGTACTGCTTTCTCCATTTAAAAAATTAGGGGGCTAAGTTAAAAAAGGTAGATCACACAACAAATTAACGACAGGGGCAAGGTCTTCTCTTGGCAATCTTGAGATGTGTGTGCATTAATAGGGGTCTTGGTAACTAGACTTTGCATATCATTTATATATGCATATAACATGTGTAGTTATATGATCTTTTTTACAGGCCTATTGCCTAAAAAATTTGTATTTCCACTTGGATATTTGTCCTAAGTAGTGTGATATTTTCATGAAGAAAAAATATAATCTTCTTCTAAAAAGTTTATCTTCATGGCTTCTAACTAGCGTAATCTTTTATTTCATTTTTGAATCAGTATGGTCTTATGTCATTGGACATATCTGCAATGCATTATTCAAAACGGTATCTTTTCTGTTTATTTGCTTCATTGGTCTCCAACACTAGCCTGTGTATTACTTTATGCAAGATAGTAAAATAAACCACTCTGTGTCATCTGAACATTTTGGATTTTGTAATTACTTAAGTGAGCTTGTGACTAGCTGCTTTAGTATGATCTCATACTGCTGGAACAAATCTCATGAGAGTTATTTCTTATTTTGTACTTGCAGACACTTAAAAGGGTGAAAACCTCTTTTTTGCCTCATATAAATATTTTGTTTAGCAAGGTGTTAGGGTAGTTAACTTAGCAATATTGTTCATTTCAAAATATTTCCAAAAAGAGTAAAAGGTTTAGGCTGAGGTGGAGAATGATAGTAAAACATAAATAATATAATATATAATATAGTATAATAATAGTATAATCTTCATTATACTCTCTAATTCATAACAAACTTTTTGAGACTATTCTATACATTAGATGACTTTATAGCTTCCATCAAATTATTGCCCATTTTGGTACTAAAATAATACAGATTTGTAATAATATTTTAAAAATCTATTATATAATAAAGGCAATTACTGACTTATATGCCTTCAAAAGATTGATTTTTCAATTCAAGTGTTTGGCAGATGTCTTCGGTGCTTCACATTACATTTCTAGGGCACAATTTTGATTTTTGCCACAGCTGCAGGGCTGCAGGAGAGATTCCACTTGGAGCTCAAACATACTTCACTCAGGCAAGGCAATACCTCAAACGTACCACCTCATGGCTTTCTGCCTCAGGGTCTTTTTCAAAACAACAAAAACCAACTAGATTTAAGAACAAGTACACTGGAAAAGCACAGGAAAGTACCATTGACATTTTCCAGGGGCCACCTGCCACCAGTGGGGATTGGGGAGCAGAAGATGATGCTCTAGTCTCCCTCTTTTGGATAAGCAAGCTAAAAGGACTCTGGTGAAATGCAGGAGACCCTGCAAGAAACACATCTTTGCAGTCCATAGGGACAATTGAACTCCACCATATTGTACAGGCTTGTCTCTTTCACCATCTTACTTTCTACACTCCCTCATACTTACCTCCTGAAATCACCTCCTCTGTAAACTATATGCTCTCAAGTTCTTGTTTCTTTACTGCTTTTTTAAAGAGTATTAAAGGAAAGCAATATATAGATCATTTTAAGAATAGTTAAGTTAATTTACTCTAACAATTTTAAAGCATTAAGCATTGGGTAAACAAAATATAAAATTGAAATGCTACTCTCCAATTAAATTTCTAGAAAATGTACAAAATAAAAATATGATTTATAGACACATATGATAAAGATATTTTAATAATAAATATCTAAACTTTGAAATATCCAAGTTATCTTCACTGAAATATTTGATTGCCTCTTTCAGTCATTATTTCTGAATTATCATTTGGCTAATTTTTATTAACAAGTGCAAAAAAAATTGATAAAGACAGATATAAGGAAGAGAAGGCTAGAGGAAGAAAAAGGTAGAAAATAATAAAGGAAAGAAAGAAGGGAAGGAAAGAGAGGGAGGAAGGAAGGAGTTTGGAAAGAGGGAGAAGGAGGGGAAGGAAGGGAGGGAGAGAGGGAGGAGGGAAGAAGGGAAGGAGGGAAAGAAGGGAGGAAGGAAGGAAGGAAAGGAGGGATAACCGTTCAGAAGATAATGACTATCTTACAGCACGTGTGTAGTGCACTCACAGATGAGAGCTGTGATGTAATTTCAGAGGTGTTTTAATTAAAAATGAGAACTATGCCCCAACCTCCAAACTCTTTGTCTACTCCAGTGAATATACTCAATTTCCCAACCTTATCCCAAATACCTTTTCATGTTATTTTATATTCTACTCAGTCCAATTCAACTTTTATATCTATTTGTCTATGCATTACTCTTCTCTCTTCCTTCTCTCCTTTTTTCTTTTCTTTCTTATTTTTGATCTTCTAATATACCTACCTTTTCATGATAAAATTTTCTCTTCTTGCCAATTCAAACCTACTGTGCCTTTAAAACTCAAATTTAAAAATGATCTTCAAACACCTTCACTCATCAAAGTTGTAAACTAATTTGAAACTGTTTTGTATTATGTATTCATTATGGTAAATAGTAATTATAATAGATACATGAAGTTAAGTATTTCCTGTGTTTTAAGCTTTGTGCTAAGTGCATATATAGACATTTTGCACTTGTTCCTTTGAAAATGCTAGAGAGAGGTAATATTACTTTTATCTTTCAGAATATTATGTGTGCTCTTCTAGTCCACACAGCTAGAAAGCGACACACCAGCATTCGCATACAGTTTACTGACACTAATACTCATCTATACATATATTTCTGTGGGGTGGGTACACAGCCAATGCTAAGTCTGAAGTTTATATTAGTATAATTTCGTATATAGAAGACATTATATGTGATATATGTGTGGATTTTGATCCCCAAAATTAAAAATAAAAATTGTGAAACTAATGATAAAATTGAAAAGAAGATTTAAAAAAAAAATTGAATTCTATAGTATCTGTTTGCATTCCCTCCTCAGTTCCTCCACTGGACACTAAGTCCACCATATTATTTAATTCTGCTTGCTTTGAGTGTTATAAAAATTGAATCAAATTGTAGCTAATCTTTTATAACTTTTTTCTATTCAACCCTATTTTTAAAAAATTATTTACATGCTTTTATCTATAGACTAATTTATTATTTATGTCACTTTAAAATAGTCCATTTAATGAATATACTATAATTTATTATCAATATTATTTTGATGGCTGCTTGTTTGTCTCCAATTTTTATTTTTTTCTCCCAACTAAAATAACGCCATTAAAAATATCATTTGTCCTGGTATTTTGGGATGATTTTTCTCTATTAAAAAGTATAATTTCTGTATATATACCTGGTCCAGTTTACTAGCTAAATTTCATTTTTTACTAATATCATCAGTAGTTTATGAGTTTGTATTGCACTCTATTACTAAAACATTTATTGTTTTCAGACTTTAATTTTTGCTAACCTGGATGGTTGAAAATGGGATCTCATTAATTGTTTATATCTAATAAATTGACAAGTGCTTTTTATGTGCTAATTAATATTTAGCATTTTTCTGTGAAATATCTGCTCTTATATTGGCTCACTTTTCTAAATAATTGTTTGTCATTTTTGTTATTGCTTTGTATAAGATTTTTATTCTGAATACTGGTCTTTGATGATAAATTCAAACTCCTAATTTTAATTAATGAAATTAATCAATATTTTCTCAAAGTTCAGTTCATCCCTTAGTTTTAATTCAAATATTTTCTTCTAAAATTTTAAACCTGGCTTTTTATACTTATGCCTAAAAATTTTGTGTATGATATCAGTTATTAATCGGATTACATATTTTAATACACTAATTTAATTTGCCCATAAATTGATATTAAATAATGCATTTCTTTTCAGTTATCTACAATGCCACTCCTTTCATGTCTCAAGTTTTGATATTATGTTGGTTCTACTTCTAGACTCCCTACTCTATGTATTGAACAACTTATCCCTGAGCCAATACCATACCTTTTACAATCTAAATTTTTTTTAAAAGGTTTGTAATATGAAATATAATAAGTGAAAGCCTCTTAATAGTTAATCCTTACTAACTAATCCCTACTAATAAGTTTCACTAATAAGTCTTTGCCATTCTTAAGCCTTTATTCTTCCATATAAAATTGAGCATTGGCTAACTAGACTTGTTGGTTTCACATTGGAATTACACTGACTTCACAGACCAATAGGCCAGGATTCGAATCTTTATCATGTTGAATTTTGTATTCATGAAAATGATATACCCATGTTTCTGTTAATTCAGGCCTTCTTTAATACATTTAAGTAAAGTTTTATAATTTATATATAATATTTGGTTATTACATTAAATTTATTTCTAATACATTGTGGTGCTTTGGTAAATGACGCAAATGTTTTTAATTACATCTTTTTAAAATTACAAGATATAATTTTGATTAAATCTATTTTTTGCTCAAATGTAGAAATGCAATTGGATTTTATTGTTTGTGGATTGTGATTTTTCAGTCTGTCTTGCTAAACTCTATTATTGCTTTTAGAAAGTTCTTTATAGACTTTTGGTACTTTTCTATGCAGAAAAATAATATAATTTGCAAACACTGTGTATTTTTGGACAGAACACTATCCTATTTTCTCATCACATAAAACCAATACCATGCCTTTTACAATTTAACATCCTTGATGCTACATCCCTGAGCCTATACCATGCCTTTTACAATTTAAATTTTTTAAAAGGTTTGTAATATGACACATAATAAGTCAAAGCCTCTTAATAATTTTAATTAACTAATGCATACTAATAAGGTTCATTAATAAATTTTTGCCATTCTTAGGCCTTTGCTTTTCCATATAAAATTGAGCATTGGCTAATAAACTTGTTGGTTTCTCAATGGAATTATACTGACTCATCCGATCTTATTTTTTTATTATTATTTTTTTAACAATTACTCATCTGTTTTTAAGCATTAAGTATTTTAAATATTTTGCTTATCTTCTAAGAAGGAGATAGTAAACTCATTGGAAACACATGTCATATCTTCAATTATTTTTATATCAGATTCTTAATGTACATAGAAAAACACTTTGTATATAGCAAAAGAAAAATGATATAAAAATGTAATAGCTTTCTTTGCCAGTAAATTAAAGCTTCTGACATTTATCTTAGAATTTGACGTTCTCAATTATTTAACTTCAGCCTACTTTTTACTTACTATTGATTCTTTCTCCATTTATTATCATATTTAACCTCAAATTGATTGTTGCTTTATGGTTTCAACATTTCAACACTCCTGATATGAGTGTTTAATATTTTACTTTCATTAAATCACTGTATACTTAAATTACTTCCCTGGAAATCAGATAAAACTTAATTATATTACTAATCATCCAAATAATATAAACCTGTTTAAAGTAGCTGGCAGTAATATCTCAATTGGAGTTTATATTGATGATTAGGTATAAAGGTATAACTGGCATCTGAATATTTCTAAAAAATTTGACAAAATTACAGATTTGAAGAATTAGCTAGGTATTAGTAAACTAAATATCAACTGCAGCTTACAAAAGCACAATAACAACATGACCATCTTTTCCCTAATGTAAATTTTGTAAAATTTAGGAAATAGTCTTTATGTAACATAGTTTTGATAATTTTCAGATCTTTATTTACATATTTTTTTCAATTTATGATTATGGCTTAATTTATTTAAATTATACTTAAAAAATATGCTACTTTTATGATTATGGAAAGATACAGATAAGCATTTCATACCTTAAAGGTAAACTTTTTGATTGTAATATAAACCGTAATTGAGACAGAACCATTTAAAGGTTAATTATTTAATACTAACAAAATGCTAAAAAAAGCAAAGTTATTCAGTATGAAAGGTGCATTATTACTGATTCATTGTAACATATGCTTGAGATTATCCCACGTTTCTGAGAACACATGTTATTTTCTAAAAAAAGTTTTCTTCATTGTAAATATTTAACCATGTTTTTTTTCCATTGTTAATTTGAGAGTGCCATCAAGGAAATATGCAGAAAAGAAGTGTGGAAGTGTTCATTATTAAAGTTATTGAAAATTTAGTAAGAAACAACCTTTTTAAGAGACTTGTACTTAAAAATTTAGTCTGTATGCTGAAACCCTAACTTCTCATACTAATAAGTAAATTAATAAAACAAATACTTTAATTAAAAATAATACAGCAACAGCAAGGATAAAATAATAATATTTAAAAATATTGAAGAAAGTTGTGAATTTAAACTACTTTAAAAGTAATGAAAAGTCACATCTATAAATTAGTATTTGAAGGCTCAGATGACCATTAGAAATAAAGATTACTTAAAAGAAGAAATGTCTAGAAACTTCAATTTGCAAATATCCAAACTTTAATCTACAAACATTTAAACTTTGGTCTATATTTACTTCTCAAACTTCATTCTATTTGTGTTAGTCTCATGAGGAAAGGCAAGGACGAAATATAAAATTTAAGGAAGAAGAATCAGTTTTATGGAGTTCCTACAATGCAACTTGCATAAAAAGTGTGGAGATAATCATCATTAAAAGGGAAGATATAAGGACTAATCTTCATCAGATTTAAGATTTAATCAAGCAATGGTCCAATACATAAATTGAGACAGAGACAATAATATGTAGACCTCTGTCAAATGTTCCAGAGAACTAGTTATCTAGAGTGCTAGAAATGCATACAAACATTTCAGTGTTTACATAGGCATATCATTTGCTCTTTTGTCTAATGATGGAAAGGTTAAAGTTCAGTGTGCCAAGCATAACAATAAAAGGTAATGATTTTATCGGTAGTGATTATCCAGGATGTCGAGTACGAGAGACAGATTAAAGTATTAGGCAACTATTCAGTAAATGAGGAGAGAACAGAAGGAAACTCAAAAAAATAAATAAGTAAAAGAAGGACAAATGTCTCAAATTTAAATTTTAGTGGCATAAATTTCTGTTTTAATTTGTACAGCCTCTCTAATTTATTCAATAGGATATAAACACACATATACATAGTTTAAAAAATCCTCATAGAATTTAACAGTGATTAATAGGTCATGTGACTTTAATCATAACCACATAGTCCAGGAAAAAGGAAGCCCTTTAGAAAAAAAAAAATCAGTTTAGAATGACATTTGAATTGACTATTCCTTTGCATATACTTAAATTCAAATAACAGATACATTCAGAGGCCAAAATGTTGGCATAGAATAAAATCATGTTCATTAATTTTTTTCTGCATCTTAGAATTGGAAGGCATAAAATTAAATATGTTGAATGTAATAAGTTTATCCATGCAAGTGCAAGTCTCCAAGTACATTTTGTACCTGCCATACAGCCTCATTTTCATGCAAATTCTTCCTAGAGCCAAATAAATAAAGACTTCGTTGAAAAAAAAAAATTAGATAGATAAACATCTTGAGAAAGAAATGGGGAAAAAACAGTGTTAGAAGGGTAAAAAGTTCAAGCTGCGAGAGAATTCCAAGTTCCTGGTTTCTATTACATATTTTATTATTATAATTTTTTCTTTGCCTGTCTGTATTTGGACCCCTCATAACCTAAAGAGTTAGAAAGTAAAAGATGTGAGCTGTAGCCAGATGGGAACATCTCCCCCCACCTCACATATACACCCCAAATCTAATAATGCTTCATAAAAGTATCAGTTTTCACATTAAAACAGAATAATTTTTAAGGTCAAAAAGAAAAAGTCTACTTCAGCATTTTTGCTATTAAAAATTTTAAGTTACTTGAGAAAAATCATGGACACTTTCCAAACTCTTGCTGTCACTATCTTGTGGCTTTCTGTTCTCTCTTTGATCTATAATGGAAATTTGGCAGTGTTTACAGAAGATACTGATACCAAGAAAAACAATCCTGTGTTCCCAAATGCTGCCTATGTTGCTGCCTATTTGACATATGGAGACCTTTATTTATATTTCTCTTTTTGAAGCAAATTTTCAATTTTCAATTTTTAACTGTTTATCATTTGTTGTTCATTTTAACTTCTTTTAACAGAGTAATTAGGGTCCCTGAATACCATAACCATTTCCATCATAATTTAGATTAGGAATCTGGATTAAAAGTATTAGAATTCACTTATCCAAGGATTTGAAATGCCTTTGTCGGTCAACAAAAAGGTACTTAGAAGTTCATAGGGTTATGCTAAGTACTTGTGTTAGCACAGACAGTAAGGCACATTCTTCTGTTATTAGAAATCAGCCTATAAAAATGTTCCCACATTTATCACAGAAGAAATCCTCTAGGGTCACTTGAAAGAGGTAAGAAACGTTTCAAGGATGGATTTTATCATATAGATTCCTGCATTTACTGTTGGAAAAAAACATTCCATAGTGAATTCTTCCATTCAGTTTTCCACTTCTTGTTCCAAAAGAAACTTATGATGAGAAACATATACACACACACAAATGAAAAGTAATCATTCAAAGGGGTTATCTGAGTTTCCTCTAAAGTTAATGAAATTTTTTAGTGAAAATTAAAAAGTTTATAATCATATCTAAAATGGACATTTGCCACCAAATATGTGTTACATTTCAAATAAGTGAGTACATTTATATGAGCAGCTGTTATTTTTAATAAGAATTATCCAAATATTAAGTAGAGGAATAAATACACTGAATAAGATATTGAGTGAAGTAGTAGGCAATGTTCATT
This sequence comes from Aotus nancymaae, assembly GCF_030222135.1. Classification (NCBI taxonomy): domain Eukaryota; kingdom Metazoa; phylum Chordata; class Mammalia; order Primates; family Aotidae; genus Aotus; species Aotus nancymaae. The sequence continues at coordinate 68,010,503 of NW_026988422.1, read as the reverse complement.
TAAAAATAAATGCCATGCTATACTCATTTTAGTAAGGAGTGTGAGAAAAATAATGAAATCACAAATATGTTTAAGAAATTTTGTGTATATGGCTTTGTAGAATCACATGCAAATTATTCATGTATCAAAATTACCAAAATAAAGATATTCAGATGGTGTTAAAAGTAATGTTATTAAAGATGAATATAGACTCAAGACAAAATAGTAAAAAAAGTAAAAAAAAAAAAATGTTTGGCTGCAGATATTGTTTGTGTTTAGGTAAAGGATTTAAGAGAAGACTATAAATTTTTGTCACACAAGTGTGAACTAGGGTGACATTAGCAAAATGACTGACTAAAGATGTCTGGTGCTTGCCCCCGACATGTTCCACGGTGTCTCCACCAGGCCCTTGCTGCTCTTCAACTCAGACACTGAAGTCAAAATATAATAAACAACAGTTTATTCACTGTTTTGAATAAACAGCTATATTTTGACTACAGTGCCTAAGGTGAAGAGCAGCAGGGGCCTGGTGGAGACACTGTGGAAAATGACAGAGATGGCAACACAGACAAAGGAGAGAGGCACCCTGAGGATGCCACCTGACCCTCCTAGTTAAGATCGGCTTAGAACCAGAAGGGACTTTCCTGTGCAAGGAAGAGTAGCAGGAGGCCCCTAGCAGCCCCAATGACTGCCATGACACCTGCAGTTTTTGCTGTTGGGGAATCTGCAATTCTCACAGGCATGAGCACAGTCTGGGGAGATGTTAGGGAGCTTACATAGCTGCAGTGCTCCCAAGAATGAGCTCTTATTGTGCCTCCCATGACCCAAGCTGATACTATAAGATGTGGCCTTGAAGTTGGGTTGTGAGAGTGCTTCCTGCTCCAGGGGTAAGTAGCCATTACATCTGTCCAAACATAAACTTTATTGTCATTATACAATGTCCACATGTAACAGTGTTCCATTTCCAAGCTGAACTATTAGAACTCTTTGACCCATGGAAACAGATAGAGGTACTCCATCTTATCTATCCAGGTGTTAATAGAACTTCAGTGCTGGACACCTGATATGTAGGTCCAGCAGAAAAGCTGTGGCCCCAGAGCCCTACCCATAGGGGAGCAGCACCTGAGCCAAGCCACTATTTGACCTGCCCCATTCTTCTCTAATGCAGACTAGCCCAGCCCCTGACTCCCAGAAAATGAGTGTCTCAGCAGAGACATAAGACAAGCAATTCCCTGCTTCCCTGGATGAAAACTAGCCTAGCACTTTGCTCACAGGGTAGCAGTTCCCAAGTTGAACTGAAGACATATGAGTCCTGTGCTTCCCTGGAGTGCAAACCAGCCCACCATACCATCTTTGCCGTAGCAGTGCTCGTGGCCCATAAGTCCCATGCTGCTTCTGAGTGAAGACCAGCCAGGGCCTTGCTCCTATGGGAGCACCAACCAAGCTGAGGCACCAGCTGACCAGACCCTCACTTCCCCAGAGTGTGAACCAGTCTAAAGACTGAGCTGAGCCTCAGGCCAACCATCTGCTTCTTACCCAGAGAGCAATCTAGCCATATACCCCACAACTGTAGAACACAGCCAGAGCAAGTTTGCTAGTGAATCAGCCCTGTGCTTCCCTGGAACAGAGTTCAGCCTGGTGTTTTTCCTCTCCAGGGGAGCAGAGCTCAAGTAGGTGGATCAGTCACACAAACCTCTGTAGCATAAGCCACTGAAGCACTTGCAGGAATTGCTGACATTGACAGTAACTGTAGAAATTGCACAGAGACTACACTGTTGCACACACCCAGAACAAAACCAACACACACAACCCAATTGGCATCCTAAGACACATCTGCAGGTGAAAACCTTGCCCTTTGAAAACCACTCTACAAAATTGGAAGAAGTGAATGGTTCACCAGATGAATAGATATCAATGCAGGGATACAGGAAACATAAAGAAGCAAGACAAGATACCATTACCAAATGAATCATACTTCTACAGTAACTGACCCCAAAGAAATAAAAATTTTGGAATTGCCTAAACAGAAATTCAAAATAATAACCTTAAGGAAACTCAGTGAAATACAAAAGAATACAGATAGGCAATTCAACAGAATCAGAAAATCAATTCATGACCTAGTGAGAAATTCAACAACCCAATACGTATCATATAAAAATACCAAGCAGAAGTTTTGGAGCTAAAAAAATTCAATAAATGAAATGTAAAAATCAATCAAGAATATAAACAACAGATTAGATCTAACAGAAGAAATAATCTCTGAATTTGAAGACAGGTCTTTTGAAATAATCCAACCCCTCCAAACCCCCCAAAAAAGTTGCAAGATTTTTAAGAATGTAGGTTTGAAGCCAGTTGTGACTTATCTGTGAAAGTCCTAGATAGCCTCTTCTTCTAATAGAAGTCTGTTTTATCCATGTTACAATCCATTTTTTAGTATAGCCACCTTTACCAATTGTCTTAGCTAGGTCTTCTGGGTAACTTATAGTGTTTACATCAGCACTTGCTGCTTCACCTTGCACTTTTATGTTATGAAGAATTCTTCTTTCCTTAAAACTCATAAGCCAGCCTCTGCTAACTTCATATTTTTCTTCTGCAGCTTCCTTACCTCTCCTGGACTTCATAGAACTGAAGACAGTTAGAACTTGCCCTGGATTAGGTTTGGCTTAAGGAATGCTGTGGCTGGTTTGATCTTCTATTCAGACCACTAAAACTTTCTCCATATCAGCAATAAGACTGTTTCGTTTTCTTATTATTTGCGTATTTACTGGCATGCCACTTATAATTTCATCAAGAACATTTTCTTTGCATTTATAACTTGGCCAACTGTTTAGTATAAGAAGCCTAGCTTTTGGCTTATTTTAGCTTTCAACTTGCCTTCCTCAGTAAGCTTAATCTTTTCTAGCTGGTGATTTAAAGTGAAAGATGTGTGACTATCTTTTTCACTTGAACACTTACCAGACATTGTCACATTATTAAATTGCCTAATTTGAATATTGTTGTGGCTTGTAAAGAAACCCAAGAAGTGCAAGATAGATAGGAGAAATGCTGGTTGGTGGGACAGTCAGAACACATACATTTATTAAGTTTGCCATCAAATATTGGCATAGTTTGTGGTATACCAAAACAATTACAATAGCGTATTAGTCCATTTTCACACTGCTATAAGGGCACATCTGAGACTAAGTAATTTATAAGGGAAAGAGGTTTAGTTGATTTACAGTTCCATAGGGGTAGGGAGGCCTCAGGAAACTTACAATTGTGGTGAAAGGGGAAGAAAACACATACTTCTTCACATAACAGCAACAAGGAGAAGTGCAGAGCAAAGGTGGATAAAGCCTCTTATAAAACCATCAAATGTGATGTGAACTCAATCCTATCACGAGAACAGTATGGAGGTAACTACCCCAATGATTCAATTACCTCCCACCAGGTACCTCCCATGACATTGGGGATTAGGAAAACTATAGTTCAAGATGAGATTTGGGTGGGGAAACAGCCAAAACATATTATTCTGCCCCTGCCTCCCCCCAGATCTCATGTCCTCACATTTCAAAACACAATCATGCCTTCTCAACAGTCCCTCAAAGTCTTAACTCATTGCAGCATTAACTCAAAAGTCCAAGTCCAAAGTTTCATCTAAGACAAGACAAATTCCTTCTGCCTATGAGCCTGTAAAATTAAAAGCAAGTTAGTTACTTTCTGGATACAACAAAATGGGGAAAATACCACCTATTCCAAATAGGACAAATTGTCCAAATCAAAGGAGCTATAGGTCTCATGCAAATCAAAAACTAAATAGTGCAGGCCGGGCGCGGTGGCTCAAGCCTGTAATCCCAGCACTTTGGGAGGCCGAGGCGGGTGGATCACGAGGTCAAGAGATCGAGACCATCCTGGTCAACATGGTGAAACCCCGTCTCTACTAATACAAAAAAATTAGCTGGGCACGGTGGCGCGTGCCTGTAATCCCAGCTACTCAGGAGGCTGAGGCAGGAGAATTGCCTGAACCCAGGAGGCGGAGATTGCGGTGAGCCGAGATCGCGCCATTGCGCTCCAGCCTGGGTATCAAGAGCGAAACTCCGTCTCAAAAAAAAAAAAAAAAAAAAAAAAAAAACTAAATAGTGCAGTTATTAAACCTTAAAGTTTCAAAATGACTTTCTTTGACTCCATGTCTCACATCCAGGGCATGCTGATACAAAAGATGGGCTCCAATGGGCTTGGGCAGCTCTTCCCGTGTGGCTTTGCAGGGTACAGGCCCACCTCCTGGCTTCTCTCATAGGCTGACGTTGAGTACCTATAGGTTTTGAAGGCATGCAGTGCAAACTGTAGGTGGATTTACCATTTTAGTGTCTGGAGAACCACAGCCCTCTTCTCATAGCTCTGCTAGGCTGTACCCCAGTGGGGACACTGTGTGGGGGTTCCTATCCCACACTTTCCTTCTGCACTGCCCTAGAATACATTCTCCATGAGGGCTCTGACCCTGCAGTAAACTTCCGCCTGGACATCCAGGCATTTCCATACATCCTCTAAAATCTAGGTGAAAGTTCCTAAACCTAAATTTTTGACTGTTTTGTACCCATTGCTTAACATCATGTGTAAGCTGCCAAAACCTGGGGCTTGTACCTTCTGAAGCAATGGCCTGAGCTGTACCTTGACCCCTTTTAGCTGCAGCTAGAGTGGCTGGGACTCATGGCATCATGTTCCCAGGCTGCATAGATCACTTGGCCCAGGAAACCATGTTTCCCTCCTAGACCTCTGGGCCTGTGATGGGAGATGCTGCTGCAAAGGTCTCTGACATGCCCTGGAGACATTTTCTCCATTGTCTTGGTGATGAGCATTTGGCTCCTCATTACTCATGCAAATTTCTTCAGTGGGCTTGAATTTCTCCTCAGAAAATAGATATATCTTTTCTACTGAATCATCAGGCTGCAAATTTTTCAAACCTTTATGGTCTGCTTTCTCTTGTACATTTTGATGCTTATAAATTTCTTCTTCTAGATACCCTAAATCATCTCTCTGAAGTTCAAAGTTCCACAGATCTTTAGGGCAGGGGCCAAAAGTCCCTAGTCTCATTATATGACAAGAGTGGCCATTATTCCAGTTGCCAAGAAGTTCCTCATTTCCATCTGAGACCACCTCAGCCTGAACTTCATTGTTCACACCACTATCAGCATTTTTGTCAAAGCCATTCAACAAATCTTTAGAAAATTCCAAACTTTCCCACATTTTTGTGTCTTCTGAGCCAAGTTTCCAGGAAGATCTAAACTTCCCCACATTTTTCTGTCTTCTGCTGAGCCCTCCAAATGGTTTTAATTTCCGCCTATTACCTAGTTCCAAAGTTGCTTTCACATTTTTGGGTATCTTTACAGCAGCCTCCCACTCTGTGCAGTACCAATTTAGTGTATTAGTCCATTCTCATGCTGCTGTAAGGACATACCTAAGACTGGATAATTTATAAAGCAAAGACGTTTAATTGACTCACAGTTCCACAGGGCTGGGGAGGCCTCAGGAAACTTACAATTATGGCAAAAGAAGGAAACACATATTTCTTCACGAAGCAGCAACAAGAAGTACAGAGCAAAGATGGGGAAAAGCCTCATAAAATCAAAAAATCTTGTGAGAACATACTATCACAAGAACAGCATGGTGATAACCATCCCCATGATTGAGTTACCTCCCATTGGATTCTTTCTATGACACGGGATTATGGGAACTACCGTTCAAGAAGAGATCTGGGTGGGGACATGGCCAAACTATATCAAATAGTAACATGAAAGATTGCCAGTCACAGATGTCATAGTTTGAAATATTTTAAGGATTACCAAAATGTGACTCAGAATCATGAAATGAGCACATTCTGTTAAAGAAATGGCACCAAGAGACTTGGTCAATTCAGGGTTGCCACAAACTTAAAATATGTAAAAAGTGCCTCATCTATTAAGCAAAATAAAGTGAAGCACAATAAAATGAGGCATGCCTGAATTATGTGTTAATTTCAAAACATATATAGTAAAAAATAAACAGAAATATGGATTAGTAACCATCTTTTGCATAATTAGGTATGGCTTTCTTAAAAAGGATCAGAGACCTTGTTAAACACATAGACCATACAGGGGGCCAGGAAAGTGATATGGGAGAAGGTTCCCTGGAGTCTAACACCATTTATTATTTCTTCCTAAAGTAGGATATGGCCTTTGGGTAGAGAAAATAATAGGCAGCCAAGACTGTCAGTGTCTTCAAATCAGGGATCATGTCTTCATTTCTTCCTGCACCTACAGCTATGCTCATAGCATTCAGATAATAACATAAAATCATACATAAATTAATAATATATTTTATAATTAGTACCACCGCCTAATATTTCTATGCAAAATTACCTTTTAGATTCAATACTAATTTCTGGCAAATAATAAGTGACATCCTCTGTTCTTAATAGTCTTTTGTATTTCTAGGATATTGATTAAACTTCTGACCAAAATAAAAATAAACTTGAAATTTATAACAAAAAGATAACTCAGAAAAATAGGAGAAACTACTGAAATAAAAAAAAAATGAAAAATAAAGCCAACAGAGCCAACAGTTGGTTCTTTCAAAGGACTAATAAACTTGAAAAACTTCCGATAATTGTTCAGAAAAAAAGAAGACAAGAACAAAAGAATCATTTAAATGAGAAATTGTAGATGTGTTTATTTAAGAAATTAATAAGAAAATATTGAGAACAACTTTTGGCAAAACTCTTAAATAATGAGATAAAATTTAAGAATTTTATCTAAGTTGACAAACATTATTCACTAAAATAGTTTCAAGAAAAGTTGAGAAATTTGAAAAAAACATATATTAATTTGAAACATATTTGATACAAAGTAAAAAGGCAGAAAAAACGGCCCTATACATATTTTGAGGAAATCACAGATTTTTAGTGGTAATATCAACCAAACATTTACAAAACAGATACTTTAACTTGCACAGAAAGTATTTCACAATAAGAACACAGAAACATACTGATATGGTTTTGCTCTGTGTCCCACCCAAATCTCATGTAGAATTGTAAATCCCATGTGTCAATGGAAGGACCTGTAATCCTCACATATCGAGAGACAGTGGTGATTGTATTATGGGGGCAGGTTCCCCAACAATGTTCTCATGATAGTGAGGTAGTTCTCATGAGAACTGACTATTTTAAAAGTAGCAGTTTTCCTTGCACTTTCTCTCTCCTATCACTTTGTGAAAAAGGTACTTGCTTCTCGTCCTTCCACCATTATTGTAAATTTCCTGAGGCTTCCTCAGTCATACAAAACTGTGAGTTTTGTATGACTCACTAAACGTCTTTTATTTATAAATTACACAGTCTTAGGTAGTATCTTTACAGCAGTGTGAAAATGAACTACTACAGATACTAAACATTTTTTGCTTCTAAGCTTATTTCATTGATGTTAGAAAACATAATTTTTAAATTCAATAAAGACAGAGGAGAAATAAAAATTAGGAGCCAATTTCTCTCAAGCAATAAAGTAATCCTGACAAAAAGTAAAATAAGTGTTCTTAATAAAGAGATACTTAAAAATTATAAGCTCCTGTGACCAAGTTGAGTTTGCCCAGGAAATAAAAGATTAAGAACAGGCAATTAATTAACATAATTCACTAGACAAATTGATTACAGGGGAACGTCATATGATCATCTAAATAGGCAGTAAAATATGATAAAATTCAAGTTTTCTTAATATTAAGATAGCACAGAAAAGTATGAATAGAAACAAATCTTAATCCAAAAACGTTGTCTGTAGACTAGTGGTGTTGGGTATTGTAACAATAAATCTTGAGCAGCATCTTCTTTAAGATAAGGAATAATGACAGGATTTGCTTTAGAACCACTATCCTTCCGTGCCTGGCCAATGCAAGAAAACAAGAATCATAAATAAATGTTATGAAAATTGAAAATAAAATTTTATCATGGTTCCTATATATACATGATATAGTTAAGTAGAAATACAAATGATTATTAGAATTAATAAGTTTAATAATCTTCCTCTTGTAAAGCAATATAGATGAACAACTCACTATATAAGTTTTCAGTAAATTCTTCATGTATGGAATATTGTTATCAAAAATACTTTAAATATTCCCAAGTTGTTGTATTTATAAAATGCAATTTCAGGGAAAAATCTCAATACTTTTATTCATTTTAAAATTAAATTTGGCATCTAATTCTAAATTTAATATGTAAATACAAAGGTCTAAAAAGAGCCAAGAAACTCTCAACAAAGGACAAGGCAGAGGTGAAATATTACACTGAATATTAGATAATAATACATTTATTATAACTAAGATCGTGATAATAGCAAAGAGAAAGACAAAATGACCAATTAAACAGAATAGAGAGCCATGAACCAATCCACAAAAATGTAGAAGTCTGACATATGAGAGAGTTGATATTAAACATCAGTTGTATTCCCTCCCTTATAAAGGTGAGATGCTTATACAGGTTGTGTATCTTTGAGTATTTCCATGGTTGATTGTTTAACTTTGGGACTGAGATACAACATTCATGTTAACATCGTAATTCAAAATAGCAAGCATTATGGTATCAAGAGAAATGTATAATAAATGTCTTTATACACACTTGTCGGAGTATGTAACATGTAATATTTATTGAACACTTGATATATGCCAGCATAATTTTAAGTCTTTTTCCTTAACTTTTATTAAGGAAAAAGTTTTTATTAACTTTTTATTAACTTTTATACTAATGGCCTATATGATCTATTATGGCATATATGATCTGTATTAATGTACTTCACACACGAAGAAACTGAGGCACAAATTAGTTAAGCATTTTGGTAAAGGTCTACAAGAATAAGAGATAGAATTGAGATTTGAATGTAAGCATTAAGAGTCCGAGATTACTCTGTCTCACAATTTTGACAATCAACAGACTTTAAAAAGTTTGTTTTCATAACTGGCAAAATTTACCCCTAGAAAATTATAAGCAATGAACATTCAATTTACATAGCACCATGTGAACAAAGACGTTCATTTATTGTACTAACTCAAAAATGTTTTATGAGTCCAAACATAGAACAGTGAAATAGACATTGATATATGTGCTTGTTATTACTAAGTTGCAGTTAAAACAAAATTTACAGATTTTCTTAGCATAATATTATGTTTATATTACAATGCTAAATGGAAAAAATCAGAACACAAAAATGAAAATATAGCATTGTGTCACATACCACAAATGTACAGGTGAAAGAATAGAAAGAAAATATTAACAGTAGTTGTGTCTTGTTGAAGATATATGAGGGTGATTATTCCTTTTATTTCTCTTCTTTCTATATTTTGTAATATGTATGCTTTTTATAAAAAATAATTTTTTTTTTTTTTTTTGGCTGTTCTAACAGAGCAACATAATGGAAAGGCCATTTCTGGACCCATGAGTCTGCCAGCAGTTCCCCAGGTTTTTAGGCTTGGGAGGCTACTTATGCCCATTTTAAGACAGAGAAAACTGAGGTTAAGAGAAACTGACTGCACAGATCTATTCTGCAGGTCAAACTAGGTAATCAAGCAGAAAGGCTTTAAAAACTATAAAGGCCTATAGATACGAGGTGCCACTGCATTCTGGTAAATCGTGAAATGTGAACTCGAATGAAATACCTGTGATCTAATGGCAGAGGAAAATCAATAACACGTTATTTTAAGCTCTATCCTTGACTTGTCTCCCATTCAAAGAACATCTTCAGGAAGGAAAATTAAGCTTTCTGCCCTTGACTTTTCACTGTTGAATAACATGCGTAATGCTCCTTATTTATGTAAAAAATGATTTGGGATCCATGCATTGAAAGGGTTTGGTTCAGAATAACATTAGTGTCACAGAATAACATATTCTAGCCAACAAGATCTAAAGGTCAAAATGTTAACATCAAATAGAAATGGGCCCAATTCATTTCTTTCTTTCTTCATTTAGGGCATATTTCTTTATGGTAGTGTTTAATATGATTTTGCAACAAATATAGAGGATATTATAACGGGTGTTAAAAGAACAACTGGCCACTACCATTCAGTTTAAATGGATATGTGCTACAAATTTGAAAGACGAGCAAGTATAGAAAGAAAAAAAACCTCCGTAAAAGAAACTGAAGTTCAGGAAAAGGCACAGATAAGGAGGAAAGGTAAGAGGTGTGTTGGCCTGAATTAAGGGGGATGTTTTATGAGCAAAAAGCAATGTCAATGGTCATGGCTGATTGATTCTTTTCATTTTTTATCAACAGTGATTTTCTATTGTGATCAGACCCCAAGGCCAGGAAGTTCGGAGCCTTTCTTGGCAAAGTTCAATTCCCATTAATTTGAGTGCTTTTTTTTTTCTTCTGTAAGTAGACTATGAAGGCAAGGTTAACACTTTTTCATGTCCATGTTTCATCTGTTGTGATTCTCCTTTCTATGTCAAAACTGTAAATGCCCTTTGTATTCACAGTGGTAATTATGTTTACATTACTTGGGATTTGTTTTGCTCATGGTTTTTACCCAGTCTGTCTGGTTGATCATTAATATAATGTATGGACAATTTGCAATGGATATATTAGAAATTAGTTATTAAAACAGTATTCTGAAAGATCAAGCTGTATTCTCTAAAAGAGCAGAATTTTAACTACCCTTGAATGCCATAAAACTCTACTCTTTTCTTTTTAGTGAACATGTAGATTTTATTGCTTTTACTGGTAAAAAATAAAAAAAAGGACAGATGGCACAGAAATTGGGCCTAGGAAAATCACTTATAGTGAAACCAATTTTAATACCCTTGCTAATAAAGTTCTTTCTATGCATGAGTGCCAGATTTTTCCAGGAAAAAAGGGAGTAATTCTTCATTTTGTCTAGGGAATTTAACTCTTTCAATGCCCTGGGGCACTTTATGGTGCATTAAATTATACTAAATAGCCCAAAAGAATTAACACACTTTCCAAGTCAAGTCTTTTATTTCTTTCTGCTGAGTAACATCAGGCCATTGATCACATTAGAAGGTCTAACCAACTCCCACAAGGCACTTTCCCTTATGTCAGAGCTAGCCAGGTGTGATGGTTTCCTTTCTTGAACTCCAATAAACTTTATAAGATCTATTCAACGTCATTCAACTAAATCACATAATGGTAAATTTATAACTGAGTGGTGCTAAATGATGTGGCTGGTTGTCTCTACTGCCTGCTAGCTTAATATTAAAAATAAAGCAAGCTAACCCAACATTTGTCTGAAATTGTGTTACTTGAACTTTATCAACCCAAAGCAAGAGAAATACTTCATGCCACACCATCTTTACCTTAATTATGTCTTTCCCCAATTGGTCTTATAAAATTGGGGAGCCAGTCAAGCTTTTTATCTCACTTCAGGGGGTCAAGAGAATAGGAAACCTGTCACTAATTCCTTTCACCTCACAGGCAAAACTCCTTCACCCAATTAACTAAGGCCAGGTGCACCCTCCAGTGAGTCTGAGGAATGCAGAGAACTCACAAACTCTGCTTCCATCTTGCCAGAAAACAAGCCAAGCCTGCACCTGATTAGCGAACTTTGCTGGGGCTGCAAAAAGTTGGTAAACGTACGTATTTTTCTCCATGAAAGCTGGGAAAGATCATGGGTGTTGCAAGGTAAGTAATGACTACCCAGGCCAAACAATATCCAGAGTGCTTTGTGCATTAACAGACCTATTCTTTATAGGAAGCAGTTTATCAAGACAGACAAGCGGCAGCCACTCATGCAAATCAACAGACATCAAGGTGCTGAGTTATGGTTTTGACCCAAGTGGCCTTTAATATATTCTGAGGATATATTTGGTGTGTGTTACTCACAGTTTGAATTTTCAAGAGTAAACATAAATATATTCAGATAAAATTAATGGTGGAAAACAGCAGCATATGAGGGAAACAAATCCTAATTCAGAAATTAGAAATGACTATCCCCAGTATGAAACTGTAACAAAGGTCCTGGCAGCAGCAGATAGTGGTTATACAGGTGGGCGCTGGAGCTTCAAAAACCTGAATTGAAAACCCTGACCGAATTAGAACATCACAAGTTCTATATGTGTGCATAGTTTCCATAATTTCTCTGAGCATTTTTGTCTCATCTGGAAAACTGGAAAAGTTATTGTAATATAATAGTGTTACTTATTTTATAGGTTGTGAAGATTCAGTGAGATAATGTGATCAGGACTTTGAGGACTGGAAGGCAAATAGTATGGACTCGGTAATTGGGTATTGTTATTCTAATGATTGAAGACATTTAATTAGTAGAAGAAACACAATAATTAAATGAAAATATATTTGTTCCCACAAGGAAAGTCAGCTTACTGAATGAGAGGTTAGGGCTTTGCCTAATAACTTGGGACCAAGTGACTGGTATCCAGAAAATAAGAAGGGAATGGTTTAGACCTGTGATTTTCAAAATGTGCTTAGCTGGCTCCCAAAGCAGTTTTTTGAGGGGCCTTAATGTCTGTGTTGGGAAGAGAATGAGCCAGAGTAGAGACTCAACAGGCAATGTTTCCCTTTGCTTTGATCTGTTTTGCATAGTAGATTTTATTATACAATTTTATGTGAATAATGGGTTTGTAAAGTGAAACATGTTAATTATATGCTTAGTCTAACATAACAGTAGTTGTTCCTGAAGAGCTGGTTGTAACAATGATATGTGATTCTCCATGGTTTTTTGCTCTAGGTAAACATTGAAAATGCCCCCACCTGGAGTGCTAATATTAATTATACATCACTCACTTGCTGACCCATTCTTAGGTGGTCAAACTGATCTACTAGGTTTTTCTAGTTACTATGGGTGGTAAAAACCCTGACAGACCATCAGTTTCAGATGCAGGAGTGAAGGGTGTCTGCTCTTTGCCATTGCAGTCTTGATTCTTCAAGCCAACCCTAACAAGTCAGCCATTGAATATTCCTTGCTGTTGAAAGGGTGTGTAATATTTAAGAAAGTATATGTCCAGGAGGTTGCTGAGAGTGTCATTTTCACTACAGGGTTTTCAGATTTCACCAGTAAGGTGAACTCACTTAATATCTCATAAGCCTCACTTTCCTCTACAAAAATCTCCTATTTCTATTTTAGTGTCATCTGCACATTGTCGCTGTGACACTGATGTAGCTTTCTAAGAACTACTGCCATGGCTCCTGTCTGATTCTTCTCCATTACAGGAGGAGTTTCAACAGTCAGGTCATAGGAGTGAACACATACTCGACTCAGGTTCATAGTAAAGATTTTTAGTTGGATCCAAATACTTTAGGTTGAAAATCATGAGCTGTACTCTTAGCAGAGGCAAATCCATATGGGTCTGCAACAATATCAAGGTCTCCATCCTTGACTCAGAAAAAAGAATTCAACTGAGGGGCATAAGGCAGAGTAAGAGACTGAGGCAAGTCTTAGAGCAAGAGTTTAAGCGTATTACAAAGGCTTAGAACAGGAATAAAAAGAAATAAAGTACAATTCAGAGAAGGTCAAGTGGGTGACTTGGGAGAACAAGTGCACGACTTGACCTTTTAACTTGAGGTTTTATAGATTGGCATACTTCTGGGGTCTTGCGTTACTTCTCCCCACTTACCCAACACCTGAGATCTTACTGGGACGCGGCTGATCACTAGTTTCAGGTGTTGTCTATAAGATTGCGTTTCCCTGGCAACAGCTGTGACCAAATTATTATTTTTGGAGAGACAGTTAACAACCATGTGACCCTCATGTAATGATCACCTAGCCTTTCTGGTATGTGTTGGGGGAACCCTCTCCCACCCTGCTCATACCTGACTAGCTACCTATCATAACAGTACCCTACAGAATGTAACCTCAGCATATATAAATTACCACTGCCACATGGCTTGGACTCAGCACGAAATAGTCAAGAGAATACAATCCAGCAACCGAAGTACCTTCGAAACATTCCTGCCTTCACTTGCAAGCCTCAAAGAACCTTCAAGGAGTTTTAATTTGCAATCCACAGCAACATCTTTGACTTATTTTTTTGTCTTTCTTGAATTCTTTTCACCTGCTTCTTTGAGTTTCTTGTTTGCCAGACATTCCCCGTGCTCCCTACCCCTGAGAAATTCGACTATTTCAAGTCTCAATGTTATACAATGTTTCCTCCCAGCAAGGCACAGAATTGAGTTCCTTCCCTTTTTTCACATATGTAATGAATTACAAATGGGAGCCCCAATAGCCCATAATGTATTTGTATTGCCTAGGTCATCTAATGCTTTTACACACGGGTATTACTTATTGACATGTTTAGATTTTGTGTATAAATAGCTGAGATTTGTAATCAAATGTTTGAGAAAAAGTCCAAATATTGGAAGAAGCTAACTAAAAATTAATTGGAAGCAAATGTAAGTCATCTGTATACTTCTTACATTTTTTCTTAAAGGAACCCCATCCTGTCTTTCTCTGTACTCATTTTCCACAGGAATAGACCATACTCCTCCCATTTCCTATTCCAGGAATAATAATACACAATGTTATAACATTTTATTGCTCTAGGCCTATAAGTTGATAAATTGTTGAAGTTTTGGAGACTATTAAATAATTTTTTTCCATTCAGGTATATAAAAAACTATTCCCTTTTCCTAGACTGCATTTTTCCCCACAAGAAATGTCTTAATATGTCTCTTATTAATGACCAAGTATTTTTAAGCCTAACTTTTCCAATGATTTTTCCTCTAATAAATTTTTTCAAGAGGAAAAATAAAATTAATAAAAAAGGACTCTATGAAATGGTCTAAGTCATATACGTGAGTTTCCTTAATAAAATTTTAAAATGCTTTTCTTTAATGTCCACTACCACTACATGCACATGGTAGAACAAAGCAGACCCTTCAAGAACACTTGGGGATATGGAATTATATATATGTGCTTATAATACTGAGTAAGGATGGAGAATATTCAAATGGGGGCTGCCTTTGTTACCATATCAAGTGACTTTTCAAAGAAATGTTGGTGGACATTGTGAGGACAACTTTATTATTTAGATTTGGTCAATTTGTAAAACTTGAAAAATATGAAATAATACTTGGCCATTCCACTGTATTAGTCTGGGTCTTCCAGAGGAACGGAACCAATAGATTTCTCTGTGTGTGTATATATATAGATATATAAAGAGAGAGACGTTATGACAAATGGATTATAGCTTACACAGTCATGGAGGCTGAAAAGTCCTACAGCCTTGCAGTTGGCAAGCTGGAGACCCAGAAGAGCTGATGACATGTGCAGCTCCAGTTTTTGTCCAAAGGACTGAGAACCAAGAGAGTGAATGGAGTACGTTTCAATTTGAATCCCAGTCTGAAGCCAGAAGACCAATGTCGCAGCTCACAGACAGTTAGGCAAAGCAAACAAATTCTTCTATACTGAGACTTTTGTTCTGTACAGGCCCACAGTGGATTATATAAAGCCCAACCACATTAGGGAAGGCAATCTACTTTGTTCAATTTACAAACTCAAATGTAAATCTCGTCTAGAAACACCTTCACAGATAAACCCAGAATATTATTTAACCAACTACCTGTGCACTATGTGACCTAGTGAAACTGACACCTATAATTAATCATCACATCTGCTAATTAGGATTTTATGAGGCTCAAATAAAAATTACTGAAAATATAAAAATAAGGCATCACTTGAGTGCTACTGTATTTTAGATATTTAAAAGATCTATATCTGTGTATGTTTATATACACAGACATAGACTTACATACTTAATATGTATTTTAAAACTCACAGTAATTAATTTGGATAAAAGCCTCTGTAGGGAAAGGCCATAAAATGTTGCCCATTTATTTCTCTATAGCTGTGGTCTCCAGAATTGTATCCACTAGTCAAATGTGAATATTGAACATTTGAAATGTATTTAGAATGACTAAGGATATAAATTTTAGTTTAATTTTAATTAATGTACAATTTAAAACAAAACTTTTAAGCATGTTTGGAATAAAGTGAATAGATGATTCTAGTTTTTCAACTGTAAACTAAATAAAATCTAAATTTAGGTCAATATTTCAGATAAAAGTCTAGCATTCAAATTAAAAAGTACTATAAACATAAAATATTCATCTGGATTTTAAAACTTGGTGTAAAAAATAGAATATAAAATATCTCATTAATAATTCTGCCATTAGTTTCAAGTTAGAATAATACTTTTGATATATTGGGTTAAAAAATATCATTAAAATTAATTTCACCTGTTTCTTTTTACTTTTTTAAGGTGTCTACTAAAATAATTTAAATTATATATGTGGCTTGCATTTTATTTTTGTTGGACAGAGTTGCTATATGTTACTGATAACTTCAAGTTAGAATGAACATCAAATGTAGGCTTTAAATTCAGAAAACAATGGTTTGGAGCCTGAGGGTGTGTAAAATCAAGAAGGGCAAAATATTCATTTTCATATATCCTATTTCAAAGCCTATACAGACCTGCAATAATTTCTTGGTATCATAAACATTTATAATACAATTTAGGTAATTTAGAATGCTTTTATGTATTGCTCTTAGAGTCATAACTAAAGTAAAAAATAAAGTGGATTAGAATTATTTCAGTCCCCACAGAATAACACATGTGGGTCACAATTTGTAACAATGGAATATGATTTTTAACAGCATAATAGTTTAATTTCTTATCTATTTGAAATAAATGTATGTTAAGCATCATCTAAAGTTAAAATTGATTATTTGAATGGCATTTTCCAATATAGCTATTTCATGTAGCTATATTGGAAATATACCTTCTAAACAAATACTTATTTACAGGCATGCTTTGGCACTGGAGTATAATGGTAAGCAAGAAAGATTAGAATTCATATCCTAATGGAACTTATAGGAACCAGTAATAGTTAAATAAAAATAACTACACATTGTATAATAAATATAAATAAAATATAATAAGTCCTTTGAAGTGAAAATATAATGGAATTCAGGAACAATTTTCATGAAATACTTGAGAGTGGAAACTCCTTTGGATCATGCTGAGGAAAGAATAAGAAGTGACAAATTAGAGTCATTAAATCTGGGCAGCTCTCTGAAAGTTTGGCAACAAATGAGATCCAAGAAAAAATAAAGTATCTAAGGGATGATTGGAAGTAAATGTGGGATTTTAAAAGATGATACATTTTAAAGGACTTTGAAGACACTGGTAATAGCCAGTGAGGAAGAAAGGATACGATGATGCAGGAAAGTGAGAGAATAACCAAAGCAGAAGTTTGTGAAAAACTGAAGTGCAAGGCTTCTACGTACAGGGGAGGAATGATCTTCTACAGCAAGAGAGATACCACATGCATTGCAATAGGAAGGAAGAAAAAAAGCAGAAAGAGAAAGGAATTTCCATCCAATGAATAAGACATATGAATATGAAGCAAGATTATCTACCACAGTCTTGAACAATTGAGCAGAAGACGTGCAATTGTTACCTCAGGGCATGAGAAAATTAGCCCACTAGAGACAGTTCCTGGGCATGACTTAATGTAAATTTGAGGTTTATGTTAAAAAAAAGTGTTGTAAAAATAGTCTGGTTGATGATGTGATTATTTATGTCAAATATAAAGCCTCTGGTTCTGATGTGGAGAAAATAAGAGAAGGATTTATTCATAATTGGGATTTTTGCCAATGAAGAAAGCAATGGCCAAGGGAATGATTAAAGTGATGGAAAACGTGAACTCGGCTGGAAAAGAATATAAATCGAGCCAAGGGTGGGGAATGAAGTGAGAAAAGAAGATATGGATAGGATATACTGAAGAGTCAAGTGATTCTGTCAATGGAGGTACATGAGCAATTTAATCCAAAGTATAGAAATGATGGTTGTAAAGTGGAATTATGAGCAATAAAGAATGCAAAGTTGTCCAATGTCTAATATAAAATCTAGAGCATAGCCATAGGAGTATTTGCCTCAAATTGACTGGTTTGGTGGAGATTACAACAAGATTCTGTTACATAGGCTTTTGGATGCTTTATTTGTGAGGATATTTGTGTCCCTGAGAATAATCAAAGAGGTTTCAAGAAAAAAACATGGGTGCAAGAAACTAAAGCCTATAGTGAATAAAAGGGAGCAACTAATACATTAATAAATGATAGCAATTAGGAGAGGCTAGGAGGAAATCATATCTTTATGGATTAATTATCAATAAACTTTTTTTTTTGTAAGAAGAAAGGCAGTAATGATCTATTAGCAAAATGGACATATAGACCTTACTTCATGACCCTGAAGATCTGGTAGAGTGAAAAAAGAAAAAGTCTTTATAAGCAGAATGTTAGGATACCCATAGGATAAAGAGATTTTAAGAGATTGTTCTAGGAAAGTGCTAAGGACAAAGGAATATGCTGAGTACAAACCAGAAGTTTCAGAGCATGTATTGAAAGAGTATGTATAAGAGAAAATGGAGCGCCTAATGGTTTAGATTGGGGGATGAATACAGAAGTATAGGATTGTGAGTCTGGATAGAACTAATTCTTTATTCTCTGAAATAAGGACATGACATCATAACCAGTATGCAGACTCCAGATACTGCCCTTGGTGTCATAGCAGCCTAAGAGTTGGATGGTTCTTGAAGTGACCAACCTTACAAATGTGCTTGTGAAACAGCAGCTTTTTGGGGTGTTTTGTATAATTTTCTTAATGATTTCAATTCAAGATATGATAAATTTAATATATTTGTTCAATATATATAACTCATATGTTTATGAGTATACATCTATGTTTCTTTGCCTATTAATTTAATACTATATTAATGATGTATGTAAATGCCTAAGATATTCTGAGTATATGTTTTACAAGGCAATAAGTAGTTTTTTCCATATTTACTTTCATGAACATGTCATAAGAAACCAAATAAATGAGAAAATCTGTAATGTCCATCTTCTCATTCAGCAGACATTTAAAGCTTTGACATAATCTCAGCTTTCAAGCTAATTTATAATGTATATGGAATCCAAAACCCTGGAATATAATCTAGACCTTTCTAATTTATGTTTTCCTACCAACCTACTCTTTGAAGGTTGTAATGTCAATAGAAAAGTATTTCATAAGCTCATTCCCAAAATTTCATGTTTTACACTCATTAGTAATGCATTAACAAATTTTGAATGATACTGAAAGTTCAATTTCATTGTAAGATTTAAATTTAATTTTCCTATTTTTATTTTAAGTAGCTTGTTGTAAAATGTTGACAGGCTCACTGTTGGTATCACTATACTACTTTTTGTAATTAATTCTGTTATTTAGCAGCAACATTTTAGTATTTTCTACAATGTTATTTCATTGAAAACTTAAGGATAGATATATAGTTATAAAAGTTCTCCTTATACAAGAAATAGTTTTGATCAAGAAAAAGCCTATGAGTAACTTTTTCTGAAATGTTTGGTAAAGTGCTTTTATTTTGTGTACCTTCCTTTGTGGTAAAAATTATTTGATTCTAATAGTAACAATTTATTCTTTAAGACAAATACACCTTTCAGACCATAACTATGCATATAGTTTTAAAATTACACTTGTATTTAAAATGTAATATTTTTACATTTTAGCTTTTTGTATTTAGAAATTCTTCAAAACTTTGAAGCAACACCTTTTATTTACCCAATCTTATTTTAAATTAGTTTTTAAAGTCTACATTCCATTGCAGTATCATCCCTTTACAGCACTTCTCAAATATCTTTGAAAATACTAATTACAATTCTTCTAAAGTTCCTTACTCTTTCCAGAAATAACTATATTTATCCCAGGGTGAGTTTCTTTCTCTGCTCATCGTAGTCTTTCTTCTTATTGTTGCTGGCTGTTATCATATATATATCTGTGTGGTAGCCTGGAGTTACAACTCTGAGATTTTTCTTCAAGAAGACCTGCTGCTGAGAGTATATTTGGCTAACTACATTTGGTTGCTGTACCTTTGGGATCCATTGCAGTGTTCAGACATAGGCCAGTCCTACACTGCTGTTCACATACTATTTAAGCATGGCAGAAAAGCACAACCCAGGCCAATCCCACCCAACACAGAACTTCTCTAACAGGCAGTCTTGGCCTGGGGAACTCTTCAAGTGTTGACTGAGTGTCTCAGAGCTGAACTGCCATCTAATGCATTTTCTTCTCAAGCTTTCTTTCTTCCCTCTTTCCTTCCAAAAGTTTTCAGACCTGCATTTCAAACTGAAGGCTCTCTTGCCTTCTCTAGCTCCCTTCAAGTTTATCCTTCTTGGGCATTTAACCCAATATAATCTTTATATCTTCATGTCTCTCTTTGTGTCTGCTACTTCAAGTACCTTAAATGACATGGGTATTTATTCTTGATTTTCTGTAGACTAGGTATCTACAATAGTTACCTTATATAGGTTACCTCAGTTTTCCTTAACATTTTTTGTCCTAAATGACAAGGTTAGTTTTTTTGAGAGTGGGGACAAGCTAGGAGGCTACTACATTTGTTTAGAAAGCCTTTGACCGCCTTTAGCCTGAGGAAGAGAGACCAGCACCTCAACTGGGGATATGTAGAGGTGGTTGGGGGAGGTGGAGGCACTGATCTGTCTGCTATTGTCCTGCTGGAGTGTTAACCCTTCCTCATGCTCTGATTCTATAAATTTTGCCACTTCTAGAAAACTCCATTATGGAAAACTGAAAACTTCCGCACCAAGTTCCAGTTTCTCTTGTACACGTGGTATACTTAGCTCTTCTGGTTCTTGATTGATTTCTACAGCCTTTCCAACCTTGCTGGCCTTGCCTCCTTTTGTGCGCAACTGCTGTGGTAGCCTCTTTTCTACAGACTGCAAGCAGTTTCTCACAAGACTGATTTGAGCAGACCTTGCATCAACTCTCTCGCATATCTAGGTTTATGTTCCAGGGCTTCTGTGATGTGGGATGTAAGGAAGTTCCAATAGAACTTCAAGAAAACCCTGGGAACTCAATTAGGTAACTTGGAGCCTGCAGTTTCAGTTGGGATCAAATAGAAGAGAAGGTTATATTACAAATCAAGTTGTGTTTTTTTATAATTAATAAGGTAGAAATATCCATAATACCCAGGGTAGAACTCATGGTCTTCAAAGTATTAAGATGATCTTTTTTAGGTATTGTATGGCGGTGGAGATTAAACTCTAGCAACAGTAAATGATGTACTTCTCTACTTTCATTTTGACAATTATTTTTGGAAGAAGGGATGAGTAATCACTTGTGTTTAGTGTTCCATCTGAGAACAAAAAAAAAAACACATGAATTTCAAGTTTTATGACAATTAATTCCATCCATTTATTTATTTAGGCTGAGTCTCACTCTATCACCTAGGCTGGAGTGCAGCGGTGCGATTTTGGCTCACTGCAACCTCCACCTCCTCGGATTCAACAAGCCTTCCAAGTAGCTGGGATTATAGCTGCCTGCCATCATGCCTGGCTAATTTTTGTGTTACTAGTAAAGATGGTGTTTCACCATGTTGGGCAGGCTGATCTCAAACTCCTGACCTCAGGTGAATCTGCCCACCTAGGCCTCCCAAAGTGCTGGGATTACAGGTGTGAGCCACTGCACCTGGCCTAATTCCTTTTATTTAAAATATTAAATTTATTAATGGTGTTTAGATGAGTCATTTATAAAATTAAAAGCTATGTAAAATGAAAACAAGTATCAAGAATTTCTAATAGATACTGAAGCTATGGTAAAATATTATCACGATATTATCTCCAATTTTTAGGATAATACTGATTTTTATACCAAAATGATTCTTGCCTAGGATGAATTTTAGTTAAATAACAAGTAGTATTCTTTTATTTCTCATCTAGTAAAAGTATTTGAAATATATATCAGGGACTTCAAAAACATTAAATAAATGTACTTTTCTTCCTGTTGTATTTTAAGTTCGAAGTCAGCTTTCTGTCAGCAATGCTAAGCTGTGAGGCTTGTTGCCCCGAGAGGAGAGATGCTTCCTAGGACAATTAGGACAGTGATCAGCTTTGGGTATCAAAGTTGACACCATACTTAAATCTATTAAAGAATGATATACCTGACACTCAGAATTTGTTTGTAGAAAAAATAATTACCTAAATTACTTTATTTGCCATTTCTATTTTAAGAGCCAGGCATAGAGGCACACAACTGGTTTTTAGAAATACTATTCTAGAATCAAAGTAATGAAAACATTTTATTAATTCAGCATCACCCACAGAATCCATATATATGCATATATATTTAAAAATTAAAGCAAAACTCTGACATAACAAGACTTCATTTTGCTACATGCAAATCACCCTGTTATTTTCTATTTCATAAAAAAAAAATTTTGGCTGCAACCAATTTTTTTTAACCCAATTACATCAAAAAGCTTAAACTAAATAATAGACTTTACAATTTTACAATTTTCATGGAACAAGAAATTCAGGATTTTTCTTAGGAAAAATCAAAAACCTTCCTGTGTGAGTAGAGTGGCAGATGAAAGACTGAAACTTCAAATTGAAGTTCTTTACTCTCTAATGGTAGAACTATAAGATACAAATATCCATAATAATGGGGTAGAACTCACCCTCTTGAAAACATAGAGATGATCTGTTTTATGTATTATATGGTGGTGGAAATAAAATCCTAGAAATATTAAATGACATCTAAATAGTAGTAGTGCTGGTACGACTTTCTAGAGTTCTTTGGTTAAAAGATTCCTTTTTTTTTTGCTGTCGCACAAACCTTCTTATAGACTTTATTGTAAAAACTACTCATTTACTTTTTGCTCTTTAATATGTCAGTCAAGGTAAATGGCTTATTCTAAGAAATGTGAACTCAAAAGGATCATGTGCAAAACATTTGTATCTGGTACAATGTCCACAGAAATAATTCAATACGTTTAAACGTTTTAAGTCTGAAGGCAAAGAAAAAAAATAGCTAGAACGAATAACTGATTTAAAATGAGAAAGTTGTACCGTGTTAGCCACCAAGATTCTAGTGAGGTCATGACAAAAAACTGGATGCCGTGTTTAGCTACATTAAAGTGAATGAATTTCATGCCAGCTCGAGATGCTTATAAATTCCCTTTAAAATGTTGTGGCTAACTGCTCCAAAGAATGTGCAAGTTGATTTAAATAAGTTTCCCGAAACTGAACTGTTTATTTCAGCCTTCTCTGAAAGGCTTTGATATGTAAATCAATTTGGAAACAAAGATATGTTTGCCTCTTAATGTTTCCATTCTCTACGTGTGCTAAATGGCAACCTTGGAATAATTTTCCTTGATCTAAGAAATGGGACTAAGTCAGATTTTGTAAAGGTCAGGGTGAGAGGAATAAATTTAATCCAATCCAACCAAAATGAAATCAATTTGCATTATTCTCCACATATGAAATAACATGAGATCTGGGAATAGATATAAATTGGTTTAAATACCTACCTGACACCGTGGCCTAAGTCAAGACAATAACTATCTTGAAGTTTCGCTTTTGTTACTTACAAAATGGGGATAATGATGCTTACCTTCTCAGTTTTGTAGGAATGAGTAGTCCTACCTATAAAGCATGTAAACCAGTTCTGACTTAGAGTGCACTCCTAAACCATGGTAGTTACTGACATGCTTACCTTTGCACTCATTATTATTATAAGGGTCAGAACAGTGGTTCCTGCTGGATGTACTAAGAGTGACACAAAATCCTTGAAAAACCCAAAAAACAGCTTAAAGTACACGAAAGAAATAAACTATTTTAATAACTCTGTCTAACTTGAATATATCCAAGAAGGGTCTTGAGTATTTTTTTAAACAAATAAGGAAAATGAATTGTCAAAGTTCTTCACCTTTGTCCTCATGTGTCTAATTGAAATCTGGCACCTGACAGGCCGTAATACCTTTCCCATCTCTTTCCCCTGAGCAAAGTCACATTTAGCCAGCATAACCTAAAATAATATTATTGCTTTATGTGGCTTATGTTCATTGTGATTAGTCAGTGCCATTGCCATATGAGTTGCTAAATACTTTGAGTATCACCACTGCTTCCATGCCAGTTTGTGGGTGTGCTAAGACAAATGATGCAAGAATTCTCAGATGTTGAAATGGTGCAAATTGTTTTCCTGAGCTGAGTACAGTTTTCTTGCTTTGAACACAAAGGCTCATTTATTCGTCTTGGTAACTAAATAAATTGTGAGTATTCTCAGAGTTTGACCTTCTGGAAAATGGCATAGATAAATTGTATCAGACTTTATTCAATCCACAGAATAAAAACATTTTCGTCTAACCTGAAGTTTCTGGAAGGTGTCTTGATCAGGTTGATTTTGATCTTTACTGGTTTTCCAGATTCTTTCTTGTGTAATACTTGCCATATGACCAACAGCTGTGTTATTTTTAAGCAAACATATTCTCACTGAAAACATCAGCACTGGCATTTTCAAACAATTACATTAAAAATTTGGCAATTGAGGAAGGAAATACTGTGGATTTTTAGAAATAGCATCTTTCACCACTCCAGTCAACCTTTAATTACTATAGATGTCAGTAGCAACTGGCTTCGTGTGCTGATTACTTACTGTTTATCAACAAAACAGACAATATTACGTCTTTTCAAGTTGAGTTTTTAAAATTTGGATTGAAAAACACATAACATGAGATCTATCCTCTTAATAAATATTAAATGTATCATATAGTAATGGTAATTATAAGCACAATGTTGTACAGCAGCTCGCTACAACTTTTTCATCTTGTATGACTGAAATCTTATACTTATTGAATAGCACTTCTTATGTCCGTCTCTCCTGGATCTTCTCTCTTCTCTTTTCTTTGATGAATTTGACTATTTTAAATGCCTTATATAAGGGGAATCATGCAGTATTCTGTGAATGGCTGATTTCACTTAGCATAACGTCCTCAAGGTTTATTCAGGTTGTACCATATATGATTTCCTTATTTTTTATGTCTAAATAATATTCCATTTTATGTATATACTTTCTATGGTCTGAATGTTTGTGTGCCCCCAAAATTCATATGTTGAAATCTTGACTCCAAGGTGAGGTATTAAAAAGTGGGATCTTTGGGGGGTGATTAGAGCAGGAGGTCAGAGCTTTCTGGAATTAGTAACCTTATGAAAGAAGCCCCGGGGAACTTTTTTTCAGCATGTGAAGATGCAATGAGAAGGCCATCAATGCACCAACAAAGAAACAAGGCTTTACCAGACACCGAATCTTCTCGTACCTGATCTTGGACTTCCCAGCCTCCAGAACCATGGGCAATAAATTTCTGTTACTTATAAGCTATCAAGTTTATGGTATTTTTATAGCAGCATAAGTGAACTTAAGTAAAACCACATTTTCTTTATCCACTTATCTATTGATGAACATTAAGACGGTTTCCACCTCTTGGTTATTGTAAACAACACTGCAGTGAACATCAAAGTAAAAATATCTCTTTGAGATCCTGATTTTGACTACTTTTGATAAATGCACAGATGTGAGATGATTCAGTCATGTGGTCATTTTAATTTGAATTTTGTGAGGAACCTTCATACTATTATCCATAGTGCCTGTACTGTTATATATTCCCACCAAAGTGCACAAAGGGTTTTGATTTCCCCACATCCTTGCCAACACTTGTTATTTTCTGGGTTTTTTGTTTGATCGGTTGGTGTTTTTTTGATTGCTGTTGTTTGTTAGTTTGTTTTTGATAGTAGTCTGCCTGCAGGTGTAAGGTTGTATCACATTGTGGTTTTGACTTGTGTTTCTTTGATGATTAGTGATGTCAAGTATTTCATTGGTGGCCATTTCATTGCCTCCTTTGGAAAAAATGTCTATTCAAGTTTTTCTCACTTTTCTTTTTGTTATTATAAAGAAATTTCTGAAACTGAGTATTTTATAAAGAAAAAGGTTTTATTTATGGTTCTGCTGGCTGGAAGTTTCAAGATTGGGCATCTGGTAGGCTGCTTTCTCTCATGTCAAAAGGCAAAGGAGAACTGGTATATGCAGATATCACATAGTGAGAGAGGAAATGAGGGTGGGGGCCATGCTCTTTTCAACAATCAGCTTTCATGGAAACTAGTAGAGCAAGAACGCACTCACCCCTGAGAGAGGGCATTAATCTATTAATTACATATTCGCCCCCATGACCCAAACACCTCCTATCAGGCCCCACCTCCAACACTGGGCATCAAATTGCAATAAAATTTCAACATGGGATCTTGTAGGGTCAAATATCCAATCTCATCAAAGTTCTTATCTATTTCTCAATGTTTTGTTGTTGTTGTTGCTATATATTTATGAAAGTTCTGTATACTGTTATCATTGTCAATTTAGGCTGTTATAACAAAAATGCCATAAACAAAAAAGATTTATTTATCATAATTCTGGAGGCTGGGAAGTTCAAGATCACATTGAACTAGCCTAATTGGTTCCTGGTAAAGGCTGGTCCCCTTTCTGTTTTGCAGACAGACACCTTTCTACTGCATCTTCACATGGCAGAAAAGAAAATAATTCCCTCTCTAATCTCTTCTTATAAAATCACCAATCCCATTTACAAACATTCCAACCTCATGTCCTGTGGACTTCTCATATGTGACTCTTACCATGTTAAGGTCATTTTCCTTTATTCCCAGTTTGTTGAGTGTTTTTAGTATGAAAGCATGTGGAATTTTGTGAAATGCTTTTTTTTTCTTTTTTGCGTGTATCAAAATGATTGTGTGATTCAATTATGTTATTATGGTATATAGCAATGATTATTTTTTCTATGTTGACTTGTTCATGATGTGAGATCCTTTCTATATGTAGGTGAATTGGGTTTGCTACTTTCTTGAAGATTTTTACATCTCTGCTTATCAGAGTTGTTGGCCTGTAATTTTTTTCTCTTCATTTATTTGTCTGGCTTTGGCATAAGGCTGGCCTCAGAAAAAAATTTATTTCTCTCTACCATTTTTGCTAAAAGATTGAGAAAGATTGGCATTAACTCTTTCTAAATGCTTAGCAGAATTGACCAGTGAAGCTGTTTGCTCCTGGGCTTTTCTTGGTTGACAGTTTTATTACTGATTTGATATTATTACGTATAATTGATCTGTTCGGAGTTCCTGTTACTTTGTGACTCAGTCTTGGTAAGTTACATGTTTCTGGAAACTTATCCATTTCTTCTACGTTATCCAATTTGTTGGTATATAATTGTTCACAGTAGATTTTTATGATCATTTTGATTACTATGGCATCAGTTGTAATAACTCCTCTTTGATTATTAATGAGTCTTCTGTTTTTTTAGTCTAAAAAGATTTGCCAATTTTGTTGATCTTTACAAAAATTAACTAATTTTAAAAACAGCATCATTAATTTTTTTTATCCTTTGTTGTGTTTATTTCTGCCCTAATATTTGTTACTTCCTTCCTTCTACCAAATTTGGGTTTGTTTTGTTCATCTTCTTCTGTGTTCTTAAGGTGTAAAGTTAGGTTTTTATTTGAGATCTTTCTTTCTTATCGATGTAAGCAATTAGTGATGTAAACTTACCCATCAGTACTGCTTTTGCTAAGTCCCATAAGTTTTGGTATGTTGTATTTCTGCTTGCATTTGTCATTAGATATTTTCTAATTTCACTTTTGTTTTCTTTTTTAATTGATCAGTTGTAATAAGTTTGTTTTTTTCCACGTATTGGTGAATTTTTCACTGTTTTTCTGCTATTAATTTCTAGTTTATTTTATTGTGATCAGTAATAATACTTGATATTATTTCAGTCTTCTTACATTTATTAAGACTTGCTTTGTGGCCTGATGTGACACGTGATCTATTCAGGAGCTATTCCGTATGTTCCTTGTGCACTTAGAAGACTATATATTCTGCTGCTGTTTGGGTGAAATGTTCTGTATATGTCTGTTAGATCCATTTGATCGACAGTGCTGTTTGTTCATGTCTTCTCTTTCCTTATTTTCTTCTGTCTGCATGGTCTATCAAATATTTAAAGAAGTAGAATATTAAAATCTTCTACTCTTATTATGTTGCTATATATTCCTCCTTTCTGTTCTATCAATGTTTGCTTCACATATGTAGGTTCTCTGATGTTGAGTGCTTTCTATAGTATTCTGTGAATTGATCTTTTATCAGTATAGAATATCTTTGTTTTTTGTGATAATTTTTGACTTTCAATCCATTTTGTCTGATATAAATATACCACCTCAATTCTCTTTGGTTTACTATTTGTATTAAATAACCTTTTTTTTTTTCCTTTCACTTTCATTCTAGGTGTGTTTGTAAATGTTAAGTGCATCTCTTTTGGAGAGTGGAAACTTAGATTTTGTTAAACAGCATAAAGTTGGATTTTGTTTATTTTACTCATTCATCTACTTTATGTCATTTGATTGAGGAGTCTACGTTTCTTTTACATTTAGAGTACAACTTTTTACATTTTTTTTTTACATTTAAATTCCCATTGTTAGATTATTATAGTTTTCTATATTTGTATATACGTTTTCCATACCGGTAGGCTTTCTACTTCTATAAACTCTCATGTTGCTGTTTAGTATCTTTTCATGTCAACTTGAAGGACTCCCTTTAGCACTTCTTGTAAAGAACATCTAGTATCAATGGAATCTCTCAGCTTTTGTTTAACTGGAAAAGTCTTTATCTCTTCTTTATTTTTGAAGTACAGTTTTGCTAACTAAGTATTTTACATTGGTTGTTTATTTTCTTTTCAGCACTTTAAATGTATCATCCCACTCCTTCCTGTCCTACAAAGCTTCTGCTGAGAAATCCACTGATAGTCACAGGGAGGTTTCCTTGAATGTGACAAGTCACTTTTTTTTCTGCTTGTAAAATTCTCTTTGTCTTTGACATTTGTCTCCTTAAGCTGATAAGCAACTTCAGCAAAGTCTCAGGATACAAAATCAATATGCAAAAATCACAAGCAAACAGACTAACAGAGAGCCAAATCATGAGCAAACTCCCATTCACAATTGCTACAAAGAGAATAAAATATCTAGGAATGCAACTAACAAAGGATGTAAAGGACCTCTTCAAGGAGAACTACAAACCACTGCTCAAGGAAATAAGAGAGGACACAAACAGATGGAAAAACATTCCATGCTCATGGTTAGGAAGAATCAATACTGTGAAAATGGCCATACTGCCCAAAGTAATTTATAGATTCAACACTATCCTCATCAAGCTACCATTGACCTTCTTCACAGAACTTGAAGAAACCACCTTAAACTTCATATGGAACCCAAAGAGAGCCCGCATAGCCAAGACAATCGTAAACAAAAAGAACAAAGCTGGAGGCCTCATGCTACCTAACTTCAAACTATCCTACAAGGCTACAGTAACCAAAATAGCATGGTACTGGTACCAAAACAGAGATATAGACAAATGGAACAGAACAGAGGACTCGGAAACAATGCCATACATCTATAACCATCTGATCTTTGACAAATCTGATAAAGGCAATGGGGAAAGGATTCCCTGTTTAATAAATGGTGTTGGGAAAACTGGCTAGCCATGTGCAGAAACCTGAAACTAGACTGCTTCCTTACACCTTACACTAAAATTAACTCCAGATGAATTAAAGATTTAAACATAAGACCTAACACCATAAAAACCCTAGAAGAAAACCTAGGCAATACCATTCAGGACATAGGCATATGCAAGGACTTCATGACTAAAACACCAAAAGAAATGACAACAAAAGCCAAAATAGACAAATGGGATCTAATTAAACCTAAGAGCTTCTGCACAGCAAAAGAAACAATCATTAGAGTGAACTGGCAACCAACAGAATGGGAAAAATTTTTGCAATCTACCCATCTGACAAAGGGCTAATATCCAGAATCTACAAAGAACTAAAGCAGATTTACAATAACAAAACAAACAAACCCATTAAGAAGTGGGCGAAGGATATGAACGGACACTTTTCAAAAGAAGACATTTATGAGGCAACAAACATATGAAAAAATGCTCATCATGACTGGTCATTAGAGAAATGCAAATCAAAACCACGTTGAGATACCATCTGATACCACCTAGAATGGCGATCATTAAAAATTCTGGAGACAACAGATGCTGGAGAGGATGTGGAGAAATAGGAAAGCTTTCGCACTGTTGGTAGGAGTGTAAATTAGTTCAACCTTTGTGGAAGACAGTGTGGCGATTCCTCAAGAACCTAGAAATAGAAATTCCATTTGACCCAGTGATCCCATTACTGGGTATATACCCAAAGGATTATTAATCCTTCCGTTGTAAAGACACATGCACACATATGTTCATTGCGTCACTATTTACAACAGCAAAGACCTGGAACCAACCCAAATGTCCATTAATGATAAACTGGACAAAGAAAATGGCACATATACACCGTGGAATACTATGCAGCCATAAGAAAATGATGAGTTTGTGTCCCTTGAAGGGACGTGGATGAATCTGGAAATGATCATTTTCAGCAAACTGACACAAGAACAGAAAACCAAACACTGCATATTCTCACTCATAAGTGGATGTTGAACAATGAGAACACCTGGGCACAGAGAGGGGAGCATCACACACTGGGGTCTGTTGTGGGGTGGGGGCTAGGGCAGGGACAGAGTGGGTGGGGAGGTTGGGGAGAAATAACACTGGGAGAAATGCCTGATGTAGGTGACGTGGGGATGGAGACAGCAAACGACCATGGCATGTGTGTACTTATGCAACAGTCCTGCAAGATCTGCACATGTACCCCAGAACTTAAAGTACAATAAAGAAGAGGAAGAAGAAGAAAGAAGAAGAAGAGGAGAGGAGGAGGAGATGGTGGAGGAGGAGGAGGAGGCGGCACATGACCCAGCTCTGTTTCTTTTTCTCAGTTCTCAGCATCCTCCAGGCATCCTAGAGTATTTCAGTTCACGTCAGTTATGCAAGACAGTAGAGACAGAAGCCAGTCTCATGTGCAACATCCCCCTAAAGTCAGAATATCAAATGTATGGTTCAGTCATCTCCTTCTCTTCCCAGGGAGAAGCTAGAAACCTTGCTTCCTCCTGTTTATGTGGTGGTCTGCCAGGAAAGAACTATAGTGAATGCATGCCATGTATTTTTCTACTGGCTTTGATGCAGCTATTTTTGTGCCCACTTGGGGTGCAGGAGCCTTTTAACTGGTTTCTAGATTTCTCACAAAGGGAATTGTTCCATGTATTACTGTTGAATTTGTATTGTCGTGGCAGAAACAACATTCTGGAGCTTCTTATCCTATCATCTTGCTGACATCACCCTGGTATCTGATATCTTTGATGTGTAGTCCCAATTGTAACTGACGTGTTGACTAATAATAGCCAACTCTTGAGAGGAAAAATTGTTTAAGACTCCTAAATAGTCCATGGGATATCATTTATTCAAGAATAGTATACAGTCAGTTCTGCTGTTATGTTATACAGGTATTCCTAGTAATCACTGTGCTGCACAAAATTACACAACGATATCCACAAGTCTAATAATAAAACAAAATGAAGTAGGGCACAGCACTCAAAAACATCATCAGTGACCAATTACAAAATAGAAGCTTAATAAAAATTATAGTGAGCACATGTTAAATAATCAGGAAATGAACGATTTGTATAACAAATATGGCATTTTACTTTGAAAAAGATCTGAAGTTTGCTTGTAGAAGTGGATGTGGAGTTACTTCTCATTGGCTAGTATGAAATGGTAGAAAAAGTGTTATCTGACGTCAATGAAATTTGTAACACCAGATGTGGCTCGGTTTGGCTCATAACACATGGAGTGGAGTGAGGTAGCTGTTAAATGTTAGACTTGTGTGTATTTCATGTATTTTTATGCAGCTGAGCTGAACTGAGTGCAGGTTTCTGTGTTCACCTAGTTTTTACCATGGGTGGAATCACACAGAACTAATGCGAAATTTCTGTTATGCTCAAGGTGTTCCTTGATATGTCAATAATGTAAGAACAAAATCTCTTTTCAAAATTACTGCATAATAATATCATGAATTAGATTTCTGAAAAGTGAATGGTTTAAATATTTCATCTTTGAATCACATTTCTGGTGTTCTGAGGAAGCTCCCGAACTGGCCTTGTAGAACTTTCATTAATCACCCAGGCTTTGACTCAGATGAATTTAAATTTGAATCCTAAGTTTACCTGCTTGGTTTTCAATAAACATCCTTTCCCTCCTTAAGCTTTATTTCCTAATCTGTGAAATAAAGTTTAAAAATCTACCTCACAGATTAATATGATGATTAGAAGATAAAATGTATGGAAATTCCTTAGAGAATGACTTTCACATATAAAGTATTCAATAATGGTAGTCGTTCTAAATTCTTTTAATGGTGAAATATTCTGTTATGCTATACACTGAGTTTATTTCCATTTGTATTATTATTATTTGAATATAAATCTCAGTGAATTTTTATAATAAATCATTTTAAACCTCATATTTGTATTTTTTTGTTTTTTAGAATTAAGCGTGCCTGCTTTCAGAGATATATATATATATATATATGTTTAGGTTTACCATATGTAAATGAATACACATGGGTTTTTAATTTTTTTATTTTTGCTGGAAATTTGCAGTTATTGGTGGGCAGTTATTGTAACATCAAATTCCTGAACTTTCTGTCTTTCACGTTATGGAGAAGAGTGAAAAATCTTTATTACCAGAAGTGGCTGTAAAGTTAATTCTGAGTATGTAACCTGAGGTTCACTTAAATTATTTTGGATGTCTGCTGTTCTCCATGCTGATGATTTAGGAAAACAGGGGGATCACACCTTTAGCATGTGACTTTTATGGGGAGCTAAAAGGTTGACAAGAAGGTTTAAAATATAGTTTTTTTTTTTTCCAAAAAGTCAGATTTCCTCTGGTATGACAGAAAATATGGTACCTGCTATACATAGAGAGATAAACTTCTGACAAGTTTACATAATTGTTAAGTTATTATTATATATATATTTTTTCTTCCTTCCCTCCTTTCTGTCTTCTTTTCTTCCTTCCTTTCTTCGTGAATTTTTGTTCTATTCAAGTAACCTGCTCAGAGGGGGCAACGTCAAGGTGAAAACTTACAGTCCCTAAACATCAGTCTTATTGTCTCATGTAAGACACAAATCTATCAATAACTCACTATAATTATGTTTAGTAGAATAATGTGACACAAAAGAGAGAATAAGTAACCTGATTAGAACAGTTAAAAAAGTTTCCATTGCTAGATATGTTTTCAAAGTTCATACAAAAGACAGAGGAGCAAAAAATAATGACAGATTAAGGGGCTGTAATGCACATTGTACCAGAGGAAGGAATAGTTCTTTCCTATCGCTAGAAACTTTGTGGTGAGTAGTGGGATGAGGCTGGAGGGAGTGCAGAGCTATCTCTTGAAGAACTTCAGCAGAAGAGTTGATGATGGTGCACCACGCTTTTAATGTTGCAATTTACTCCCAGTAGACTGGGATACTGCACTTTTGAAATTACATTTATGCTTGGCAGTGTTGTGTGTCAAAGAACTATTAGGAATATTTTGTGTTTATTTCTTTTGAATAAAACAGTGAAAATTAAATTCTAAAAATGGGGGGAATCATGAGTTATTCAGTGGCTGCAATACTAAAGAAAATAAAATGCATGTTACCCCTAGAGAAAGTTAGGCCCATTGGTAATATGGCACATCACAAAGGAATTTCCAAAGGACTTTAAAAAGAAGTAAAACTCAGTACCAAAATAAGACCCATTTGTAGTAGCCACTGTTTCACTGAACAAACCAGAATTTCATAAGCCACAACCTTTGATGTATGTATTTATGGGACTTTCTTTTTTAAGTTTAGCATCCTTGTCTGATACCTACACACTTTATTTTTTCTATTCATGACCGTTGTTAGCTTAAATTGGTCCCTTAATTCCTCTTAGTTTCCAACATGTCTGCCTCTTCTAATTTTTTTTCTAAGAGCTTCTTCTCTGTCTATATTTAAATATTCAGAGACCCAACCAATATAACCAAAATAATAATAATAATTGATAATAAACCTTTACATGACCCTGCTATATCTACAGTCCAGTCTCATCATTCTTCTGAAACTGATCCTTCAAAGACCTCAAATGGTTTTCTTCTTGCTAATTCTGGTGACCTTTCTTCCCCTTCATATTCTTAATCTCTGATGTATTTCACTTCAATTAAACATACTTCTTCCTTGACATCTCGAACACCACCATATATTGGATTTCATTCTTCCCCTCTGTCCATTGTCTTGGCTTAAGCATGGTCTCTTCTAAACAAACTCTGCTTTATATATCAAAACCCATCCATTTAATATGTCCAAGAATTTTCAATATACGGTTGGCCCTCTGTATTCATGGGTTCAGCATCCACAAATTCAACCAACTACAGATCAAATAAATTCAGAAAAACATAAATGGCTTTGTCTGTACTGAACATGTACATACTTTTGTTCTTCTAATAATTCCTTAAATAATATAGTATCACAACTATTTACAAAGGAATTATATTTTATTAGGTATTATATATAACCTAGAGATGATTTAAAGTTGTACTGAAGGATGAGGATGTGCATAGGTTATATGCATATTCTGTGCCATTTCCTATAAACAACTTGAGCATCTTCCAATTTTGCTGTTCATGGAGGCCTTGAGCCAATTTTCCCTGGATACCAAGGAACAACTGTAATATTAAATCCCCAAACTAGGATTATTAGATGAAATTTTGGTATTTTAGGAAGATCCAATGTGTTATTTTTGGGGAAGATATTTTTTAACGGATAGTTTTTAGTGAAGCATTTGTAAATTTAAATAAAGAGTGATAGTTTATCTTCTCATAAATATCATACAAAATATAAAATTCTTTATAGGGCTGTTATAGGTATTACATTATGAGTTAATGTTAGCAAAATGATAAAACCAATGCTTGATATGCAATTGGTCATAAATTTTCAAGTGTTAATAACTGAGTTTTGTTAATTAAATAAATATGAAACTTGAAATGATTCAAAATCTAGTCCTCCTTCACTTTTAATTAAACAGTTTTTTCTTGTGCTGAATTAGTATTGGAAATATTCCCCAATTTTTTCTTTGTGATATTACAGAAAAATTTCTAAATTTGGTTGCATTTTTTTGATGTGTGAGTTTTGCTGCTAACCAATATAGCACTTGCTTCTTCCTAGTCTAAATAAAAGGGATATGCGGTTATTTCACTAGGTACTTTCCTGACCTAACATTTGTTGTCTTCTTTTTCTATGATAAACTAGTTTTTTACATTTTGAATCAAATTGCTTTATTCTTAATAGTTAATACTTGTTTGCATCTTATTAATCAATCTTTGCAAATGGCTTGCATCTGGAGTATATGCTTCATAGCAATTAAGAGAAGATTGATTTGTTTTACATATAATTGACTTAATTTATTTAAATATTTAGCATATTAATGCCAATGTAAAACTTAAAGTTGTTGGACAGTGCTGTGATTTCAGTATGGCTTGTTTCCTTAGGTACTCATACTGAAACTGAATTTCCATTGTGCCAGTATTGGGAGCTGGGATCAAATGGAAGATGTTTGGTGGTGGAGGGGGTGTAGCCCTTGTGAATAAATTAGTGCTGCCACTCAGGACTAATTCTCACTCTTTAGGGAGTGGATTAGTCACCATGAAAGCCAGGTTGTTATAAGGCAAGTTTCTTCCTGGTGCTCCCTCTCTTTGCACATACCCACTCATGTTTCTGCTTCTTTACTGTGTCCTGATATAGCACAGGCTCCTCACCAGAAGTGAGCAGATGCTAGTGCCATGCTCTTGGACTTCCAGTCACCAAAATTACGAACCAAATAAACCTTTTATCTGTATGTTTTCCAGCTTCTAGTATTCTGTTTTAGCGATATAATACCAACTAAGACATAGATAGTGGCATCAATTTTCTTTACGAATGTTAGAGTAATTGTGGTCAGTGCTCTTTGTATACCAAGTGCTCAATGATAGGCCCAGTTTTTGTTTGTTCTTTTTATAGCAATTTCTGAAAACTTTATTCTTCATCAAATTTTATCTTTTAGATCTCATCACACTGGATTACATATATACTTTGGAGATATTGTGGATTTAGTTCCAGACCACTACAGTAAAGCGAATATTGCAATAAAGTGAGTAACATGAACTTTTTTGGTTTCCCAGTAATGTAAATATGTACTGTTATGTTTATATTTATGCTATTCTGTCATTTATTAAGTGTGCAATAGCATTATATCTTAAAAGGCCTACTCACTATCATTTAAAAATAGTTTATTCCTAAAATATTCTAATGAAATGAGCAGATATTGTTGGAAAAGTGGCTCTGACAGATTTGCTTGATGTAGGGTTGCTGTAAACCTTCAATTTGTATAAAACATAGTACATGTGAAGTATAACCAAGGGAAGCACAGTAAATGAGGTGTGCCTGTTTGTCTGTGCGTCATGTGACAAACACTCTCTTCTTATATTTCCACCCTAGTTAGTTTATGCTGCCATTG
Organism: Aotus nancymaae; assembly: GCF_030222135.1. Classification (NCBI taxonomy): domain Eukaryota; kingdom Metazoa; phylum Chordata; class Mammalia; order Primates; family Aotidae; genus Aotus; species Aotus nancymaae. Next base: position 67,974,169 of record NW_026988422.1, on the reverse strand, counting down.
TGGTAAACTCTGAGCATCACTCAAAAAAGGAATTTGGAAGTACTGAAAAAGTGGCTGATTCAGTACAGAAAATACCAGGCTAGTGAGGATGCTAAACAACATACCCTTCAAAATGAAAATGAATAAACCCAATGCTTCTTATTTTGGGAAAGTAAAACAGGGAAGTCCACAATAGCGATATTCTCATGTTCTAACAATTGCCATTTTTGAGAGAGAGAGAAAAAAAGCATTTGTTTAGATTGATGAACAGAGATGCAAATAATGGAAAGCAAAGTATCCTCAACACACAACTAAAAGAAGAAAGAAATACACTGCCTGAAGACGATAGTAAGCTTTATTGGAATTGAAATAACAACTTATCAGTGACGTTGAACAAAAGATTCATGAAGAGTTTCAGCAAATAATTCTCAAGTTTTGTTCAAAAAGCCTAAGACATTATTACTTTTGAAGTGCTGCTTTAAGTGTATCATTATTTTTCTCATAAGACCTTCAACTTAAGAATCTAATTGCTAATACAGTAGGCATCCGGATGACTTAAGATCTCTGAATTATGATCCCATGATAGCATCCAAACCAGGTATAAACAGCCCCGATACGTTTGAACCTTTCATCTTAATCACATCTTGTATATATGGTCTCCCCTCTGCGCTGAACGAATCTGTATGTGGTAATCAGTACTTTTCTGTGGTGTTCTTCAAAAATACCATCACACAATTTTTGTGAGTAGCAGACTTCATTGGAGAGAGAGAGGCATTTTATAGCATTTTAAAACCGAATATCGGCATCCCTGTTTTTAAAAGTTTTGAAACTTGTCACTGTGAAATTTTAATGGCCAACTTATGCTTTAATCACAAGCTTCCTGCCATGTGGTTCACCGCCTCCCTTTTATTTCTTTCATGGGGTTTATACTGAAACTTGATAAACCTCACCATATTATGCAAAGCAATTTATCTCTCTGATCCTTACTCAGCTCAGGGGTGACTACACACCCAAATCTCATTAAAATGTAGTACTGAATACAGGCCTAATACTCTAGGTCTCACCTGTTCCCAACCATAGCTTTTTAAATTTTGCTCCTTCCAATCTCTTCCTTTTTCTAACACTCTGGATAATTGAAAGGAAACTGTGTATTTCATGTGACATTATAAAAATAATGGCAAATTTTTTACTTCCTTTCTCTCAAGAAACTGCTTATACATCTTAGGTGATTGACCTATTTGGTATTTCTTAAAATATTTTGTATATTTGCTTATATTCTTGTGTCCATCCTTGTCTGAAATGAATCAATGTTGTATCTCTCCAAACTCTATTCAACTTTCAGGCTTGACCAAGTTTCGTGAAGTCATCCAAATTAGTCCAATCCACATTGATTTATCATCTTTTTTCCCTGAAAATTTACAGCCTTAGTATTCCATTTTTTGAAGTTTTTTTTTTTCGGCATATTGGTACTATGTCCCCAACTAAACTGTGAGCTTTTTCAGGACTGATAATAATTACCGCGTTCATGTACATACATGTGAATAATCCCAAAATACTGATTGTATTGTTGCAAAGTAAATTTCTGGGACTGCCTAGCTTGAGTTGAGCCAAGTATTCCCTTGCCATTTTCTTTAATTAGGCTTAATTTTCCAAAGGCAGCTGCAAGAGTCATTTAAAATTTTCTAATGAAAATTGAAGTGTAGATTTGTCAAAATGAGAGGTCGTTGATCCTAAGAGAAAAAATACTTTTATTTCACTTCTATCTGAAACTGCTCATCTTTGGCAGTCGGAAAATTAGTCTTTCTGGTATTACATTTTTCATTCTCACTGAACAGAAATGATATATGAACAAATTTTAACAACACACTTTTCATCTTTGTCTTATATACAGAGACATCAGCATGATTCATAAGAATGAATTATTGGACTGTATGCCACCATTAATGCTTTTATTTCTCACACCCATGCAATTCAGAATGTTTTGATTCAATTGACTCTACAAGCCCAAGATTCAACCTTTTTTTCTTCCTGAATCACATTTTAATAATTACATTGTCATTACCTTATAAAGTGTTAACCCTGTGAGTACTAGCATTGGGAAAGTAACAGTATTTGGGTGGGATTCAAGCTTTGATCTGGATTAGATTATCAATTTATGGAGAAGAAAGTCAATCAATAGATGAGATAAAAGCATAAACACTACATAGAAGACACAGACATTGTGAAATATTGGATAAGAAAAAGAACCACCTTTGAAAATAGTTAGACACATGGCCTTAGAGCTACATTATCTTCTTCCACAAAATGGGAAAAAGTATATATACTATACTTTACAGAGTATAAATCTGAAAGTAACACCTGAATAACTTTCATTATAACAGCTGGTACAAGAGAAATTCCCCCGTTTTGATAATTCTCCCATGCTTCTTTAATTGTTTTAAAAATTATCTTATGCTCTTAAATATTATAATTTAATTACTGTCAGTATTTCAGTTGTACTGAGAATTTAGAATATACTAGAATTGTGGTAAACTGAGGTAACAATCTTCATTAGATTGATAAGGCAATGACTTGGTCACTTCTATGATACTGTTTTCATAAGCTCGTTTTAAAATATGCACAAAACTACTGTTGGGTGGTAGGATGAGAAAAGCAATCCAAAAGGACTTTATAGGGAAGCTGAGCTCTTAAACAATATCCTTGGAAACTGTAAAACCAATGTGATCTAAGATCTCCCTAATGACTTTGTTCCTTGATGTGTTGTAGGTCTCAGATGAATGTGAACTATACACATATGACCCTTTAAATGCAATCTCTTTCCTGGAAAACCCAGACAAGTTAACTGTTCATGCTAATTTCATTTTTCTGTATACATCCATTTAGACATGGTTTAAACTTTGTCTGCAAGACACAGTTTTGGTAGTAAGCAACCCCAACTTATTTAAAAAGTGTTTTAAAAGTGTTCTTTTGACTGAGAGAATCAGGTTAAATATTTATCATAGTACAATTAAGATAGTGAAAATTTATATGAGTTCTCTTTGGAACTTTTCAGACTGTAGTAGAGTAGAAGAAAAGGACTGGAGAACTACTTCTCTGCAAAATTATTCTCTAGATACATATTTTGTGTTGCCTTTAGACATAACTTTTGAATTAGAGAAATTTCGGAATTATTAGCATTGATAAAATATGGAGTACCCCAAATTAGATGATCTTAAGGCTGAAGTTTTTCTAGATAGTAATAAGATTTATCTCTTCACTTTGAAGAACTGTCAGTCATTCTATAATTTCTTCTAATTGTGCCCTCTCCCACCTCAAGTCTAAATGTTCTTTACCTGCAGGCAAATGTACTCAAAAATTGTATTCCTCTTTTAAAATGTTGAAGAAAATTGGCATCCTATTTCATTTTATTGTTTTAATAAAATATCTGCTATTCTAAGCAAGACACTAGAAAAAAATTTATTTCATTGGAAATAATACATAGAATCAGTATATAGACAGGATCATTGAAAGTCTCTTTCTAACTCAAATGTTAACTGTTGTTAACACATTCAATCGTTCATCTATTCATATATTCAATTTCAGGGTCATGAACTTTTCTTAGAAAATATACAGCAATGAAAGATGACTGAATCTTTCTCTGCCTTTGAGAAGCTGCAATATAATAATGTATAACAAGTGAAGACTTACTATTAAAGATTGATGAGTATGAGAATATGTAACCATAACATTGCCCAAAATGAGATACATTTGCAGCTGGACACATGATAGAGAATTTCTTTCTTCTAAAAAGTAACTGTGGTTATTTAGAGACGAGCACGCTGAAACTATTTTTTTTTCTTTATTTCCTTTTTTTTTTAGAAAAAGAAAGGAAAAAAAGAAAAAAAAAAGAATGAAGGAGAGGAAAAAAAAGGAAGAGAAAGAGGGAGAGAGAACAGGAGTATTACTTTATTGCCCAGGCTAGAATGCAGTCTAAAAATGGGTATTGAAAACCTCTTTTATGCCAATAATTGTGCTTAACAATGGAGACAGGAAGGAATAAGGGAAGAAAATAACAAACAAGCAGCCAACCAATATTTCATTTAAAACCTATGAAATGCTATGCAGTTACTGAGGAGTGACACACTTCCAAAAGTGTGACTTACTTACACACTTTTGGAATAGGTGTGATGTGGTACTGATAAGAATATATGTTTTGTTTTTTTGAAGTGGAGAATTCTATAAATGTTTTTTAAGTTTACTTGTTCTGGGTCAGAGTTCAAGTCCTGGATATCCCTGTTAATTTTCTGTCTCATTGATCTGTCTAATATTGACAATGTGATGTTACAGTCTCCCACTATTATTGTGTGGGAGTCTAAGCCTCTTTATAAGTCATTAAGAACTTGTCTTATGTATCTGGGTGCTCCTGTATGGGTGCATATATATTTAGGATTGTTAGCTCTTCTTGTTGCATTGATCTTTTTACCATTATGTAATGTCCTTCTTTGCCTCTTTTGATCTTTGTTGCTTTACGGTCCATTTTATCAGAGGCGAGAATTGCAACCCCTGCTCTTTATTTATTTATTTATTTTTGCTCTCCGTTTGGTTGGTAAATCTTCCTCCATCCCTTTATTCTGAGTCTTTATGTATCATTGCATGTGAGATGTGTCTGGATGCAGCACACCGATGGGTTTTGGCTCTCCATCCAATTTGCCAGTCTGTATCCTTTGATTGGGGGATGTAGTTGATTTAAATTTAGGATTAATAATACTATATGTGAGTTTAATACTGCCATTTGATGCTAGCTGGCTGTTTTGCCCATTAGTTGATATAAATTCTTCATTATGTTAATGCTCTTTACTTTTTAGTATATTTTTAGAAAGGCTGATACCGTTGTTCCTTTATACGTGTAGTGCTTCTTTCAGAAGCTCTTGTAAAGCAGGCCTGGTGGTGGTGAAATCACTAAGTACTTGCTTGTTCGCAGAAGATTTTATTTTTCCTTTGCTTGTGAAGCTTAGTTTGGCTGGATATGAAATTCTGGGGAAAGTTATTTTCTTTAAGGATGTTGAATATTGGCCCCCACTCATTTCTGGCTTGCAGGGTTTTGGCTGAGAGATCTGCTGTAAGTCTGATAGGCTTCCCTTTGTGGGTAACCTGACCTTTCTCTCTGGCTGCCCTTAGTATTTTCTCCTTTATTTCAACCCTAATGAATCTAATGATTATGTGCCTTGGGGTTGGTCTTCTTGAGGAATATCTTTGTGGTGTTCTCTGTATTACCTGGAATTGAATATTGTCCTGCCTTACTAGGTTGGGAAAGTTTTCCTGAATAATATCCTGAAGAGTATTTTCCAACTTAGAGTCATTCTCTTCATCACATTCAGGTACACCTATCAAACGTAGATTAGGTCTTTTCACGTAGTCCCATATTTCTTGGAAACTTTGCTCATTCCTTTTTATCTTTTTTTCTCTAATCTTGTCTTCTCGTTTTATTTCATTAAGTTGATCTTCGACCTCTGATATCCTTTCTTCTGCTCGATCAATTCGACTTAAAACTTGTGCATACTTTGCGAAGTTCTCCTGTTGTGTTTTTCAGCTCCATCAATTCACTTATATTCCTCTCTAAATTGTCTATTCTCGTTAGCATTTCATCAAACCTTTTTTCAAAGTTCTTAGTTTCTTTGCATTGGGTTAGAACAAGTTCTTTTAATTCACAGAAATTTCTTATAATCCACCTTCTGAAGCCTACTTCTGTTAATGGATCGCACTCGTTCTCCATCAGGCCTTGTTCCATTGCTGATGAGGAACTGTGATCCCCTGTAGAGGGAGAGGCATTCTGATTTTGGGTATTATCAGCCTTTTTATGCTGGTTTCTTCCCATCATTGTAAATTTATCCACCTGTCATCTTTGTGATTATCGACTTTCAAATTAGGTCTCTGAGTGGATGTCCAACTTGATTTCCAGCGCCAAAATCTGAACAATCCACTGTGCCAGCCAAAACAGCGGTGTTAAGACTGATGGTGCTTTTCTTCCCGGGAATCTCTGGTCTGGCTCCTTTCTTGAGTCCGTCCTTCAATCAGCTGAATAGGCGACTCTGCCTTCCCGGAGCTCCAAATGTCAGCCAAAAGGGGACCCAGTCCTGCTTACTCTGCCCCAAGAACCGCTGTGCCGAGGCACTGGCAAAACCACTGCACCGGCCACAAGAGTCGCGCTGGTGACCCGTGGGGCTCCTCAGCTGGGAATCTCCTGGTCTGTGAGCAACAAAAATTCGTCTAAGAGTGTGGCGTCCTCTTGTTCTCTGTGCTTTCACTGGGAGCTACAATCTCCAGCTGCTATTGATCAGCCATCTTGGATCTCTCGAATCAAAACTAAGTATTTTTTAAGTATAGGTTGGAATAATTGTTGCAGTACTCTCCATTGGTGGCATTTTTGAACTGGGTTTTTCTGGATAAAAAAGAACATTATAGATTAGATAATTGGGATAATTCTATGCAACAGCATAGCAAAGAAACAAGGCAATAGAAAAGTGACAAAGTATTTTTGAGAATTCATAAAAAAGGAATTAGGTCTACAAAGAAAAATTGAATGATTATAAACGTTGTGCTAAAGCATTTGTCTGTTTAAATCTAGTGCTTGGAATGCTCCTTAAATATACTTAACAAACAGATAATACAAAAGAAAAATAAGTGCAAAACTAATAACAACTTTCATAAAGTTTGGTTAACAATTAAAAGTTAACCAGAATAAATAACAATTAAAAGTTAACAGAATAAATACAACAAAATTCTGGAGCAGAACAGAACATAAAAGGTTTATACTCAAAAATTAAAGATTATGTGTAGAAAACTTCATCCCATAGTAGTGAAGATATTTAGCCTGTTATAAGGACCAAGTACATAAATAGAATGCATTAAAATTGTGCTATATGAAGAATGAAACTGATATTAATTAAATACAAATCAAGTGTGAGACTCAAAGTTTACAAACTTCAACTATGTAGGCCAGGAAATATATTTGACACAATCTGATTAACTACTTAAAATTATTGATGCATACTTGTCTGGGCACAGTGGCCTGTAACCCCAGCACTTTGGGAGGCCCAGGTGTATGGATCATGAGGTCAGGAGTTCAAGGCTAGCTTGACCACATAGTGAAACCTTGTCTCTACTAAAAATACAAAAATTAGCCAGGTTTGGTGGTATTCGCCTATAGTCCCAGCTACTTCGGAGGCTGAGGCAGGAGAATCCCTTGAACCTGAGAGGCAGAGGTTGCAGTGAGCTGAGACCATGCCATGGGACTACAGCCTGGATGACAGAGTGAGATGCCATCTCAAAATAAATAAATAAATAAAATTATTGACACATACTTAAAATAATTTTTAAGTTTATTCTACTTTCAAATTATCACTTTTTCTAACTCATGTTTATGAATCTGAATTAAGGAATGCATATGCATTCATACATCTATAGAGTTTCAAAAAAAATTAAAGACCTAAACATGTTAACATGTAATTCATGTTATGGTGCTTGCAGATATGGTTTCAGATATATTATGTATTAACAATTTAAATATAAGCATATCTAAGTTTAAAAAATAACCTCTATGTATATAATAATATACACATATGCACATATATATAATAGCTATTATAAAATATTTTATAGATTTTGTATGCATTTCTGAAATATAAATTGAAGCATATTTTAAATATTAATATTCTCATATATAATATTTACATTATCTATGTGCATGTGTGTGTATATGTGTGTGTATATATATATATATAAAACTCAACAGTTTTGGTTCTATATTTCATTGGTACCATTAGGTACCAATAAACCACTAAACATTCACTACCAGTGGAATAGTAAAGAAAACTTATTAATTATATAAAGCTAGGTTGAAAGGATGCTTAAAACAAAAAGGGCTCAATCACTAGCCAAGCCATTATAAGATTTATTTAGTTGGTAGTATAGCTATTTATAGAACTCAGTGTTTCTAAATTAAATAGGGGTATGACAAAATTAATTTAAGACAGAAAGAAAAATATAGGTTGATTGTTTACCCGAGAGCATTATGGGTTAAAAATAAAAGTATTTGAAAAATAAGAATATTGCACCTAAATATTTATACAGAATATATATACAGATATACAGAAAGATTTATGCAAACATTGTGTACTATCATTTATAAGAATAAAAAATAAAAACCATCTACATTTCCAAACTTAGGGTCTTAGTAAAATACAGAAGCTTATACCCACTTGTCAAAAGGCTTTTTTATAAAATATTTTTACCTCTAACAATATTTAATGCCATAGGGAATATTAACAATATGATAATAAGTATAAATAATATATAATTATAATGCCTAAATTATTTAAAATATGCCTACATTTATTTCTAACTTTTTCCAAGAGTTTATATATAAAATATAGTGTTAAAGGTGATTTGAATTTTCTTATGTAGGTCTTTTTTATATTTTATAATGTTTAGCAATAAATATATATTACTTATATCACCTAGATTGCTTATAAATAGTTTGCTTTAAATTAGCTTTATTAATTCACCCTAGTGAATATTTTATTGGAGATATCTAATACAAAATTTTGTAAGTTAAATAAAAAGATAAAATGATGTGGAGGTTAACATATCAACATGTAAATATACTCATTAATCTTCTCTGAAACCATCTAGTTTAAATTAACCCCATTTGGTGTTGTAATGTCTAGGATACTGTCTTAAATCTTTCTGAACACTTTGTTTTAAAAATTTAAACAACCATAATTCTGAATGGATTTGCATTTTGTAAAGCTGTATGGTTATTTAATAATGTATATAAAATCGACATCAAGTTTTTGCAGTTCTATTTCACAGGTAACAGAGTCAAATACATTTTCAGGTGGACATATTAGCTAGAGGGCTCATGCCTCTATAGATGTGTTGTAGGGCCATGTTGCTTTTTGATACCAAATATTAGCCAAATAATTATAAAAGACTTAAATAGAAATAAATAGCTTAAATACTGAAGTTTTAACTTTCTGGGCTGCCATGTTTCACCACAGCTAATATTTTTAGTGAAGAAAGACTTGATAGAGCTGCTGGATTTTAGGTGAAATTATGAAGGAACTTAGAAAAGCTATGAAATTTATTATTAAAGACCAATGTATAAAACTGTGCTCTGTGATATGTTTATATGATAAAGATGGGTTCATCCTTCACCAAATTATCGTTTTTTCCTGGGTTCAGAGTTTGATCACTTTATTCACTGTTTCCAGTTAGTTTAAATCATGTGACTGAGTTCTTATCAATTGAATATAACTGAATGTAATACACATAACTAGTAGACCCAGATGATGAAAGCTTCCATGTAATTTTCTATTTTCTCTTGCCTATTGATTAGTTTAGGGAACTCCAACAAACTAGAAGTCAGCAGAAACCCAATATGGGAGCAGCCAGTGCCTGAGTTACTATGTTTAAAGACGTCCAATACCGAACTATATTAATTTGTTCTATACTGTAAGTGAAATAATTTTATTCCATCAAGTCAAAGGGCATTTGAGGTTGTTTGTTATAGCAGTTAGCCTACCCTGACTAATATAGAAATTAGTATTTTCAAATGTGATATCATATAATAAAAGCCTAAAATATATGGCATGGTGTAATCATGGGTAGCAACCAGCAAGGAAACACAGATACACCTGCCTGTAAAGAAGTCTTGTGGACAAAGTGGCTACTGTGCCTACAGTCTTAGTAAGTCTTGGGAAGAATCAGATTTATGCTGTGTATTGACTTTCCTGTTAAGACATAATGATAGAGATGCTCTTAGGTTAGAGTTTTCTAATTTTTCATAAGAGATTGGAGAAAATGGGGAAAGTCTAGAGATCAAGAGCCTTAAAACTTTGGAAAAAAACACTTGTTTCTGGAGGCCAAAAAGAAGAGATAAGACTAAAATAGGTGTTGAATTCCAAAGACCCTGAAAGATTTCTCAGCCAAAATAAGTCAAGTCTGTGATTTAGTCTATCTTTTTAGCTAGGCTCAATTTTTCAAATATCCTTAAGGTAGTCAGCATTAGTTTGGTTGAATAAATCAATTTAAGAATTATGTTTAGAAAATAAGTTTGGGTGAGGTTACTGATACATAAGCTAATTGCATTAGAAACATCTAAAGTTTTTAAGGTAATTGTATTTCAGAAAAAACATTGACTCTAGCTCCATGCACTTCCCCAAACATCATCTGATTGCTCATACATAAAAACAATCTTTAGGTTCCAAAAAATGTCAGAGGTAAGAATTAGGTTTGGAAAACATCATAGACTCCAAAAAGGTTTATTCTCCAATACCCATTTTGCATATGGCAATGCATGATTTAATCAAATACAGTTGACCTTTGGGCACTGCAGAGATTAGGAATATTAGCCAACAGTTACTATTGAAAATCTACTCTCCAAAACTTCACTATTATATTGGGGTGGATGCAAATGTAATTGCAGTTTTTAATGGCAAAAACTGCAATTACTTTTGCTCCAATCTTATGTGAATAGGTTGATCAGAAGACTCACCAATAATGGGCTGCTTAACACAATTCTGTATGATTTATGTATTTTATATTGTATTCTTACAATAAAGTAAACCAGAAAAAAGAAAATGCTATCAAGAGAATCACAAGAAAGAGAAAATACATTCACTATTCATTAAGTGAAAGTGCATCACCATGAAGTTCTTCATCTTTGTGAGTAGGCTGAGGAGGAGAGGAAAGAGAAGGGGTTGGTCTTGCTGTCTCAGGGGTGGCAGAGGCAGAAGAGGTGAAGAAGGTGGAAGAAAATGCAGGAGAGGCAGGCACACTCCAAAAATATGTGGACCCATGCAGCTTCAGATCTGTGTGGTTTAAGGGTCTGCTGTATTTTATTGCCCAACCATGATGATTTGAAGAAAGGAAGGACATACTGTTATTAATAAATCAGAGGCAACAAACATGTATTAGGATTTCCCGAGCAATCCTTAGCCAGAGAAGATAATGGAAAACTCCCTAAAGGGAAGAGCCAAGGACTACTGAGAATAAGAGACAATGGATATACCTCTTAGAGAGCAAAATCTGGTCTAACCAAGGAACTTTCCACAACCCCCTGGTAGAGGACCTTCCTCGTGGTGACAACAGGATTTCATAATCAGAATGGACTAATGTCTGCTGTTTTCTCCTATTTTTCTTTTTTTATCTTCTTTTCTTTTTTAAATCAACTTTTATTGTAAATACAGGGTCGGCGGGTACATGTGGTACATGCACAGGTTTATTATCTGGGTATATTGTATGATGCTGAGGTTCGGGATATGGCTCTTTTCACCCAGGTAATGAAAATAGTACCCAAGAGGCAGTTTTTCCACCCATACCTCCTCTCTCCCTCTCCTTTCTAGTAGTCCACAGACTACTAAATAAGTCTATTATTCCTTGATTTATATCCGTGTGTGCTCAGTGCTTAGCTTCTACTTAATAAAACTGCTGAAATAAATCAGAGATGACACAAATAAATGGAAAAATATTCCATGCTCATGGATTTGAAGAATTAGTATTAAAATAACCATACTGTTTCAAACAATGCATAGATTTAGTGCTATTCCTGTTAAACTACCAATGTCATTTTTCACTGAATTAGAAAAAAAAATATATATATTTTTAGAATATATAGATATATTCTAAAATGCATATGGAACCAAAAAGAGCCCTAATAGCCAAAGCAATTCTAAGCAAAAAGAACAAAGCCAGAGGTATCACACTGTTAGACTTCAAACTATACTATAAGGGTATAGTAACCAAACCAGCAGGGTACTGGTAAAAAAAAACCCAAAAAGACATAGACCAATGGAACAGAATAGAGAACCCAGAAATAAAACTGCACACTGACAGCTATTCAATTTCTACAAAGTTGACAAAAATAAGCAATGAGGAAAAGACTCCCTATTCAATAAATGGTGCTGAGATAACTGGCTATCCATATGCATAAAACTGAAATTGGACCCTTGCCTTTTACCATGTATAAAAATTCACTGAAGATGTATTAAACATGTAAATGTAAGACCTTAAACTATGAAAATTCTAGGAGCAAACCATCTCAATGTCGGCCTCTGTAAATGATTTTTGTCTAATTCCACAAAAGCAACTGCAGCAAACTGGGAATTAACAAGTGGGATCTGATTACACGAAAGAGCTTCTGCACAGCAAAAGTAACTGTCAACAGAGCATACAGACAACCTACAGTATGGAAGAAAACATGTGAGAACTATGCATTATTCCTTTTTCTAAATGAAGAACCTTGTTGAGTTATTTCCTTCTTATTCTAATATTGTATATTGGGTACTGGTGAGTGGTAGAAATCTTTTTAGTTCATATGTCATTACACTATGAAGAGCTACTGAGGACTATATATTCCCTTAGATCATGAACTTATACCTGGGCACAATAAATAGGGCTTTACATTAGCTCTCTTGGGGAGAAGATGTGTGTATTTTATGGTGAAGAATGGTGAGTAGAATTGATACATTGTTTCCTAAGTTTCAGACTAAAGAAGAGATTGATTAATTGTTCATTAACTATGTCTTACTTTCCCAGTGTGCTCCAGCTAGTCGACATGTTCCTTCTTCCCTTCTGTTATGCTGCTCAGTCTTGGTTATTAGATTGAGAGTGGGAGTGATGGTCACTGCCTTCAGGCCTGGCCCATAAATGCTCTTTCATTATTCTATTCATTCTCTTTTTCTTATTTTTCCATCTGGATGCAAAGATCCAGGAGAGAGTTATAAAGCCCAAGGGCATGATAAATTCACAGATGGAAGGAGCTAGGGTCCTCGACTCACCATCAAATACTAGCACTGATGTGCTACATGAGTGAGAAATGAGGCTCTTGTGTTAAGCCTCTGAAATTTGTTCTTAAGAACAGTTAGCTGAGCCAACCAAATACGTGGGCTCAGTGACCCTCACAATTCATGCTGGCACTCAATTTCAGGCCAGTCAGCTATACAGTGAAGACAAATAATAATTACCCATAAATGATTTAATTCATATGAGAAATATGGGCAAAACTGTTAAAGTAAAAATTTTAAAGGCAAAGAAAAACAATAAAATGAGAGGGTAGGAGCATTACTAACAGGTATAGTGGTAAATGCAAAAGTCATAGAAAAGAGGGATTCTTAATCTATTGCTGAAGATGGGTCTGGAGCTTATTGGGAAGGTAGATAAGATGACAACAGAGCCAGGAATTGATTTTCATTGCTCAGTAGTGAATTGTTTTTCTAACAATATTGAGTGTTTTTATTTTTATTTCCATGACGTGCTGGATTGTTTGTGGCTCCCCACAACTGTTGAATTAGAGAAGGCAAAGGTTGAATAAAACTGAAAAAGAAAGCCTTATGCTTGGCTAAATGAAATACCATAATAGGAGTAAGAGTGGGTTGGCACGTAAAGAGAGAGGAGAAACAGAAATGACTGCATTTCTAACTGTAGGAAAAATGAGTAGAGCCTATGTTAATCAGCATGGGAAATGTATACAGAGACGGTTATGTGTACAGCTCTTTTGATTGTTGAATGGGACCCTCTTCAATTTCCTGTTTCCCTGACTGTAAGTTGACTGTCTACCACAGTTCTAGAGTAGAGTAGGAAAATTTCAGGAACTTAATAAGTGAAAGGACCAAGAAAGAAAGAGTTTGTTACTCCTTGATTCTTGTTTGATAATTATTGTTCAATTCTCTTTTTCATTCTTAAAAAATTAATATTTGTGTCCTCAATTAAATTATTGCTACATTTTTATAGGTAACATTTTAGTCCTTAGAGTTTGTTCCTATCTCACTTAACACATGGTATATTCTAAATGAATATGCGTTAATTGATTATTCTTTCTAAATAGACACCTCTAATAGATCTGATTGTGCTCTGTAGTCTACTCAGTTTTATTTTAAATATAACTTTTGAAAGATTGTTTGTATCATAGCTTAATTTATAAGTAAGATGGGAGAAGCGGCCATAAGCAAAGCAAAGATGAGGGGAATTTGGACATGCCCTGAAATTAGGATACTAGTTCTGAAAATGCTACAAAAAGGGAAGGAGACACCCTAACTTCATGTCTAACTCTTTCCATCACCTCCCAGTGTCCCATTTCTGTTACTTGAGTTCCTCTCCCTCCTATTGCATGTCTGACAGTTGCTTACAGAAATTACTCTTAACCCATCCTATCTGCTGAAATCATTTCCACCTAGCACCTCTTTTATAATTAGTGTATCAAACTTCCTCATTCATTGATTTATCCATTCATCCTTTCATTTATTCATTTATTAATATATTCTAAGTCCTCTGCTGCCTGCTTCAGCTAATTTGACAAATTATGGATATTATCGAAATTTAGATAGACTAAATTTATGTGTTTGGCTCTTTATTTCTGCCTTAGTTTTTGAGAACTAAGCAGTGGTTTACCTACCTCTTCCCATTAAGTCCTTATATATTAACACTCAAGTGCTGACATAACACATCTTAATTGTAAAGAAAAGAATTCCCTGTACTGTGACTGCTGGATTTGTTAAATAGGCAGTTTAGAGAGGTAAGGAAGTGCCTTTCCTACCATGTGAAGTTGTTAATGATCAAATGGAAGGAACTTTGGTTTCTTTACACAGGATGTCAAAGGTACAAGAATTTGTATCAGAGGAACAAATAATCTATCACAAATGTTACCCCCAAAGTAATATAACTATAATTAATTGCATACTTACTCTATCATGACTTTGTATAAATGCTTTATGCAATGAATTTTAATTTAGTCCTCACAGTAACTGATGAGCAGAGGCTTTATTACTGTCCCCATCATATGGATGAGGAACACAGAGGCAGCAAGAAGTCGAATAGCTAATTAGTGGTGGAGGGGAGCTTCAGATCCAGGTCTGTCTCCAACGCCTCCTGCTTTAGTGGTGTATTAGTCCATTTTCACACTGCTGATAAAGACATACCCGACACTGGGCAATTTATGAAAGAAAGAGGTTTAATAGGCTCATAGTTCCACATGGCTGGGGAGGCCTTGCAATCATGGCAGAAGGTGAAAGGCACATCTCACATGGTGGCAGACAAGAGAAGAGAACTTGTGCAGGGAAAATCTCCTTTATGAAGTCATCAGATCTCATGAGACTTATTCACTATCATGTGAATAGCACAGGAAAGACCTGACCCCATGATTCAATTACCTTTCGCCATGTGCCTCTCACAGCACATGGGAATTGTGGGAGGTACAATTCAAGATGAGATTTGGGTGGGACATAGCCAAACTGTATCAACTGGTTTTCTCAACGTAAAACAGGTAATGTGTTTATATTACTGGATATTTTCTACCTATTTTTTAATTAAATTAATATAGTAATTCTGTAAGCAAAGAACTATTGTTTTCCTATTTTATATCTGAGGAAATTGAAGGCCTACTCTATGATTCCCCTTAGGATCACAGTCCCATATTGGAGACTGGGACTTGAATTTAAGAATGATATCAAACTATGTCTTTATTTCTCTGCTTCTCAGTCATAACCACACAGAGAATTTCTAATCAACTCATGTACATGCACACATGTATATGTTCCCAGGGGCCTTATTCAAATAAAAAATTATTCATCATTGCACAAGTAGTGAATGCAAACACCAAGCTAATGAGATTTGAACCAAGAACAAACATTGGGGTAGCTATATTTTCTGGCTAAATAAAAGCAAGATGGGAATTACAAGAGGACTTTTCCAGGAACTTCAAAGGAAATATGCTGTCCTTATTGAGACGTTTTAATGCAAACTTATCCAAAACAGAATGCCTGCTATGGGAATTTTCTATGCCGTACGTAAGCATATCACTGCCCACAAGTCAATCTGAAACATAGAAAAAAAAATAATGGAAATTTCAGGTGTTAAATTAGACACCCGAGGGCACCTCTATACAGTCCCTTGAATGCAGTAAAGGAAATAAATATATGAAATGTGACAAAGAAAATTAATTAAAATGGGCAATAAAGACTGCCAATTTCAAACAAATTGTGGCCCATAGCACAAACCAGTTCTAAACCTGCTGGCCAGACTTCATGAAATCCAGACAACCTAAAGCATGTTTTTATAGTTTGAAGGAGAAAAGAGGTTTTCATATTTCTTAGATATTTGGAAATTTATACTGACCACCTCAAATTTGAGAATCCTAAAAAGGAAAATTTACTGAAGTTATATATTATTTTCCTCAGAAATAGCAGGCAATTCAATTCAATTCTATTTTGGAAGTTTTCAATAAGAGATTTTTTCAGTTATTTGGAAACAAGTTTTACCCTTTGTCCAACAAACACTGACATAAGCTTTAGGGTCAGTTTTAAGAGTTTGTTTATTCAATAATAATTTATTTTTCTTAAATGTTTCTGGGTACATAGTAGTTGTATATATTTATAGGGTACATGAGATATTTTGATACAGGCATACAATGTGTAATACTCACATCAGGGAAAATGAGGTATCCATTAACTCAAGCATGTACTATTTTTTGTGTTACAAACATTCCAATTATGTTTTTAGTTATTTTAAAATATACAATAAATTATTGTTGACTACAGTCACTCTGTTGTGCTACATTTTATTCATCCTATTTAACTATATTTTTATACCTATTGACCATCCCCACTTCCCTTCTTCCTACCACCACTACCCTTCCCAACTTCTGGTAACCATCATTCTATTCTCTATTTCCATTATTTCACTCGTTTTCATTTCAGCTCCCACAAATCAATTGAGAACATGCAAAGTTCATCATTCTGTGCTTGGCTTATTGCACTTAACATAATGACTTCCAGTTCCAACAATGTTTTTGCAAATGACAGGATCTCCTTCTTTTTACGGCTGATTAGTAATCCGCTGTGTATATGTACCATATTTTCTGTATTTATTTGTCTGTTGGTGGACACTTCGCTTGCTTCCAAATCTTGACTATTGTGAATAGTGCTACAAAAAATCAGAGTGCAGATATCTCTTCAATATACTGATTTCCTTTTGGGGGAGTACACACCTAGCAGTGGGATTGATGAATCATATTGTAGTTCTATTTTCAGTTTTTTGAGAAATTGCCATACTATTCTCCATAGTGTGTACTAATTTACATATTCCCACTAATAATGTACAAGGGTTTACTTTTCTCCACATCCTCACCAGTGTTCCTTATTTTGTTAAAAGCCACTTTAACTGGAGTAAGATGATATCTCATTGTTTGATTTGCATTTTTCTGATGATCAGTGATGGTGAGCACCTTTTCATATATCTGCTTGCCATTTGTATGTCCTTTTTTAGGAAATGTCTAGTCAGATATTTGGCCAATTTAAAAATTAGATTATTAGTCATTTTTTTTTCCTATTGAGTCATTTCAACTCCTTGTATATTCTGGTTGTTCATTCCTTGTTAAATAGATAGTTTGCAAATATTTTCTCCCATTCTGTGTAATGCCACTTTACTTTGTTGATTGTTTTCTTTGCTGTGCAGAAGCTTTTTAACTTGATTTGATCCCATTTGTCCATTTTGCCTTTGGTTGCCTGTGCTTTTGGGGTACTACTCAAGAAATCTTTGCCCAGACTAATATTCTGGAGAGTGTCCGCAATGTTTTCTTGTAATAGTTTCATAGTTTGAAGTCTTAGATTTAAGTCTTTAATCCATTATGATTTGATTTTTTGTATATGACAAAAGATACGGTTCTTGCTTCATTCTTCTGCATATGGATATTCAGATTTTCCAGGATTATATGTTAAAAAGATTGTCCTTTCCCCAATGTATATTCTTGGTACCTTTATAAAAAATGAGCTCAAGGGAGATGTAAGGATTTATTTTGGGCTTTTCTGCTTAGTTCTATTGGACTGTGTCTATTTTTGTGACAGTATCATGCTGTTTTGGTTTCTATAGTTCTGCAGTATAATTTGAGTCAAATCATGTTATCTTCCAGTTTTGTTATTTTTCCTCAGAATGGCTTTGGCTATTCTGAGTCTATTGTGATTCCATATAAATTTTAGCATTATTTTTTCTATTTCTGTGAAAATTGTCATTGGTATGTTGGTAAGGATTGCATTCAATCTGTATATTGCTTTGAGTAGTATGGACATTTTTACAATATTAATACTTCTGATCTCTGAACACAGAATATCTTTCCAATTTTTTGTGTTCTCTTCAATTTCCTGCATCTATGTTTTATAATTTTAATTGTAAAGATTGTTGTATGTGTCTAGGAATTTACCCATTTATTCTAGGATTTCCAATTAATTGGCATATAGTTGCTCATAGTAACCTAAAAAGATCCTTTGAATTTCTGTGGCATCACTTGTAATGTCTCCTTTTCCATCTCAGATTTTATTTATTTGGATCTTCTCCCTTTTTTGTGGTAATTCTTGCTAAATGTTTGTCATTTGTGTTTATCTTTTCAAAAAAACCAATTTTCTGTTACATTGACTAGTATATTTTTTTCATTTTAATTTTATTCATTTTGCTCTGATCTTTATTTCTTTTCTTCTACTAATTTTGAATTTGGTTTGCTCTTGCTTTTCTAGTTCTCTAAGGTGAATTATTAGATTGTTTATTTGAAGTTTTTCTACTCTTTTAATGTGATTACTTATTGCTATAACCTTTTCTCTTAGTGCTGATTTTGCTGTGTCCCAAAGGGTTTGGTATGTTTTTTCCATTTCCATTTGTTTCAAGAAATGTCCTGATGTTCTCATACAGGAGCATATTGCTTAGTTTCCATGTGTTTGTACAGTTTACAAAGTTCCTCTTGTTATTGATTTATAGTTTTATCTCATTGTGATAAAAAAAGATACTTGATATAATTTCAGCTTTTTAAGACGTTTTTATATGACTTGTTTAGTGGCCTAACATATGATCTATCCTTGAGAATAGTCCATGTGATGAGAAGAAAAATGGGTATGCTGCAGCCATTGAAATGTTCTGTAAATATGGTTAGACCAATATAGTCTACAGTACAGATAAAATTTAATGTTTCTTTGTTCATTTTTTTGTCTGGGTGATCTGTCCAATGCTGAAATTGGGGTATTGATGTCTTCAACTATATTATATGACAGTCTGTCTCTCACTTTATCTCCAATAATATTTGCATTAAATATCTGGGTTCTCCAGTGTTGGATGCATATATATTTATAATTTTCATGTCCTCTTGCTGAATTGACACTTTTTTCATTAAACAACGATCTTCTTTGTCTCTTTTAATAGTTTTTGTCTTGAAATCTATTTTCTTAATATAAGGATAACTACTACTTTTTTTTAAGTTTCCATTGGCAAGAAGTATCCTTTTACACCTTTTATTTTTAGTGTAGGTGTGTTTTTACGGGTGAAGTATGTTTCTTGCAGGCAATAGATCATTGCATATTGTTTTGCTTTGTTTTTCTTAATCTTTTCAGCCACTCTTTGTATTTTAATTAGAGACTTTAGTCCATTTGCATTCAATGTTATCATTAGTAAATAAGGCCTTATTGCCTTCATTTTGCTATTTGTTTTCTGGTTGTTTTGTAGTTTTCTTTTCCTTTCTTCTTTCTTTCCAGCCTTCCTTTTTGTGAAGATAACTTTCTTTGATGTTATGTTTTTATATCTTGCTTTGTGCTTTTTATTTTTTATGTATCTCTTCTTTGATTTGAGGTTATCGTGAAGCTTTCAAATAACACCTTATGGCCCATTATTTTACACTGATGACAACTTAACACTGATTCCAAAAACAAAGAAACGAACAGACAAGCAAAGACAAAACTAATGAGAACTCTGTATTTTAACTTCATCCCCCACTTTTTAACTTTTTTTTGTTTCTGTTTATATCTTATTATACTATGTCTGGAAAGTTGTTAAAGTTATTATTTTGAATTAGTTCATCTTTTATTCTTTCTACTCAAGACATGAGTTGTTCATAGACCACAATTATGATGTTATATTCTGTATTTATTTGTATACTTACTATTACCAGTCAGTTTTGTACCTTCAAATAATTTCTTCCTGTGCGTTAGCTTCTGTTCCTTTCAGATTGAAAATCTCCCTTTACCATTTCTTTTGAACAGATCTGGTGTTGATGATATCCCTCAGCTTTTGTCTGTCTAAGAATGTCATTATTTTTCCTTAATGTTCAAAGGATATTTTCCCCAGATATATTATTCTAGAATAAAAGTTGTTGTTTTTCTTCAGCCCTTTAAATACAGCATGCCACTCTCCCCTGGCCTGTAAGTTATCCACTGAGAAGTCTAGTGCCAGACGTATTGGAGCTCCATTGTATGTTATTTGTTTCTTTTCTCTTGCTGCTTTTTAGATCCTTTATTTATTGTTGACCTTTGGGAGTCTGATAATTAAATGCCTTTTTATCATCTTATTTGGGTTAAATCTATTTGATGTTCTTTGACCTTCTTGTACTTGAATATTGATATATTTTTCTAGGTTTGGAAATTTCTCTGTTACGATCCCTTTGAATAAACTTTCTACCCCAATCACTTTCTCACCCTCCATTTTAAGGCTAATAACTTTTTCAAAAAACTGTTATTGTAGGTTGAGAATATGAAGGTTTGTTACATAGGTAAACTCATGTCATGGGGGTTTGTTGAACAGGTTATTTCATCACCCAGGAATTAAGCCCAGTACCCAATAATTATCTTTTCTGCTCCTCTCCTTTCTACCATTCTCCACCCTCAAGTAGCCCCAGGGTTTGTTGTTTCTTTCTTTGTGTTCATTAAGGTTTTTAGCTCACACTTATAAGTGAGAATATACAATATTTGGTTTTCTGTTTCTGCATTAATTTACTGAGGATAATAGCTTCCAGTACCATCCACATTCCTGCAAAGACATAGTCTCATTTTTTTTTATGGCTGCATAGTATTCCATGGTGAATATGTACCACATTTTCTTTATCCAATTTGTCATTTCAGGGCATTTAGGTTGCTTTAATGTTTTTGCTATTGTAAATAGGGTTGCAGTGAACATTTGCATGCCTGTATCTTTATGGTAGAATGGTTTATATTCTTCTGGGTATATGCCCAGTAATGGGATTGGATTGCTGGGTCAAATGGTAGTTTTTCTTTCAGCTTTTTGAGTAATTGCCATATTGCTTTCCACAAGAGTTGAAGTACTTTACACTCCCACTAACAATATATAAATGTTCCCTTTTCTCTGCAATCTTTCTAGCATCTATTATTATTATTATTATTTTTTACTCTTTAATAATAGTCATTCTGACTGGTATGAGATGGTATCTCATTGTGGTTTTGATTCGCATTTCTATAATCATCAGTGATACTGAGCTTTTCTTCATATGCTAGTTGGCTGCATACGTCTTCTTTTGAAAGGTGTCCTGTTCCTATCCTTTGTCCACTTTTTAACAGGGTTGTTTTTTCTCCTAAACTTGTTTAAGTTCTTTATAGCTGCTGGAGATAAGATCTTTGTCAGATGCATAGTTTTAAAATATTTTCTAACAATCTGTAGGTTGTCTGTTTACTCTGTTGATAATTATTTTTCACTGTGCAGAAGCTCTTAAGTTTAATTAGATCCTAGTTGCTGATTTTTGCTTTTGTTTTGATTGCTTTTGGTGTCTTCATCATGAAATCTTTGCCTGTTCCTATGTCCAGGATGGTATAGCTTAGGTTGTCCTCCAGGGTTTTTATAGTTTTGGGATTTACATTTAAGTCTTTAATTCATCTTGAGTTGATTTTCCTGATGTAGGAAGGAGTCTAGCTTCAGTCTTCTGCATATGGGTAGCCAGTTATGCCAGCATCATTTGTTGAACAGGGAGTCTTTTCCTTATTGCTTGTTTTTGTCAGCTTTGTTGAAAATCAGGCAGTCATAGGTATGTGGCCTTATTTCTGGACTCTGTATTCTGTTCCATTGGTCTATGTGTCTGGTGTCTGGTTTTGTACCAGTGGCATGCTGTCTCGGTTACTGTAGCCCTGTAGTATAGCTTGAAGTTGGGTAACATGATGCCTCCAACTTTATTATTTTTGTGTCACCCCACTCACAATTCCAGGCAGCTCAGCATGGACAGGTTATTTGTTTAGTCATTCTGGGATTGATCATTGGTGCTGTATTTCGTTTGTTTGGTGAGGTAAGTTTTAGATTTGCCCTTCTGAAGCCATTTTATAGATACTGTATCTGTGCTTCATTCTGTTCTGTAGTTGAAAGACTTCGATGCATTCTTCAGTGTTTCAACTGAATTTTTCAGCTCCAGAATTTCTGTTTGATTTCTTAAAATTATTTCAATCTCTTTGTTAAATTTATCTGATAGAATTCTGAATTCCTTCACTATGTTGTCTTAAATTTCATTGAGCTTCCTAAAAGCAGCTATTTTGAATTCTCTGTCTGAAAGGTAACATATTTCTGTCATTCTGGGATTGGTCATTGGTGCCATGTTTAGTTTATTTGGTGAGATCATTTTTTCTGGATGGCTTTGATGATTGTGGATGTTCATCAATATCTAGGCATTAAAGTGGTAGGTATTTATTTTAGCCTTCACATGCTGGGCTTGTTTGTACCTATCCTTCTTGGAAAGACTTTCCAAGCATTCAAAGGAAATATATTGTTGCAATCTAAACACTTGGTCACTGCAGTCATATCTGCATTAGGGGGCACCCCAAGTCCAGTAATACTATGACTCTCACAGACTCATAGTGGTTCTGTCTTGGTGGTCTTGGGTAAGGTCTGGGAGAATTCCCTGAATTACCAGGCAGAAACCCTTGTTCCCTTCCCTTGATTTCTCCTAAACAACCTGTCTGTCCATGCTGAGCTGCCTGGAGCTGCGAAAGGAGTGACCAAGCCCCTCTGTGGCCACCACCACTGGTACTGTGTGGATCCTGAAGCCAGCACAGTTCTAGGTCTTGAGGACAACAATTTCAATGGCATGCGAATAGTCACAAGCTTCAGTGAATACTTGGTAAACAAAGTGATAAAACTAGCCCAGTACAGGAACTTCAAGAAACACAATGTCTAGTAAAACCACACAGCCTTCACCCAGCCATAATATTAAGTCAGTGAACCAGAGATAAACTTCCGCAAAACAAATCTCCTTCAGCTCCTTCTTTCCCTTAGCTCGACTGCCTCCAGTGGGGAGAAACGTGTCTGGGCTCAAACTCCATTATGGTGGAGACACTTAGGGGTGTCTACGCTGGAGTGATCCCCACAACAAAGTCCTAAAATCACTCTGATCTCTCTTCCACAAGCACAGATTCTCTCTCCACGTGGCTATTGTGAGAGATGGGGAATCTGTGGTATAGACATTTCAAGACTGTCTTTACTACACTTTTCAATGCCTCTTTCCTTGATATAATGTTAAAACTAGGTACTGTGATCACTTACCTGACTTTTGGCTCTTCCGAAGGAACTTTCTTGTGTGGATAGTTGTTCAATTTGGTGTTGCTGCTGTAGGAGGCTGATCACTAAAGGATTCTGTTTTGCTGTCTTCTCTACCTCCAATAATTTTGACATTAGTCCAGGTTTCTATTTTTTGTTTAAGTATTCTGTTAATGTTATTTTTTTTCTTCAGTATTTTCATTTCTCTCTCTCAGCAGTGGCCATATAATCCTTCTTTGATTTTCTTTCAGAAAATACACAGGTATGCTTTCTGTGAAGTTTTCCCCTTAAATAAAAATCTACTATTTCTTCATCATTATAAAATACTTTGTCTTTAAGATATGAAATGGCAATGTAGATTGCAGAACTTCATGTTCATCCAAAATTTACAATAATCTTTTATCCTACTTTAAACTTTTACAACTTATCTTATTTTATTTTTACTCAAGTTGGGACCTGCCTACTCCATCTAAGACTTCTTTCATTCTGTTGGGGTAAAATATAGCTATATATCATTGAGCTGTCACTTTAGGCAGTGTTCCTGTACACGAGTGAAGCCAAATTTATATTGATCAAAGTGACATGTTTGCAAAACCAAATAAACGAAAACATCCATATAATTTATGGCTTGTTATATTTGGTGATAAACAGACATTTTAATTAAGTTTGAGGTTGAAGCTTTCAAACATTTCTGCTTGAATTTTATCACACTAAAAAATTAGAGCTTTGGATGAAGGAGGAGATAAATAGTAGAACGCATCCTATACATATACACTGACTATAAATGCAAGTATTTACACTGTTTATGTGAGGTATGACCATGAAATAAAATACCAAGAAGGTCCCATCAAGTCATAAAAGGCATCTGTGGAAAGCCTGACACAAAAAAGATCTTTTTTATTTTCCCTTCAGCCAAAACTCAGAGATGCTTAAAGATACAGGTGTAATTATAATGAGAAATGGCAAATAATTCCTGTAAATGTAGTAGTCCCTCCTTATCTGAGATTTCACTTTCTGTGCTTTCAGTTACCTATGGTCAACCATGGCACAAAAATATTTAACAGAAAATTTTATAAATAATTCATCATTTGCGAATTGCTCGCTGTTCTCAGTAATGCGATGAAATCTCAAGTTTCTCTGCTCTGTAACACTCTGAATTCATGCTCTAGATATACAGTTGCTTAGGAGCTGTCTCAGTTATCAGATCAACTGTCTCAGTATGATATTGCACTGCTTGTGTCCAAGTCATCCTTATTCTACTTAATACTAGCCTGAGAGTTTAAGAGTTGGCATGATAGAATATTGTTATAATTATTCCACTTTATTACTAGTTATTGTTGTTATTCTTGTACCGTGCCTTATTTATAAATTAAGCTTGACAGTAGGTATGTGTGTATAGAAAAGGATTCAGTACTATCTGCAGTTTCAGGCATCCACTGCAGGTTGTGGACCACCTCCCCACCATAGACAAGAGGTGACTGTTGTGTATAGCTTTACCAAAGCACCTGCTTATAAAGTAATTTGTCTCTGAACTTTGAAATGACATCAACTGGTGTATTGTTACTGAGTAGACTTGAGGGCTGTTGCAGAAGAGTGGGAGGAATCTGGAGTCTGTCGTTCTCAGGGACCTCTTAGACCATTCACTACAGTAGTCATGGTCTGTGTGGGGTGCATCAGGGGTGAAAACAGTGGAGGTTTCTAAAAACTTGTTTTGAGGCAGCTCATGTCTTCTTGGTGAAATACACAGAAAGCTTGGATCTAAGCCTAACTTTAAACATGACTTTTAAATTTTAAACTAGGAAAGTTTACTAAAATGTTTACATTCTGCTCTTTCAAGGAGCAAGTGTGGGCATAAAATATTTTTACAGTTTGCAGATTCATTATGGATACGAATACAATAAAATGATTTTCCCCAAAAATCTGTGCATTAGTTTGCTAGGGCTACCATGACAAAATACTGCAGACTATATGGCTTAAACAACAAAAATTTAATTTCTTGTAGTTCTGGAAGGTAGATGTCCAAGAACAAGATGTCAGAAGGGTTGGTATTTGCTGAGGACTCTCTCCTTGGCTTACCTTTGTCTCCACGTGGCCTTTTCTTCATGAGCACACACCCTGTCGTGGCTGTGTGTTTAAATTTCCTGTTCTTATAAACACACCAGTCAGATGGCATTAGGGGCCATCCTAAAAGCCTCATTTTGATTTAATCATCTTTGTTAAAGGCCCTATATGCAAATACAGTCACATTCTGAGGTACTGGGGCTTAGGGCTTCAATATATAAAATTTGAGAATACATAATTCAGCCCAAAACACTGGAAATTAAAACTCACAAGAAGATGAAATTATGGACTAGTAAAATAAACGTTCTTTTTTTTCCAAAGTAAATTTCACATCTTAAAAATTATTACCAAAATGAATGTTTAAAACATGATCAAAATGTGGTTGATGAATTATCTGAACAAAAGGCATACAAATGCCCAGATGGGTTATTTTAGGCATTTGGAAGTTGGAAGCACATCTGCAAGTTTGATGTCTGAGAAAATAATTATGCCTATTCTCATTACTGTTCAGTGTTATTATAGCAATATTGCATGCTTAAGAGCAGTATGTTCCAGTTACAAAGTGCTTTCTCATTCATTGTCTAGCTCTAGTCTTGAAAGAGCCATGTGAGTGCTGGTATTCATATGTAGGACTTTTGTTTATTTGTGTTGGATGAACCAGACTGACATAAAAGAAACTGAATTTAAGGAGATTTTACTTTAGAAGATGTTCTCTTTTGCTATTCTGGGTGGTATTCTGTTACTTTTAATCTTTTTATTGTTAGCAAGGAAACTCACTCTATCTGGTAATTTTTGAGAAATAGTGATATAGTTTGGCTGTGTCCCCACCCAAATCTCATCTTGAATTGTAGTTCCCATAATCCCCACGTGTCTTGAGAGGGACCAGGTGGAGATGATCATGGGGGACAGTTTTCCCTATCCTGTTCTCGTGATAGTGAGTTAGTTCTCATGAGATCTAATGGTTTTTTAAGGGGCCTCTCCCTTCACTGGGAGCTCATTCTTCTTTCTCCTGCCACCTTTTGAAGAAGGATGTGTTTGCTTCCCCCTTTGCCATGATTGTAACTGTCCTGAGGCCTCCCCCCAGCCCTGAGGAACTGTGTCAATTAAACCTCTTTCCTTTATAAATTACCCAGTCTCAGGTGTGTCCTTATAGTGGCATGAGAACAGACTAAAACCAAAGAATTTAAACTTTTCTCATCAATCAGAAAATTATATCGACACCTACTATATTTAACATACTATTCTACATGTTAAAAAAGCAATTATCTACATTATTGGGCATAATATTACAATCCTTATTTATGAAAATATCCATGCATTTACTTTTTGTTTATGATTTTGAAATTCCATTCTATTTGTGATATTAATCTGCTACCAAGATTTCTAATTCCAATTTGAGTCTAAATCCCATTTTAAGAAAGAAACACAGAGAAACATGCTATACTAGATCCGTTCCACAGGTAAGAAAAAGGAGATTTTTTTACTTCTAAATTTCAAGCACATCTGGAAGATAGTATAGAGATAAGATATAAAATTTTATTTAGTTACTTAAATATATATTTTTACAAAAATTACTAATTTGTTCTTTTAATAAGGAGCAACCAGAAAAAAAAAAAAAAGCTGATTTGTGTTGCTTTATCTGTAGTGAGTGATGTGCCACTTCTCTGCATTAGAAGTCTTTCATTTTTATCATGATCAATGCAGCAGGTATTGAAGGTCCATTTGAATATTTGAGTATCTATGTATATTTGAGTATTGGCATCTGGAAGCAATATTATTTGAGAATTCCCCAACATAAAGAATAAGAAATACCCAAGAATTCTACCACTAGATTTTCATTTTTACATTTTCAGTAACATATTTCAATCTTTCTCATCTGAGACTCTTCCTAATAACTTTTCCTGAGGATTTACACAAGAAATAAAGAGTATCTTGGAATCAAAATAGATTGAGAGCTTCCAGCGACTGATTACAAGTTTGAGAATTTTTGTCACTCCTGACATATGGTACAAAATGGACTGGGTGAGTGCTAAATTATCATGGTAAATGCCAACATTGCAAGAAGGATGAGATATAACCAGGTCAAAAAGACTTTCTTACAAAATACTTTATTTGGGTAGATGTGTGGGGGGTGTTATAAACTGAATAGTTATTCAAGTGGCTCTGGGATAATGTAAAAATTCTTAGAATTTCCTGCATGGAATTGTTCAAAACTATATAGTTTTTCTAATGCTATTCTTTATTATCTCCTAAGTAATGCTTATCTCATTATTAAATGATAAGTACCAAGTAAAGCAAAAAAATGTCAGTGTTCTAGTGCCATAGCATGTAGAAAATGTGCTTGTTTATTTTCAAACTGTAAAAAGTAATGCATACTTGCCAAAAATATTCATTATATGACAATGCAGGGAATAAATACAGAAATCTACCTTCACTTCTTCTGAATCTTTCTCATGGGAAGTAACCACTGTTAAAAGCTTGTAAGTAGCTACATCAATATATGTAAACTGAATAATATATCTCATTGCTTATGACCCTGTTTTGACATGACAAGGTTGTAGTCAAAGAAATATCAACTTACCATGAGATAAAATTAAATTTAACATCTTTGTTTTAGTCTTTTATGATAATAGCAAATGTCATTTGAAAAATAAATCAAAATGTCTTCAGTTATCTTTTTTTTTTTTTTTTTTTTTCTGGTCCAGGCTCACTCTCCATGCAGCTGATTCTATGTCTTTCTCTTTCAAGTTCGTGCTCCTAATAATCACTGTTTCCCAAATCCAGACCAAGCTGAATTGCTTACATGTCTCATTCCCCTGACTCATCTGCATGTTAGTGGATCAGCAGTTTCTCAGTTATCTTTAACTTTTCTTATACTACTATGATTTTTTTGCCTCAAAAGGGGGTTAGGACACTGACTAAGCATGCATAAATTTTTACTTTGTAGAGAAGGAAGTATAAATACTCAAAATTAAACGTATTCCTTTAAGTTCTTCACATTTTCTGTATGGACATATATAGATGTACATGATTTAGTCTTTATAGCCAGCTCTCCATATTTGTAGATTCTGCACTCAAGGATTCAACCAACTTCAGATCAAAAATATTTGGGGGAAAAAATAAAAGGCAGTTGTGTCTGTACCCAAAGTGTCCAGACTTTTTTGTTCCTTGTGATTATTCCTAAACAATATAGTATAACTATCATGTACATAATATTTATACTATATTTAGTATCACAAGTAATCTAGAGATGATTTAAAGTAAACAAAAGGATGTGTGTACATTATATGCAAACATCACATCATTTTGTATAAGGGACTTGAGCCTCCATGGATTGTGGTATCCGTGGAGGAATCCTGATACCAATACCCCACGGATGCCCAGGGATGACTACACCTCTAATTTACAGTTCTAACTCTGGCATTCACCTTTTATTTACACCTAAGGACATCATGTGAAAATGTAATTATTGGATTTAGAAATGAGTAAATAATAACTCAATTTACTTAGGAATGATTGTCTTTCTTATATGCTACAAGAGTTTTTCTAAAAGAAAAAAGGAAAGAACACATTACACTCTCAGTAACTCCTGGGTCTGAAATAAAACATTTATATAAACAGATAAGATCTTTAAATGAGAAAAACTTTGAGTACATTGTTCAGCTGATAAAACAAATTTTGGATGAATAAACAGAAAACAGAAGCTGGAATTGAGCCAGATGCAGGATTTATGGGGAAGAAAATTCAGAGCCATTTAGCTAGCAATGGAAGGTTGAGAATAAAACGAGTTCTTTGTAGTGCAAGTGGTGTGTTTTCTGGTTTGTTTAATTTTTGAAGTTGACACATCACACATTGTTGAAATGACATGCTGAATGAACTTGAGTGTAGTGTAGAAAACACTAACAAGCCGAGAGCCCTGCCCTCGGTCATGAATCATTAGGTGGTTAAAAAAAAAAAATTGCATCAGTTTGTCGGGAAGAATTTTCAAAGTTGTCTGGATGTTGTGGACATGTGAACATGCCATGTCATCTGAGAAACTTGAAACAGTGATTTTTAAAGCAACATGCCAAGAATCGAGATAATGAAGACATATACTCGTATTTGGACAAAGTGACATCTTAATGAGACTAAAGCAATATGCTTCAGACTATTGAAAGGTTTGAAGTCTCATCACACTTAGCAGTCATTAGAACAGTTTAACTTCTACCCTAGAATGAGATCACAGAAACTATGAAGCCATGTTAGCATGCCTGGTATAAAATCGTGGAAGGAAATAGGATTGTATACCTCAGTGCAACATTTCAGGTCATTGGAATGTAATTCAGATAAACTATAATTTATTTAATCTTGTGTGGATGAATTTCTGGAAGGAAAGAAGAATGGAAGGAAGGGAGGGAGGAAGGAAGGAAGAAAGAAAAGAAGGAAGGAGGGAAGGAGGGAGGGAGGAAGGAAAAGAAGGGAGGAAAAGAATAAAAAATTCCAATAAAACTTTAACCGAACTTAATAAAAATTAATTGCTTAGAGTTGTACTCCTTTACCTACAATGAATGGCCTTTACCATAAGATGACTGAGATCTCACCTAGTGAAAACTAATTGAGTGAATTAACATGAACATTTTATTGTATATTTGCATTAAGCTAAGAAAATGATTTATTCATTAGTCCCTTATGCAAATATCTTTGCTTTGGAGATCTTTCTGCTCCTGGATCATATTGCCAATTTTTGGTATTCAATATTTGTAAAAACATAAAGTGTGAGTCTTAGATGGGCTCTTCAATATCATCAGGTCTCATTGTTAAAGAAAAAGTAGCCACTTAGGCAAGTTCATGTAGGAAGCACTCCAGGGAATGTCTAAATGCAAATGGTCTAGAAGCTAACTTAAGGAGGTTTATAGAACTGGTTTTATATAAAGTAAGAGAAAGGAAAAGATGTTTGTGTTTTAAAAAATAAAATTTATGCTTCTAACCTGATTAACCGGTTGTGGAGCCCAGGGTTTTAGGCTATAGTTTAAATCTGTTATCACTTTTCTGTACTCTTGTTCCATGTTTTGGGAAATATTAATTAAGTATAGATTACAACAGATTATGGATAGCATTTGCAGAACTGTTAACGTCACAGGGATTTTGACTATCACTAGCAGAATTTTTTAACACAACTTTTTCATATATGAGCTTGTCCCAACACTTAAAACTACTGCTTGAAACTGGATTTGTGTAAGATAATTTTCTATTTTTTTCTATAAAATGTGATTTCTCTAACCCTACTAATCTCTGCTAATAAACAATATAGAACATTAGCAGTTTACTAACTCAGCATTGATGCTAATTTTTAATGCCAAAATCCTGGGTATCACATTTGAAGGATTGTGAATCACATGTGCTTTGCATTTCCTTCCTAGGGAATTTAATTTGGGGGTTATATCCCACTGCTTTTAATACACTTCTGTCTCTGACATTGGTAATCCTTGTTAGCTGCTCGCCACCAGGTCTTCACTTCCCAACATCTCCAAATATTAATTTGGGGGATGAGCTAATTGTGGATCAGATCACACCCACCTCTTACTTCTGGCATGTTGTGAATAATGTCATCTGAGCCAGTCAGTCCTTTCATGCTACTAGTCACAGTGATAAGGTCAGATGCAGGTATGAGATCTCAGCCAGATCAGTAAGGCTAAACCTTCTTTCTACCTGACAGGAATGAAGAATTGGTAGCTCCAGGAACCTCTGGCATCTATCATAAGTCTGGGCTGGGATCCAGGCTTAGTGATATGGCTCCGATGAGGGGAGGAACACCAGGGTTCTTGGTCCTCATGTCAAATTAGAAAAAACAACACAGAAACACATGGAGTGGTTTTAAGGAGCAGAGTTTAATAGGCAGGCAGGAAGGAAGAAGACAGAAGGAAGAAGCTCCCCTGTACAGAAATGGGAATAAGGAGGGCTCCAAAGCTGAAAGAGGAGGTCCCCAAGTGCAGTGGACACCAGCCAGGTATACATGCAGAGGCTGGAGGAGGCAGTGTCTGATTTGCATAGGGCTCAGGGTATTGGTTTGACCAGGCATGCCATTCATGTGGCCCACAAAAAAGCTGGTCCTCCCACCCTAGCCTTTTAATACGCAAATGCAGGGCATCCTGATGTTCCACACAGGTGGGGATATGTGGGGGCGCCCATGTTGGCAGGAAGATGTGGGGCAAGGGCAAGAAGGCCATAGGAATTGCCATGTTGGGTGGACCCAGTTTCTAATGGTCTGCGTTTGCATATCAAAGGTTGCTGCCTGGCTCTAAGAGCAGGGGCTTTACAAGAAACATTTCTAGAGATGCTTAAAAATAAAAAACAAAAACTTCCCAAGGCCCCCTTTTCCTCTCTATCTGCCAAAAATAATTTCTTAATAACTCCTACCGCATTAGGACAATGTGACACTGCAGAATGCAAAAGAAAGTAAGTGAACTGGATTATTTGATGATATCATTGCTCTGATACTTTCACTTTTCATCGCCAAGGAATGGTCTGAGTCAGGTTCTCTTGTTTGTGCTGACAGTTAATGTTCATCTGGACTAAGCACAATAGTAATTACATAGGTAGTCAGCCTCTCAACTCATGATCTAAGGGGTTTTAGCACCTATCAAAAAGTATCTTAAACATAAAATGATGGCAAGTGTCTATAGAAACAAGAACATAAATATAAGTGAAGCAGGAAAAGGCTGGGAAACAGACCTCTTGAACACTGAACTGAGAAGGAAGGGGTGATTTATTTGGCTGGGAGGAAGGTGGTACAGCTGCCCGATAGCCTAGCTCGAGCTCCCAGAGAAAGTTTCTGCTCTTTTAAAGGTTCACAACTCTAGAAATTACATGTGAAAGGGTCTTGGGCCTTGGAGTAGGGTGGGGTGCAGTGACTTATGTTGGGGTTCAGTAGTGTTTAAGTAAAAACAATGCCTTCTGGAAAGATTCCTCCACACCATGCCTGCAATCTATAGGAGGGCGATTAAAGGTCGTGTCTGCTCTGCCAGCCTTTACTTCTCCTATTGAAATGCAATGTGGAAGTCAAGAGGGAGGTGGTCTTAGATGCTGAAGGGTGATTCAGGGTCTCCTTCCTCACTAGGACAGTTTACCTCTCTGATAGTCTAAACAGTGAGGAGGTTGATTTGACTGAAGCTAAGCATTTGCTGTAAGGGATATTAAGAGCCAGTGTTGGATTAAAAAAAAAATTGTACTTATGTACATGTTGCTTTCTTTTTTTGCTGATCTCAACTGCTTTTCTTTTTTCCCAGGACTGAAACCAAGTTTACCAAACTACATAAAGGCAACAAAATGTGCATAGTACTGCTGTCTCATTTGTTCTTTCAACTTCATGTTTTTGCCTCTTGTACTCCCAGTAGCTAGTAACTGACATGTACTAACTATTAAGTTTGACTGAATAATTAGATTTTAATTTAGTGCCACAATACATAGGAAAAGAAATATTGTCTTTTTATGAAATGTATATTATGGTTCATTTTTCATGATGTGATGGCTTCAGATAATTTTTCTTCTTTCCTATTCTAAGCAACGCTTTCTCATCTTCGTCATGTTCAAATGAAGTGCTTAGTTGGATGAGGATATGTATTTCAGTAACTAAATCTTACACATACACACACACAGGCACACACAGATAGATGATATATAAGGTATTGTGATAATAATTTTCCATCAAATTCACCACAAAGTACCTAGATATTTCATTAAAGATTATTCTGGGTGTGTCTGTGAGGGTGTTTTGGGAGAGATTAACATATGAATTATTAAAGACTGAGTGAATGAAGCATATTGTTTACACCAGTGTGGGTGGATCTCATCCAATCTGTTGAAAGCCTGAATAGAAAAAGTATGAGTAAGAGAGTGAAGAGACAGAGCTACAACTCTTTGCCTAACTGATTTGACCTGGGATATTGGTTTTCTCCTGGTTTCACACTCAGACTCAAGCTGTAATTTACACTATCAGCCATCCTAATTGTCAGGCTTTCAGGCTCACACTGAAACCGTACCATTGGCTCTCCTGGATTTACACACACACACCCAAACACACACACCCCACACATGAGTTAATGAAAACACAGAAAAATTCAATAAAGGAAAATATTGGTACTGAAGAAGTGAGGTGGTGAGAGAGTTAATTTAACAAGGAATAAATAGATACATCTCAGGACTGTGAGAACAAATATTTCTACTTAAAAAAAAAATCTACCCTTTTGGCTTTACAGTTGACCCTTAAACAAGGTGGGGATTAGGGGTATCTACTACCTGCACAGGAAAAAATTCATGTATTAGTTTTGTCTCCTCCAAAACTATTAATTGATCACTGTTGACCAGAACCCCTGTTGATAACATAAGCGGTCATTTACCACATATTTTGTATGTTATGTATAATATTTTATACTGTATTTTCAAAATAAAGTAGATTGGAGAAAAGAAATTGTTATTAAGAAAATCAAAAGGAAGAAAAAATATATTTACTACTTATTAAATGGAAGTGGATCATCTTAAAGGTCTCCATCCTTACGGTCTTCATATTGACTAGGCTGAGGAGCAGGCATAAGAGGATGGATTGGCTCTGCTGTCTCAGGGTGACTGAGATAGAAGAATCTGTGTGTAAGTGGATCCATGTAGTTCAAACCTGTTCTATTTAAGAGTCAACTCTATTCATCAGTATATGTCTTATTAATATATTTATACATTTACTCATGAATTTTTCCAATAGTCACTCATTTTTGAGTCTCTAATGCCTACCAAGTTAAAGGAACTCAATTAATAAGAGACCCTCTGAAGTCATTACTTATAATCAAAGAGAATGCAAACCCAAACAATGAGATGCATCATGCTAGGGGTAGGCTCAGCATCTTCTGAGAGAAGAGAAGGAATGGCTGAATCAGACAGATGAACTGGCTACACTAGGAAGAGATGAGAAGAGTACTTTAAGAGCATTAATGAGTTTTCTGTGTTTTATATATATGCAATTTTTTGGTCTTTCCAATGTTACATGGGGAAAGACGGAGTAGATAGCATCTGTGAAAGATGGGAAAGTTCTTCTTCAAAGTTTGTACCTTAGACTCCATTATAAGGAGTTACGATCTCTTGCTCTATGACAATTATCTGCTATTAGCATAAACATATACCCATGTATGTATATTCTCTAAATCAGCTACTTCTTTAATCAGCTACCTTGTCTCGCTCCAGCATGTTGGAACAGAACTCGTCAAGCTCCAAACCCTGGTGCATGCCGTTTCTTATTTGGAAACCCTCCTGACCTTCTCCTGACTAACTTCCTCTTTTTCCTTATCTTTTCTCTCCTTATCTACTCAGGAAATTTCCAAGTTTTTAGCCAATTGGGTCTAGCATAGAATGTGAGGTCCTGTTCCGGCCAATGGAAACTGGACACAGCACTAAGGTGACTGTGTCAGGTTATGGAAGTTATAAATGTCCCTGTCTCCCTTGTTCAGGTGTGCTCTCATGGCAAGACTGCTGGCGAGTTGCACCCTTCCTGCAGGAAGTAACCTGGAAGTAACCTAGCCTTGCTGAGTGATCCATTATCTCGTTGTGGATTTTTCTCAATATTATAAACTCATTTCCAACACAGCTCCTTTGAAATTATGGTGATTTTGTTTCTATTTCTAACTTTCAAGTTACTCTCAGTCCTGAGTTTGCTGTGCCTATTCTGTAATAACTAGGCAAGTGTGAAGAGAGTACCACCACATGAAAAAGTGTTTTATTTCTGCAATTAAGAAGACACTAACACATTGCTTGAAATCGACACTGCCTAATGATCTTTGCACCCAGGCTGTTGAATTCTACCTCTTTGGGGTGGAAATTTCTGCCCAATTTACTGAGGCTTTCGGCAGCGTTATGTTGGTCTAGCAGTTAAATAGTTATGTTAGGAATAAAAAGGAATTTAATGGTTTATTGGAAAGTCAATGGCATAATGTGTGAAGTACCTCTTTAACAGTATACTAAAAGTGTCAGAATTCTGTACAATTTTCCACACACAAAAATGGCATAATGTTCTACAGGTGTCACACATTTATTCCCACTTGCTGTGCTCATTAGTAAAATATTTTAATATATATATTCTCCTATAAATTAATTAGACATGTCCTAACAAATTTCGAAGCTAAGCAAGCAACTAGGTAGATTCTGAAAAATGTGTTAAGCACTAAGAACTTACTAAAATTTATCTGAAGTGCCAATATTTCTTGTGGTTATTTCCACTACACAAATTCACTGTGTTGACTGTTGTACTGTACATTCTTGAACATAAGTTCTCTGAGCAAGGTTCAGATGTCCCTGATAGTTAAATTCTCACTGCCTTATGCTCACTACCAAAGTAATAAAGATTGCCTATGGAGAACCTATGAACCCTTTAAAAAATAAGATTACTATATTTATTTTTTATTATACTTTAAGTTCTGGGGTACATGTGCAGAAGATTCAGGTTTGTTACATAGGTATACATGTGCTATGGTGTTTTGCTGCATCCATCACCCCGACTGTTTTTTAAATGGTAATTGATATTTTTGTGGACACATATTTTTTCTGAATACATGCTTCTGTGTTGAGAGGTGTATTCTGCACAGTGTCCCAAATACACACTGACCCATTTTTATCAAGTTAATATCATGTTGATAAAAAGAGTCAAACTCTGTGAAATATTTGACAAAATTTATTCTGAGTCAAATATGAGTAACGATGGCCTGTGACACAGTCCTCAGGAAGTCCTGAGAACACGTGCCCAAGGTGGTTGGGGTGCAGCTTGGTCTTATACATTTTAGGGAGTCATAAGGCATCGATCAAATACATTTACGAAATATATTGGTTTGGTTCAGAATGGCAGAAAAGTTGAGTTTGTTTAAAGACCTGGGACAGATAGGAAGAAAATGTTCAGGTTAAGCTAAAAGGCTGTGAAGACCAAGGTTTTTTTGAAGTCTTATCGTGGCTGCCCTTGGAGACAATAGATGACAAACGTTTCCTATTCAGATCTTTAAAAGGTTCTAGACTCTTAATCTCTTTAGGATTGGGAGGTCATGGAAAAAAAAAAGATCAAGCTATGTTTATAGAGATGTTTATAGAGATTCTTTTTCAGTGCAGATTCTTGCTTACTCAAGGAAACTCTTTCAACAATAATCTTTCTATTTTTTTGAGAAATGGAAAAGAAATATCACATCTTTTTCCCTAGGATAGAAAAATGTTGTTTCACCAATATTGAAGAATATCAAAACATAACTTAATAAAGCAAAACAAAACTTTTGTGATTCCATTGATCTTCTAGGTTATATGTTATTTCATGTTCTCCTTTGCCTCACATTGTTTATTCTCAATTTCTCTAATTTCTTCCCACCTATCTTGTTGAACCTAAGCCAGCTCATATGTTTTTCCCTCTACCACTCTACTCCACTCCATTTCATTTTTTCCTGTGTAGTCACCAATAATTTCCACGTTGCTAAATTCAATAGTTAATTTAGTCCTTATACTAGGTTGAATAGAGCCTCCCAAAACTCGTATTTACCCAAAACTTCAAAATGTGACCTTTTTGTAAAAAGAGTCTTTAAAGATATACTTATTAAGATTAGCTCACACTTGGTTAGAGTGGGCCCTAATTCAATGCCTATTGTTCTTATAAAAAGAGAAAACAGAGATACACAGAAAATGAATAGAAAAAAAAGCTTTGTGATAATAAAGGCAGAGACTGGTGTTATGCCGCCACAATCCACAAAATGCCAAGGGTTTCCAGCAACCCTCAAAAGCTGGAAAAAGCAAGGAAGCAACCTCCCTTAGAACCCTGAGAGGGAGCAGGGCCCTGCTGACAGCCTGATTTCAGAACTCTAGACTCCAGAACTGTGAGACAGTAACCACATCAACCCTTGGAAGCTGAAATACTCCCTACGTTACTTGGACCATCAGTAGCATTTAATTCAGTTGCTCACAATTTTCTACTGAAAACATTGAATTTACTTGGCCACCAAGACAACACACTCATCTGTTTTTTCTTCTTCTCTGAATGCTTCTTATTAGTCTCTTTTTTTCTCCCTGATCTCCTAATACCAGAGTACCCTAGAGTTTAAACCTTGCATCCCTTCCTTGTTTTAAAAAAAATCAACAGCACATTTTCTTTCTAATCTCATCTAGACTCATGACCTTAAATACCATGTATATGCTGATGATTCCTAAATTTGCATTTGTATTCCAGACCTCCCACCTGAACTCTATTTGTAGCTTCCTTCTTAACACAATTCCATTCATGTTTAATAAGCATCTCAAGTATAACATGTCCAAAACTGATAAATCAATGTGTATGACTGTGCTATTTTGACAGGGAACATTCATGCTGTTTCTCCAACTAACAAATAATAAAAATTAATAACCTTACAATAGCTTAGATTAAATATCTTGATATTTTTTCTCCCTCAATGAAGTTTTGATTTTTGAAACATGGAACATAGACCATAAATAGTATAGTATGTCTTTTGCCTTAATAAGTTACTTTGTCACTTGACTCAATAAAATAATAATATAGTCTCCCAAGAAACATTTCAAAAAGTATGTGGTTTTATTACTTTAGTACAGGGAATTTAAAATATAATTTATATGCTCTTCTAATGAATTTATTTATTTTCTTGGGTATGTATATATGTTATTTATATATACCGTTGTACTTTTTTGTACCTTGAACATAAAGCCAACTTCAAGGCAAATCAAAAAGTATACAATATTGATATAGTTTGAATGTCTTCTCTGAATCTCATGTGGAGATGTAATCCCCATTGTTGGGGATGGGCCTGATGAGAAGTGTTTGGTTCATCGGGAAGATCCCTTCTGACTTGGAGCTGTCCTCATGGTAGTGAGTGAGTTTTCATGAGATATGTTTGTTTAAAATATGTGGCACCTCTCCCTCAATCTCCCTCTTGCTCTCACTCTCACCATGTGATGTGCTTGTTCCTACTTCACCTTCCACAGTGACTAAAAACTCCCTGTGGCCTCCCCAGAAGCCAGGCAGATGCTGGCACCATGCTACATTGTATATTCAGCCGGCAGAACCGTGAGTCAATTGAATATCTTTTCTTTATAAATTACCCAGTCTTGGGTATTTCTGATAGCAACACAAGAATGGCCTAACACAAATATCCACAGACTAAACTTCAGTATTTCTCAAGAGCACATGAATACACAAACACCAATAATAGTACACAAAATATCCACTAGAGAAAGATAAAGAATAAAACATTTTGTAACCATGATCAGAAAGTTTTCATGTTG
Source organism: Aotus nancymaae (assembly GCF_030222135.1). Classification (NCBI taxonomy): domain Eukaryota; kingdom Metazoa; phylum Chordata; class Mammalia; order Primates; family Aotidae; genus Aotus; species Aotus nancymaae. The sequence continues at coordinate 67,935,538 of NW_026988422.1, read as the reverse complement.
TCAGACAACCATTCAACTTTGTAAGAGTCCTGTCTTTGCCCCCTCCCAAGCAAGATGAGGGCATCCTAGTTGATTCTTAATAGAGAAAAGAACTGGAGAAAGGAACATAACTAATAAGTAAAATTATTGATTGTCAAAGGAGATACTGAGAAACAAACATATGCTAATAAAATATGATAGAGTGAAAAATTTTCTGTGATAATTTACTTGTGTAATGAATTGTAATGTACAGTTTCATCCTGAAGCTGTAGTATACTGGTACTGAAGGTTTGGGACATGGAGAGATACTATATTTAACCTGAATATTAGTATACTCATGGTGGGTATGAGTCAGTTTGGTAGTGTTTGGAAACACCTATAATATATCTTCAATAGGAATGGGAAGTGGGGTGGAGAAAAACTGAGCAGAGCAGATGTTTCCTGTAAAGAGATCCATGTGTGAGTTCAAGTAAGATGTCCTTAAGTCCCCCAGAAACAAAGCTGGATGATATTTCTGACTAGAGGTAGAAGTCTTGCATTGGTCAAAGTGGAAAAGAAGCCATGATCCTCTACTTTACATTTCTGGATATACCACCTGACTTGTATATCCAACTGCACATGTGACTTCTCCACTTGGATATCTTACTGGCATCTAACACTCCACACATCCAAATTAAAATTCTGGATCCCTGCCTATCTCCAGCCCTGCACCGTTTTCAGTCATCTCACTTCAATAAATATTGCAAATAACATCCCACTTCACAGATCCCAAACTTGAATTTTCAGTATTGCTTTTTCATGCAGCTTCTTTATCCATTACAGTTCAGCTGTCATTCCCTGGCATTAACTGAGGAATAAGACAGGTCTCTTACTAGTCTCAATATCTACTTTTTAAAAATTTTCTCTTATTTTTAATTTTGTGGGTACATAGCAGGTGTATATATTTATGTGTTACATGAGATATTTTGATACAGACATGTAATGTGTAATCATCTCATCAGGGTACATGGTGTGTTCATCACCTGAAGCATTTATCCTTTGTATTATAAACAATACAATTATACTCTTTTAGACATTTTAAAATGTACAATTAAGCTATTCTTGACTCTTTTACTTTTTTTTTTACTGCACCCTAATCCAATTCATCAGCCAGTCATGTTAGTTTTACATTTTATTCAAAATCAAATTACTACTTCCAACTTCCTCTATTACTGTGTTAATGCACATGGCCTTCAAGGTCCTCCTACAGGATTTAACTTACCTTGCATTCTTGTATTATTTTCTTTCTTATTACCTTAATAGTTTCTCCTTGTTCTCCTGTTCTCCTTTACTTTTCTTTTTGTTTCTCAAACAAGAAAAGTTTCTGCCTAGAGCTTTTGCCTTATTTGTCATTCATTTAGATCTTACTCTGAACATTCTGCAACTACTTTTAGTAATTTAGATTTAAGTTTTCAATGAAACCTCACAGAGGTTTTCTATGAACATCCAAGTTTAGTCATTTTCAAATTAATTCACATTAAGAGACTATGCGTGGTGTTATTCATAACTTACTTTAAATGTGTCAGGTTAAAGAGTTTCATACTACATATAGACCAATTATCTTGAGCTTTAATTATAAAGATGTCACTGTCCTTATCAAGAATTTACACTTTTGAAGTTAATTCTCCCTTTTTATCAGGAAGCACACAATTCAAAGGGAGCTACAGGAGCTACTATAAATCTTTCAGTCAGCAGATTGAGAAATGATATTTTATTGGTAAAATTAGTGGCCTTTTAAATAGAACAATAAACGTTTAAGATGGGATCTTATTAATAAAGTTAAAGATATTAATGATGCATCACTGACTTAATTGTTTTTTATACACTCATGTTACATTCCTAGGCTATCAATATCCAGAAAGTTCTGTAGCATGGACTCTTGAGTATGAGTCCATGGATTGATCACTAATATTGTATCCAATATCTGAATCAAGCAGTTTTTTGCTTGATGTTGGTTCTAAGGGGAGCACTTCTGTAATTGAACTCTATCAAGTTTATAAAACTTAGAAAATGAGGTTCATGAACCATTTTATATCTACTTTGATAAAGTAAATATTTAACTAATAACTGTCAGTGTAGTGGCTAATTAATTATTCTAAAATGTGCTAAAACTTGTGGCTAGAAGAGGTAATCTTGCCCTTTTTAAACACTTTCTACTCTTAACTACTGAAGATAATCTAAGAGTTGGGCTTTACCATGCTAGTCACTATTTTTTTGTCCTAAGCCCTCTACCCAGTGGTTACGAGGAGAACAAATTATTAAAACCTCAAACTAACTTCAAATTAATCTATTCTTATTATTTCAGCTGTTTGTTCAGGAAATGTTTAGCTAGGCTTTGGGGGGAAAGTCTTTTAGATAGCCACTCCTTTTCCTATCTATTTTCTTGAGACAACATGTGACTTTACTGTATGAGGAGAAAGTGTTATGCATCCTTGCAACATTCATAAACAACCTGTCTTTAATTAGCACATCCTCTAGGTTTTAGTCCCTTTTTTTCCCAGAGGCTTCTTGCCCTGTTCCAGTTGTAGCTGAGTTTTGCTGCAAGTGTAACTCAGAGCCTGCTTAGACTCTGGCTGACTGAGCTTCTTGCTGGCTGCAGACCCTCCAGTGATGGCCAATTTTTCCACTCAGCTGGTGTCTTGGCATCCTCTCTACTTTCCAGGATTCTAACTTCTGCCTTGGAATCACCTCATCCTAACACAGCAGGCCTAATGAAAGCGCATCTGCCATTTAACTCAACAATTAGAAAACAGGAGAAATAAGCGCTTGTAGAGAAAGTGAAACCAAAGAGTTCTGGCCTTTCTCTGTGTTGGGAGACGAGACGATGTGAGAGAGCGACTCTTTCCTGCATCCTAAAATGGTGACTTTAAGGCCTCAGCAGTCCATGCCTTAGAGATGTTCCCTTAATACTGAACCCTTCTTTTGCTCTTTAGACACAAGCACAGGGAGAGAACATGCCAACCAGCTTCTTTCAACTCATTCTCCTCTTCCTTCACTCTTTCCCTTCACATTATCATCTCCCAGATCAGGCTTCCTTCTTACCTAGTGAGACAGGGAGGATTTTGGCCCACATGATCATCTGATCTTGATAATGTTATACTCTTTCCTTACATGACAAAATGGACTTTGCCTATGCAATGAATGCAACTACTTATCTGACCTTAACATAAGGAGATTATTTTGCATTATCCAGTAGGCCAACTGTAGTCATAAGACCCTTTAAAAGACAAAGAAGGCGGAATAAAGTCAGGAAGATAGAAGTGGAAGTCAGAGAGATTAGAAGCATCAAATAGTCTCAATTCATCATTTTTGGCTTTGTAGATGAGAAGTGGGCACCAGCGGCCTCTAGAATCTGAGAATAATCTACTGCCAACAACCACCAGAGAAACAGGCATCTTACTTCTATAATCACATGGATTCAATTCTGTCAACAAACTGAATGATCCTGGAAACAGATTGAGCAGAACAGAAACAGATTGGAACAGAAACATTGTTTCTAGGAGGGAGTGTGGTCTTACTATTTGTTTGTTTGTTTTTTGTTTCTTTGAGACTGAGTCTTCCTCTGTCACGCAGGCTGGAGTGCAGTGGTGTGCCTTCTGGGTTCAAGTGATTCTCCTGCCTCAGCCTCCCAAGTAACTGAAATTACAGGCACCTGCCACCATGCCCAGCTAAATTTTTGTGTTTTTAGGAGAGTCAGGGTTTCACCATGTTGGCCAAGCTGGTTTTGAACTCCTGACCTTAGGTGGTCTGCCAGCCTCATCCTCCCAAACTCCTAAGATTACAGGCGTGAACCACTGCACCTGGTGGGCTTGCCACCACCTTTAGTTCAGCCTTCAGAGACCTTGAACAGAGTGCCCAGCCAAGCCCGACTGATCAACTGACCTACAGAAACTATGGTAGGATAATATTCTTTTAGGCTCCAGATTTTGTGCCAATTTATTATATCAGCAATATAAAATTAATAAAATTAGCTAAATGTTTATGATGGGCAGAGTTACAATTTCTACCTGATATGAAAATTTTACTATGTGAATATTTAAACTTTGTTTTTGACCTTCTATAGATGAATATGGAAGAATTTGGAATACTCTAATGACAATAGCCAAGCTTCCAGGTTTTGACTTGGTTTAAGTTTTAGTACCTGTTTTCTCCTGCCCAGATGGGATAACTAAACTTCATGACCGCACAACAGAACTGAAACTCCACAATGAGAAATGATTCATAAAAAGACATTGAAATGTGTTAGTTTAATAACTGCAAAAATAGATCAAGCAATTAAAAGTTTTTCTTTTACCAAATTCATTTTACCCTTTGGTAGGAAATCCAGGCTTTACAAAACCCACAGATGGAAAAGACCCCTGGAGAGAACTTTCCTTTCTCTCTCTTTCCTTCTATTTTTTACGCTGAATAGCCTCCTAGTGTGATTTATTTTTATAAAAAATTGTAGATTACCATCAAGAGAAAACCTTCCTCTTATTTTAGCTTAGGGCTTTAACAGTACTAAAGTGGCTACATTGTCTGGGGTATACACTCTGGGGTTTGTTGTTGCTTAGTAGGAAAATTTAGGACACAAACATACAAGAGGAGTTTAGGAGTGGAGGTTTAATAAGCAGAAGAGAAGAGAAAAAGAAACAACTCTCTTTATAGAGATAGAGGGGTCTCCAAGTGGAAAGGACCAGTGCGTGGCAGATGCATCTATTTTTATTTTTATTTTTGACAGAGTCTCACTCTCTCGCCCAGGCCGGAGTGCAGTCGCATGATCTTGGCTCACTGCAACCTCCACCTCTCAGGCTCAAGCGATTCTTCTGCCTCAGCCTCCTGAGTAGCTCGGACTACAGGCATTTGCCACCATGCCCACCTAATTTTTGTATGTTTAGTAGAGAGTGGGTTTCACCATGTTGGCCAGGCTGGTCTTGAATTCCTGACCTCAGATGATCCACCGACCTTGGCCTTCCAAAGTGCTGGGATTATAGGCGTGTACCACCATGCCTAGCTGATGTGCCAAATTTTATAGTCAGGTTTGAGGAGGTAGTGTCTGATTTACATAGGGTTCACAGATTGATTCAATCAGGTATGATGTTTACATAGTGTGCAATGAAGGCTGGTCACCTCACCCTAATCATATTATGCAAACGGGCTTTCCAGTTGATTGGGACCATCTTGTCTGCTCCTTACAGTACATGTGGCTGACAAAGAGAAGGGAAGATGGAGCTGCCATCTTTTTTTTTTTTTTTTTTTTGATACAGAGTTTTACTCTGTTGCCCAGGCTGGAGTGCAGTGGTGCGATCTTGGCTCACTGCAACTTCTGCCTCCTGGGTTCAAGCAATTCTGCTCTCTCAGCCTCCTGAGGAGCTGGGATTACAGGTGTGCACCATCATGCCTGGCTAATTTTAGATATTTTTAGTAGAGACTGGGTTTCACCATATTGGCCAGGCTGATCTAGAACTCCTAACCTCAGGTGATCCGCCTGCCTTGGCCTTCCAAAGTGCTGGGATTACAAGTGTGAGCCACCGTGTCCGGTGGAGCTGACTTGTACATTTCTAGTCCCTAGAGGATCCTGCCAGCATTCACTGGTGCAAACTTCCAGCTTCCTTGTCTGTCTGCAACTCAACTTTCCAGGCTGCTGTTTGTTAGAAAATGATTTAGTGCTGCTTTTCATTAAAGAGAAAAGCCTTACCAAAGCCTTCTGTACCCTCACCATCTGCCTAAGTAATTTCTTCTTAACTCCTGTAGTCCGGGTATCGACTACACTCATAACCTTATTAATCTCAATTAGCCCAACTCCTCGTCCGTGTGTGGATATTCTACTTTTGAAAATATAAACATATATAGTTGTTTTTCATTAAAATATCTGTTTGTTGCACCAACTTAGAATCTCTCTCTCTGTCTTTTACCTATTGATCTATCTATGATATTCACTGATTCCTTATATCTTATGTCTTGGTTTGTTTGCAGTGGAAATATTTTAAACTGATTATTTGGGAAATTGTTTGTACAGTATTAAGATTTTGTAAAGAAAGGTAAGGAACGTGCTTATTTCCTTTACATACTATAGCTAAAATTTAGAATCAGTAATAAGGTGGAAACAAAGGAACAAAACAGAAAGCATACATTTCTTGAAATGTCAAACATCACTGGGTGACTTTATTAATATCTGTACTTACTACCTCCATTTAGGATCCCATTTTAACAAGTCTTTGTAACAATCTTATGCTGTGTCAAATGTGGTAATGAGAATTTTCCATATATTCTAACACTGGATCCTCAAAATTATGTGGTCAATTAGGTATATTACAGCTACATTGGAAAGTTAAAATTGTAGTTTATTGAAGAAAACTGACCAAAATTAATTCAACTAGGATGGAAACTCCTGGAATTAAGATCAGGTACTTGGAAATGTAATACACAGGCATTTGCTTTTTCTACTATATTTCAGCAGGATATTTCTCAAGCACTTCTACTTCTCTGGGTTTCCACTGCCTTCACCTGGTTCAAGTTTATTACTCAAATATCTATATTGATTCTATCCTAGTCCTCTACTATCGTTATCTTGACACAGTGGTTGATTATGTGATTAGGTTAATGCTTCAGGATAATGATTTTATCTGTCATTTCAAAGATCAAATTTGTACAAACATTTAAGGACCTACTATCTTCATAACATTAGAATAAATACTATGACAAATAAAAGCACTAAGACGATGTCCCTTCCTTTAAAGAGTCTATAGTTTATTTGAGCAGGTGTTGAGATGTATCAATGCAAAGTTAAAATGATACAGAGTAGTCTATTAGGGCCAATGTATGAGTATGAGGATTTATATTGCAGAGAACTAATTTTGAGAGTTTGAAATGCTTGGAAAGGCTATAACTTGGCATCGTTGAAAAGACTATAATGAAAATAATGTAGCTTAAAAGAGGATCTGAAATATTTAGATAGTTTATTGGGGAGAATGAAGGCTGTTTGGAGGGTAACAAATTACACAGGTGAGAATAAACATGGAAGTTTAGCCCTATAATAGTCTCCTCGCAGGGTCAGTGATCCAGGAGTTCTCTGTGCTGCTGCTCTGGGACCTACAGTTGCATGGATAATTTTGAACTAAATTCAGAAGAGTTTTGATGTTTGACTTCAGAATGTAACACTTTGTGAAAGTTATGGAGAGCCACTGGAAATTTGTGGGTGAGAAATCATCATAAAAATTGAAGATTTTGAAAAAAAAATCTGATAAATTATTTTAGATGAGAACAAACATGAGAAGAAGAGTTAAGAAGTTTTGAAAAATAAATGGAGGCTAAGAACTAAAGGAATAAAATTAAATAGGAACATTTAAAAAAACCATATTCTCCTAGATGTGAGTTAGTTATACTTAGTAGTTCTTGGAAGCTTAAGAATATCTTGTCCTCTTTTGCTGGCTCAATATTTAACAAATACCTGTCAGAGAACGGTGTCAGGATGAGAGGAAAACTATGAAGAGGTAGAGTGATCCCAGTATTTTGTCTCAAACTACTGCCCTAGATATCCGGATGGAAGGGAATACTGAAAGCAATTTAATTTGGCATCACTGCTTTTAGTACAAATATCTACATGAAATCAACACCTTGTGAAAATGTGTTGGCTACTCTCAATTTACACTTGATTCTTTTTGCACATCTTACACTTCTTTCTGATTAGATTATAAATAGGAATCAGCTCTTTTGGTTACACATGCTGATTAGATCAAGTAAATTAAACAATAGGGATGGATGAACATGTATAACCAAAAATATTTAAAATATCAAAAGAAACCTTAATGTAAAATTACTTTCTGAATGTAAGCTTATCTAAATGCTCTGTTATTCTCATGTTTTATTATTAACCTAGGCAATAATCATTAATTCAATCACTCAACATGGCTTTCGATGGTGGGTGGGGGGAGGGGGACAGAGCAGTGAATAAAATAAAGTTCCAGCCTATCTGAACATTTATGTAAATATTTGCATATACAATTTAGAGATTGTTTTAATTCTCATGGAAAAATTTTACACACACATCAGAACATTATATACAAAAAGAATCTTCCTTTCATGGCTAGAAAGATCTGGGCTTTTTGTAAGAGTAGAATATATCATTGCCACTGTGCTTCCATTTTAATATGAAAATCTTTCTACTTCATTGCAACTTACAAGGATATTCATCCCAGATCACCCTTTATTTCTTCCTCATCCCATTTCTCTGTGTTCAGGTATCCCTAGAGAAACAACAGGTGATATTTCTAGTTCTCAGTTTTCCACTTACCTGTTTTGTAATTTTGAGCAAGTCACATGAGCTTATAAGCTTTCATTATCTAATTTGTGGGAAAAGTTAATAATCTAATGAGGAAACATTTATTTGAGACACTGAGAATATGTAAAACCACCTGGCGTAGTTTCAGGAGCCTCAATGTTGCTTGAATATTTTTACAAAAATTATGTCTGATAATGACTAAGAAAAAGAAACTTTGTATGTGAAAACAAGCAAACAAAAAAAAACCCTCACATTTCTTTGATGGAATAGTTTAATGTAGAATTAGGCTTTAAAGAAGCTGAAATAAAAGAATTTGAAAAAATTTCATTTTGGAGCTAACATTTCTAGGAGTGACAGAGCCCCTCACATTCACGTGTTTGATGAGAAATAGATGTATGCTCTCCTGTTTCTATCAGTGCTCATGTAAAAGAAACCTCTCAGAGGCTGAGAGGCACCAACAGATCAACTAGAATAGTGCCGTGCAATTATACTTATTATAAATACCACAATGTTCATACTACAAAAGAAGTATGCTATATTTCTTTAATTGAAGAAAGTATATTTACCATATGTTTCCAATAGTGTAAAACACACCAGCTGGCACATCTTGGACATTCAGCATATGTTTTTGTGATTGATTTCTACTCTATACATCTAAGAAATGCTTATGAATCTTCTCGAATGTGTTGCCTGCTAAGATGTATTATAAATGCTTGAAAGACATTGTTTCCTCTTTGCCTTCCACGCCCAAACCAAAATAGTCTAGATTTTCCTTGCTTTGAATTAGCAGCCAAAATGACTTCATTCTGTAAAAACTTGAGAGTAAGCTCAGCCAAAAATTCAGATACGTTTACATCCATACCCATACCCAGAACAAAGAGCTTAGAAAAGCTTCACTTGACCTATTTGTGTCACAATTATGTAGCAGGAATTGTTGCTACAGGAAGTCAAAAAAATCATCTAACAGGTATGCTTATTCATCAACTTGAATAACTTTTTGAGGGGAAAAAAATGCATGTTTCTGTTACAGTGAATAAATTTAGAAATATTTATCTCAGGTCTTCTTCTATTTTGAATTGTGTCAAAGACAGATAGATAAAAAATTAGTTTGCCAAGTAAGGGAGATGAATTTCTTTTTTCTAGATCTTTCTTTATATGTTTTATCAAAGTATTGCATAGTAGCTGCAACTGATTGACATTCCCTTCCAGTAAGGGTAATGAGTCATAAAGAGAGTGAAAAAGAAACTTGAATTTTACTTCAGGGGTCTTTCGAGTGTACTGTGTAGAATTTAGGAACATAAAATGAAGGGTGAGCTGTATTCAGAGTGTGGCATGGTTATATTTGTCAGAGGCTCAATGTCACGTCTTTACCCTAGATCTAAATACAACTATGAGTTTACTCCTTCTGATTGTGTACCACTCCCCACATGCTTAGAACCATTTTGTATACAACTTTTCCAGGTGACTAATAAAAGCACAGATGGAGGTAAAATTTGAATTGTTATAAAAAACACCCTCACATGGGTAAGAGGGCAGTTGGGGGTTGAGAATTGGCACTGAATACCACCTGAGAATGAAAATGTTCCTATGTGTTAGGTCTTAATCAATTGGTATTTCCTTCTTGTGAATGGCTAATATTTAAACATCAGTCTCTAGCAGAACTGAGAGAGGGTCTATAGAAAATAATTCTCTTAAAATACATGGCAAATCTAAAAACGTTCCAAATTGCTAAAGCACATAGGACTGTCCTTTTCGGGAGGGCATACACTTTTACTTCTTTTCCTTTCTCCAGTTTTTTTTTTTTTTTTTTTTTTTTTTTTTGCCACTGATCCTCCCTATATTTCCTTCAGGATAAAAGGCATCCTCACGTGAGATCTTCTCACTTCAGCCTCGTGCTGTTACATGCTGCTGGGAAGCCCCCAAATTCAAGTTTAAGGGTGACACTGCACCCTCCCTTGCTTGGATTCTTGTGTTGTGATATCACCACCATTCCCCTCCTGGCAACACTGTTTGCCTTGCCCCCCTCACTGCCACCCTCTGCCTGTTCCTCCTGCTTCCCTCCACTCCACAAACTCCTGGAGATCTTGTCCATTGCCAGGGCTCCCTGCAGCTGGAAGCTGACACCCAGGCTTTCCCAGGTCACCTCTCAGCTAACTAGCTTAGTCTCCCCGCTGAGGCACCTCCAGTCAGTGTCTTGAGGGGGTGAGAAACTGCCAAAAGCAGGCTGCTGGATCACTCTGCAAGGTTCACAGAACAACCTTGTGTTGTCAGTGCGTCACTTCAGCGCTCATATTTTTATCTTCTTTACTTGATAACGTAGTATTTTCCATATTTATGGGGGATATGTGATATTTTGTTCCACGCATAGTATGTGCAGTTATTAAGTCAGGGCACTGGGACATCATCCCCTTGAGTATTTATCATTTCCATGTGTAAATGATTAGAAAAAATTAAAGTCCTCTGTTTTAGCTACTTTGAAATACACAATACATTGTTGTTGACTAGTCACCCTACTCTGCTGTTTAATATTAGATCTTATCCCTTCTAACTGTATATTTGTACCCATTGACTAACCTCTTTTCATTCAACCCTCCCACCCATATACCTTCTCCAGCTTCTTCTATCTATTATTCTATTCTACCTCCATGAGATCAACTATTTAAGCTCCGTCATGAGTGACAACATGCAGTTTTTGTCTTTCTGTGCCTGGCTTATTTCATTTAACCTAATGACCTCCAGTGCCAGCCGTGTTGTTGCAAATGACATGATTTCATTTTCTTATGACGGAATAGATTCCATCCTGTATTCATACTACATTTTCTTTATCCATTCATCTCTTGATGGACACTTAAGTTGATTCCATATTCCACATCTTTGCTATTGAGAATAGTGCTGCAATAAATATATGAGTGCCGGTATCTCTTTGATAAACTGATTTCTTTTCTTTTGAATAAATACCCTATAAGGGGATCACTGTATTGTATAGTAGTTCTATTTTTAGTTACTTAGTTGTTTTTTTTTTTTTTTCCAAGAGATCTCCATACTGTCTTCCATTGTGGCTTTACTAATTTATATTCCCATCAACCATGTATAAGAGTTCCCTTTTCTCTACATCCTCACCAGCATTGGTTATTTTTTGTATTTTTGATATAAGCCATTTTTTATTTGATGAGATTATATCTCATTGTGGTTTTGATTTGTATTTCCTTGTTGATTGGTGATGTTGTACAATTTTTTTAGTATATTTGTTGAAAATTTGTATGTCTTCCTTTGTGGAATGACTATTCATGTCTTTTGCCTACTTTTTAATGGAATTATTTGTATTTTTTACTATTGAGTTGTTGAATTTCTTATTTATTCTGGTTACTAGTCCCTTGTTGGATAAATAGCTGCAAATAGTTTTTTCCCACTCAAATTGTCTCTTCACTTTGTTGATTGTTTCCTTTGCTGTGCAGAAGCTTTTTCTTTTGATACAGTCCTATTTGTCTATTTCTGCTTTTATTGACTGAGCTTTCGAGATCTTAGCCATAAAATGTTCACTTAGACCAACATCTCGAAATGTTTTCTCTGTTTTTTTTCTAGTATTTTTATAGTTTCTGGTCTTATGTTTAGGTTTTTTAATACATTTTCAATTGATCTATGTACATAAAGAGAAATAGGGATCAAGTTTCATTCTTTTGCAAGTGGATATCCAATTTTCCCAGCACCATTTATTGAAGATGGTGTCTTTTCCCCAGTGTGTATTCTTGATGCATTTGTTGAAAATCGGTTGACTGTAAGTATGTGAATTTTTTTATTTCTCTATTCTGTTCCATTGGTCTATGTATTTGGTTTGTGTCCTCTTTAGTTTCTTTCATAGGTTTTTTGTAGTTTTTCTTATATATGTGTTTCAGGTCCTTGGTTAAATTTATTCCTAGGTATTTGTTTTGTAGCTGTTATAAACGGATTGACTTCTTGATTACTTTCTTAAGTAGTTAGTTCATTATTGGTATATACAAACATCTAGTTCATTATTGGTATATACAAACACTACTCATGTTGGCATCTTGATTTTGTATCCTTCAACTTTACTGATTTTATTTAGCAGATCTAAAAGTTTTTGGTGAAATCTTTAGCTTTTTTCTAGATATAAGATTATATTATCTGAAAAAAGGGACAATTTGAGGCTTTTTCTTTCAATTTGGATGCCTTTTATTTATTTTTCTTGTGCTTGGTTGCTCTGTCTGGGACTTACAGTGCTATATCAAATAGGAATGGTGAAAGTATATATGACTGTCTTGTTCCAGTTCTTAGAGGAGAGACTTTCAATTTTTCCCCATTCAGTATGATGAGATATGTTCCTTCTGCGTCTAGTTTATTAAAAGTTTTACTAATAAAAGGATGTTAAATTTCATCAAATACTCTTTCTGCATCTATTGAGATGTTAATATGATTTTTGTGCTGTATTCTATTTATGTCATATATCATGATTATTGATTTGCATATCATTCTTGTATCTCAGAGATAAATTTCAATTGAGTATATTGTGTTATCTTTTTTTGATGTGCTGTTGGGCTTGTTTTGCTAGTAATTTTTTGAGAATTTTTGCAACTATGTTCATAAGGAAGGTTGGCCTGAAGTTTTCTTGTCTAAAAAATTTTATCTTTGTCTGGTTTTAGTATTAGTGTATCCTGGCTTCATAGAAAGAATTCCCTCCTCTTCAATTATTTGCAACAGAGGAGAATTGGTGTTATTTTTTCTTTAATCTTTTGGTAGAAGTAAGCAGTGAAAACATCAGGTCCTTGACTTTTGTTTGTTGGGAGATTTTTTATTGCCAATCCAGTCTCATTACTCATTATTTGTCCGTGCAGGTTTTCTATTTCTTTCTGATTCAGTCTTGTTACATTGCCTATGTCCTGGAATTTATCAATTTTCTCTAGATTTTTCAGTTTCTTAGTGTAAAGTTGTTCATAATAATCTGTGATAACCTTTTAAATATTTGTGATATCTATAATATCTCCTTTTTATTTCTATTTTTGTTTATTTGATGCTTTTCTCCTCTTTTTCTTGATTGGTATAGTAAGTAGTTTATTGATTTGTTTATCTTTTCAAGAAACCAACTTTTGCTTTATTGACCTTGTTATAATCCATTTCATTTGGTTCTGCTCTTCCTATTATTTATTTTACTAATTCCGAGTTTGATTTCTTTTCCTTTTTCAGTTTGCTGAGGTACATCATTAGATTGTTTACTTGAAATCCTTTTACTTTTTTGACATAGGCACTGATTGCTATAAACTCTCCTCTTCTTACTGCTTTTGCTGTATCCCATGGGTTTTGGTTGTTGTGTTTCTGTTTTCAGTTGCTTCAGTATGTTTCTGATTTTCTTATTAATTTCTTCCTTAACCCAGTAGTCATTCAGGAGCTTGTTGTTTAATTTTCATGTTTTTGTACAATTTCCAGAGTTCCTCTTGTTACTGATTTCCAGTTTTATTCCATTGCAGTCTGAAAATATGCCTGATATGATTTCAACTTTAAAAATTTTGTTGAGACTTGTTTTGTGTTCTAACATATGTTCTATCCTGAAAAATGTTCCATGTGCTTATGAAAAAATTGTGTAATCTGTATATATATGTGTGCTCCAGTGTTGGTGGCGTATATATTTAGAATTGTCTTGCTAAATACAGTCACATTCTTTGTCTATTTTTACTGTTTTGACTTAAAGTTCATTTTATCTGTTATAGGTATAGCTACTTCTGCTTGCTTTTCATTTTTGTTTGCATAGAATATCTTTTTCCATCCTTTTACATTCAGTCTTACTCACTTAGGCGAGGTGAGTTTTTTGTAAGCAGCATATAGTTGGGTCATGTTATTGTTATTATTATTATTTATATCCTTTCTTCCAGTCTTTATCTTTCAAGTGAAAAAAGTATAATATATTTACATTCTAAGTTACTATTTACATGTTAGGGCTTATTTCTGTGATTTTGTTAATTAATGTTTAGTTATTTTGTATATCTTCTGTGCCTTTTTAACTTTTTTATGATTTTGGTTTAGTGGCTTTCCCTCATGGTAATATTTGAGCCTTTTGTCATCCTTGGTTTGTGCAGGTTTTCTATTTCTTTGTGATTTAATCTTGGTACATTGCATATGTCCAGGAATTTATCAATTTTCTCTAGGTTTTCCAGTTTCTGAATATATAGTTGTTTATAATAACCTGTGATGACCTTTTGTATTTTTGTGGTGTCAGTTGTAATGCATCCTTTTTATTTCTGATTTTGTTTATTTGACTCTTTAATACCAATATTTTTTATATTTTTCATGTATTTTTCTGATGCTATGTATTGTTCTTTCACTTCAGCTTGTGAACTCTATTACACATTTTTTATAGGGCTGGTATAGTGATGATGTGTTCCCTCAGGTTTTGATTGTCTGAGAAAGACTTTCTCATTTATGAAGGGTAAACTTGCTGGTATAGTATTCTTAGCTGTCAGCTTTTTTTTATTTCATCAATTTAACGATATCATCCCATTCTCTACTGGCTGGTAATGTTTCTGTGGGAAAATCCATTGTTAGTCTGATGGATTCTTTTATAAGTGACTACATGCTTTGCTCTTCCTGTTTATAAATTTGCTATTTGTCTTTTAAATTTTGACTATCAGGTATTATAGAAAAGAACTCCTTGAACTTTACCTACATGGAAATCTCTGAGTTTCCTGAATTTGGATATCAAAATATTTTGCTATACTTGGGAAATTTTAATCTATTATTTCATTAGGATTTTCTTTCTTTCTTTCATAATCCTTTTGTTTTCTCTTTGTCTTCTGGAACACCAGACATTTGAATATTTGATCACTTTACTGTGCCCCATACATCATGGAAGTTTTGCTCATTCTTAAAAAAATGAATTCTTAATTTTTGTTGGATTGAGTTATTTTAAAAAACCCATTTTCAAGTTCTGATATTCCTTTTTTCCTACTGAATTTAGTCTATTGAAGTTTTTGAATGTATTTTGTATTTGACTCAACAAATTCTTCAGCTCCAGAATTTTTTTTTATGATATCTCTCTCTTTGGTGAATTTCTTGTTTCTATCTATATACCTATCAATTTTTTTTTTTTTTCGTATTCTCTTATATCTCACAGAGCTTCTTTAATATCAGTATTTTGAATTACTTTTCCAGGATTTTTCAGATTTCTTTCTGATTGGAATCTGTTGCTGGAGAATTATTGTATGCTTTTGGAGATGTTATATTTTCTTGCTTTTTCATGTTTCTTGTGTTCTTACATTGATATCTGCATATTGGGTGTAACAGTTGCTTCTTTCTATTTTTTGAATTTGTTTTCATGAAGGAAGACTTTTTCTTAATAGTGTATCTATGATGTTGGTTGGGCCAGGCACTTTGCCTTTGATTTTCAGTGTGTGCAGTTTTATGGTCTCCATATGATTTCTTCTGCTGTGAAAAAGCTAGTGGTATCTGCAGTTTTCTCAGTGGCTTAGGAATGGATGTTATTAAAGGTCGTGGTGGCATTTTCCTGGAGGTTGGGATGCCAGGTGAATCAGTCTTTGGTCACCAGTTGTGGGAGTAATGGGCTGAGTGTGCCTGTCCTTGAACCCTGAAGTACACTAGCACTGTTGTTAGTGGTTCAGGAAGAATGAGTCTTGGGCCTCCAAGTGGCTTTCTCAGATGCAGGAAATGACAGCAGTGGGTCAGTGGGGGCACTGTATCTTGAGACTCTGGGCAGGAGGCATGGTGTAGGTGATGGTAGCAGCAGTAGCCAAACAGCCCTCCAGTCCCAAGTGGTCTGTGTTGGTGTTGGCAGTGCTTTTGACAGGCTAAGTGAACCAGTTCCCAGGCTAGCAGATGACACATGTGAGAGAGTATCAGCTACAGTGATAGCAACAGGTTGGGCATGCCCAGCCTCAGGCTTCTGGGAGAAGTGCTCAGGTTCCAATGGTGGTGAACTGGGCTGGGCATCTTCATACCCCAAAGGGCATGCTCAGGTTCTGAGTAGGGGTTTGGGGGACAGAATCTGGCTGGGCAGACTCCCTCTCCACACCCCCAGCCCCATGGTGTGCGCTATGCTGACCGTAGTAGGAAAAGAGTGGGATGTTGTCCAATCTCCCAGCAGAATGCTCAGATGGGGGCATTAGCATCTACACTGTAGCCCTGCCACTGGAGAGGGTGAAATTGCTTTCAGTGGCAGCAGTCTTAGGCAGGAAGCTGAGGGTTCACATTTTACTCATGCTTTGGCTCTGGCTGCAAGAGCCCACAAGAGCAGCAGCTGTGGGTAGTAAAGTTTGCCCTCAGAGTACATCAAAATGCAGTTGTCTCTCTGCTGCAGGGATAGTGCCACTTCCAGTAGCTTGTTCTTCAGTCCCAGGAGCAGCAGCAGCAGTTAGCAACATTCAACAGCAGTAATGGCTGCAGGTGAGGCAGCCATTCGTTATGGCCACACCTCTGCTAGAGTGGTGCAGGGTTGCTATCCATGGCTTTTACTCTGGTTCTGGTGTCAGATGCTGGCAGCCAAAGTGGCTGCAGGTGGGAAATGTCAATGGGGTTCTAAGGGTGTTGAAATGCAGGGAGTGTTGGTCTCTTAATGCAGAATGCAGTCTGGTGGGTGCTTTGCCCTTAAAATGGCACTGTGCTGTAGCTGCATAGAACTCAGGGGGGTGTGGGACCCAATGTGAGCTTCCTCTCTGGGACAATCCTTTGTACTGTCTCCAGGCAGCTCCCTATGTTAGTGTCAGGACATGCAAGGGTCAAGGGGCTCTACCATGGTTAGGACTGCAGAAGTCTATAATGGAAATATGGACCACTGAGGGTCTCTCACTTACCCTTTCCTCACAGTGTGGAGCGTCTTCAAGTTCACAGCCAATCCCAGCTGAGCAGGCTGCCTTGCTTTCTTCTCCTTCCTTGACTTCGGTATTTTGTCATTTCTCTGTTGAATTCCAGTGTTACATCCTAGATGATCTATTTGAAGTGTGATTAACTTCTCACTATTATGGTTCTCTGTGGAAGAGGAAGTCTCAGATGTCTTTATTCAGCCATGTTGAAGTTCCTCTATTTCTATCTTTACATTTCCTCTTCCTCATTTCTTCTGATTATGAACATAATGTTTATATTTCTCTGGTTATTCTAAGTCTCTATGTTCAAGCTGTTTATGAAAAGAATATCTGTAAAATTGCAGAGGCCATTATTACAAACGGTTTAAAAATCAATGGGCTTTAAATGAAAAGATATTACTTTATTGTGTAAAGTTTTAATTCTGCAGCCATCTGTCATACTCATTATTTTCACTATGACTATAGCTGCATCATTTAAGTAAATAGTCCTTATTTTCTCAGCCCCTGGCATTAATTTAGAAGTATTTAAAACCAAAGGAAATAAACTTTATTCTTCTTTTGAAATTATAGGACTGTAATTTGATATCACATCTATTTGATTACTATTTTATACTGACCCTCCAATACCTGCTGTATACCACTGTTCGGATCTCACACAAATACTTAAAAATCAAAAAACATTTTCTTTTCCTCTTTTTTCCTCTATACTCTTAAACGTTTTGTGTTATCTTTATGCCCAATCTCAGAGAATAGTAACACTTCAAAGCACCCCAGGAAATCTGGGGGACCTCCTAATGTCTTCCATCATTGCTAATATCCACCCATCTACAGTTGGCATTCCATTGTGTTGATCATATAATGTTCAGCAGCCAAAGATAACCAAGAATACAGCTATAGTCAAACAAAATTGGCTCAATTACTCATTGCAACAAGAGAGGACACTCACCATGGGACTGCTGAACTGTCTCTGTGAGAGAGTATTAGAATAGGCTTGTTACACGGTTTGGGCTTGTGTTAGGTGATTTGAAGAAAGCTTCGAGGAAGGAAGTATCTATTCCAGATTGAGTGCTGTCAGAAAGCAAAGATACTATGTTGACATAGTATTTTAACAATCCGTCTAGGTAGAGGGAAGAAGAAAAGAGGGCTAAATCTATAATTGTTAAAAACAGAAGCAAAAATAAAAAACAAACAAGCAAATGTGGCACTCATTTGGCTTAATCGGAAAAGTAATGTTTGGTCCTCTGTGGTTTTAACACTCTCATTAATTTTGTCTGTGCTCAGATAAGCTTGTGAGGGTGTCTCATTTTGATCTCAATCAATCACTGCTCAAGCCCAGTATCCTGTGAGACAATGCTCTAGCTGTCGATGCCAGATCCCATTGTTTAGTCCTCACTGACTCTGGTCAGCAGTGTATCCTGGCATTTTTCCCTCACAGACATTTTATTCCTCCAGATGTATAAGGTTGCTTGAATGCCTGGTGCTTTATGTCTACCTATCTTTATAAGATGGTACCTTCTCACAATATATATACTGTATTAGTTAGGGTTCTCCAGAGGGACAGATTAACAGGATAGATGTATATATGAAAGGGATTTTGTTAAGGATAATTGACATACATGATCACAAGGTGAAGTTCCACGATAGACTGCATGCAAGCTGAGAAGGAAGGAAGCTGATAGTGGCTCAGTTTGAGTCCAAAAGCCTCAAAAGTAGGAAAGCTGAACAATGCAGCTTTCAGTCTGAGGCGGAAGGCCTGAGAGCCTCTGGCAAGCCACTGGTGTTACTCCAAGATTCCAAAGGCTGAAGAAAATGGAGTCTCATGTCCAAGGGCAGAAAGTATCCAGCATGAGAGAAGAATGAAAGCCAGAAGACTCAGCAAGCCAGCTTATCCCACCTTCTTCCGCCTGTTTTGTTTTAGCTGCACTAGCAGTTGATTGCAGTTGATTGGAAGGTGCCCACTCATATTGAGGGTGGGTCTTCCTCTCCCAGTCCACTGACTCAAATGTTAATCACCTCTAGCAACACCCTCACAGACACACCCAGAAACAATAATTTACTAGCTATGTAGGCATCTTTCAATCCAATTGAGTTGACATCTAATGTTAACCATCACATATACCTTCTGTATTTTTAGTTCTTTTAACTCCATTTTATGTTTATAATCTTAACTTAGGACATCTGTCTAAAAATCATCTTCTAATTCAGCCTCATTTTAAATGATGTCCACTCCCATACCTGCATAGCATCTGTACGGGCATAAGCTCTATGAGGTTATGGGCTGTATTTATTATAGTTACCACTGTACCCTCAGCACTTTGCACAAATAGTGAACTATCAGAACACACTTGAAAAAAACAAGCAAATCATCATTTATTGTGTAGTTGCCTCTGAGTGAATTTATAGGTTAAAAAAATGAGGCAGAAATGAATAATGATAGCCTTGCTTTCAGGTAGCTTATATCAACTGGAAAATATTGGATTCAATATTAGTTAGGTAAATTTAATCCAGTTAGGTAATTAATCCAATTAGATGAGTGTCAGAATTGTAGATACTTTCTTGTTGGGGATTGCTAAAAGAGAAGATTAAGAAGGAGATCATATGAGGCTATGTGGCCACAGTGAATCCATGATTACACATACAACATGACTTTCTTTTGTTTTTTCAAATTCTAGTGCTGTAAAAACAATAGTTTCATTTATAGGGGGAAAATGTTCAGCTTTATTTTACTTCTGCAAAAATAAAATTTTTGTTCAAACGTGATTGAACATCACTGGCATTTGCTTCTTAGTGGGCAAGAAAATTGCCATTGTGAGGAATTGTGTATACTAAATTCAGGGCTACATGGAGAGAATCGTTGCTTTACAATTTAAGGCATAGGAATCCTTGCTCTCTGTGGGTTCTAGCCCACTTAGAGAGGGAATGAATGGCCATGAATATGCATCTGAATGAGATAGAGGTTCCTTGAGAGAACAACACTGTGGGTAAGCTAGATACCTTCTCTCCTGTGCTGCCATTGTAGTTAGGTTTTTCCCTCAAATGAGCAGTCATAAAATCTGACAAATACAAAGGCAAGTGTCAGTTTCTAATTATTGACACTGGTGGCCAGTCTTAGCTGTTCTTTTTCTCAGGATACATATGGTAAATTTAGTGTCTTTGGCTAAGGATTGTAGAAGTCAAAGAGATTTGCAAATAGTACTCTTTGTATAAATATTTAAAGGTAGGTTGCTGTTATGATCACATTTTAGTTCATTTACTTCTTAGAATATCAATGTGAAATAGTCAGAACAAATATTGTTATTTTCAGTTGACAGACAAGTAAACACATAACAAATCTGTCCAGTACCTATAGAAAACATCAGTAGTAGATCATAGAGCTTCTTGCTTCCGTGTGATACAATCCTGCCTAATCATTCTCCACAAAGTGCTCCAGGAAGCTATGCAGATGTTGTCATGAAGGATGGATCTATTTGCTCAAGAATCCAGAAGTAGGACTATGACTGCTGAAGCCACCAAGGTCAATAGTTCTAAAATACTGGGACAAATTTAAAAGTAACGAAGTATCCACTATTCTTGGGCTCCATTCCACTTGGAGCAGTATTTTCTGATTTGGATTATATTTTGCCTTATTAAGTGTTCCATTACATTTCTTCTTTTTGTAAAGTCCTTAATAAAAAGAAACTAAAAGAAAGAGATGGTGGAAGGGTGAAAGAGAGAGAGCTGAGAGAGAATGAAAAATATGTATATCTGGCTTTTGAGGATGTTACGTGAGATACTTTGCATTTCATCAAATACATATTAACTGTGAAAAATACCTTTAATGAAAGTATGCAGGTGATTAGATAGTTTTATCTTAAAGTCGTTGCATTTTTTAAATTGAGATTTTAAAGAACATTTTATTCTTTATTTCTGTTTTTGTTATTTTTTAAGAAATGGAGTCTTGCTAGCAATGGCTATTCATAAGCACAATCATTGCACACTACAGGCTAAACTTACAGGCTCAAGTAATTCCCCTTCTTCAGCCTCCTGAGTAGCTGAGACTATAAGCGGGCACCACAGTGCCCAGCTTAAGAACATTTCTTAAGCAAGGAGTGTTACCAAAGCTGTTACCAAAGCTGCTAAGCTCATTGGTCCTTGGCCATACACTGAGTATTGACTATAGAGGAAAAAAAGTAGTGCAGGTATTTTTACTACCAGATCATCTCTATATTTGCATTTAAAAAACATATACCCTGATATTTCTTGTCTCAGATGAGAGTTTGGACTTGGACTTTTGATTTAATGCTGGAATGAGTTAAGACTTTGGGGCACTGTTGGGAAGGCACAATTGGTTTAAATTTGAAAAGGACATGAGATTTGGGAGGGGCTGAGAGTGGAACCATATGGTTTGACTCTATGTCCCTTCCCAAATCTCACCTGGAATTGTAATCCTCACATTTCCAGAGAGGGACCTGGCAGGAGGTGATTGGATTATGGGGAAGGTTTCCCCCATGCTGTTCTTGTGATAGCAAGTGATCTGGTGGCTTAAAAGTGCATGGGTTTCTTCGTTCTTTTTCTCCTGATGCCATGTAAGATGTGCCTTGCTTTTCCTTAATCTTCTGCTACGAATGTAAGTTTCCTGAGGCCTCCCCAGCCATGTGGAACTGTGAGTCGATTAAACTTCTTTTCTTTATAAATTACTGGGTCTCAGGTAGTTCTGTATAGCAATGTGAAAACAGACTAATATATACACTATAAAGAATATTAATTGAATATATAAGTAGATCTATACCAATGTATAAACTACAGAGACAATATTTAATATGCAGAGTTAAAAATTACAATAATTTGAATTATTTTTATTTGTTGTAACAA
The DNA here is from genome assembly GCF_030222135.1 of Aotus nancymaae. Classification (NCBI taxonomy): domain Eukaryota; kingdom Metazoa; phylum Chordata; class Mammalia; order Primates; family Aotidae; genus Aotus; species Aotus nancymaae. The sequence goes on along the minus strand of NW_026988422.1, from coordinate 67,913,587 downwards.
ATAGATATATATGACTTATAATGTTATAAGTCCATTATTTTGGCTATTCTCCAGAAATGTAGATGTTGGTAATGTCCACTATACTCCCATATGCTTGTCATGGGCTCAGGTATAATGATAAGCACATTTTTTATGCTTTAACATCATTAATTTTGTCTCATATAGCAACACAATCTACATGGGATCTACTCATCCTATTAAGCACTGTTAGCTTTACTCCAACTTAATTCTTCTCAGTATTATAAAAAAATACCTCGTGTTCTACAAACAACACATTTAGAAATATTTACAGATCATAATTGCAGCAGTACTCATCCCTGATATATCTTTCCAGGAAAGCTGACAAATTTAGTAACTTAAAGTATAGCTGAGTAAACATGCTTTTATTATCTTTCTGGATTTAATTATCCAGGTGTTTGGACTTGTCCTAAAAGGCACATAAACAAAATTTCAATTTTTAAAAGCTATCAGCTGGAAGGAATATTACAAATTAGTTATGCCTAGGAAGGTAGAGCAATAAAATCCAGGGCAATGCTTGTCAAATGGAAGATAATAGATCCAAGGACTACAGATTTCCCTTCATAAGTATTTGTTTTTAATTTACCTTTTCTACTTCAATGATTATTTAAAAATGTTATAATCATATTTTGGATCCTCTTGATGACTATGTTATAACCTAATACTCCCATTCAGTTTTAGTACCATTTTAGGATTTTCATTTGTGATTGTTATTATCCTGGCATTAACCTAGAGTGATAGTATATTTTGTTAGCTTGTATTTGTCTGCCATTATGTTTGCATATCCTAATGGTAAAATGACAAAATATATCCAACTCCTCCCGTGCAAATGTTCAGAATTATTTACCAGTTATAAAGACATAGTATATATTTTTCTGTGGTAATTTAAAGTTGCAATATCTTTTCACTGAATGACTTTAAGTCATTTAATGCATTGCAATTTTGATTTGGCAGCATGAAACATATTTATATGATAGACTTGGGAGCATATTCAGCAATGAGGTGGTACTGAACTTCCAGGCCCCTTAACTTGCATAGATAACTTCCATGACCCTTAGAAGGAATTGGGTACATACTGTCAATATAGTTCTGAAAATTTACAACTATAAGGCATTTTAAAACCTTTCTTAACATAACTTTTTCTTCTGAATGCCACTTCTTTCCTGTAATACCTCATTTCTCATCAGGTAACAGGTGGAGTGGCAGTGGGGCTTGCTGGGGCATAGATGTGGTTTATGAGTATGCTAGGACTGCCATAAGCAAGACCACAGACTAGGTAACTTAAATAACAAAAATTTATTTTATCATAGTTGTTGGGCCTAGAAGTCCAAAATCAAGGTGTCAACAGGTTTGGTTTCTTCTGAGGGCTTTCTCCTTAGCTTGCTAATGGTTGCCTCCTCACCATGCCCTCACATGGCCCTTGTTCTCTGTGGGAGCTTTTCTGAGATCTCTCACTGTGTTTTCCAATCTCCTTTTTTTAAAATAAGGACATCAATCATATTAAATTAGGGCCCACACTAAGTATTCATTTTAACAGGAATTTCTGTGTTGGTGATATTTGTCAGCAGTTTTTACATTCTAAATTGTTGTGACTTATTTCACCAATAGCAATTACTTTATATCTAATTTTGTATCAACAGTTCTATTTTTAAAATGTCAATGTTTATTTTGATAAATGTGTAGGTTTGCTATATGGGTATATTGTACCAGGTAGTAAGCATAGCACCAAACAGGTACTTTTTAAACCCATGTTCCCATTCCTCCCTGCCATTTCTAGTAGTCCCTAGTGTCTATTGTTCCCATGTTTATATCCATGTGAGCTCAATGTTTAGCTCCCACTTATAAATGAGAGCATGTGGTATTTTGCTTTCTGTTCCTGCATTAATTCACTTAGGAGTATTGGCTCCAGCTTGTCCATGTTGCTTCAAACGATAAAATTTTATTCTTTCTTATGGCTGCATAGTATTATGTGGCATATATGTACCACATATTCTTCATTCAATTCACCACTCATGGACACCTAGGTTGATTCTATGTCTTTGCTACTATGAATAGCATGGTAAAACATATAAGTACATGTGTCTTTTGGCATAATCATCTTCTTTCCTTTGGATATATACACAGTAATGGAATTGTTGGATCGAATAGTAGGTTTAACTTATTTGAGAAATCTCCAAACTGCTTTCCACAGTGGCTGAACTAGTTTACATTCCCTCCAACAGTGTATAAATGTTCCATAAACATTCCCTTTTCTCTACAGCCTTGACAGCATCTGCCGTTTTTTTATTTTTTATTTTTTAATAATAGCCATTCTGATTAGTGTGAGATGGTATCTCATTGTGTTTTTGTGTTTGTTTATTTATTTATTATCATTATTTTTTGAGACAGGATCTCACTCTGTTGCCCAGCCTGGAGTGCAATGGTGTGTGTGCAACCTTCACCTCTTCGTCTCAAGTGATTCTCCCACCTCAGCCTCCCAAGTAACTGGGACTAAAGGTGTGTGCCACCATGCCCAGCTAATATTGCATTTTTATAGAGACAGGGTTTCACCATGTTTCCCAAGCTGGTCTCAAACTCCTAAGCTCAAATGATCTGTCTGCCTCGTCTTCTCAAAGTGCTAGGATTATAGGCATAAGCCACCATGCCTTGCCTATTGTGGTTTTGGTTTTCATTTCTCTAATTATTAGTGATAATGAGCATTTTTTTTCATGTTTTTTGGCCATGTGTATGACTTACTTTGAGAAGTGCATGCTCCTTTTCTTTCTCATTTTTTTTTTAAATGGGGTTACTTGTTTTTTGCTTGTTGATTAAAGTTCCTTATAGATTCTGGATATTAGGCCTTTGTCAGATGCATAGTTTGCAGATATCTTCTCCCATTCTGTAAGTTGTCTGTTTATCCTGTTGATAGTTACTTTTGTTGTTTAGAAGCTTTTCAGTTTAATTATGTCTTACTTAACAATTTTTGTTTTAATTGCAAATGCTTTGGGAGACTTAGCCATAAGTTATTTGCCAAGACCAATTTTGAAAAGAATATTTTTGAGGTTTTCTTCTAATATTTTTATAGTTTTTGAGGTCTTATATTAAAATCATTAATCTATCTTGAGTTAATTTTTGTACATGATGAAGGCTAAGGATCTAGTTTCATTCTTCTGCATATGGCTAGCCAATTTTCCTAGCATTATTGAATAGGGAGTCCTTTCCCCATTGCTTATTTTTGGTGACCTTGTCAAAGATCAGATGGTTATAAGACTGTGGCTTGACTTCTGGATTCTCTATTTTGTTCCATTTGTCTACGTGTCTGTTATTGTTCCAGTACCATTCTTTTTTGATTACTTCAGTCTTACAGTATAGTTTGAAGTCTGGTAGTGTGATGCCTCTGGCTTTTTTCTTTTTCCTTAGGATCGCTTTGCCTATTTGAGCTCTTTTTGGTTTCATATAAATTTTAGATTTTTTTTTTTTTATTTTGTGAAGAATGACATTGGTAGTTTGGTAAGGATAGCACTGAATCTATAAATTTCCTTTGGCACTTTAGCTGTTTTAACAATGTTGACTCTTTTAGCCCATGAGCATAGAATGTTTTTCCATTTATTTGTGTGATCTCTGATTTACTTCGGCAGTGTTTTGTACTTCTCCTTGTAGAAGTCATTCACCTCTTTGGTTAGCGACATTCCTAGGTATTTCAATTTCTTTGTGGCTATTGTAAATGGAATTATGTTCTTGATTTGACTCTCAGCATGGATGTTATTGGTATATAGAAATGTTACTAAATTTTGTACATTATGTTTATATCCTGAAACTTTGCTAAAATTATTTTATCAGTTTAGTAGCCTTTTGACAGAATCTTGAAGGCTTTCTAATTATAAAACCATAATGTCAGAGAAAAGAGATATTTCGACTTCTTATAGTACTATTTGAACGCTGTTTATTTCTTTTTGTTGCTTGATTTCTCTGGCTACAGCTTCCGGTACTATGTTGAATAAGAGTAGTGAGAATGGGCATTCTTTTCTTGATCCTGATCTCAAGAGGTATGATTCAAGCTTTTGCTTATGCAGTCTTATGTTAGCTGTGGGTGGGTTTGTCATAGATGATTTGTATTATTTTCAAGTATGTTCCCTCAACATCTTGTCTGTTGAGAGTTTTTAATTATAAAAGGATGTTGAATTTTATTGACCACTTTTACTGTATCTATTGAGATGATAATGTGGTTTTTGCTTTTAATTGTTTTTACATAGTGAATCACATCTACTGATGTACATATGCAGGATCAACTTTGCATCTAAGGAATAAAGCCTGCTTGATATATTAACTTTTTGATGTGCTGCAGGACTCAGTTTGCTAGTATTTTTTGAGTATTTTTGTGGCTGTTTATCAGAGATGTTGACCTGAAGTGTTATTTCTTAATTGTGTCTCTACCAGATCTTGTATTAGGCTGGTACTGGCTTCACAGAATGCATTAGGGAAAATCACTTTCTCCTTAATTTGGGGGAATATTTTCAGTAAGATTTGTACCAGTTCATCTTTCTAAATCAGGTAAAATTGGGCTGTGAATCCATGTGGTCCAGGGCATTTTTTGGTTGATTGGTTGGAGTTTTTTAAAAAATTATTATTATTGATTTAATTGCAGCACCCCATATTGGTCTATTCAGTTTTTTTTTTTTTTGAGACGGAGTTTCGCTCCTGTTATCCAGGCTGGAGTGCAATGGCGCGATCTCGGCTCACCACAACCTCTGCCTCCTGGGTTCAGGCAATTCACCTATCTCAGCCTCCTGAGTAGCTGGGATTACAAGCACGTGCCACCATGCCCAGCTAATGTTTTGTATTTTTAGTAGAGACAGGGTTTCACCATGTTGACCAGGATGGTCTCGATCTCTTGATCTCGTGATCCACCTGCCTCGGCCTCCCAAAGTCCTGGGATTACAGGCGTGAGCCACCGTGCCAGGCCTTGGTCTATTCAGTTTTAATCTCTTCCTGGTACAATCTTTGGAGTTGTGTTTCCAGAAATTTATCCATTTTCTTCATATTTTCAAATGTGTGTGCATAGAGTTAATAGTATTTCCTGATGATTGCATTTCTGTGTGTTGTAATTTCATCTTTGTCATTTCTGATTATATTTGCATTTTTTCTTTCTTTTTAATCTAGCTGGCAGTCTATCAACTAGGTTGTTTTTTAAAAAAAAAACAAAAAAACAGTCTTGGTGATATTGATCTTTTGTGAGAAATTTTGGATCCTAATATTATTAAGTTCTTCTCTAATTTTAATTATTTCTGTTATTCTGCTAGCTCTGGGATTGATTTACTCCTTTTATTTCTATTTTCTTTAGGTGCAAAGTTAGGTTGTTAATTTGAGAACATTTTAACTTCTTGATGAAGGTGTTGAGGGCTATGAACCTTCCTCTTAATACTGCTTTAGCTGCATAACAGAGATTTTGGTAACATGAGTCTGTATTTTCAATAATTTTAAATAATTTTTTGATTCTGCCTTAATTTCAATGTCAGCCAGGAGTTCTTCAGGAGTTAAGTTGTTTAGTTTCCATGTATTTGTTTCATATTTTTGAGATCTTTCAGATTTTGGTTTCTATTTTTGTTGTACTATGTTCCAAGAATGTGCTTGAAATATTTTAATTATTTTTTATTTATTGAGACTTGTTTTATGACTGAGCATGTGGTTAATCTTAGAATATGTTCCATGTGCAGATGAGACAAAGTTATATTCTGTGCTTGCTTGGTGAAATGTTCTATAAATGTTTATTGGGTGTGATTTGTCAAGGGTTGAATTTAAGTCCAGAGTTCCTTTGTTAGCTTTTGGACTTGATGATGTGACTAACATGGTTAGTAGGATGTTGATATCTCCTATTGTTATTGTGTGGTTGTCTAAGTGTTTTTGTAGGCCAAGAACTTGTTTTATAAATCTGGGTACTCCATTGGTCTGTGTGTGTGTGTGTGTGTGTGTGTGTGTGTGTACAATAGATATTTCAGGTAGTTAAATGTTGTTTGATTATACTCTTTATCATTAGGTAATGCACTTCATTGTCTTTCTTGATTTGTATTGGTTTAAACTCTATTTTATGATAGAATAGCAACTCCTGTACATTTTCACTTTCTGTGTGCATGGTATATGTTTCTCTATGCACACAACCATTTGTTGTCTTCAAAAGACCAATCTTGCATGTCATGGTACCTACATTTTTGTTTGGGTCTTATTTATTTATTTATTTTTTGAGACAAAGTCTCACACTGTTGCTCAAGCTGGAGTGCAGCGGCATGATCTCTGCTCATTGCAACCTTTGGGCCTGTAGGTGCCATGACATGCAAAATGGGTTTTTTAAAGACAAAAATGGTTGGGCCTTATTTATGTATTTATTTATTGAGACTAAGTCTCGTACCATGCCCAGGCTGGAGTGCAGCGGCATGATCTCCATTCATTGCAACCTCCACCCATTGCAACCTCCACCTCCTAGGTTTAAGTGATTCTCCTGCCTCAGCCTCCTAAGTAGATGGGATTACAGGTGCCTGCCACCATGCCTCGCTGATTGGGTCTTATTTTTTAGTTCTGCTTTTCACTCTGTGTCTTTTAAGTGGGTCATTTAGTGCATAACAATTTCTAATTTTTTATGGTACTCTCTAAGTCATATCATTTTCAGGCCCCACAATTTAGAACTCTCCAAAATTTTGTGGAATAATAAGCAACTTAATTATCACAGGGAAATGGAAATAAATTTAGGGAGACTAAACACATAAATACCACCATTGCACCCACTGAAACTCATGTGTTCTAATGTATGCTTTAAGAATAAAGGTTTTAAAGCAGTCTGTATACATGGAAATGACTGTAGAACTGAATTAATCTTGTACATGGCATTGAAGATAAGCAAATTAAGTTAATTAATAAGAGCTGATGTGGTTTCAGAAACAAAATTATCAATCATATTAAACTTAAATTCTTATTTCAAGTTTTCGTATTATTTGTATTTAATTTATGAATGTTTTTGGCTTTTACAATTTTATTAGAATAATAAACTAGTGATTAAATCTAATTTTATCAAGTACACAATTAAGCAACATTAACATAAACCTTATTATAAATACAATTTTAGGTCTAACTTTGGATTTATACAATTTTCTGGGAATTTGCTATTTATTCAAGTATGAGTAAAGATACAAAAACTAAGTATCGTCAATTTCAGAGTGTTAAATCAAAGGAGTTGAAAGACTAGTGTGGTTTTGGATCTGCAACCAGTTAGCATTAAAGCTGCCAACAATTTAGTTGTAACACAGTTGCCTCTTAATTTGCTGGGCTTAATTTAGATGTTGCCTATAAGTCAACTTAAGTTATAAATTTCTATGAATCTGTAATTAATGTACTGTCATTCTAATTGACATAGGATCCTTTTGGGTGCCACTTTGCTAGTCAGAAGTTTTCATAGCTGGTGGCACTCATGTCCAGTCTTCACTCAGCTCTGGGCTCACCACTGAACTTGCTCAGCTCACTCGGCCTGACAGGCTGTGTTTGGCTCACACTACCAGCCAGGATCTCATGTCAACTGAGGGCAAGCTAGGTGTGCCAGTTGCTGAAGCAGGGTGGGCAGCTTCAGGCTCCAGCACAGTCACTCACTTCATGCAAAGCTGCAGCTGGACCAGGTGTACCACAAGTGGCTTCTGCCTTGGGAGCCAGCATCTGGACAAGAAAAATGTAGTAACACCTGAAAAACCCGAAGACGCCAGCACCTACAGAGCTCCAAAGGGGTTGTTGCAGTATGTCACAGCTCTGGCTTGGGGAATCCTGGGGTCCGGGTTGCCAAGAAGTGTTATGGCTCATTCATGTTACAGCTCATTTGTTCCTGCCGTTTGCACACTTTGATGAACAGGAGCATGTCCCAGTTCGTTCAGTCCCATTGCCCTGCTCTAGCCCATGGCTCCTGGGCTGCCCCGGGTCCACTGTTGCTTCCCAGCATGTGGGGTGGCTGCCCAGCACCAGTGGAGGGAAGGAGGATTACAAAGTTGCAGCTTCTTCTGCACCCACTGTTTGACGGGTCCCGGGTTCCTGTCCCATATACAAGAAGAATGAGGTCACATAACCAGAGAATGGAATGAGCAAGGCAGAGAAGAGTTTTACTTAGTGACAGAACAGCTCTCAGTAAAGAGGGGACATGAGGTAGGTAGCCCCTATCGGAAAGCGGGTATTCCCAATATGTGGCTGAGTCCAGAGTTTTTATAGGCTCAAAATGAGGGAGTACATCCTGATTGGTCCATGGACAGGTGAAATGGTTTGGCTGTGTCCTCACTCAAATCTCATCTTGAACTGTACCTCTCATAATGTTCATGAGCTGTGGGAGGAACCCACTGGGAGATAATTGAATCATGGGGTAGTTTCCCCCATATTGTTCTTGTGGTAGTGAATAAGTCTCAGGAGATCTAATGGTTTTAAAAGGAGTAGCTGCTTTCCTTTGATTCTCATTCTCTCTTCCCTGCCACTATGTAAGATGTGCCTTTTACCTTATGTCATGATTGTGAGGCTTCCCCAGCCACATGGAACTGTGAGTGATTAAATTTCTTCTTCTTTGTATATTACCCAGTCTTAGGTATGTCTTTATCAGCAGCGAGAAAACAAACTAATACAGCAATGGGTCTGAGAAAAGCACCATTCGATTGGCTAAAAGGCATCAAGGAAGTTTTCACTACAGGTCATGGGCTTTACCCAGAATAGGCAGCCCGGTTTTCAGGCTTCGGGCTGTCTTTTGGCCTGAAGGTTGGGTTCACTGGGGACCCACCTCTTTCTGCCTAGGACCCACCTCTTCTGCCACTATCATAATGATTTTAACTACTCTTATAGAAGAAGTAGTTCTCTGTCTTGGCTTGTTTCCCTGACTCATCTTGACAAATAACTAAGGGGTGTTGGTTGCACAGTGTACTTTATAAATCCATAGAAGGAAATACAGAAAATGCAAAATATCTATTGTCAAAGTATGTTATGTTTCAATTTCTATTCATAGGTTACATAAAATGTATTTAGATATAAGTCTCACAAAAGAGTCTCTTTTTAACTTTTAAATTTTAGTATGTTCTATATGATCATTTCCACATCAACTATTAAAGGATTTAATGTTTGCATAATTTTGTCTTTATCAGTGTAATGCAGATTACTGAAAAATTTTGGGTAAAAGTTGTTAGCTTTGTATTATGTTATTCAGCTTGTGTTATTAAAACTGTTTATGTCTTTAGTATGTTATTATTTGCATATTGTTGGTTACTGTTATATTTAATATACCAGAAACCTCTAGCTCAGCCAAATATGCTTCAATACAATATTTTGATATAGTTAATGAATAAGAAAAACAAACAGTCCTTTGCAGTTCAGTCTGCCAAATTACATGAAATTATCAAGATAAGGAGCAATTAGAGAGGAGGCTAAAATCTAAATATGACTACAAAGCAATACAACAAGCTTCCTTAAGTGACTTTTCCTGAATGCCATTTTTAAAAAGAAACTCCTACATTTATGAACCTATGAATTTAGAAGAAGAAATTCTGAAAAATCCAGAAGAAGAAATTCTGAAAATGTTATATTTTAATCTTAAAAAAAATTGATTTTTTTTTAAGATTTAAATCTAAGTCCAACTGATTTAAAGTTGGACTTAGATTTATCTTTAAAAAAAAAAAAAACTGATTTTTTTTTTTAAAGCTAAATCTAAGTCCAACTTTAAAAGAGTCTGTGATTTGTTGACTGAAGTTTGATACTTGATTCCACCTTGGACAGAATATAACATCTCCTAAGGATTATTTCATGTGATTGTAATTTAAATTATTGTGTGTTTTTAAAGTAGTCTCATGAAATAAATAGGCAGAAATATGTTCATAAAGGATATTAAAGGACAATGGTAGTGAAACATAATCTGATACCACTAGCCCCATAAAACTTCAATAATATTTAAAATAATATCATACTGGCACAAAATGAAAGCAGACATCAACAAAAAGCTGTAAATAGTTCTACTAATCTATAAAAGCTCAATGTGTATTTAAAAAATAAGCTTTAAAAACAAGGAATCAAGAAAAGATTGTGTCATAGGTGATACTGAGATAATAAGCTAACAATTTTAATGTAAAAATTTATAAATAATAAAATTTAATCTATTTCTTTTACTAGCCTAAGACAATTTCAGTTGGATTAAAAGCTTTTCATTAAACACAAAATATAGGAGGAAATAAGACTATCTAAAGCAAAATAAGATGTATCAGATTTGGGGAGAAATTTAGTTTTCCCTGCTTTGTAATGATGAAAATATTCCCAAACAAAATTTGGAGAGATTGAAATATATACAAATTCAAAAGTTATATATATACCTAAAACTTTAACAATTCCAAGCAGTTTATATCTATTCTACGTAAAGACTTAACCTATAACATTTATTCACTAATAAATACATGAGCACAGTGTAAAAAGGAACAATTTATACCTCACTTAAAAACTCACAAAATATAAGCAACCAGACAACTGTTTAGCTTTATTAAATAAATGTGTTATTGTAAAATGAAAAGGCATTGCTATGAGTTGGTAAAGCTGATATACTTATCTGGTGCTCCTAACGTGGGAACATCAATGACTTTAATAAGCCCTACACCAGTATAAAACAAGAGTCCTAACAACAATCACATCTTGTGATTAAAGAACTCTATCCTTGGACTTTGTCCTAAAGAGACAAAATATGTGTAATGAGGATGGTCATTGCAGGATTCTATAATATACCCTCAAATTAGATGCAACAATGTCCCTAATTTACATAGAATATGTAGGATAATGTACTTAGGATTTACTAAGTAAATCAAGGCTCATGGATGCAGTAAAAAATTTATTTGGCAACTAAGATAAAACAAAAAATCTTATTGATCTGATAATTTAAATTAAGTAATATATTCTAATTTCATTATTATATAAATGTGCATACTTGTTTGGGTGATTAGATTATGGATAATTTAGACATATTTTAAAATGAATTTTACTTCATTAAAAAGACTTTTCTTAAAAATAATATTTTCTTTTTCATCCACAATTATTTGCATGTTTGCAGAATTGAAATAAATTAAGATGTTGCTTTGTTAAGACAAGGAAGTTTAAATTTATCTTCAGTTTCATTGCAAAGGACTTTCAACCTCTTTCTGTCTTTGCTTGGCTATGTGTGTGTGTGTGTGTGTGTGTATGTGTGTGCACGCGCATGTGTGAACGCACGTGCATGTGTGGTTTGAATCCTTTACCATTCAGACAGTTAATCTTAAAATAAATGTGCATTGTTTCTGAGAATGGGAAAGCCCCAAGGAAGCTATGTGAGCTGTATACTTGCAACCTGCTTGCTTCCTGCTGCTCCAGTCTCATTGTAAATGATGTAAAGTGGCATTATCGTCTTCCTATCTTGACAGATACCAGGTTGAAAGAGCACCATTTGGCCTCCAGGCAATAGATCATCCCCTTTGTTATATTAAACCTAGACTGCCAAATGACAACCTCAAGAGGCTGGAGTAGGCTTGGCTCCAAGACTCCATTGGGAAATTGCCTCTGCAGAAATTTCAAATGTCAGATGTTAATCATGATTGTTGATGATGTATTTTTGTTTTGCTTTGTTTTGTTTATACCTTTAATAACAAATCATTGTGTTTTAGCATTTTAAAAAAGGGTGTAAACTAAATTATTTGAATATGTTTGTATCTAATATTTAGACAGCAACCCCCACCTACTCACCAACATATGCACTCTGGAGAAACTGAAATTCCATAATAGGAGGCTTGCAAGGATACTCCAGGGGCTCATTTGCCAAGGATGTCTATTTCATTTCATTTCACTTCATTTCTTCTCTTTCTTCCAATATATGTTCTGCCAAACTCTGAGACAGGCTTTGGTGATACATCAATGATCAGAGAAAAAATCCTGTTCTCAAGTTGATCACTGTCTAGATGGGGAGGCAGACAGATAAACAGAGTGCTACAAAATAATGTGGTAAGTGTTCTCTACCATGGGTGCATGCAGGGGTTATGGGACAGAGAGCAAAGAAGTCCTAACATGTTCTGAGGCCCTCAGGGGATAGAGAATGTAGAGGAGGACATAAGTCATTTGACAAATCTTGAAGAGCGATTACACATTTGCCAGACATTCAAAGGAATAAAAAGGAGAAACATCAGGAATGTTGAAAGCTTAGCATAGGTGGTGGCTGCAAATTATTTTAAAAGCATGGCAAGAATGCAGATAGACTGGAGGTGGAGGCTGTCATTGCACTTGACTGTGAGATCCTTGGGTCAGGTTGCTGATAGTTCCCAGCATCTAATAAGCATGTGAACACAGTTAGGATGCATTAATTGATGGAATAAATGACTGAAAGCACCTTTCTAATCTGAAATAAAATTAAAGCCATGCCATGAAGATTCACCTACCTTTTTGATTTCCTTTGAGCCACCAGAGAAAGTGAAGCCATGGCAATTTTAAAACTGGGTATAAAGCAATTTCTAGTGCTTAAGTATTGGGGAGGAGGTGCTGCTGACATCCACTGTCACACATTTCAGGAAGGGAGTGACCTCCCTCTTACCTTTTCCTCTGGCAAGGCTATAGCTGCCACTCAAGTAGTGAATAGGCGACTTATTTTAAATGTCATGAACACTGTGTCCTTTATTATCAAAAGGATATTGGGAACCAAAAGATGTGTTTGTAATAAAGAAAGGCATTTACACATGACTGTTGTAGGATAAGACAGACAGAGAGTGTATATGTGCTGTAGCAAGTTGGTTATGAGATGGGCACTCAGTGCCAGTCATAGATAGTAGATTCTTTAATTATAAATACTCTTATTTAAAAGATATACGCAGACACTAAAGTATAACAATAAACTGCTGAATTAAATCTAAGTGGAAAATCATCACTCAACAGACTTCTATAAATATATAAAATCCACAAATAATAGTTATGCTGAAAACAATTTGACTCCCTGAAGGCATAATAGTATTCACATCAAGTTCACAGCAAATTTTTTTTCCCATGGTTTAAGTTAGGGGATGATAAAAAATCCAATGTACAATACCTGACATCAGAAGCACATATGTATTAGATTAATTGATATTTATAATCTCATATATGTTATATGTAATATATATTTAAAATTATATATAATATACTTATATATGATATGTAAAATACCATCTATAGTATAAAATCATATATTTTATATATAGTATATATTAATTACATACTATATATATAGTGTATGTGTGTATGTGACCTAAACTTTGAAGAAATGGTTTTTCCTGATAAAGATGGTTGAAATTAATACTAAGAAATCTATCTTGAGTATGTCTCTGAAATATAATGTCAAACCAATATACTTCAAGAGAATCTTTATAAAATAAGCTAGAAATAATAATGTAGACAGTCATTATAACTAATAGTACTTTTACATTTTAATTTTGCTAATCAGAGACTGTAAGATAATTTACATAGATATACTTCCCCTTCTCAAATTATTATTTGCATTAATGAATTCAAACAAAGCTTAAGTAACCTACTTTATCAATGGGGATTACAGTATTTTAGCCCAGGATTTTGTAAACCCAGTCTCATTAAATAAAAAGCATCTTAAACCAACACTTCCTCATTTCAATTATTAGTTTTAATTGTGCAAATTCAGCTGTCTGGACCACTATCAAATTTTAAGAAGTAATTTAATCATTGACATTTTTATTGCTTTAAAATATAGTCCAGGAGACAGATAAAACTGGGAATGTAAGATTTTTTTTTTGACAACTTTGAAGCTCAGAGAATTTCACAGATATTGAAATCTCAAACTTACTTAAAATTAAAATAGGAAATACATCTTTAGCCAATTTCAATGCTAATACTTGGCAGTTTTAGGTTAATGTTTACATATTTGTTAGATTTATCAAAGGTAACTGAACTTTCTTTTTCACAATTTATTTCCAATCCAGGAACAAGTGTTTTAAAATAATATCCTTCTTGGTTTATTAGATGTTATCTCTTTGACCCTATTAGAAATGTGTACCAATACTTTATTTCTGATGTATAAATATGAACAAATCTAATTTGGCCAAAAGTTTGAAGAGATGAGAAAAGAAACTCCTAGAAACCATGTGTATTTCAATTGCTAAGGAATGTAAAAATTTTATTTATTCAAAGTTAATATTTGAGACTATTTTAAGAACATTAAGTACATTAACTGTAAAACCAGTTGGAGAAAAGAAATCAACAATATACCTCCAGTCTGACTAACTTGTGTTCAGATCTGAGGAGGCATAAAATGATGCTACTTTTTGGTGCTATTTTCACAAAACCCAAGGGGCAGAACAGCTCTGATAACCCACCGCTTCATCTGTGGTCAAACTAGCTTAGCATGAGAACTAGATGCCTGTCTTGAAAGAGTCACAAATCACCATGAGATCACTGCTCTTGACCATCTTGCTGGGGAGAGAACTTAATTTCTCATTTAAAGTAACTCTTTCAATTTGATAAGCATTGAGAAAGCCAAACATCTTTTCATCTGAAAGCAAAATACAGCTAGCAAAATCTATATTATTTGAAATTTTACATGAAAAATTTCAAGTGGAGATTATTTCAGTCTCCCTTTTCTTCCCAAATAGCAGTGGATTGCTCAGAAGAGCAGTGTTATGGGTTACCAGGTTTCTGCCATTGTCCACAGCCCAACAAAACCTGACAAGCAAAAATTCATACCATAAATTATCATGTGTCATGTTCATAGCGGTGGTAATCCATCTTCCCAAATAATACTTTTTCTTAGCATCAAAGAGAGAAAAAGAGGATAAACCAAGCTAAAGGACTCTATCCCTGTTGTTATTATATGCCATTAAAAAAAAAAATTCACATTGTTTGAGACAACCTAATTAAAACTGATCAAGAGGGCTTGAAATTTTTGAACGATGGAAAGATTTTCCTGAAAAGGTTAGGAGAAATCTGATACAATAGGATTTCATATCTTTGGAATCGCTTTTAGAAAAGCTATAAATTCTTGTTGGATCATGTATCCAGGTGAATCTAAGCCTTTCTTTAATCATACCAATGCCCCTCTCTTGCTCACCTACTAAAAAGACCTTTTCTGGGTTTTCTTTTTTAGGCTTTTGCAAAATGCCAATCAAAAAAGGAAATGTTGATTTTAATACTCTCTTTTTTGTTATTTAAAAGAAGCAGTAGCTTGTTCAGGTGTTTTATTTATTATCTACCTTTGCTTAATGGAATTTAAATATCCTCTCTTAAGGATAAAATAACTTCACTTCTGCCCAGAATGCTTTCAAGTGTGTATGTGAGAATAGAAGAAAACACACACACACACACACACACACAGAATAAATGAAATGCAATTATATAAAGTAGTCTTAATCATTCATAGAAGCAAAATAATTTCTGATTTCGTAGTTTCATTCCATTGCAAGTAAATGAGATATTTTTGGTGCTCGCTGATTCCCTCAGAAGAATGTCTCATAGCTGGCACAGGTTCTCTTAGATTATAATTTTTGATCCTTAGACTAAATGTTCTCTGTCATGTTTCTTTGTAGTGCAGTGTTAAACTTTCTTAACAAATCTGCCCATTGTTTATCTGTCTTTATGATGTAATTTGCTATCTTGCCCAATTGCAGTAGTTATACTTGTTTTCTTCATGATAGTTTCCCTTTAGGATTATTATTTTTATCCCTAAAATATGTACTCTGTAATTATGTTAATCTGAACTCATAAATCAAGTCTGTCAGGCCTTTTATGTTTTATTGCTTACTTCCAAATTTCACTTAAATTTGTCAATGGGCTGCTAGTATCTGAATGACCCCAAAAAGGACTGAACCAACATTTCAGGGTATTTTGATTTTATAAACAGTGCAACATTCAGTTACCTAGTAGAACTACAAAGAACCGAATTGAGTTATCCCATGAGGCAGTAGAAACGCTTTTTATAAAGAGCACTCTTACTTTACAGAAAGTTAATTTTTCTAATGTCCCAAGTAATAAAAAATGTCATTTACCACCCATGGTCTTTCCTATGCTATTTATTCACTTGGTTTAGACCTAAAATAAATTGGCACAAATAGCTCAACATTTTGGCTACTCTTTAACATTGTCAATAATCACTCCTTTTGAATTTTTAATAAATAATCATTTGCTCTTTTGAAAGCAATTGAGGCAATATTGTCCTTGATGTATTAAATACCCAAATTTACACAAAATACCATATTTTTGTTCATTGTGTCATGAGTTGGGCATCAGGAACTTGCCAGACCTATTGCATTATTAGAGTATTTCAAACTAAGAGTCACTCTATAAAGAATAAATCTAAGGGAAACATTTTCAAGAAAATATAGAATCTGTGCAGGTAGTACTTCTCTTTGAGAAACTGCCTGGGCTCTCATAGAATAATATAGGCTTTTCATAGGAGAATTACCATTTCCTATGGAGGAAAGCTGCTGTATTTGTTTGGAAAATGAATTCCAGGTTAATATCACCTATTGATCAATATATCTTTATTAACCCATTGAACACTTGATTTACTACTATTTGTCTATGGTAAAGTAAGGGTGATTTGACACATTTCTTTAACTATATCTGTAAGTTTGTGTTTACATATTTTATATTTATCATTATTTACAAAACTTTATAATGTTTTCCTTCTCATTTGGAGCCTGTGTCTCAATGTTTCTTGATACATTCTGTAGCTTTTCATTGTTATCTTCATATGGTTATATAAACTACAAAGGAATTAGAAAAAATGAGTAGAGTTCCAAAGAGATTAATTTAAAGAAGCACCCTTATGTGGATATAGATAATGGTATTACCCAAGGTATCAGTTACTTTATAGTCCCATTAAATGCATTACATGGCTTATTCATTCCCTCTCTTTACTCATCAAGTTTGTTTTTGCTGAGTAACGTTTCATGGGCCAGTGATTTGCCTCTATCAGTGCCATTCAAAATAATGTGTCGTAAGGTTAGAAATATCATAGCCCCAAGAGCAGGTTAAAAAAGGCATTAAATTGTGCATCACCTGAACTATACACATGGCCCCACATGATAATTACTTTACAGTGTTAATGATGAATTTAAAATAACATCATGTATCTTTTCTTTATAATCATAAATGAAACATTTAAAACTTAGTTGAAGGAAAAAAGTCTTAATACTTTGCATGTACTTCTATACAGTCTACGTTCATGAGTATACAATTTTATTCTATTTGTACACATTTAGAAAATATAGTGGTTATTTTTGTGTGGTGAATGACAAGTGTTCTCATTTATTAATTCATATATTCAAATATTTTGTTGATGACTCAAATTTATTGAGCACTGCTGTGCTTCAGACAATATTTTAAGCACTGAGACATATCACTGAGTAAGAACACAAAAAATTTGTTCTTATGTAAGTCAGTTTTAGTGTGAGATGACAGAAAATTGACAATAAACTTAAGTAAGTATATGGCTTAGTGAAATAGAAGGCGATGAGTATTTTAAAAATTAATAGAGCCACGTAAGGGAAATTAGCAGTGCTTGAGATCACGACAATTTAAATGGGGCTATTGGGCTAGAAGATGTCATCAAGAAGGTGACATTTGAATAAAGACCTGAAGGAGGTGAGAAATTTCATAATGTTGATAGCAGAAAGGCAAGTATTCCAAAACAGGCAGTAGCGAGTGTTGGAGAAAGGAAAAGGTAAATGCCTTTGGCATAGAGAAGAAGAGGCAGTTGCTGAAGGGCCTTTCGGCCACTGTGAGTATCCTGGCTTTTACTACAAGAGTGAGGTTGCTTAAACTGGAGGAATTTTATGCTTTTGTAACCTGGTTAAGGGATGGGAGAGGGCTCAGCTCCTCCTCCCCCTTGCCCCATCATTTGATGTGCCGCAGGTTCTTGGGCTCCCTGGCCCCAGGAATGGGGAAGAGGCCCTGGTGGCACGGTGAGCTTACTGGTCAAGTAAGTATCTGACCCAAAGAGTTTTGCAGAAAGCCATTTATTAGGCAGAGAGAGAAGCAGAGAGACCTCCCACGCTGTTGTGGGAGGGGATCCCAGAGAGAGAAATCCACACAGGTAAGGTGCGGTGGAGTTTTAACTTTGACGTTATTTCCCGCCCCATTCATGTTCTTGTCCAACGACAGGAGTTCTTTGAAACATCCTCTGGAGTGATTGATCTCCGGCTCTGATGCTGGATTGGCTGTCCGGCCCAGAACAGAGGCCCTTCCTCCCAGAGCCTCTTGTGGGCTTTGTTAACAAAGAAGCACACCTGAAATTATGCCCCGCCCGCCCCGGGGGAAAGTTAGACAAAGAACTCTAGGTTCTCGGATGGGGAAGTGGATGGAGGCGTGGCACTGGGAAGTTCCTCCTTGTGGACCCAGGAAGAGAAGTTAACATAGTCCCTCACTTTGACACTATTAAAATTTTAGGCCTGATAATTCTTTGTTTCGTGAGGCTGTCCTGTGCACTGTAGGATGTTTAAAAACATCCCGGAGTGGGTACCTAGTAGATGCCCATAGCAACTCCGGTCGTGACCATCAAAAATGTCTCTGGAAATTGCCAAAGGTCCTCAAGAGAACAACATTACTCCCACTACTCTAAATAAAATGCAGGAATATACGAGGAAGATGGTGCCCCCAACTCCCATTTGTGTTCACCTGGAACCCTTGATGTGGAAGAAGAGTCTGCATTTAAATCGAGTTAAGATGAGGTCATACCAGATTAGGATAGGCACTAAATAGAATGACTGGTGACTTTTTAAGAGAAAATGGAAAGACTTGTATACAAAGACCCAGAGGAGATAAAGGAAAAAAGCCTGATTAAAGACAGAGGCAGAGATTGGAGTGATACAGTTACAATCCAAGGAAAGTCAAGGATTGCCAGCAACTACCAGAGGCTGGAAGAGAGACAGGGAAGGATTATTTATTGGAGTCTTCAGAGGAGCACAGCCCTGCTGTCAACCTGATTTTGGACTTTAGCTTCCAGAACTCTGAGAGAATCAATTTCTTTTGTTTTAGGCCACCTAGTTGGTGGTAATTTGTTAAGGCAGCTCTACAGAATTAATATAGGGGCTGTCATTGGATGATTTTCAACAGAGGGACATCATCTGACCTCAGTTTTAGCTTAATTACTCTAGATACAGTATAGATGATAGACAGTTTGGGGAGATGGAGATATAGAAGCAGGGCACCAATTAGAAGTCTGGTGCAATAATCAAGAAGAGAGGTGATGCTGGCTTGGACCAGAGTGGTAACAATGGAGATAGTGAGAAGGAGTTGGATACTCCATATGTTTTGAAAATAAATTAGTACTTATGGATGGAGTAGATGTGAAAATGGATTTACATAAAGAAAAGAGCGTAGTTAAGAAAAATTCCAACTTTGCTCTGAGTAACTAGAAAGATGGAAAAAGACATTGGGTGGAACATTTGGAGGTAAGTCCAGCAATTTGGTTTGGAAAGTGTTAAGTGTGAGATATTGATGAGATATCCATGTGGAGCTGTTGGTAGGCACTTTGATATATAAATCAGGAGTTTGGGAAGAGATTCATGGTGGAGATAAACTTGGGAACCATTGGCATTTAAAAGGTATTTAAGGTAATAAGATTGGGACGAGAAACTAAGAGACTATGTTTAAATGAATAAGGAAATGTGTACTGCAATGTTAAGAGGCCAGTAATAAAAGAAGGAATTCACAAATAATAATGAGAAAGAGTGGCCAGTGAGGAAACAGCAAAATTAACAGATGATTGACCAGTCTTTTGTTTATATTATACAAAAATTTTTTTATAAATGTATTTTAATGAAAAAATCATTAAAACTTTCTGAAATTATATATGAGAAAGAAGTCAGCAGTTATTTTTTAACTTTATATACAGCAAATCAAAATATATCTGACGATTACTTGGTAAATATAAATGAAAATGCATGGAGCTTGATTATTTTGTTGGACTATGAATAAAAGACTTCCTCTCAATTCAGTTAGTTTAGACACATGTCTAAAATCTTTCTCAGTTAGAAATGATGTCTGTGCATGAAAATAGTATTAGACAATGACACCAGAAACTTCCTGTGACTGGATTTTTCTCATCTCTGTGTAAGTACACATTGACTATGAGACACCAAAAAATTCATCAAAAAAGAGGAAAAAAAAGAATAATCAGTAAAACATTTTAGTGGTTATTTTAGATATTTGTATCCTGTGGATACTAAATTAAGAAATCTCCATAGACTTTTCAGTTTAGGTAGAAATTGCAGAAAAATGCAGCTCATCATTTGATCTCAAATTATGCCATGAGGTCAGTTTGCTCCCAACAGGAAACAGACGGACTATCGAAAATAGGATAAAACAAAAAAGTTTATTTACAAATGGGGCTAATTTATAAAGGTGTAGCAAACTCAGAAGGAATAGTGCATTAATCCAGAGCTTGTGGTAACAAAAGTGTTATACTCCTACTTTAAAGTAGTAAGGAAGAGGGAGTGGCTATCACAAAGAGAACTGTGTATCGACCCTTTTGAGACGAGTAGTACCCTTTGGGAGATAAACAGGACTAGCTTGAGGTATCCTCTCAAGGAAAAACCTGGGCAGAACGTGGGGTGGTGGGATGGGACTAAATACTCTGACTTAACTTGTCTATTTCTTCTGTTCTTCTGATCTTTGAAATAACCTCTAGCAGATGATTAACGGTGTGAGAATGTTCATGTAACCCCTGCAAGTCATCCTTCCAGGAAAGAGAGCATAGTGGAGGAGGAAAGTTCCTGAAAAAAATTACAAAATGGTGCTATCTGGCATGGCACACTATCCTTCCTTTGACTTGATCCACTTTCCATTAGTTCATTTTAAACCTCTGCTGAAGAAATAATTCATAGGCGGCTTTCCTCTGCCATTGAAGGTCGGGCTGCCATGAACCACGTAAACTTTTCTTTGAACTCTCAAAAATTGTCCTAATAATGTAATGCAATTTAACAAATAATCATCACAAAATAGCTAGATTTTTCCATCAGTCTATAGCACATGACCTTACTAGTGAATGAAAAAAAAAAAAAAACCCATGTTAAATAGTGAAACAGTCTTATTAATACTTAATTTATTTAAAGGAAAACTGCTATATTTTTCATTTCTATTTGAGAGACAAATGTATATTTTTTATAAATGCAACAAATGCAAATATGATAGAATTCTAGGAAGACACAAATAATTATAAGGAAATTGCAGCTGTATATTTGACAAGTGGATATGGTATTTCTGAGAAACTTCACTTATAATTGAAATTCACTATTATACTTCTAGCCCAACATCCTAAGATCCAACATCTTAAGTGCAACCAGTGCTGCAGATGCCATTTTTGTGGGAACCATACGCTACCAAAACCTCCATCCATGTTGGTTTTACTATCAGAAAATTAGAAAAGTCAATATTCACTTTTAAGAACCATACTAATGCTTATTAATATATTCCTGTAATCTATTTGCCATCCTTGGAGGGTTCAAGATTCATGGCATTTATTTGAAGTGTGGTCATAACTTTTCAGACCAGTCCCATTTAGTGCTTCGGATGTCCAGAACGTTCCATTCAAAATGCCTGTGTGAACTATAAAGGCCATATTGGTAACCCTTCTTCCTGAGGTTCATCTCTACAAGCATGCGATCATTATTCATGCTGATAACATTCCAATAACACGCTGCATGATTTTATACAGAGTGAGCAATCCAGCAGTCTAGACTAAGAGAGAGGAAGAAATTAAATTAAAGGTTAATGTCACTTTTTATAGCAGGTTGATGCTCTTAAAAAGATGTACCAAAATGTGGCCTCTAAAGTCTGGTATATTTATTAGGCATGGAGATAGCAGAAAGTATCATGCACAATGTCAAGGTGGAGTCCTTTCTCCTAGGAAGAGAAATTACATGGGCTCATCATGCAGATGGCTTTTACCATTGAAGCTATCAGCCTGCATGAGTTCTAACGAGTTGTACTTTAGTTTCAATTTCATCTTGGATACGAAGTCAATTTAAAAACTCTGATAAAATTACGGAAGAAAAAATAAAAATATAGCCTCACTAATGAACAATGCATATTTCTAACCAAATAAAAGGTCAGCGATCTCTATGAAAAATCTCTATATTAGTTTTAAGTGAAAATGAGAGCTTCTATTATTGTATAAGAACCGAAGGAATTAGTCATCTCTCAATAATAACCTAGTGGCATAAGGCAGTAATTACTTTCTTTTCACAAGCTGCTCTTATCTGAACCAGAAAATGACAGACATTCTGGTCCATTATAATACCTGGCTTTCTTCTGATACTGTTTTTACCCATATTCTGGGGTTAAAAATTGGTGAAGTTAGTTTTTGCATATCTACTACTAACTTATCAAGAATTCATGGAGCTACAAAATCTCCTAAAATCCAGTGTACATATTTGGCACAGAAAAGGGGAGAAAGCCTACACTGTAATTTTAATCTCCCAAATTTAGTGCCATTTTGGAAAAAGTCAAAATTAGTATTTGTGAGAGCTTGACAAAATTGGATGGCCACATATGTGAAAAAATAGTTGCACACAGCAATTTTATTGAACTATATAAGTTTAATATATTGGTTGGTGCACACAGTTCATTGATTTGTTTGTGCTGTGGATGTGGGCTAGTATAATTAATGAGTTCCATATGAATTGAAAAACTATAGGCAAAAGATATTGGTTTGCCAGTGAATCAATATTTAGAAAATATATTGGTCATGGCTACAATTCCATATTGGTTTAATACATTAGCTTGGAACACACTTTGTGTGTGCATGCAATATGCTGATTTCTTTGTTAACTCCATGTTTAAATAAGTGTAATTGTTAGGGAATCTTTCTTTTTAAGGAATTGAAATGTTGAATTAGTTGACACAGGAAGGTTAAATTACTGTCATTTTCAGGAAATAAATTTATGATTAATCTTAAATGCAGGTAGGCTCATCGTGTGTCTATAAATTTTATTTCAACACAAGCACTTTCATAGACTTTAGCATACCAAATAAAGAATTTACTATTTAGTAAAACAAATTCCAAGTGGTAAAAATTATTAACATATGAATGACAAGTAAAAATATATATTCAATTCTAGATCTACTCAGCAGCACTATGAAGTAGTAAGATACTCTGGTTTTAAAAGCAAAGCTTGTTTTAAAGTCCTGTCTCCAAACACTCAAGTTCTGTCTTCTTAACTGTCACTAACTTAAAGCCATTGCACCTCATTCTCAGTATTAAGATAATCATTGTTACCTGGCTACCCAGGCAGCCACTGCAAAGATTAACAGGTGCAGAATAATATATCTATAAAACTCATGCTCTATACAAAAATTAATGTTGGTTGGTATACTCATGTTTTTGTTTTTGTTTTTTGAGATGGAGTCTCGCTCTGTTGCCAGGCTGGAGTGCAGTGGCAGAATCTTAGCTCCTTACAACCTCTGCTTCCTGGGTTCAGGCGATTCTCCTGCCTCAGCCTCCCGAATAGCTGGGACTACAGGTGCGCGCCATCATGTCCAGCTAATTTTTGTATTTTTTTAGTAGAGATAGGGTTTCACCATGTTGGCCAGGATGGTCTTGATCTCTTGACCCCGTGATCCGCCCACCTCAGCCTCCCAAAGTGCTGGATTTCAGGCATGAGCCACCACGCCAGGCCAGGTATACTCAGTTTTAAGGCCAGATAGAATGATTCCATAGACAAGATCTGTAACTTATTAGTTGTATTATTTTTATGTAGCTTTACTGGGATATAATTTGTATAACGTAAAAGTTTCCTTTTTTTTTTTTTTAAGTAATTGTGTCTTGCTTTGTTGTCCAGACTGGAATACAGTGGTGTGATCATAGCTCACTGAATCCTCACACTCCTGGGCTCAAGTTATTAACTCACCTCAGCCTCAAAAGTCACTCTATCACAGTGTGCAGTTTAGTGTTTTTAGGTATATTCACAGTTTTGAAATTTTATATTTTAGTTTTAGAACATTTTTATTGCCCCAAAACAAATCCTATACTCATTAGCACTCATACTCCATTTTTCCCATCTCCAAAATTCTGAAAAATAAATCTGTTTTTTATTTCTGTGGATTTACCTACTCTGGACATTTCATAAATATGGAATAATAAAGTATGTGGTCTTTGTTACTGGCTTTTTTTCACTTGGCATAATGTTTTCAAGATTCAGCTATATTCTAGAATGTGTCATTAAGTCACCCATTTTTTATTTACAAATCATTTCCCATTATTTGGACTAAGCATTCAGTGTATCTATTTGCAGCTGATAGATTTGGATTAGTACCACTTTGTAGCTATTATGAATAATGCTATTATAAACTTTCATGTATATGTTTTGCATGGACATATTCATTTCTATTGGTTGCATAAGTAGGAGTGGAATTGCAGGGTCACATGAAAATTTAAACTGTGGCTATGGTTTTGAGGAACTGCCAAACTGTTTTCCTAAGTTGCCGTATCATTTTAAAACCTCACCATCAATGCATAAAGTTCAAGTTTCTCCACATCCTTCCAACACGTAATACTCTTTTTTTAAACTTTTTTTTTTTACTAGTGGGTGTGGAATGATGAGCAATAATGTTAAGAATCTTTGTGTGTTTATCAGCTGCTTCTGTGTCTCCTTTGAAGAAAGGATCATTCAAATTTGTCTCCCAGTTTGTAATTGGGTTATTTCTTTTTTTATTGTTTAATTCTAAGAGTTTTTTTCCATATAAATACCTTATCAGAGATATGATTTGCATATATTTTCTCCTGTTCTCTGAGTTGTGTATTCACTTTTTTACAGTGTTCTTTAAAATACAAATGAGTTCAATTTTGATGATGTCTAATACATTTATTTTTTTCTTTTGTCAATTGTGCTATTGGTATAATATCGAAAACATTGTTGCCTAATCCAAAGTCATGAAAATTTGTTCCAATGTTTTCTTTTCTTTCTAGGAGTTTTAAAATTTTAGTGCTTACATGTAGGTTGATAATCAGTTCAAGTTAATTCTTATAAATAATGTGAGGTAACTTTATTTAAATTTATGAGGATACCCAGTTGTCCCAGCACCACTTGTTGAAAAAACTAATCTTTCCTCATTTCAATGTCTTGGCACCTTTGTCCAAGAGTAATTAATCATAAATGTGAGGATTTATTTCTAGTTCTTATATCTTATTCAGTTCTTACATCTGTACCATACTTTTATGTTTACTGTAGTTTTGTAGTGAGTTATGAAATCGGGAAGAGCAAATGCTTTATTTTCATTCTTGTTTTTCAAGATTGTTTCAGCTAACCCGAGTCCTTTTCTGTCTTTACATAAGCTAGTCAAAAAAAAAAAAAAAAAATCTAGCTGTGATTTTGCTATGGTTTTCTCATTTTTCCATAGTCAATTCCTGTCATTAATGCTTGGTTTATTAATAGAATAAGCATTTCTTCTCCTTATCCTCACCCCCTGACAAGGTTTCCCTTTATCTCCCAGGCTGGAGTTCAGTAGTATAATCAAAGCTCACTGCAGCTACGACCCCTTGGGCTCAAGCAATCCCTATACTTCAGCCTCCTGAAAAGCTGGGAACACAGGACCATGCCACCATACCCGGCTAAGTTTCTTTTTAATTTTTATTTTTTTGTAGAAAGGGTTTGTCGCCTTCTGTTTCCCATGCTGATCTTAAACTCCCGGGCTCAAGCCATCTTCCTGCCATGACCTCTGAAAGTGCATTGCAGATGTGAGCCACTGAATCCAGCCAGCATTCTTTAAGAAAAAAAAAAAGTATGATTGCATGGGAATACATAGACATCAAATTAATAATTAAATACATTAATAGGTGAGCACAACGAACTCTGATCTAATGGAAGCCCAAAGGATAAGTAACATTCTTTGAATAAAGATAATAGTTTTGAGAATTTAAATGAATATTCTCCCCAGAAATTATTTAGTTGTACTCTTTGATTTTAATTCTTATGTCTGTTTACCAGTGTTACATAAGTACATTAATTTTGGTGCTCACAAAGAAAACATGATGATTTTTATATGTGTGGTTCTCAAAAGATATGATTTTTTTGTTTGTTTGTTTTTTGCAACAAATTGTATTCATCTTACATAAAGACAATTTATTGGGTGCATTTGGAGAGTTCTCGTGGAGAGAGAAATGTATGTGCAGTGGCATCTCATACGGGGCTGAACCTGCAACTGGGAAATAATTAGGAACCCATGATTCTACTCTATCCATCACTTGGCCTGTGGTTTCTCCTGTTTAGCTTCTTATGATGCAGATAATCTCTCTTTCTTTTTTCTTCTTTCTCTCTGAAGAACAGCTTTCTCTATTTTGATGTGAACATAGCCACTCGATGTTCCTTGACTTCTTTGTTCAACCTCCCGACAGAGACTAACAAGAACCTTCTGTGTCTATGTTCCAAATTTTTCTGCAAAAAATAAAAGTTGCCCACCTGTGGTCAGTCATTTCTTCATCTATACAAATGTGGGCCAAGATCCTTAGGGTCATATAATCCATGCCTATCTGCAGTGCTTAGAAAATAAAATATATGTGGCCTTGAATTGCATCCCAAAAGAAATGGCAACCTCTAGACCCTTGGGTTTATGAAAAGGAAAGAAGAAAGATAAACCTTAAGAGATATTGAAAGAAAAGCTGACTTTGTAAAGAAAATTTTTCAGTGATTGAGAGGTAGATCCTCAAGCAGGGAAAACAATATGCATAGTTCAAATTGGGGACTATCACTTGTTCTCCTAAACTGATGTAGTAATGTGTTTTTAGAACAGGTTTAAACAGCAGGTCATGAATTTAGTAATTTCAGAATTCAAGTCCAAGGTTTTATACTTATTGATTGTGTGTCATATTTTCTATTAAATTTCAATGAGCATAGGTTGTAATATGTGTTGGCAATCTTAATATCAAACACTAGCTGATAAATAAGAACTTAAACTATATATGTGCAGCAACTATATAAGTTTATTACAAACAGAAATATGCTATGAAGATTTTATTAAAATAATTATGAGGATTTTAGGATCAGTGCTTCTTTGCCCTCATATACTTGGATGTTTATGCTGGCCTGATGTTTGGAAATTCAAGATCTTTATCACAGTTATTGAAATAAGCAACTGGGGTTTGGCAAGTCATATCATCTTCCTTCAAGCTGACCCATCTGGTAAGAGCAGTTTGATTTTAAATTGTCAAACAACTTCCAATTTGACTTCATCATATCATTGCCATAAACATGGAATTTCTTGATGATGGGAAGGATGACAGCAAAACACAGTTGGTCTGATTATAACACCACCAAGCATAAACTTTGCTTTTTTAAGGCAGAGAGATAATAGGAAAAATTTACGGGACCAAATCTATCTTTTTTCAGAATATTACTTTAAGTAAATGAAATCATTCCCCATACCACAAAGGCAGGCTTCAAGCAACTACACACAGGAGAATCAAGCACTATGTTTTCAAATGACATCATATCTACTCAGTTCTGCTTCCGCTTTAAGTGGTTTTTAGTGTATGCAAGCAAAGTGCACAGCTTATTTATCATAAAGCTAAGATCCATAAAAGTCCTTCAAATGTTTCAATAAACTTATGAAAAAGTATTTTTCAAAAAGGCATCCAACTAGCATTTATTTTTCTCATGGTTTGAAATATGTTTAAATCAAATTAGATGTTATGGTTCTTCTCAGACTCTACAGATCCCGTGGTTCTCCTTGACACTTCGATTACCTTTGAGAAATATATTCATTTGAGTGGATAAATAACAAGAACTAGGGAGAAGTCTACTTTTAAAGAAAATATAAATCTGAAGGTATCATCCCACGCTCCCTAACTTCAAATGAAGTTAATTTAAGGCACATGTATTCTGTCATGTTTAGGAATTATATTATAACTAGCATAATATGCATTATACTGAGAAGTCAATTACTTTACTCCAAGGACGTGCTATTGGATTTATCTAAAGTAACAGGAATGCTCAGAGTTAATTAAGTTTGTCTTATGTTAACAAGAAATTGTGTCATATTATAGAATGATTTTAGGATACTAAAAGGTCAATCTGTACCATAAAATATCTGCACATAAATGTTTTATGAGGGATTGGCATAGAATAACATATGAACATAACCATAATCTATGCTTAATCCTCTAATTGGAATGGGTTTTTTCTGAAAGTTCTATATTTTAATTAGGAGGGCTTCAGCTGCAGATGACAGAAAATCGGATATACAGTTTACAAGCACAGGAAACTTTACGGATGCATAAATTAGAAGTCCAGAGGTGGCTGAAGTCTAACTTTGGGCTTAAATTAGTGGCCTTCGTTCTGCTTCTAAGTGATTGCAAAAATAAAGGGAGCAGTTTTAGGCTTCTCAACTGCATACTCAGTCATTCAGGAGAAAAGAAAGCTTTCTTCTCTTTTTTTTCCTCCTCCCTCCCTCCTTACCTCCCTCCCTCCCTCCCTCCCCTCCTTCCTTCCTTCCTTCCTTCCTTTTTCCTTCCTTCCATATTAGAAGTCCAGAGATGGTTCAAGTTTAACTTTGGGCTTAATTTACTGGCCTTTGTTCTTTTCCTAAGTAATGGCAAAAATAAAGGCAGCAGTTTTAGGCTTCTCAACTACATACTCAGTCATTCAGGGGAAAAGAAAGCATCCTCCCCTCCCCTGCTTCCCTTCCCTCCCCCCACCCCCGTTCTCCTCTCCTTTCCTCTCCTCTCTTTTCCTTTCCTTCCTTTCTTCTTTCATTCTTTCAGTGCTTTTCTCTCAAGGGCAAGAAGATGTCTTTTCCAAGGTTTCCTCACAAAAATATTTTCTTTATCATAATTGCCTGAATTTGGTCACTGTCTCAATCTGTTCGAGCTGCTAAAACAAAATACTATAGACTGGGTGGTGTATCAAGTACAGTATAAAGCACACTGCTGGTGAAACATCTATTTCTTACAGCTCTGGAGGATTGAATGTTGAAAATCAAAGCACTAGAAAATATGGTGCCTGATGAGGGCCCCTTCCAGGTTCATAGACAGTACCTCTCTTTGTGTCCTCACATGGTAAAATATATGAACTAGCTCTCTTGGGTCCATTTTGAAAGGGCATTATTCCCATTCATGAGAGCTCTGCCTCCATGATCTAATCATGTTCAAAGGCCCCACCTCCTAATTTTATCACATTGGTAATTAGGTTTCAACATATGAATTTCGGAAGGATAAAAGCAGTCAGACCAGGGTGTCATGTTGCTATTTTTGAATCAATCCCTACTGCGCAGTGAAAAAAAAAAAAAAAAACCAACAAATCAAGAGATGGTTACTTTAGACATTAATTCGTGAAAAAAGCACTGTGGCATAGGATTGTGGGAGGTAGTGGGTGAAGTACCTCCAAGGCGTTCGGGTTCTTGCAGAAGTCAGGACAAACATCTGCAGAGTACATGGTCTAAGTGTGTATGGGACTGAGGTGTATACCTAAATAAAATTATAAAATGTTTACGATGGGAAAAGTAGGAATTTCACTGGGCAGAATACCCACAATATCTACTATAGTCTATATACAAGTGGCTTGGAAACATTTAATAAGATGAAGCCACACCTAACTGTAAAGATTTGCTTTACCCTGCATAAAAATAACAATAATAATAAAATATGTCTTATAAAAATGTCTCAAACACCAAACCTCATATCTTCGGTATGCCATTTAACCACTGCATATAGTGAAAATAAGTCCATTGCCTGCAACAGAGCAATTAATCTTTTCAGAAAGTCAAACTTTATTTTCCCCCTACCTTATATGGGTAACGACTGTCAACTAAAGTCCCTCCTTTGATCAGGTCCTTGAACTCACTTTTCATCACTCAAGTCTTGCTTACTATTTTTCCCACATTTTGGCTCCTGTCATGAAATGCCCTAAATATCTCTCTCTTCTTATGTAAATCTAACCATGTGGCAAACTGGTCTTTGCTATAAAGACCTCTATCTACTTTAGAACTCACTGATGTTTCTTTTCTGATCTGCAAAGACAATTGTAGTCTAAAACCTTACTTCCATTATTCATGTATTAAAAATAATTATTGATCATGTATTAACTGGCTGACAGTCTTCTAGGTGGTCAGGATAAAGATCGAAATATTTTCACCTAAAATTTCTGGTGTGTGTTTGTGTGTATATATGTATATGATCTTCTCATTTCCCTTAACAGGTTTCAATTTTCTTAAATGTCAG
This sequence comes from Aotus nancymaae, assembly GCF_030222135.1. Classification (NCBI taxonomy): domain Eukaryota; kingdom Metazoa; phylum Chordata; class Mammalia; order Primates; family Aotidae; genus Aotus; species Aotus nancymaae. The sequence continues at coordinate 67,883,385 of NW_026988422.1, read as the reverse complement.
AGCGATTGCACAGACTTGTTTCCATTACCATCATCTAGTGTTGATTCTTCCCTAAAAGAAAAGAGGCTCAGCAAGAAGGTAGAAACCACTCAAAATTTTTGTGGCTTGAGGTGCATGTTTCCATGACACTGGGAAGCAAAAGAAGTATGTTACTGAATCACTTGGGCTAAAATAAGACAGTCTCAAGTCATTCTGAGAGTTCTGTATGCATTCAAGAATAGTAGAAACCCTGGTCTTTGGAAAATGTTACCTTCAATTTAGCTAAGTTGTAGCTGAAACTGTAAAATTTCTTTTGTTTGGTGATCCTTTATCAATACCATAGAGATAGGTCTCATTTCATGGTTTTTAGTTTTGGATGGATTTTGCCCTTCACCTAGCACTATTTAGTTAACTTACCTCTTTCCCTATTACATTGATATTACCTGTAGCAGGAAATTCAAAACTCTACAAATTGTTTTCCACTCAAATACGTGTGTCCTCACGTACCTACAAACACACACATACAGAGACAGACACACACACACAAACTCCTCATAGTCTTTGGGGAAACTGTGGATTACCTATCAACCTGCATAGAATGTTCCAGTTCTTCAGTCTCAGGAGGTGAAAATTACAACCTTGTTTCTTGGTGTTCAACATAGATGTTTATTAAGTTTAGTGTGGACAATATTTAATCAACATACTAATTCAAAGACATTTCTTTAAGTCCCAAATTTTCTGTAGGGCAGAGACACTTTCACTTCTTTCATCTGACCCCACCTACTTCATACATTATGACTTTTCTCTGCTTAATTACTATTCATGAGTAAACGAACATTTTGTTTCCTACTGCCTAGGAGACAGGCTCCCTAAATACATACACAATTTCTATTATTACATAACCTATTTCACACTTATCCTACTTTTACCATCCTCACGTCATTCCATGCAATCTCTTAGGAATAAAAGAGGGGTTTTAGGGATCCCCTCTTTATTTTTTTGGAGACAGTGTCTCACTCTGCAGCCCAATCTGAAGGGCAGTGACATGATCTCGGCTCACTGCAATCTCCACCACCCAGATTCAACTCATTCTCCTGCCTGAGTGATCAGGGCCCACACACAAAAAGAAAAATAATAATAAAGTTAAGAAGAGATATCTCAGGATTATTGGGGAATTAAATATGAATCATTGACATCTCGTAGACAAGATGAAGACGTTTGAACCTCATGGATAATTTTATTTTATTTATTTTATTTTTACTTTTTTTTTGAGACAGAGTCTCCCTCTACTGCCCTAGCTGGAGTGCAGTGGCATGATCTCAGTTCACTGCAACCTCCGCCTCCCAGGTTCAAGCAATTTTCATGCCACAGCCTCCTGATTAGCTGGGATTACAAGAGTGTGCCACCATGCCTGGCTAATTTTTGTATTTTTAGTAGAGACTGAGTTTCATCCCATTAGCTAGGCTGGTCTCAAGCTCCTGACCTTAAGTGATCCACCTGCCTTGGCTTCTCAAAATGCTGGGATTACAGGTATGAGTCAAGACCCTGCCCCCTCCCCTTTTTTTATACTGTATATACTTTTTAATACTATATATATGGTTTCTGTGATTAGTTAATTTAATTAAGTCTTGTAGGCACTCTTTATTACAGTTTTGCATTTCAACACTACAAGTTGCAATGCTGGATGCAAGGATAGTTAGATTCCTCTTCATTGCATTTAGTCTGTGATTTGTACACTCATATATCTCCAGTTGAACCATGAATGATCAAAGTTTTTATATGAGGAGCAAAGAAAAGGTGCAGATTTTTAAGGAGATTAAGAGGTAATTGAATTCTTTCACCTCAGTGGTTGACTATCTTTTAGGAGATGGTCAACTCATATTTGAATATATTTGTTTTTAAATTAATAAAATATGTCTCATTTGTATTTAGTACTTAAATATTACACAGTCCATCAAATAGAGAGAAATGAGTGGTAATTCCTTACTTGAAACAAAGGATTATGCCATTGGACACTGTCATTCTTTTATGTCTTTGACTTATCACCTTAGTGCACAGACACGCTTGAGCCTGTTTTCTACTTCAGAAATTTAAATTTCATTGTAGGTATCCCAGTGACCTAATATTTATTAACAAACATTACAAGTAAAATGAGACTTTCTTTTCTAGAAGATTTGGGATTATTAAAAGTGAACTTTTTCAGCTGTGTCTTAAGAGTAAAACACTTAGGAAAATTGTAATCATTCTAAGATAAGTTTGGATTTTTAAAATCATTTCCAAAATGTGTGGTGAGCTGGTGTTATATTGGAAATTAATTTAATCTAAACAGCCTATGGTTTATGAACACTGCTGAAGCCAAACACAGCATAATGAAACTTCATTTTAATGTGCTCCATTTCATATTTTCTAACATTTACCATTTGTTTATTAGATTTATATAGTGCCTATTATCCAAACAGCTCAAGATATTGTTGAAAGAATATTAAATTAAGGTTCTTTATATGAACCTTTCCTGAGAGGAATGGGACAGTAGAAGAAAATTCTTGACAAACCACGTTCACAGAAAGAAAATCTCAGCCAGAATATTTGAGGCATTATGTCCCCATCAAATGGTTTTGGTATTCTATCCCTGGGCAGTGATATTTCACTCTGCCTACATTACGAACCTCAAAATTAACTAGTTCTGATTTACTTTAGATTCCTATATAAATTCCATTGATTTCACATGCATTCTTTAAAAATATATATATAGTTTTTGACATCAAAAAAGAAATTTGGCATTTAACACTTAAAGTTTCTTATTGTTTTTTATTTTAAAATTACTTTTATGTTTTGCAATTATAGTTCAGTTTTAATATTTGGAAGCAGATCTTCAGCTGTTTTATTTAGTAATAGTCGTCTTAAAGTTACCTGGGAAATGTTTTCATTCTTTGAGGATACACACAAATCTTCCAAACAGCGACAGATAGGCCTTCTCCCTAATGACTTTAGAGTTTTTCAGGTGAAACTCCTTCATTTTGAAAATGAGAAAATCAAGACCCAGAGATTTAGATAATTCACACAAGGTCACTGTTTGGGTTTTTCACAGAGCTGGAGCTAGAGTGAGTCTTACTCTAATTATTTTTCTTCTTTTGAAACAGCGCTTTTTAAACATTTCTTTGATTTTTTAAAATAGCTTTTGCAAACAACTAGGAATGAGTGTTTTGGGGGCTCATATTGTCTATTCAACCTTGAGCATCTCACACTTCCAGGTCTTACTCATTGTAATAAAGTTTCCCTTCCATTTTGGGACATAATATGACCAACCCTATTTGCCATACTTTACCAACACTGCTATACAGAAGGCTGGTTTAGAAGTTAAAAGCCTTATGTGATTTCTATTCTTGTCCTTGAACAGGAATTCACCAAGGCATCTTAAAGCAAAGCATCATAAGCTAATACTTCTCTCTCAATGATAGAAATGACTTTCATACCTCTGTGCTCTGCCATAGACTTTACTATTAGCCAACTCTGACCCTTCAGAGATGTTCAATGTCTTTCTCAAGATGACACTCCTTGTTAGTGAGTACTTTTGTCTCTCTAGTGTTGATTGTGTTTTATATCTGGGCAATAATTTAGAAATTAGTTACAACATGGAAAGTGAGGCTAGTCTGACAACAGACCTAAACTCTACAATTGACCAACTGTTCCATCTTAATGTGGTTAATAAAGCCCACTAAGAGGCTTAGTTAACAAATTAACAAAGTCAAAATTACAGTATTGTCTATCTTATCTGGTATGATGAATATGTATTAATAGTGTTTTTATTAGTCTAATTTTTATGGTTTTTCATCAGTTCTATCAGCACACACACACACGGTTTAATTAATACAGTTCTATTATTCCCCGGTATTATAGTCATGGGAATTTCAGAAAAATATTTTACAATGTTTGGGTAAAGTAATTTGACAGAGAAAATTCCATATATTATACTTAAATTCTTCAAGGAAAACCCCTTATCTCCCCACCCCTACCCCAATCTCTTTGCTTGAGAAATGAAACTGAAAACCTAGTTATCACTCCCTGTAGCAGAAGCTCCATAGAGCATTATAATTACATAGGTTAAGCATGAGAATTGGAAAACTATTAACACTGTTTGACAAAATAAATATAAGGTTATAAGGTTAATTACTATAAATGTTGGCCACATAGCACCAGTCCTTAAATTATTATGCAGGTGAATAACCTTAAAATGAAAACATTATTTATACACATACACACACACACACACAAATGCATGCTGTATACACATATGTATATTATATATATGTTAATGTGTGTGTTCATATACAAAAGAGAAAAAAATAGTTTCCTAATACTATTAAATTGGCTAGTCACAGAACTAGGCTTTCATGTTTTTGTAAATTTTGGATTTATTATGTTTAATTCTTGACTAGATTTATATTTTCAAGTTCTCTTTATCCAGCTATATTATAGTCTTAAAGGCCAAAATTGGTGTAGGTGGGAAATACTCTAAGATATCTAGTGCAATCACTAGTTTCACAGGCATATTCTTCAGTTTCTGAATAAGTACCTTGTGGTGACTACACTTTGAATCCTTGTTGAAGGAGCATAGAAATGATTGCTTCTTCACTGAAACAGTTAGAGTAGATAGTTTGCAGCTTTATTATTTCTTCTATTAAACAACAGGTTATAAACCTACAGGGTTGAGCTACTCTGGGTATGAAATTTAAATACGTTTAATGCATAATATTGAATACTAAGTATCATATTTACCTGGAAATCCATTGTTCTATTTTGGGATCTTTGCAAAATAGAAAAAGCCAACAAGAGAGAGATTTTTTTGCAAATTCTGTCTTGTACTTCAGTATCTCAAAGCAGTTCAGTAGAAATTATTCGTCTGCAGGTCAAGCAAGTAGTTCATAAGCATAGTTTCAGTTTTGATTGCCCTAGTGGTAACTATTATGATAATCATTTTTGGTACTAACACTTAAAGAATAATCTATTCTCATTTTCTTGATACCTGCCACTCATCATTACTTTAAAGAGTATCTTCTATAGTAAACAGCCAGCTGTGATTAGAACAACTCAGTTAAGTTTATGTCCTGAAAAAGAAGAAAATTTGCAAATTATGATTCCCGTGCAGGATAAAAAATGGCTATATGACCAGGAATGCTAAGATAAGATAAATTAAGAGGTTTCAATGAGGTTAAAGAAAGGACAGAGATAAGTATGCTAAGGACAAGATTAAGGTATCTGGTCCACAACAAAACGTGCATGCCCTTGCTTGATATAGGAAGATTGTAAATCAGAATCTGGGAAGAGTAGTTTCTCCTTCATGACACTTACACTTTTCAAATTAAGAGATCAGAAGTCAGGAAAAATCGCAAAGAACTATGAAGTGAAGAGGGAGAGCTGAGCAAGCAGGAAACAGCTGTGATATGGCCAACCCTGGAAACCTTGGAATTTCCCAAAGGAGGAAATTATCTTCCGCCATCAGGATGCTTCATGAGGTTTAATGTAGAACTACTTTTCACTTGGAACTAGCCTTGAACTTGGGAGAGGAACCAGGTAAATGTTAGCGTCATACTGAATTTGAAGCTAAAATAAAATCAGAACTGAGGCATAGAATAACACGTGAAATATTTGTAGTTAAAACTGAGTGAAGTTACACAGATTCCTTTTTACCACATTCATATTTTTACCAGATTTATTAATTACTTAGTTATCCATTGTTCCTCCATTAATTCTTTTGCTAATTATAGAGCTGGCTCAGAGTTTTGTTCCATAGATACAGTGTCTGCAATATCTTAGCAATACACTTTATTACAAACATTATGCAGATAACCTGCTTTAATCCCAGTTCTGCTAATTTTGCTTCTCTCAGCCTTATTTTTTTTTTTTTCATGTGTGAAATAGGAATAATATAGTAATGTCAAGGGTAAGTAGAAATTTTTTGAGATAATTTATATCAAAAGCTCAGGCTTATCAAGAACATTCTACATTCCAAGCACTGTTCAATGTATAAGGAAAACATATGAGGAACTTGGCTTTGAGAGGTTTATATTTCATACCTGCAAAATGTTTTCCTTTTTGATTTTGAAATCAGTGAAGTTTTCCAGGGCACTGCCTTTACTTTCTCCCCATTCCCCCATTTCCCCAGAGATAACTAAGCATGCAGCAAATAGCAAGTATTCAACAGAATAATTTTGAGTTGCTCTATGTCCTTGTAAGGTAAATTGGGAAACTACGTAACTTCTGTTAGTCAATCCAAAGAGGCCAATACAGGTTATCAATGGTTACACAGCAAGGTTATGGTAGGGGCTGGTCAGAAACATAGTCTTTCAGCTTCCTAAATTAACAAAATTTCCCCCACCTACACTCAATCTATTCATGGTTGATTTTACAGGAAGATACTCCAGCAGAAAGGCAGCACTGAGGAACTTGGACTTTGGAAGAGATAAGCATATCATCTTTGTTTTAATGATGAATTGCAATAGAGAATTCCTAAGATAAGCATCTCCCATAAGGAGGCACATTGCTCAATCTGGTGAGCAAATGTGCAGACAGGGCATGAAACTCAGATTCTATCTCTTTATGCATGCAATACCCCCAAGACCTCCAATTAGACAGGTTCTTCCCTGCTAATGAGTAAAATTAGTAATGCTTTATGTAAAACTTAAAAACAAAATTAATAATTCATGACTGTGCTCTAACTGCTAAATAAAACTTTATAAACTGTATTTTTAGGCATGTAATGTTTAGTCTATAATGCTATCTTGTTCATAGGGAATATGCATGCATATATTAGTCCTTTAACATTATTTATTCCTTAAAAATAAAATGCAGGCTGTTTTGCCTATACTCCATGTGGCGTATACTATATAGAATACAGTTTTGAGATCAGAATTGTAAGCCATTTAAATTGAATTACACTTTTATTTGACTAGTGCAGAATAAAGCTGAGAAGAAAAGTGATAGTCTTTTCCTCTGTCTTATTTGAATTAAAATGCAGATTTAAGATTTGATCTGAGAAATTGAAGACACTTTAGAGTTTATCAAGTTCAACCTCCCCCTCAGTGCAGAAAGGACCAATATAGTACTTTTGATAGGTCTTCATCCAGATTCAGCTTCAACTCTTTAAGTGAGTATCTCTTTGGCTCACATATGCCATTTGGACAGGTCCTAATGGACTCCTCTTCAGCATGTTGAGAGTAAATTTGATTTACTAAACTGGGTATGGTTCTGCACAAACAATTTTATGGAACATCTTCTTATTCTTTTTCCATGTGGTCCTCTGATTATTTTGAGAAAATTTCTGTGTCCAATCAAAATTATTTACAGTGAAGTTTTTCAAATTCTTTCAACTATTCCTCCTACAGTATATTTTCAGATGTGTTTATATCTTAGTCTATGTAACCAGGTATTAAACACTTCTTAAAAGCATCCAGAATTGAATACAATTTTACATGTGCTATAACCATGTACAGAATATTATGCCAAGTTACATTTATATATCAGGAAACAATTTGTTTTATAAATTAATTCAGCCAAAAATTATTTTCACCTTTTTTTGACAACTATATCACATTGTCTTCTTATTTTGAGCATGTCAAGGAGAAGTTTGATAGAGAATTATTCTCCCTCTTTCTGTAATGGGGTACTGATTTTCTTAAATTTATTTGTGGAAGAATATAATATAATATCTATATCTAGTAAGAAAGTGTATATCAAATCAGAGTACCTGCTCTATTGGAGTCTGCTGCCTGGATTCCAATCCCGGTTCTACAGTTTACCTGTGGATCAGTGGGCAAGGCAATTGGCTCACTAAATTTATTTATCTAAAATAGAAGAATGATAATAGTAGCTTATGAATGAGATAAAGTATGTAGACCTTTAGCTTAGTGCCTAGTGCAGGAAAATTTTTAAAAATTCTTAACTATTGTCCTTGTCATGATTAAAGTTACTTGCTGTCAAAGCAAGCATGGTAACAGGTACAAATATATAGCTTTTAGATACTGTTAAGTTGTAGTCAAAATTGTGCACAGAGACAGACTAAGCACAGGTTAGAGCCTATGGCTCAAATTGTTACTAATATCTTTTGGTGTATTGGCCCAGAAACCCAACTAGATTGGTGTTCAGGGTAAACCCCTCTTATGCAATAGCTGTTGGCTACTGAGAATCATAATATTCTTTTTGAATTCTTTATGTATATTTTGCTGGGAAGTAATGTCAAGTTCTTTAAATTTTAACTTTAGAAATCAGTTTTCTCCAGTTTATAAAACATCAGCAATATATTTGTTTGTTCCCAATTTTACTATGTGTCTCCCATTTGCTCTTAATTTTTAAAGATCACACTGACATTTTAAAAAGTTTTATGCATTCATGCAACACATATTTTTTGAACTATTCTATGATGATGAAAGTTTCTCTATTTTAAATGAATTAATGGGCCATGAGACAAACTGAAAATGATCTTGCATTTTAACATCCAATTTACGTATTATAATAAAAGCATGAATAAGAAGGTAATTACTTATCTTGGTAATATTTTTCAGCCCCCAATATCTAATTTTCATGAATCTTGAGTTTGCATTTATTAGAAATACTAAGGTGATTCCTACAAATATCTTGACCTATTAAAAATGCAGTTTCTTCATGAAACCATGTTTTCTCTTTAGCAACTCTAGGAGGCTCATTCTTATTAATAAATCACTTAGAAAAAGAATCATTTTCAGTAGTTTTAAGCTTTTCCTGTCACCTCTTAAGTACCTCTGCCCATAGAGTGGATCCATGAGGGTCTTTGCATTATAACATCATCTATAAAGCTCTATTTTATTTATGACATAGTTTAAATCTTTCAACCTTTTTGCTTATAATTTTATTAGAAAGTATATCATATGTAAAAGCATATACATAATTTTATATGTGCTACTTCAAATAAGAGTAAAATGACACTCCATATGTATACCACCAAACTTCAGACGGATAACATTTCAGAGGCTTTGAAGCCCTCAGTGTGTTCCTCCCTAATTGCATGACGCTTTCCACACAAAGGTAACCATCTTGGCTTTCATGTTAATAATTCTCTTACTTTTCTTTATTATTTCATTCTATATGTCAACAGCTAAAGAATAGGATGTATATAACAAAATTTTAAGCGTATTGTGCAGTTTTATGTAATTTTGACTCACTATAGTTAAATATTCTTTGAATTGAGTTTTATTCATTATTTATTTTTGAAGTGTATCTATGTTCAATGTTTAATATTGAAAGTTCACTGTAAATTTTCAAATTCTATTTATTTGTGTTTATTTTTAGCTTTTTCAGACAGTCTTGCTTTGTCACCCAGGGCTAGAGTGTGGTGGCACAATCTTGGCTCACTGCAACCTCCGCCTCCTGGGTTCAGTAATTCTCCTGCCTAAGCCTCCTGAGTAGCTGGAATTACAGGTGCACGCCACCATGCCTAGTTAATTTTTGTATTTTTAGTAGAGATGGGGTTTCACCATGTTGGCCAGACTGATCTCAAACTCCTGACCTCAAGTGATCCACCTGCCTCAGCTTCCCAAAGTGCTGGGATTACAGGCGTGAGCCACTGCACCCAGCCTGAAATTATATTCATTTCTATTGATGAAATGAGTTGTAGTGCATTTCACTGTAGAAATAAACTATGTTTTACACATGATGATATCGTGAACAATTTTCTTCTGTTTCTGCTGGGGCGTAAAAGAACATCATTAGGAGGACTATATACCTACATAATAGATAAATTGCTGGGGCTTAGTATTTCTATCCTTACATTACTAAATAATGCTATATTACTCTCAAGTGGTTGCACTCATTTATATTCCCACAAGAAATATATGATACCTCACCTGGCCTCACATTCTCACTAACGCTTTGTATGACTAGATTCTATCACTTTTGTAAATTTTATGAGTATAAAGTTGCATCTTTTTTTGTGATTTTATATTAACCACTGCCTCTTAAAGTAAGATTATGGAGACTTCTACAAAAGCCAGTAACTGTTAGCAAGTACAGAGCTACTCAGTTTGTAATATATGTGGTAGGGAGAAACATTCTGGAAGTGGAGTGCAGAAAATTTGGCAAAAGAACAGCATTGAAAACAACCAGGAGGCAAGAGCGAGCACACGGCATCAGTTCCAGAGCAATGGACATCTCAGGAACTGAAAGCATTTCAGAAGATTGGAGAATAAGAAAGGTGGGAAGCAAGGCTACAGGGAAGAGCTGGGCAGTGTTGGGATTCAAAGAATGTGACAATCACTTAAGGAGTTAGAATGTTATTGAATGAATACATTTAGTAGATGAATTCTTACAATGGTGTCAGTGGGGGAGTTACTGTTTACACTTAAGGTGTAAAAAGGTTGCTTAGGTCACAGTATGAGAAGAGGACTAGGCTGCAAGCAAAGAGAACTGTTGTGGTGAAAGAACAAAATGGCCCAAATTAAAGTAGGTTTGTGTGAACCAGGAGACATGGACAGATTCAGAGGCTGTTTTGATGATTGATTCGTAGGTAAGGGAAATGAGAAAATCCTTTTTATCTCTTACTCTATTTTACAAATTCTTATTTTCTTACCCAAGAAAAGAGATGACAGGGAGAGATTTTGTTAGTGTTTTAGCAGCAAGCTGTTCTTTCAGCCAGTGGGAAACGTCACTATTAAGAAGAAATGCCTGCCAACACAGGGCCTCTTGGCATCACCCACCCTAGAGAAAATGAGCCACAATGAAAAGAAATCTCTCTCATTTATGTGGCTGAATGATATGAAGGATGAAGCCACCTCAGCAAGCACAGCTGGCAGCTAGCCACCTGATTCCTGAGCTTTAACAGGTATGTTCCTCTTTGGAAGGATAGAGAGGAGATGGATTCTCCAGCTGCTGCTTTTAACAGTAGATATCCCAGTAGGTGACAATATGTTTTTGCTAAACTAAATATATTGTTCCTATATTTGGTCTTCATTTACTTTTGCAGTTCTCTTTAGCAGCTTGTGAATTTCTATTCCCTGAAAATAGAGAAAGCCTTGTGATTGAATGTATATTGGTGATCAGATAGAAAACTTGAACCATTCCCTCCTTATTTCACTCATATGATCTTGTAAGTGTGCAAGTGATTATGCTGCAAGGGGGTTGAATATGTGAAGTTGCAGAAACTACATAGGTGTTGTCATAAATTAAATTTACTTAAAGTCAGATATGAGTTGGGACTTTCAAATGCTGATTTCTGCTTGCATTTCTTTAAACAGGGATGAACACTGGTTTGAATTCGCTGAGAAATGTAGAATCTCAAATTTTTCCTGAATGATTATTTCCAATAGGATTATGAGACATGCTGAATAAATAATAACATGATTTTCTGTTTTTGTACCAGTATCATACTGTTTTAGTTACTGTAGCCTTATAACATAGCTTAAAGTCAGATAATGTGATCCCTCTAGCTTTGTTCTTTCTGCTTAGGGTTGCTTTGGCTATTTGGGATTTTTTTTGGTTACACAGGAATTTTAAATTTTTTTTTTTCAGTTCTGTGGAAATGACATTAGTAGTTTGATAGGAATAACATTGAATTTGTAAGTTGCTTTGGGCAGTATGGCTATTTCCAATGAAACAGAATGACGAACCCAGAAATAAAGCCACACTCCTACAGCCATCTGATGGTCAAAGAAGTCAACAAAAAATAAGTATTGGGGAAAGAAACATTGCTTATTTTTATTCAATAAAGTGTGCTGGGATAGCTGGCTAACCATATGCAGAAGAATGAAATTGGACTTCTATCTGTCATCATATACAAAAATTAACTCAAGATTTAAATGTAAGTTCTCAAACTATAAGAATCATGGAAGAAAACTTAGGAAACACCATTCTGGCTATTGGCCTTAGAAAAGAATTTATGACTAAGGTTCTCGAAAGCAATTGCAAAAAAACCCAAAAATTGACAGGCGGGACCTAAATAAAGCGATTCCACACAGCAAAAGCAACTTTGAGCAGAGTAAACAGACACACTACACAACAGGATATATATTTGCAAACTATATGTCTGACAAACATCTAATTTCCAGAATGTATAAGGGACTAAAATAATTTAACAAACCAAAAACAAATAACCCCATTAAAAAATGGACAAAAAGACATGGACAGATACTTATCAGAATAAGATATACAAGTGTCTAACCAACAGGAAAAAATGCTCATATCACTAATCATCAGAAAAATGCAAATCAAAACCACAGTGATATACAATTTGACACCAGTCAGAATGCCTTTTCTCAAAAAGTTTTTTTAAAAAACAGTAGATGCTTATGAAGCTGTGGAGAAAAAGAACACTTATACACTGTTGGTGGGAATATATATTAGATCAGCCACTGTAGAAAGCAGTTTGGAGATTTCTCAAAGAACTTAAGACAAAACTGCCATTCAGCTCAGCAATCCCATTACTGGGTATATATCCAAAAGAAAACAAATCATTCTGCCAAAATAAAAAAAAGCATGCATTTCAATGTTCATCACCATGTTATTCACAATAGAAGAGACATGGAGTCAACCTAAGTGCCCACCAATAGTGGATCAGATAAAGAAAATGTGGTATATATACACCACAAAATACTACATGGCCATGAAAAAGAATGAGATCATATCCTTTTCAGCAACGTAGATGCAGCTGGAGGCCATTATCATAAGCAAATTAATCCAGGAACAGAAAACCAAATACTGCATGTTCTCACTTTTAAGTAGGAGCCAAACAATGTATACTCATGGAAATAAAGATTGCAACAATGGAAATTCTAGGGACTATTAGAGAGGGGAGTGAGAAAGGGAACAAGTGTTGGAAAACTATTGAGTACTATGCTTGGAACCTTAGTGATGAGATTATTAGTACCCCAAAACTCAGTATCATGCAATATTGTGCAGGTAACAAATCTGCATGTGTATCCCCTGAATCTAAACTAAAAGTTGGAAAAAAAAATAGAATATGATTTTTCAAAGTACTGTGTATATATTATTTTCCACTTTTATTTTTTGAATAAGTCTCTTCAAATATCTTATGATTTTCTGCCCTTAGATTGAAAATTCAGCCTGTCATTAAAGATGCTGTTTCTCATTTTCTGTTTTCTCTCATTCCCAACTCCTGCAAGAAAAACTACATGAGCAAATAAACATAAAATGCATGACAGGACAGTTCCCCAGATAGTAAATATGCTATTATTTTTGTCATCATTATGTAAGTAAAGTTATATTTCCTGTTTTAAATTAATATTTAAATTTAATGTTTATTAAAAAATATTTAATGTACATAGAACATATGTAGTATATATGTAAATGATGATACATAACAGTTAAATGAACAACTATAAATTCCCCATTCATTAAAAGAATTAGAACATTATGAATGTCCTTGCATATAAACATATGCTTATATTTGTTCCTTTCATTTTCCTTTCCTCAGCAAGTAATCATTTCTGTGAATATAGTGTTTATTTAATTTTATTTTCAATTTCTGTCCTGGGAAGTGGCAAAAGTGGGCTTGCAATAATCCCTATGGTTTTAAGTTAGCCTGCATGATTTCTAAATGTTTTCCAGTACACTTGTAATTTTAGACTCATTCTGTCCAGTCTCTTTTCAATATTGGGTTTTGGCTCCGTCTTCCGTTGGTGGCACTGATTCACCTTCCAGATCTGATGTTTTGAGGTGCATTCAGTATCTTTAACCATTGACTTTTTTAGGAAAGTGTTCATAGCAACCCCATCACTAACATCTCTAGTCCTTGAGTCACATCCACCTTAGTCATCCTGTTGAAAGTGACTTCTTTGAAGTCAATTATTTTTTAATTGAAGATCCAATGAATATGTATTTCTTGGCCATGTTTTTCCTCATGCAGACCCAATGCAGGATGATTAAACAACGTGTAACAGCCAACCCACCTCAAATTAACCTACAATCTATCGGAAAATATTGTGCTTGCTATTCCAAAGCAGCTTCAAGACAAGTACCTAGCGTCCTTCCAACACTTCCAATCATATCCAGCAACAAAAAGACCTACAAAATGATAATTCTGCAGTTTTCCTTACATGAGAGTTACTGCTACGTAGCATCATGGGAGATCTAGTCAAAAGGATGAAAGCATGAAAAATGTAGCAATTTTATTCAGAATAGCTACAATTAATGCATTTTTAAAATTTTGATATAAATAAGTTCAAAGGTACATAATTAGAATTAAATCCCACCGGATCACCTGTCTTAGCCTATGTAGATATCTCCTATAATACATCATAGAGTGATTTTCCAGTCTTGGCTGCCCCAAGTTACAGAGTTTCACCTGTTCAAATGGACAGTTGTGCCATACCATAATAATTTCTCATAAAAACCCAGCTTAATTTTTCTCTTTTTCAATATGACACCATTGCTCATTACTTCTTACTAAACTTCACTTTTTAATGATTTCAACCTTATAAGGTTTCTAAATTACTTCTCTTACGTAAATATATTTGCCCATAATAAATTTTCTTTATCCTTTTTTGTTTGAAACTATGAGCCTTAAGTTCTTTTTATCACTTAGGAACAAATACAAAGTGTGGTCACATATAAGTAACTAATAAAAAATGAGAGGACGTATCAACTATGTGATGCTCTTCCGTACAAGTTATTTTACCTGTGAAGTTCATTAACCAATTGCTAGCATGTCTTACCCTCCACCCCAAAAAGAATTGCTTTGCCACTTTTCACTGTGTTTATATAGTGTATCATATTCATTATTATTACTATTGAGACAGGATCTCACTCTATCACTCTGGCTGGAGTGCAGTGGCACCATCATAGCTCACTGCATCCTTGAACTCCTGGGCTCAAGTGGTCCTCAAGTGGAATTACAGGTTTAAGCCACTGCTCCCAGCCTGTAGTATGTTATATTGCCCCTCGTTTTTTGTTTTTTTGTTTTTTTGTTTTTTGCAATTTGGTTTAGTGGCTGTCTCAGTCCATTTGTGCTTCTATTACAGAACACTAGAGGCTGGATAACTTATAAGAACAGAAATTTAGTATTTACAGTTTCAGAGCCAGGGAAGTCCAAGGTCAAGGTGCTGGCAGATTTGATGTCTGGTAAGAGTTTGATCTCCACTTCTGAATGCTGCTTCCTCCTGAGGGGAGGGATGGGGGAACACTGTTCTTCCCATGGAAGAAAAGTGAAACAGGCAAGAAACATAACTCACTCCGAAAAGCCTTTTGAAAAAGGTATTAAATCCAACTATGAGGGGAGAATTCTCATGGCCCAATCACTGCTTCATGGTCCTACCTCCCAATACTATTACATTGGTAACTAAATTTCAACAAGAGTTGTGGAGGGGACAAACATTCAAGCCATAGCACTGACTATGTTGCTGCTGCTTTTCAAAACCTTTCATTTTCAATAATAAACAACACATGATTAGTTTATTTTTATATATGTAACTACTTGGCTGTCATTTGTTTCTGAAAGTTGTATCTACGAGTCTCTGGACTTAGTATCTTTTATTTAGTCTAATTAAATATTTTGTTAATTAATTCATTACTTATTAACTTCTTTCCAAATGTCTCAGTTGGGAATATCTAATAAAAGTTATAACCCAACCCTTCTGTGAATCTATTCTCTAATAACTGCATTGCTGTAGCCCACTATTTATGGAAAAAATTAGAGACTTTAATATGATATTTTTATCTAAGTAGATTTAGCCAGAGTTTGCAAATATAATTACTCAGAGATCTTAATTAAATAAATGATGTCATAATAGCAGATGGTTTGTTTCTGAAATGGAAACTTTTAAATCTTATTATTGGAAATAGAGAAAACAGCGTCTCCTTGGTCTGCAAACTTCAAGGAAGTGTTTTACTCACTATGTTTTATTTGAATAGTCATCTACCTTGACTCCACATGGCAGTACTTTTTAAAAGTACTGATATTTGAACTTGAAGTCTTAGCTTTCTGATTTAATTTACGTGAGTTGAGGCCCAGGCTTCAATATTTTAAAAACTTCCCTGATAATTTAAAAGTGCATTCAGAGTTAAGATCAACTGTTTTATTACAGCACTTATTTCAGTATGCATGTTAATCTAGCAAACAGTTCTAGACTATATTGCCAATTGGCAATCTATTCCATCATGACAGTATTGTCCTGTGGTACTGGTCATAGGCTTTGAAATCAGATAGCATGTGTTTAGAATCCTGATTGTGTTGACTGCAACTTTGAAAAATTTACCTAAAATCTCAAGCTGCTTAAGGGCACTTGGGTTTTCTCAATTGTAGCACTAACCTCACGATATTATAAAGAAGAGTAAATGCATTAATATACATACAACATACCAACTATTTGACATAGTACTTGGCATACAATAAACTTTCAGAAATAAGATAATAATACCTCTTATTCAATTACCCCCAAAATATTCAGATGAAAATTTAAACAAACTAATATGAATTCCAATTTAAACATGTAATACATATATATGCGTATATATATACTTGTGTGTGTGTAGGTATGTGTGTGTGTATATATATATGTCTATATGTGTGTATAATATACATTTCCAAATGGCAGAAAGAAAATCAATATAAATTATATAAAAAGTGGTCCAGCAAAAAAGCTTTTTTAAAATTAAACAGACATAATATCAAACAATTTTGTATCAGCTATGCTGTTTCTATAGTGACAAATAATTCAAGGTATAAAGAACAAAATTAGGTGATTTAATTTTGAAATAAGATGGTAAGAATTGAAACAACATAATTGCTTGTAACCAGAATACTTTATTTTAAATGAACTGAACTGTCATTTGGTGGAGGTGGTTTGCTTATTTTTCTTCTAGTATGTAATTTCAGGGTCACTTAGCTACCAAAAGAATAGGAAATTTTAAAAAAGAGAGGATACAAAGGATCTCACAGAGTGATACAAATGTACTCAGTATTTTTTGCTCAAGATGGATTTTTCCCACAGGGGAAACTCCTAGAACATAGAAGAAAATTTAATTACTAAGAAACGCACTCAATCCAAATTGTAGACAGCCTTATACATGAGACAGTCAAGACTAAGTGTCTACACTAGGGGAGAGGATGAGTAAATTAGAATGCGGCATGAAAGGAGACTAGTGTGGCGGTTGAGAATATGTCTCTATCAGTAAATGGATATGTAGCACAGGGTATATTACCTAACCTGTGTGTCCCTCATTTTCTATGCCTATACATGCACAACTGTATAGTATTTTGTGAGATTCAAGTTGAAGTGATATAGTTATGTCCTTAGAACATTGTATATATAATCCTGTAAATGATATCTACTCTTACTAGTACATCTGTAACAGAATATTATGAGAGCATTCCATTATGTTTTTTATAATTATAAGAAAAGGATTATAACATTATTATGTGAAAAAAGAAAAAATAGTGTATAAGGTTTATGATTTTACCTATATGAAGATCATGTATAAAAAATTACAAAAATAAAAAAATATTTAACAGGAGTAATGTTTAGGAAGTGAGAAATTGAGTTGTTTTTTATTTTATATTTATTCTCTAATTTCCTTCCTTCCTTCCTTCTTTCATTTTTTTTTTTTTTTTTTGGAGACAGAGTATCGCTCTGTTGCCCAGGCTGGAGTGCAGTGGTGCAATCTCCACTCACTGCAAACTCCGCCTCCTGGGTTCAAGCAACTCTCCTGCCTCAGCCTCCCAAGTAGCTGGGACTATAGGCACGTGCCACCATGCCCAGCTGATACTCTTTTGTATTTTTAGTATATTCGGGGTTTCATCATGTTGGCCAGGCTGGTCTTGAACTCCTGACCTTGTGATCCACTCACCTCGGCCTCTCAAAGTGCTGAGATTACAGGAGTGAGCCACGAAGCCCCACCTCTATTCTTTAATTTTCTAAAGTAAGTTTATGCTGATTTTATAACTAAAAGAATACTATAATATCATAATATGTAATCTGCATTTATATATGAGCTTTTCCTTATTCTCTCCTGTAAGTGTTGATAGAGTGATAATATTTCCTTCTTAAATGTTTGGAAGGATTCACACATGAAGTCATCTAAGTTAAATTTCCTCATGGGATGGTTTCTAATTACAGATTCATTTTCTTTATCAGCTATACTACTGTTGAGATTTCTGGTATATTTTTGGACCAGTATTATAAGATGTGTTTTTCAGGGAATCTGTTCACTTTGTATATCGTGTCATATTTATTACATGATGTTTTTTATAATGTCTTCTTATTTTCTTATTAAGGTCTGTAAAATTTGTAGTAATCTCCACTACCGTATTTTTTTTTTCTTTTCCTTCTGTCTTACTAAGAGTTTATCAATTCTATTGACTTTTTCAAAGGATCAACTTTGGGCTTTATTGATTGTTTTTTGTTTTATCTCTGGTTTCAATTTCATTGATTTATTGTTTTATCTTCACTATTTGCTTTCTTTTTAAATTTATTATTTTATTTTATTTATTTATTTACTTATTTTTGAGATAAGGTCTTGCTTTGTTGCCCAAGCTGGAGTGCCGTGGCATGATTCTAGTTCACTGCAGCCTCCAACTCCTGGGATAGAGCGATCCTCCCACCTCACCCTCTCAAGTAGCCAGGACTATAGGCTCACACAACTGTGCTCAATTAATTAAAAACAATTCTTTTTTTTTAGTTTATAGACATGAGGTCTTGCTGCGTTGCTTAGGCTGGTCTGAAACTCCTGGCCTCAAGCAATCTTCCCACCTAGGGCTTCAAAAATGTTAGGGTTACAGATGTGAGTCACCATATCTGGACTTATTTGCTTATTAATGCTTGTCTTATTTTTAATTTGTTGTTTTCCTTAGTAGAAGCTTGAAGTAGAAGCTTATATCATTAATTTTTTCTTTAAAAATTACTAGGCAAAATGAATTTCACACAAAAGTAAAAGAATACTATAATTTCCCCCACTAGGTATCATCCAGCTTCAATGATTGTCAATATTTTCCCTAAGATGATTTCATCTATACTTCTCCACCACCTACCCTCTCTGATAATTTTTTTTTCAAAGGAAGTCTGAATTTTTATTATCTAGCATACTTCCTTTATAATATTTTTATTAATTTCATATATCTTTGCACACATTGAAGAGAATTGCTCTCTCACACACAGTAGAAGAACTAAGCATAATCATTAATTTGTATAATAGAAAGTAAAATACCAAGTTATTGTCATGTATAATAAAATTTTATCTCAAATAGATCCTATCTGCTGAGTGTTTGTCTTTCTTAGTATGTATGTTATAATTTTGGTTCAGTGTGATAAATTTTTTATAGTTCTATTGAGACATAATTTATATGCCAATTGCCTAATTTAAATACACAAAAATAATTTTTAGTACATTTGTAGATGGGTGTTGAAATTCTCAAGCATTTCTAAATAAATTTATTGAAATAAATGTGTGATCATTTTGTTCTTTATTTTGTTAAGATAGTGTGTTACATTAAGTGCTTTTTAAATTTTACACCAATCTTTCATTCCCATTACAAATCCTATTTAGTCTTGATATATAGTATCTTCTTATGTTAAAAGATTCTGTTTGCTAATATTGTTAATATTCACATCTTTTGTCTGTATTTTTGAAATAACATAGATTTTTGCTTCCGTTTTATTGGTCTGTAGTTTTCTAGTGATGTCTTTGTCTGACTTTGGTATCAGGCTAATACTGGTCTTCAAAAGTGAGTTGTAAAATATTTTCTTCTCTGTTTTCTGAAACATTTTATGAGGATTAATATTTCTGCTTCAAACATTTGTTAGAACTCTCTCCAATGAAGCCATCTAGAATGGACATGTTCTTTCTGGGAAGAATTTTAATAACTCTTTCATTTGTGTTACTTGTTATAATTCTACTAAAATTTTCTATTTCTTCTCTTATCAATTTAAGTAATTTGTATCTCTCTTTCAAAAAAGTTATTGATTTGGCTATGTTATACAAGAAGGAAATTCAAGTCTTAGGAGTACAAGTCTGGGAATTAGGGCCGCACGATAAGATCTGGCTTTTTCTTTGAGATTGTATTGTTTGGTAAAACATTTCATTTCTGTGGGCTGCTAAACCTGTCACTTTGCCTTGGAAGGAATTGACTAGATAACCTTCGAGGGACCAACAATAGATTCTTTAACATTAGGAACAGGAGAATGTCCAGTTGATCATCAGCCATTTATTTGTTCATTACTAGATGTTTTATTTTGAAAGTTCTCATATTGTTTAGGAGTGATATATTTTGCCAATGATTTGTTTTTGTTCTGTTTTTTGATATTGTATATTCAGGGTTTGAAAATATTTATAACAGCCTTCCTTGTCCTGTTGTTTCTAGAGCAGGAGGCATGAATAAATAGGAAACTCATCTGGAAATCAAATATAACATTTCATGACATTTTACTCTTTTTGGCAAGTCCTGGGATTAGAGAAACAGCAATTTGACACTCATAGAACCTTTTCTCTCATTGCAAATCTACAAGTTTATATGATTTGTAAAAATGATCACATCTTAAGAATAACTGCATTATTAATACTTCTGTAAAATAAAACATTACAGTTGTTTACTTCCATTTATTCTATATTTCTTAATGTAATAAAGTAGTATTCAGATATGAGATATGGCCTAATCATGTGGCTTTCAAATACTTTTTCTGTGACCCATAATAAGAAATGCATTTTATATCACAAGTTAGAACAGACACAATACTTTCTAACCTCCAACTCCCACAACACATAGTCATAGACATAAATATTTCCAAAGTAGTACTTGGAGGATGTGAAAGTGCACTTCAAAATTGCTAATGTATTTCACTTTATTTGGTTTCCTTCTTTTGTCTGGGTGGCAGGAGATGATAACTCATTAAATGGATTTTATCACTCACTAATTGTCACTAACCACAATTTGAAAAATATTGGTCTACTAAGTGTAATTTGCATCTAAGTAATGCAGTCTATAGAGCTCAAAAATAGTCAATCTTCCAAAGGTGGTCGGCTCATATTATTTAGAGAGCTGTTCAGATCAGACTAGTGGGTGGGTCATTAAAGAGTGTCCTTTAATATGCAGAGAGAATTGGGAGATGTCGTATTTGTTTGGGTAATTAATTTTATGTTTCAATACCACCACCACTTATCCTACTGATTCTACCCATACTTGACCCCTAATACAACAACTTAGATGGTAAAAGGATGTACAGATAGGTTGTTTTTGTAATCAGGGCAAACTGAATTTAACTCTAGGTCCCATTTAACCAAGGACCACAAACTGGGAGTTAAAACAACACAATTTTATTGTTTCACAGCTTTTATTTTTTCACAGATTTTTGGCTTTTGCTTCCGACACAAAAATCAAGGTGGCAGAAAGACCATGCCTCCCTCTGAAATCTCTAGGGCAATTCTTCCTGGCCTCTTCCTGGCTCTGGTGGTTTGCTGGCCATCTTTGCAGACTTTGACTTGCAGCTGTATAACTCCAATCTGTTTCATCATCATTACACAGTGTTTTTCCTGTGTGTTTCTGGCTTTACATGGCTCTATTTTTCTATGCACCCCAATTACATTGGATTAGCTGCCCCCCTTACTCCAGTCTGACCTCATCTTGACTAGGTGCATCTATAACAATCCATCTTCAAAATCAGGTTGCATTCTGATGTACTGCAGGTTACCATTCATCATATCTTTTGTGGGGAGACACAATTCAACCCAAAACCCTAGGAATCTCATTTCTCCACAGATTGCTGCCTCTCCAGTTTTATCTGTGTTAGCAGAGATTACTCTGCTCTCAGAAGATGTAGAGAAAGGACTATTGATGAAGTTAGTGATACGAGATGAAAGGGAAAAAAAATGTTGATTGCAAGAGGGAAAATGCAGAAGAAAAACAGTTTAATTGCAATTCTACCTAAGGCTATGTCCCACTATACCACCCAGAATCCTCTCAAGCACCACTCTTGACAGACAGGCTCTCATTTCCTTTCAACTCCAAACTTTGACATGGACTCTGGAATTTTACTCTCTCCACTTCTTTGGCCTGGAAATAATCCTAAATTCCTAAAGTCATCAATTCCAGTGTAACAACTCTAGCTGGGTTCACTGTTAATTTCGTTGTATTTGCAAGAATGCTGAGCACTGGATTAAAAAAGAAAAAAAGAAAAAAATCCATCTGTGGCTGTGTGGCTTTCCCCTACAGAACCAGAGGCCGGAAAATAAATGTTGGCACCTTTAATGACCTCCATTGTCCTGACTTCACAGAATCCCCAGGGGCAGCTAATCCTCTGGAACAATACAGTACAGATGTTTCACAGGATAAGAGGGCTAATTCTAGACCAATCAGAGTCACTCCAAATGTCAGCATTCCAAAATAAAGTTAAAATATGGGACAAACAGATGCAACCTTTACAGTCTGAGCCCTTTGTCAGTGATCTCTGCTTTGTTTAAGGCCACGGCCACTTTCTCCTTAGTGAGAGCTGAGCTGTACAGGGTGTTCTGCTGTATTTGCTGTGTTCACTTCTTTTATAAGCTCCCTTCAAGATAAATATTGCTCAACATTTCCTGGACTTTTACACCCTCCTCTGTCTCTGTGAAAATTACCAGTAGGAAAAGCATTTAGGAGTCTTGTTTTTAAATCTGAATAATAAAAATTTCAGCCATGTTCAGTCATTCAAAGTTTTGATGGAGGCAGAGAAAAAGTTCCCCTAATCTCCACTCTGAGATGAAGAATTCCTTTACTTGAATAAAAAATGTTAAGAAATTTGCTGGAATTACCCAGATATATGCTGTTAACTTTTCCTAGTGTTGTGTTTGATATAAAAGTAATTCTAATATTACTACTAACTGCCAGTTTATAAGTTAATAAGTTAATTTGATGTTAATAACTGTAATACACTTAATTCTTACCTGTATTTTATTTCACAATTTACTATTTCACCTATAGATTATATATATTTTTTTTTTATTTTTAAGAATCACACAGGCTTAACTGTTTTCCCATAAAAGACAGATTATATTCAATGTACAAGTCAATGAAAAAATTTTCTCAACATACAAAACATTAAAATGTGAAGAATCAAATATTAAGGTTGAGAAAATGTGGAAGTACTAAGTGCTATATAAAACTATCTACATTGTGGAGATCCAGAGATGTTCTTGATTAAAAAAAGACTGTGCTTTTGGGATTCTTTTGGGATTTGATTTATTTTTTTAAGCATTTTAGAGCCATGGTTAAAAAAATTATTACTGGGGCAGTATAAGGCAGAAAAGGATTCCTAAGATTCATGAGAGGGTCAATTTTTGTTTTGTTTGTAAATCTAGCTTGGCTTTAAACATTGTATCTCATCCCCCTGCCATCTACAAGTGATGATGAGTCACTCCATAGATTTACAAGTATTGGAGCCAGTGGAGTTGCTAAAATAAAATAATTGAAAGGATTAGTTATGACAATAGGTTATCTAGTGTATTTCATTGGAAAAAAAAATTGTGCCCTATGATAAG
Organism: Aotus nancymaae; assembly: GCF_030222135.1. Taxonomy (NCBI): domain Eukaryota; kingdom Metazoa; phylum Chordata; class Mammalia; order Primates; family Aotidae; genus Aotus; species Aotus nancymaae. The sequence goes on along the minus strand of NW_026988422.1, from coordinate 67,859,925 downwards.
CTTCCAGGTTTAAAATAAGGGAAACAATATAATCTGGTGTCTATTTGGAGGAGGAGATCCAAAATAATTCTATACCTGAGTTACATTTTCATATTATTTTGTTAAACTGCAAGCCTATTGTCACAGATGAGATTCTACTTCACAAAGTTAGCTTTTCCCTTTTTGTTCTTTCTTGGACTTATCAGCATAATCTCTTGTCTCCTCAAAGAATACCAGCTAAAATGGGGTTTTATGCTCATTTGCTTTTCTTTTTAAATGTCCTTGTTTTCCTTTTGCTTGTTGAATTTTAAAATCAGGAATCTATTAGGTTACAAAAAAATGTGTGTCTGTTTAGATGGATCACTCATAGTTCTTCTGGACAATAATCTGTATCTACTTAGGAGTTCAGTCATTTCTAGGGCACCACGATCAGCTGCTGATCAACACTATTGTTTGGCCAAAAAGGGAATCTTATCTGAGTCACTGAAAGAACAAGAGAAAGATAAAAAGAGAGGATATTAACTCCCCACTCCCCTGTTCCTCTCTCTTCCTGTTCCTGTCCCTCCCTGTCATTTTTTATGTCCCCATTGTCTATCTTCTTTCCTTTTTTCATTATTTTTGTTAATCTGTAATCCTTTCTTTCTTTTGATTTATTGAGTACCTCTGCTGTAAAAGTTATTTCATAGTAAAGCTAGATTTGAGAGCAGAGCAACAGAAAGTTAGATTTTTCTGGTAAATTAGCCCAATTACTTAATCTACTCATCGTCATATATCATCTTTTCTCTAAATAATCTCTTTCTCTTTCTCATATTTATTTATTTATTTATTTATTTTAGTGACAGGTCTCATTCTGTCTATCACTTAGGCTGGAGTGCAGTGGTGTGATTATAGCTCTGTTCAACTTCAAACACCTGGACTCAAGTGATTCTCCTGGCTCAGTCTCTCAGGTAGTGAGGACTACAGGTGCAAACCACCATGTTTAGCAATTTTTTGAGGAGATGGGGTCTCTCTTTGTTGTCTAGACTGTTCTCAAATTCCAGGCCTCAAATGATACTCCTGCTTCACTGAGATTACAGGTATGAACCACTATGTCTGGCCAAATTCTGTTTTAAAGTAGTATTTTTGGTGTGTTTTTCTGCTTATCTGTTTTCATTCCACTTCTTGAAAACTAATATCAGGATATAATTGGAAATTTGTAAAACTGAACTACTGTTCAGCTTTGCCAGCAGAATAATAACTAACCCATTGGTGTGTTTGGTTTTTTTGTTTGTTTTTGCTATTTTCTCAAAGCTGCCTGTACACAGGAGTTGAGCAGTTAGTAGCCCTAAACATTGACAAGATGGTTGTTCAGTGAATGTGTTTGGTTGAGAGGATAATCCATGTAGTATGTTTCTTCAAGGAGAGGCCAAAGTATTTCCAACTCAGCTCATGATCGATTTATGTCTTGACAGCTGAGAATGGAATTTTATTATTTAAGCCAACAGACTTGATTTTTAAAATCTTCATTTAAACAGCTCACATATAAATGATGATGTGGTCTTTGTGCTTGAAAAGACTCTTATGGAACATGAATAATAATTTTAAAGACTGCATTTGGCTGCTGACTTGGTTGATTAGAGTTCCCATAAAACCTTAATTCCAATCTTAGAAAAAGCAATGTGTGAATATGTAAGCCAAAATCATACTAACTACAAGAAAACAGCCAAGAATCCATGGAGGTTCAGGACCTTTGTAGAAGGAGAAAATACTTTTTATAAATTATTAAATCTGTGGGGATAAAGATGGGAAGTTTTTGGCATCAATAGGTCATATGAAAAAGACGGATAATTTAGCATTCTACAAAGTACTTCTTAGAAGCAAAACCCAGAAGATCTATTAGATCCAATGAAAATACATGGTTTGTCACCATTAATACATCATTAATATGTGAATTGAATAGATATTACTTCTATCAAATCAAATTTGTGAGAATTATATTGAGCCTTTTTGTGCTTTTCTATTTGGTCAAATCTCTTCTTCTAAAATATGCTTTATTTAATCTGTTCTGAAAAGTGTTTTCATGGACTTCTTGGACTATTTTATAATTTGGTTCTTCAAAGTGTTAGGCTAATAGGAAAACTATGCATGAAGATCATTATCTGAACATTTGTAGGATCATTTATCATAGAGAAGAAATATTGAAATATTCTCAGACATTTTTCCTTGGAGCCTTAGTAAGAGAGAAAACTTATTTAAAACAATAAGATTTTTTCTGGTCACGTGCCATATTTCCTGATCCATTGTGTTTGGCACCAGGAAACAACTTGGCATGAGCCACTAAAAGAATCCATCAGCAACTGTGTCAACTTTATCACTTCCTAAGCTTATGCTTGCAGGAAGTGGATACAAAAACAATGATTTCAAAGAGGAAAAATGACTCCTTGCTATTTGAAAAATGAAAAAACACATGTAACACTTACTTGCTATCTACCTAGTGTAAATAAACTGGATATTCCTCCTAACAATAGACAATGAATATATTATAATGCATCAGATAAGTCTTCATTTCTGAAATAAAATTAAAAATGAATTTACTTTTTTTTCATTTGTTTGTTGTAAGTGCATTTTAAACTCTAAAACAGACTACATAAATTTAAGTGTGTGTTTAAGAGATAGGGGAAAAAAAGGATGATGAATGTAATGTGAAATTCAGACACACTACTAAGATGCTACTTCCAGAGAAAAATAGCTATTTTACTCGAAATGACTAAGAAGATTCACAGAGCAGAATGTCAGAAACACTTTACTGGGGCTTTTAAAAAAATGAAAATACACAAAATGTTTCCCTATGCTATGTTTGGATGAGAAAACATAATAACTAAAAAGTCACAAAATCTGTTTACCTGGTATCTTGATCTTTCATGCTATGGACTCTGAAACAATCCCCTTCTCAGCCCCATTCCCTCAAGATCAACTTTGGCTACTGGCACTCACCTGATATGTAGCTGATGTTTGCAGCTGAGATATAAATAAATGATCATTGCTAAATATATATTCCCTAGAATATAGACTTCACTTTTTAATAGCGTTTTAGTGCCTTTACTACTATCAAAATTTCCTCCCCAGAGCTCTGCCTCCAAACCTAATTGACTCCTACACGATCAATTAAATCCAATAGTCCTTGGATGAAATTGTCCATCAGAATGACCTAAATATCCAGGCAAGCAGAATCAAAAAAGTACTATTAATGCTTCTGTCTCCTAAAATATATAATCAGGTCATATTTATATTAGACTCACAATTGAGGAAACGAAGATTCTAGGTCAATCCTATACTCATATGCCAAGGTTATTAATGTCTCAAGAATACCTTCTATTTCTATAGTATCTAAAAATTCTTTAATAGATAATTATATTTTTGGAAATGGGAATTCTTATTTCCTAATTAAGAATACTAAATGCAGTGACATAATTAGCTCATCCATGTCACACAAAGAGTAAGTATAAAGCCCAGGCTAGAAATCATGTCTCTTGATTCTAGCATGCTTTTCCATATAGCATTCCCATGATATTATTGCCTACAGAATCCAGACAAGATTGAGGTTAAAACTCAGGGGACGTCATACAGACAAAACTAGAGTAGTGCCACTGAAATGTCCCCCAAGCACTTCTGCTACTATGCAACCTAAGCCACTCCATTTGGACCCATTTGCTATATTGAGCTTTCTCATAAGTTTCTGTTTGAATGGAGATTTGAAAGAGAAACTATAGCACTCTGTCATTACTTACCACAGATTAGTGCCATAATTATTTATGCACTAAACCTAAATTTGAGTTTTAAGACTGACTAATAAAAGATTAAAGAACTAAATTGTGGGTCCTTCTAATCTGCTTCCAACTTGATTTCATAGAATAACACAACTACAAAGGACTGTAGGGAATAAATCAACTCACTTGTTTATTCCATAAGCAGTCTACATTAGTAATAAGACAGCACCACCCACGCCCCTACCTCGCAATTAAAAAGAGTCAAATGTGAATTCAAAATGATAAATTTAGTATGTAAAAAAAATTAAAATACAATCATGCAAAATTTTGGGGGGACTTCAAAACTATATAATAGAAAACAGAAAGTCTCAGACAATATTAGTGGTTTGGTTTCTTTTTTGGTCCAATAAAAAAAAATGTTGAAAAAGTGCTTTTGCAAAACTCTCAACTAAAAACAAAACTGTTATAAAATATTCAAATTTGTACTAAAATAAAGTTTTACTAAAATAAAGGAAATAAATGAAGCTCAGAGTTAAAAGATGAAAGAGATTTCAGTAAATATTAATAATATTTTAATACAAAATCTTCTTGGTGAGTGGTCCTTTAGTATGACAATTAAAGACTAAACCTTCTGTCACATGGCTCTGATTTATTCTAAAGCTTTGAAGACTTATGCTTGAGTAAAGAGGGTAGGCAAAGAATAACTGCTCCTCAACCAACCAAGAAGATAACGTTTATTCTTAGAACCCATGTCAATACTATTTGATGCCTTTATCTAGAAATCAAATAGCCAATGACTTTGATGTGAACAAAATATACTAAATATTTGTAAATATATTAATCCATAATGGCAGACCCTTGAGGCAAGGGCTTTGTGTTTTGTTCACCTCTGTTATCCATCTGTTGTTGCAATTTCTTCTCTGTATATATCATTTTATCCAGTCAAGATCTTTTAGCTATCCTGCCTAACATAAGGGAGAGAAGAGAGAGCTAAAAAAAAAATACTTGTAAAGACGATAGACTAGAAACACACGCCTACTAAATGAATGAAACTGATAATAAAGTTATAGATGCTTCCTCTCCCCCATACCTTACGACCACCACACCAAAACGTGATAATGGATTATACCTTCAAAATTATAAGAAGGAGTGTTAAGGGAAGTCCAAATTTGAAAGAGGAGAAAACACAAAAAACAAAAAATAAGTGTAAACCTTCTGTCACCTGAAGCTACAGCAAACATTAACAATAATCCAACTGCTAGCCAGATTAGAGTAAATCCTATCAATAAAGGATGATTTATCTAAATCTAAGTTCCCATTACCTGAAACAATATGCTTAGTTCTTAGATGAATAAATAAATAAATATAGGGAATTTTGAGTGAGGCAAGCAAAAATATCCTCTACAGAACTAAGGAATTAACCAAACTTGACTCAAATACAATATGGATGTTGGAATTATCAGGAAAAGTATGTAAAATGACTATGATTAGTATGTTAAATAAACTTTGAAACAGAAATGAAGAATGCACTTGATAGGCTCATTGATGGACTCAATATGGCCAAGAAAAGCAATAGAAACTTAACAAAACTTACATGCAATGAGATTTAAAAAAACACTAAACTAAAAAACAAAATATCCCAAAACTGTGGGACTGTGGAACAATTTCAAAAGTTGTAATGAATATATTATTAAAATACCAGAAGAACAGATAGTAGAATCAAAGTAATGTTAGAAGTAACATTATCCAAGCACTTTGCAAAATTAATGACAGACACTAAAACAACAGATTGAGGAAGTTCAGAGAATATAAAGCAGGATGAATATCAAAAGACTGCACCTGGGCATATCATATTCAAACTGCAGAAAACCAAAGACAAGCAGAACATCTTAAAGAAAGCCAGAGGAGGTGAAAAATGTACACTTCACCTTTAGAGGAGCAAATATGAGAATTAGGTATCTCAGAAACTATGAAAGTGAGTAGAAAATAAAGTGAAATATTTAAAGTATTGAAGCAAAATATTCAACAACCTAGAATATGATATCCAGTGAAATTATATTTCAAAAGTACAGGAGAAATAAATACATTCTCAAACTAACAAAAAGTAATCGGAATGCTTATCTAGCAGAGTTACACTTCAAACAGGTTAAAAGAAGTGATTCAGGGAGAAAGAAAGTGATTCAGGGTAGACACTCAGATCTACATAAAATGAGAAGAGTGTTGGAGAAGAAATGTATGAGGACAAAATATAAGTAGAACAACAGTGTTATAACACCAATAATTTGTTTCATAGTGATAGTATGATAAAGTCGATTTCTTCATATGTTGTTGATAAAATTGGGCAATTCTTTTAAATAACCATGGGGCTAATAAGTTTCTGGTTCTTTATAAATCCATTTACCTCAGTGATTATTTTTCTGAAACTTCTCTAAGAAATGACCCAATACATGAAGCTATGATGGGGTGAGCAGTTTGTGCACGGATGTTTCTTAACAGCATTATTTATGATTTAAAAAATGGAAAAAAATAAAGCACAAGCTAAACAACTGCCGATCCATTAGAATGTTCCAGATCTACAAAAATAAAAACATTATATCAGATTTCACAGCATCATGTAAAAGTGGTTGTATGAAGAATTAAAGGATTATGAGTAATTATATTTTCTTGTCTTTCATTTTTAACTTATCCAGTACTATCCTAAATTGAAATGTAAACTTATTATAAAATATTAGTTGCTTTTCAGAATCTTTGCAAATATCCTGCTGCAGTTTGTACACTCTACAAACTTAAATACGGCAGGGGACCCCTACTAATGCTAAAATTTCGAAGACAGTAGCTGATATTTCCATATATAGATGTGTCATACTAAACAGTTTTGCCTCTCAGATTTTGGAATAATTTTTTAGAAGCAAAGAGGCAAAAAATTGTGGGAAGGGAATGCTTTGCTGAATGTTATAATTCACCAGGAATTCATTTTAGCCAGAAAAAAATACATTTCCTCATTTTTCCTCCCCTCTAACATAGAATATCATGGTACATTGACTTTTGGGTACTCTAATATTTCCATCCATTGTGTTTTACAATCACAAAATGAGACACAGTAAAGGCAAGATTATGGACTTTAAAATAATAAAGTTCTGCATTATTATTGGATGGACAGGAATTGGTTCCATCCATGACCGAGGTGCAACTTTAGACAAGCAATTTATGTTTTCTCTGTCTGAGTTTTCTTATCTCAGAAACAGAAATAATGTACATTGGGCAAGATTTACTGTGAAAAATAAATAAAATATGGGTAAGTGTCTGACATATTGTTGGTGCTCAAAATCTAAATTACTCCTTCCCCACTATCACCTACTCTCTCACAATGTACAAACTATATTATATTGTCCTTAGATTAGTGACCACATCATATATATGTAACACAGAGTGTAATTATTTGTAATCCTTGCGTTATCTATCATGTTGCCTTGAGCATCATATATACTGTCTCTGCAAACATTTGAAGATGGATATACTGACTAGAAAATGCCTTTATGATTGAAAAGAATTTTGTAAATCAAGAATGTTTTATCTCTCTTTTTCTTCTTTAAAGTGTTATTTTTTCATCAATTATATACTAATTAAAATTCTATTAATCAACACATTCCATCTATCAGACTGGTTGGTAGTTTCTTTGGTTTAATCAGGCTAATTAGAAGAGGATGAAAAAATGTTGCTGTTCTATTCAATGCAGATACCTTTACCAGATATACGATTAGTATGTGCATTAAAGGTATAAAAACAGACAAGGATATTGATTTTAAGGAAAGCCGCCATCATATCACTGTCTTTCAAGATTGCACAAATATACCATAGGGATATTTAGGGGGAACTGTTGTTGATTTTAAGATTTGTGGTTTTAATGTGTTTTGTATCACCAAGAGATTTTACCTTTATAATAACTAGGCAAAGAATCACAATTACATTTATCTGAGAATGAATATTTATGTGTCATTACTTGGGTCAAATTGCCCTCTGTGATAGCAGCTCATTGAGGTGATTGATAGTCATCATCTTCAGTTCACTATGAATAGATAGCTTTTTGTAAAGAAATGACTTCTGCAGTAAGACTGCCCTGTCTATGAAGTCATTCACTGACTGCTGCCAGGGAGGACTGGTTTAGCAACACAGCATCTACATAGACTTTGACTGTGGTTGGAATTTTGGCTCATTGGCTGCCATTATTTTGACAGCCATTTATCATAGAAAGAAGCCATATGTGAAGTTATCTTCTTCCAAAGGTATATGAATGTTATAAAAATCAAGCAGAACAGCAGGTCCCACTCTTCCATGGCCCCACACAGCATTTCCAACATCTCATCAAGTTAACTACTGAATTGCTTTGGAAGAAAGTGATAGAGAATAAAAAACAGTTATTCTAACTCTAACCATGACTGATACAAATTTTATATTTATTTGGGATTTCATTTTAATGAGGTTGTTAAAAACGAATTCAACTACATTTTGGTTGTGTTACTAATGACTTCTTATAAGTAATTACATAACATCAGTTGACAGATTAGGTTTATATAGATTATCATAATTATATACTCTTTATTAAAACATTTTCTTGTTCAAACATTCTTCTGAATTTATGCATGTAAAAGCACACATTAATGGATTAAATGTTATTGTCCAATCAAAATTGAATGTCAGAAACTGCAAGGAACTCAACAAATATTTCTTGAACATCAGGTATATGGAAGACATTGTGTTTAGTTTTCTGGGAGATGTAATTATGAATAATTATGATACCTGCTCTCAAATAAGTCATAATTTTGTTAGTATGCAGACATTTTTAAAACTTTTATGACTATAACATCAATATCATATAATGGGAATTAAAATGCACATTTATTGAGCATTTTATAAGTGACAAGTCCTAATTTTTAAAGACAGAATGATAGGATGTATAGTAACTTGTGGGCATTTAAGCCAAATATTCTAGTTTAAATCCTTGTTTTGGCATTAAGTACTGGTGAGAGACTGGAATAAGTTGGTTATCTCTCCTCAGCTCCATTTGCAAAAATACATAATCTAAAAAATGGCCATTATTGTTGTTGTTAGGAGATAATGTAAAGCAATTGTAACATAATGATGTATAATATAAATGGTTGTTATTTTTATATTATTATATGAATGCTCAATGTCATTTAATTCTCAACAAAATTAGGACACATGGGCATTATTTCCATTAAACAGAGAAAGAAACTAAGGCAGAATAAATTTAAATAAATTGATATAGTTCAACTCTGTGTCCCCACCAAAATCTCACCTTGAATTCTAATCCCCTTAATTCCCATGTGTCAAGGGCAGGACCAGGTGGAGGTAATTGAATTATGGTGGCAGTTACCACCATGCTGTTCTCATAATAATTAGTGAGTCTCATGAGATCTGATGGTTTTATAAGCATCTGGCATTTCCCCTGCTTACATTCATTCTCTTTCCTGCCACCCTGTGAAGAGGTGCCTTCTGCCATAATTGTAAGTTTCCTGATGCCTTCCCAGCCATTCCAAATTTTGACTCAATTAAAACTCTTTCCTTTATAAATTATCCAGTCTCAAGTATTTCTTCATAGCAGCATGAGAACTGACTAATACAGTAAATTGGTACCTCAGAGTGTAGGGTGCTGCTATAGGGATACCCCAAAATGTGAAAGCTACTTTGGAATTTGGTAACTGACAGAGGCTGGAACAGTTAGGAAGGTCCAGAAGAAGACAGGAAGATGTGAGAAAGTTTGGAACTTCCTAGAGCCTTGTTGAATGGCTTTGACCAAAATGCTGATAGTGATATGAACAATGAAGTCCAGGCTGAGGTGGTCTCAGACAGAGATAAGGAATTATTGGAAACTGGAATAAAAGTGACTCTTGTTATGCTTTAGCAAAGAGATTGGTGGTGTTTTGACCTTGCCCTAGAGATCGTGGGACTTTGAACTTGAGAGAGATGATCTGAAATTAGAACTTAATTTTAAAAGGGAAGTAGAGCATAAAAGTTTGGAAAATTTGCAGCCTGACATGAAAGAAAAGAAAAGCCCATTTTCTTAGGACAAATTGAGGATGGCTAAAGAAATTTGCACGAGTAACAAGGAGCCAAATGTTAATCACCAAGACAATGGGGAAAATGTCTCCGGAGCATGTAAGAGGACTTCATGGCAGTCCCATCCATCACAGGCCTGAAGGCCTAGGAGGAAAAAATGGTTTTGTGGGCCAGACCTAGGGCCTTGCAGCTTTGCACAGTTTGGGGGCTTGGTGCCTTGCATTCCAGCCCTGACTAAAAGGGGCCAATATACAACTTAGACCATTGTTTCAGAGGTGCAAGCCCCAAGACTTGGCAGTTTACACATGGTGTTGAGCCTGCGGGTTCACAGAAGTTAAGAATTGGGGTTCGGGAACCTCCACCTAACTTTCAAAGGATGTGTGGAAATGCCTGGATGTCCAGGTAGAAGTTTGCTGCAGGGGTAGCAACTTCATGGAGAACCTCTGCTAAGGCAGTGCAGAAGGGAAATGTGGGATTGGAGCCCCCACACAGAGTTCCCACTGGGGCACTGCCTAGTGGAGCTGTGAGAAGAGGATCATCATCTTCCAGACCCCAGAATGTTATATCCACTGACAGTTTACTTTGTGCACCTGAAAAAGCTCCAGACACTCAATGCCAGCCACGAAAGCAGCTGGGAGGGAGGCTGTATCCTGCAAAGCCAAGGATCAGAGCTGCCTAAGACCATGGGAGCCTACCTCTTGCATCAGCCTAAGACATGGAGTCAAAGGAAATCATTGTGGAACTTTAATGTTTAATGGGTGCCCTATTGGATTTCAGACTTGCTTGGGTCCTGTAGCTCCTTTGTTTGGTCCAATTTCTCCATTTGGAATGGGTGTATTTACCCAATGCCTATACCTATATTTCTCTAGAAGTAACTAACATTCTTTTGATTTTACACGTTCATAGATGGAAGGGACTTTTAAAATGTGTTTTGAAATGTGAGGACATAAGATTTGAGAGTGGTTAGGGGCAGAATGATATGATTTGGCTGTGTCTCTACCCAAATCTCATCTTGAACTGTAGTTTCTATAATTCCCATGTGTCATGGGAGGGACCCAATGGGAGATAATAGAATATAATTATGGGGGTGGATACCCCCATGCTGCTATTCTTATGATAGTGAGTGAGTTTTCACAAGATTTGATGGTTTTATAAGGGGCTTTGCCTGCTTTGCTCAGCACTTCTCCTTCCTGTCACCATGTGAAGAAAGATGTGTTTGTTTACCCTTTCACGATGATTGTAAGTTTCCTGAGGCCTCCCAGCCATGTGGAACTGTGAGTTAATTAAAACTGTTTTCTTCATTAGTTACCCAGTCTCAGGTATTTATTCATAGCAGTGTGAGAACAGACCAATGCAGGAATTTATGAAAACAATAAGATAAACTGTTTTTTCCAATTGTCATTTTTCTCACTTTAAACCCAATTCTCTCTTCATCACACATTGACCTAAAAGCAATGCACTCTGAAGGTGATTTGTCTGAGTGTCACAACTAGACCAAAATGATTAAGGTTTAGCAATTAGAACAGAAGAGATTATGGTTCCCATCAAAACAGTACCAGTGACCAATACTGTGTAGAGTGGTGTTTAAATCTAAAAGACCCAGAAAGCTGCTGAAGATGAAACTAAAGGGACTGGTCCACATGATGGAATGGGCACTGTGAGAATGGTTTTAAAAAGATCTGGGTGTCAGTTGTGCCTGAAGTCATAGTTCTGAGTTAAAGCAAGGATTGCTGAAATAGAATACAGCTTCACAAAAAAGTACACTGGATGTATGTTTGCAAGTATACTTGGTGGATGAAGATTGGCACCCTAGTAGGCCACAGGCTTAAAGGGAAATATATTAAAACTATGAAATATAGACAGGAGGAAGCAGGCTTCAACAGAAGTATAAAAAAATGCAGATGACATTAAGGACAGAGTAGTTAAATAAATATGTGAAGACGACTGAAATAAGACAAGGAATGGAAAGACTATGCCCTAGCTAAACATATTCAAAGTTTAAAATTAAAGGGATCATAAACCTAATAAAGTACAGGGCCATTGAAATTAAGTAGATTAGCCTGCCAGTTCTACCCTCTGGCTCACAGGACATAAATCCCAATAAAAGCATAGATAGGAGTGAGAAGAAACATACACAACGTTGTATCTCAGAAGGCATAGAGTGGTGACAGCAGGCTTCTTCCCTTAAAGTTAGTATTCCCAGTGTATAATAGGTTTTATTTTAAATAGTTCAGTGCATCATGCAGACAGTAAGATGAGTGTATGTGTATGTATATATATGTATATGTAAATATGTGTATATATATATACACATATATATTATCACATATAGCTAGGTTTGATGAATGAGGTTTGGTAGGTGCTGTCTCTTACAGCTGATAGGTAGCATTTGGTAGCCATCTCCTATGGCTGTATTTTTTTTCCAAATAAAATGAAAAGTAGACAAATATTGAAGGGGATAATGGTAATATTGTGTCAACAGGTAAGAAATGGGAAATATGATGAATTCCAGAAGCTATATACACAAAAATTAGATTTGTCATTTTAGAAACAATCTCACAAAATTAATTGTGCACATTCAATGTTCTTTAAATATATGAATTATAGAAATTAAAAGATATGTTAAATCATTTCTAAAAAAATACACTATAGGAGTTGTTGAGTACATATACATACAAAAGAATGTAGACAGATTATGTATATTTCCTTAATTGCAAAATTTGATCAGATAATTGGATGGGACCAAACAAACTTATGATTTCAACATTTTATTTTAATAAATTTCAATTGATTAGGATATTCTGGAGACATTAATTTTCATATTTCTGCTTTGTGACTTATATAAGTACCTATGTGATTTAAAGGATTTTGAATATTACATATATTATTTTTTATATAGTTCTGGTATTCATTAAAGTTTTAATTGATGATTAATTTATACACTTGTTTGGCTAAAAGTTTAATGACGATAATGGTGGGACTTAGGGCAACTGCTTGCTTCACCAAGTGTTTCTTCTTTTTTTTTTTTTTTTGAGATGGATTCTTGCTCTGACATCCAGGCTGGAGTGCAGTGGACTGATGTTGGCTCACTAGTCTCTGCCTCCCAGATTCAAGTGATTCTCCTGCCTCAACCTCCCAAGTAGCTAAGTAGCTGGGATTGCAGGCATGTGCCATCACACCTTGCTAATTTTTATATTTTTAGTAAAGAAGAGGTTTCACCATGTAGGTCAAACTGCTCTTGAACTCCTGATTCAAGTGATCTGTTGGACTTGACATCTCAAAGTGCAGGGATTACAAGTGTGAGTCATCACATCTGGTTCGAAAAAGTGTTTTTAATGGATTGTTAACAGAACAATGGTATACAATAAAGAGTCTGGATATGGAACCAAGTTTATACGGCAATTCTGAAATTGGAATCTCAAACTAATGGGGAGTATTAGCCTAGTTTTTTAGTACATAAATGGTGCATCAATCCATTCTCATGCTTCTATAAAGAACTGCCCCATATACATACAATAATAATAATTATTTTTATATAAATTTTGTTACTTAAATGTACTAAACTACAAATAGCAGCAAAGATGTGAGTAGAAACCTCATGTAGAAATACAGTAGTTTCCATAATACCAATGCTATATTTTACCATCTCTTTAAAAAGCAAGAATTTTGATGCCTTTCTAACATTTAGATCTAAAATGTAATCCTTGAGATAGGATGATACTCTTATGGTGCAAGTCAGAAATCCCAAAGAACGAGGTAATTTATAAAAGAAAGAGGTTCAATTGACTCACAGTTCAGGATGGGTAGGAGCCTCAGGAAACATAGTATCATGTCAGAAGAGGAAGCAAACACATCTTTCTTCATGTGATAGCAGGAAGAAGAAGTTCTGAGCAAAGGGGAAAAGCTCCTTATAAAACCATCAGATCTCATGAGAACTCACTATCACAAGAACAGCATAATGGGGGTAACCATCCCTATGATTCAATTACCTCCCACCAGTCCCTCCCATAATATGTGGGGATCATGGGAACTACAATTTTAAATTAGATTTGGGTGAGGACACAACCAAACCATATTAAATGGTGTTTAATTCAAGATTAATTAATTAAAGATAAACCTGAACAATGATAAAACTAGGTTCAAATTTCAAATGTCAGGATAAATTCCAATGTATCAGATATGTAACAATAAAAATAAACAAATACAAACCTCAAATAAATGCCCAAAGAAAGCATGATATATTCTTTTGTAACATGGGAGTGAGGTATCCAGAATTGTGACTCAAAGAAATATCACAAAATTAGATACAGTTTACTATACAAAAATAAAAAAAAATTTTCTTACAAAAGTTTACTACAGGTAAAGTAAAAACATCAAATACACTCAAAAATGTTCAACAAATGAAATACGTTCCAGTAGAGAAAATGAAAATGTTTGGATTCAGAGAGTTATTACCTCTTTTGTCTTTAAAATGTGACTAGTCCTCCTTGGTTATTTCAAGATCAAGAAAAGCTCAGTGAAAGAGTTAATAGAAAATATATTTTTTTTAATTTTCTGCTCTGGCAATTCAAAAATTAGTTTTCCAGAGCAGACTCACCCTCTAATTTGGTCAATGTTTATCTTTTTTTTTTTTTTTTGAGATGGAGTTTCGCTCTTGTTACCCAGGCTGGAGTGCAATGGCGCGATCTCAGCTCACCACAACCTCCGCCTCCTAGGTTCAGGCAATTCTCCTGCCTCAGCCTCCTAATGTTTATCATTTTAATCAAATAAAAATAACTAACCTTATAATAGACCAGGCATGGTGGCTCACACCTGTACTCCCAGCACTTGGGGAGGATGAGGCAGGCAGATCACGAGGTCAGGAGATTGAGACCATCTTGGCCAACATAGTGAAACCCCATCTTTACTGAAAATACAGAAAAAAAAAAGTAGCTGGGCAAGGTGGCATGTGCCCGTAGTCCCAGCCCTTCGAGAGACTGAGGCAGGAGAATCGCTTGAACCTGGGAGGTGGAGGTTACAGTGAGCTGAGATTGTGCCACTGCACTCCAGCCTAGCAACAGAGTGAGACTCCTTCTCAAAATAAATAAATGAATAAATATAAATACATACAATAATAATAATTATTTTTATATAAATTTTGTTACTTAAATGTACTAAACTACAAATAGCAGCAAAGATGTGAGTAGAAACCTCATGTAGAAATACAGTAGTTTCCATAATACCAATGCTATATTTTACCATCTCTTTAAAAAGCAAGAATTTTGATGCCTTTCTAACATTTAGATCTAAAATGTAATCCTTGAGATAGGATGATACTCTTATGGTGCAAGTCAGAAATCCCAAAGAACGAATGAGTAACACAATAGGTACAATATGCCTTGCAAAATTTGCGTAACAGTAACTACAAAGATATTGACAAAAATGTTTAAGGCCCAGGGAAATTATCGGGCAGAGTAAAGATATAAAGGCATAGATTCCCTAGATACATAGATGTCTTCTTCCAGCACAACAAATCATTGCAACACTTATATAAGTAATGCAAACAAAATAGTAAGCAATTTTATTTTGGCGCTAAAGGGCCTTGCAGATGAACTAGGCACATAGATGAGGACAGAGTACATTTAGCTTTCAATAAAATAGATTCAAAGTGCCAGTTCTCTTGAAATTGTGCTGGAGGGATCAGCTATGTCAACCTTATGTTCTAAATGGTCTGCATGTTTATTAAGACATTGTTTTTCCTCCTCCTCAGCAGCCAAACTAGGAGCTGAAGCCATATGTTCAATGACTCACTTGATAGGGAAAGAAAGGGAGACTTAGGATACAAGACTAGCATTGATCAAACTAGACAAAAACAACTGTGTAAAATTACATAAAAACAAACAATTCTCTCACTATATTTCCAGTATAGCTTCTCTAATGAACATCCTCAAATCATACCAGACACTCTGTATTTATTTTTCTGATGTACTTCCCTATAATCTGTTTCAGATTATTTTTGTTTATAGAAATGTTTTTTTTCCAAGATTGGGACCACCAAGAAAGTACACATGCACACATACGTCATATCACTCCTCTAGTCCTAAATTTATAATATTATTTAACTCAGTTTTCCTTTTCACTTGAGAACAAACAAACAGACACAAAAACCAAATACCACCTCCCACCAAAGTAATAAAACAATGATGAAAAGCTTTTCCAAGTAGCTGTGAGTCCAAAAGATGAAATTTCATTGAGATGCAAAATTAATCTGGCAGTTAAGAGTGGTTCACATTTTGGTAATTTAGTTGACTATTTCTACATTTCTCTATGATTCAGGATGTCAAGGGACATGATGCCTCAAATATCGAGATTGAGAAGACTTTGTCTCCGTTACAATGACTCAAAGCGAATGGAGAGACTGCCCATTTATCATAGATGATGATGCTTGTAACTTTTTGTTCATATCTTTGATAACTGACGTCCTTAGCAATTCAGATAACATTGTTTAGCGTTAGTTCTGCTTATTTTGGTCCTAACTTAGAAGGAAGACAGCAAAAATACTTGTTCTGAGGGTCTACTTTTTGTTGGGAACTATGCTAGGTACTTTATACTCTGTGTTAGTCAGTGTTTTCCAGAGAAACAGAACTAATTGGATACACACACAAATACACACACACACACATGCGCACACAGAAACACATACATACATATGCACATGGATTTCACATCCATAGATTCAACCAACAGACTATAAACGATATCCAGAAAAATTTCCACGAATTTCCAAAAGGCAAAACTTGAATTTGTCATGTGCTAAGTATCACACAAATGAAATAACATATAGGCATTTTATTCAGTTTAATAATTAATCTGGATCAGTGTGGTGGCTCACCCTAATCCCAGTACTTTGGGAGGTGGAGGCATCTCAATGAAATATCAAAATATTTGCAATTTTAGGGTCAAGTAACCTGCCACAGGCCACTTGGAGAGGATAAGAAACATTGCTTTGGAGTACAATTTAAAATATCTGACTAAAAAATCTATATATGAACCTTCTATTTTCTTAGAACAATTGATGGGTTTACAGATGTTTTTGTAAAACTCAAGAAAAGCTGTAAGGGATTTCAGGACTTCTGTAATTTGTTCTTTTTTCAAGTTAGTTAAAGTCTTTGGAGAAAGTAAACACTAGTTTTTTATTTAAGCCAGTGGTTAAGTGATGATTCTATCCTCACAATACCCTCCTCCTTATATTATATTTATATAATATAAACATAATATAGTATGTTTATATTACAAAATGCATATAAAATGCAATACATATTTTAAATAATATTAATTAGTATATAATTGAATAAATTACTGATAACCAAAATGGGAAGAGAGTAGCTATCCAAATATTCTCTCAGCACAGACGGTTCAATGTTTTAAGCTTCTTTAGCATACATATGCAGGAGCTGTGTCTATGGTTCTCCAAAACATGACAAAATGGTCATGCCATAATCAATGCTGTTAAAACATACTGGTGTGGCCTTAAAAATTGAATAACTTTAAAAATTTATATATATATATATATATAACTTTTTAAATGTAACTTATTTTGTTATTTTCAATTAAAATGAAAACTGATAGAAAACTACACTTGAAATATTTCATTATGGGATTTGACTTGATGGCTCAGCACTTAAGGGAGACTTCTCAGTGGAGAGAATTTGGCATTTATGAAGAATTTCATCAGTAACCAAATAATTCTGAGAGAAAAGGACCCAAAAGAACTATGGGGATGAGAGTGAGCCGCTCCAGGATGTATTCAAGGCTCTCTGTTTATGGTATTCACTTTATCAGTCTGGGTGAAGTTGACCTGGATAGAGAAAAGAAGAAAACTGGAGTTTAACAGTGAGGACAGCACTATCTTGTACTTACTTCAAAACAGATAGATTTATGATGAAACAAATTTTTGTAAAGTTTGTCAAATTCAGAAACAATTCACTGATAATGTGTATAATCAGAAAAATAAAACAATAAAAATAATATTACTGACACTCTTGAGCCAGCTGTGTTTTCTGTGAGTTTCACTCAGTTTTCACTTAGATTTTCTTTAACAGTAATGATGATGAAGGCATTTTCCTCCTGAAAGGTACTTAAAGGACACTGCCCTTCGGAAGCATTTTATTCACTATTGGATTATGCAGTGGGAAGCAGTAGCTGGAAAACTGTTGTCCAGCTGCACCATGAAACCTGGTACTAGAGAAGCAGATGACTTGTCAAAATGTGCCAGATTTTCTTATTAAAAATTTGGCCAACAATGTTAAGCAAAGTAATTAGACGTATCCACCCTCCAAAGTTGCCAGGATGGTGAGTGTGGGAACCAAAAAATGCATTTCACAGACTCCAGAAAGTGGGAAGTAACATTGAAGATGTTGAGATATAGATAGATAAAAACTGTGGTTTTCTAATGGATGTGCATTTATATAATTATGACACTAGAGAAGTATCTGACTAGACGAGCTCAATCCCAAATACATGGATTTGATTGAGTCTTAGTAAACCATAAGCTCTAGGAGGCACTTTCATTCCAAGTTTTAATATTTACACAGGCAAAACAAGTTTATTGGAAAAACAACAAAACCAGCGACTTGTAAATTTATAATGACGTACTTCATGCTGATTTGGAAACTCTCGACTTTCAGCCCACACATCGTGTAATGAAATGCAGAGATGCTCCTGCTATGGACGATGTGACTACTGGAAGTAGTACAATGTACCCCAACTGGAAGAAGAAGACTCAGTAAGTCAGAAGCATTACTTCCAAATTACTCTAACTGTATGGATCAAAAAAAAGTGGAATGACATGTTGAAAAAATGACAAGGTGGCCTGTCATGGTGATAAGAACTTTTGAGGGGAGTTCTAGGAGACAAAGCTTCCCATCAGCCCAGTCTCTGGAGAACTTAGACCCCTTGCTGAAAACAACCTAAATTAATCGAGAAAAATAAAAATGCTTTTTTTTAACTCTACGTTAAGTTCTGGGGTACATGTGCAGCTCGTGCAGGATTGTTACATAGGTATACACATGCCATGGTGGTTTGCTGCATCCAATTAGTTATATAATTGGCCCATATGCAGAATATTCATAAGCTAACAAATTTTTCTGGAGATATAGCTCCTGGGAAAAAATAAAAATTTGAGGGCTTATAAATATAGAGACAGAGTAGTGATGTTTGTCAGATCCCACTACCCAGCGTTCCTTAGAGTGGCAAAATGGCTAGTCATCTTGCTTCAGGGCACTATTGCCAGAAATGACTCTGCTGTAGATATTAGAAAGATTTTTCTAGGAACTTTTATTTTCCTAAATTCCACTATGATTGTTATGCTCTTCTGTTCATACCTATTTCCACTGTCTTTGTTCGTTTCAACATAGCGTATTATTGACGACATACCAGTAGAAGAAGTATGAACACAGATTCTGAGGTCAGGCTGAAGCGTTTGAATCTCAGCTTCATTTCTGACTGGCTGTACAGTTTTGGGCAAGTTATTTAATCTCACTGTTCCCAATTTCCTCCCCTGTAAAAGGAGTTAAGAGCATCCCATGTCATAGAAGCATTATGAGGATAAATCAGCTCAAATATCTTAAAGGCCTAGCACAGTGCTTTGTATTTTATGCTTACCATGTGCTCATTCTCTGCTAAGTGCATTTGGTAAATGGAACACTTTTGGTGATATTGTCAACGTACGTTTATTTCAAAATGTATATTGTTTACTTCTCAGAAGTGTTTTTCCAATGGGCAATCTCATTTACAAAGCATAGATTCTTGATTTCTTTTTTTATTTTTTTCTTGTTTAAAGTGTACCATGCTAGGCACATGATATATAATCACATTTATTTTTCATAACATGACTGTGGAAAACATGATTCATTACCTACTAGATATTATTTCTCTCCACTTCCGTTCTTCTTTCTACTATAGAATCTTGATTTGTTCACAGTACCAATGTGGATAGCCCCAGAAGATGCATGGATGAATAAAGAATTTTCTAAGCCTGTCACGATCTTCCCATTTGTTATTGCTTAGCAATTTCTTCTTCAGACTGCCTTGCAATGAGAGAAGACCATGAGAGCTGAGTTTAGGCAATGAGATTTTAGGGGACGTCAACAAAGAAACCTTTTGAAGTGTTTTCTTTTGCTGATAAAAGGAGAGGGTAACTTATAGTAGAAGTTCTATATCTTTCCCTTGACTCGACTTTTTTATTACTCAAATGTAATTGCTGTGGGCCATTATCTTGCTATGAAGAGGTGACAAATATAAGATTAAATGGCTCATTGTGCTTAGAATGGCAGATCTGAAGGACGAGAAGAGCATGGGCTGTTTATGGTATAACTGAACCACAGTCCAAACCTTGCACAGCCTACCTGGCATGTGGCATGTGAAATCACTAAATTTCTTTACTTCTTAGCTACTGAAATCGGGTATTCTCTAACTTATGGCTAAACACATAGTTAACTGGCTCAAGCCCTAATTAATGATGAGGATGATGATAAAGCTAAAAAATTTACAGCGTAATACTTGTCATCTATTTTGTGCTAAGTGCTTTTTATATATTAGCTCACTTCCTTCAGCAATATTGTAAGTTAGGACGTATTGCCATTATTTTTAAACTTAAGGAAACCATAACCCTAAAACCTGAATAAGGTTAAAATGTCAGTGACAGACATAATTTTTAAAACCAAGTGTGTTTTATTCCAAAGCTATTCATTTCCATCATTTTGTTAAGTCAAGGAAAAGCCTATTTGTGTCTCTGTGTGCATGTGAGTGCGTGTGCGTGTGTGTGTGTTTGTGTGTGTGATGGTACAGTCCTCTCTTGGACTTTGGTCTCCAGAAAGGAATAGAATTACTTTTCCCTATTTCCCCCAGTAACTACAAACTAAAAGTACAAGTAAAACCTTCAGACATAATATATATAAAAATTATAAAACTATAAAAAATGGAGAGAGGAAGGCAGACAGGTTAGTGAGTCAAGGTTTTCTTTTGACCACATATATTCCAAATTTGGTGCTAAAAGTGACGGCATCTCAGAAATACTAGCAGGTGCAGTCAAAAAAGCCTTCCCAAAAGACTGCTCTCTCTCATCAAAGTCTGCTCTTTCTAGTCAAAGGACCAGAAAAAGGACACCTTAGAAAGACAGATACTATTAAACAATAGCTTCTCTACTCTAGGCAAGCACTACAGACAACATTGCAGCCCCACCCATCCCCAGCTACAGGCAAGAGGCCCAGACTTCCACACTCACTGACTCCTGGGTCCCTCTCCAATTCATAAGACTCTGTCAAAATCTTACCATCCTCTCCTCGCTAACCCTTCACCTCATTTTTGTTTTATTTAGAACTTATCACCATTTATATAAAGACAAGTAACTATCTGTTTTGTTCATCACTGTGCCATTAGTACATAGAATAGTGCCTGGCATATAGTAGACACCCAATAAATATTTATTAAATGAATTAACACATGGAAAGGAACTACTTTTATTTATTTTTTTTAATTTTTTTAATTTTTTTTATTGCATTTTAGGTTTTGGGGTACATGTGAAGAACATGCAAGATTGTTGCATAGGTGCACACGTGGCAGTGTGATTTGCTGCCTTCCTCCCCTTCACCTATATCTGGCATTTCTCTCCATGCTATCTCTCCCCAACTCCCCACCCCCCCGCTGTCCCTCCCCTATTTCCCCCCAACAGACCCCAGTGTGTAGTGGTCCTCTCCCTGTGTCCATGTGTTCTCATTGTTCAACAATAATAACATTACCAGTAATAAAAGTAACAGTGATTTGTTAGATCACAAAATGATTTGCAATGAATGCAGAAACATTTTTTTTTCCAGTGGGAATGGAATGTATTTCATAAATTAAATGAGGTAATATAGTACAGATTTTCTTGCATTCAATATCATTTCTAGGTGAGGATACTGATGTGCAAAATTTAAGTAACTCTCACGAGATCACATTTCAAGCTGTTGGCCTCCCCAGCAATCCTCTCTCCTTGGCCTCCCAAAATGCTGAGATTACAGGAGTGAGCCACCATGGCCAGGCTGAGATCACATCTCTAGGATGCCTTTGGCTCAGAATTGAACCTATGCCTGAATAAGTTACGAAAGAAGCACTAATTTTGTTTCTACTCAGGGTCTTCCCCTGGTGATTTACAGGACTGTGGTGATCATCTGCTTAGAATCCCATATAACTTTATTTTTTTGACTACAGGGTCTTATTCTGTTGCCCAGGCTGAAGTGCAGTGATGTGATTACAGCTCACTGCAGCCTTGACCTCCTGGGCTCGAGTGATCCTCCCACCTCAGCCTCCCATGTAGCTGAAATCAAAGGTACATGACAACATGCTTGACTAAATTTGTTTATTTTTTGGTAGAGATGAGGTTTTGCCTTGTTGCCCAACCTGGTCTCAAACTCTTGCACTCAAGCAATTCTCCCACCTCGGACTCCCAAAGTGGGAATAGAGGTGTGAGCCACTGTACCCAGTTAGAAGGTCATTTTTAAAATACAGTTCCCTGTACCCCAGCTCACAAATTCCAATTCCACTTTTTTTTTTTCGGAAAATTTTGAAGTAACGTTTTAGTTTTTTGAGATTTTAATGCAAAGTAAGATCAGGAAAATTTAAAGATATAGTTTACCATTATACAATTAGTATTTGCCAGACATTTTGCTATATGTTTTATATAGGTCATATTTCAGAATAATTTCATGATAGAATTATTCTATCCAGATATTAGAGTAGATATCTAGATAGAATGATTAGATATTATGACTTTCCACATTTTACAGGTGAGGAAACTAATGTTAGTGAGAAAAACAATATGCATAATTTTAAATCACTAACAAAAGACAGAACAAAGAATTGAAAGTATACTATTAACTTTTTTGCTATATTCCTTTGTGCGGCCATGATGCTTTTTTCCAAATTTATATGCCCTTTTGGAGAAAATACATGCAAATTACCTTTTTTTCCTAGGTGATGAGTAAATGTGTAATCATAATCCTAGAAGAAAACTGTTGACACACTAGAATTGAGTATTTGAGGATAATTTAATAAGTCAATTAGATGGAAACAAAGTCTAACACCACAGGTACGGCTGCTTTTCTTCACAGGGCTGAAGAAGTTAAGTTGGTTATGGGGTTATTGGAAATCATAAAAGATGTGTGAAGAGGATGGTCTGGCCACCACTGTAGCCTCTGGCGGAGAAAAGCACCAGAACCAGTGGCCTGCAGGGAGGGTGTGGGAAAACACATGTCAAGTTCTTCTTCTCTTTCCTTCCTCCAACAAGCTGAATCCAGTGGAGAACCAGAAGATAAAAGACCCCATGGGTGTAGTCCATACAGTCAGGACAGAGAGTAGGTTAGAAAAGGGTAGAGACAGAATCAGGAGGGGAAATAGGAGGTAGGAGACGAAGGCAACTTTTCCATACAAATCTAGCCATTAGTTAAGGAGATGGAGAATAAATCAATTGGAATCAAAGCAGCCAAATGAGGATAACTACAAACACCAGCAGTCAGGAAAGGAAGACAGGTTGCACATCCCCAAAGCAGGCTCACAGAAGTGTCGAAAAGCACGTAGATTCAGTTAGCTGTATTCTCATGGCTAACCAGGCTGATATCAAGGTTAACTAAGACTTTTTGTGGCTGGCATTTGCAAGATGGAATCATAATGTCCTGTTTTTAAATCCTGATTGATTCTTTTGGAAACACAACTGAAAAGATTTGGCCGTGAGTAATGATCTGGACTGTCATTTATTATGAAGCAGCCTCCAGTTCTCAGCAGATTCTTAGAAGTAAATGTAGATTCATATGTAAACAAATTCCAATCTCTCTTGAGGTATTATTATCTAATTTTCTGAGGATAAAATACAATATGTAAAGGAACTGATTCATTCTATGTCTTCTCTCAGTCATGTTCTACTTAAAGAATAATAGAAGGCACATAAAACACCTTCTTCAAATATATATTTATTTCAACTGGAGGTTAACAAAGTAACTGTCTGCGTTACAATAGGCAAAGTGAATGGCTCCTAAATGAAATTTTGTAATTAGAGCATTATAATGTCAGTAATATATTTGGATAGCATCTTTGGTTTCAATAGTTTTCATTGGTAATACTGATGTTTCACCATTCATTTAATACGTGGTAGCTGAGCATTTGTAGGTGCTAAAGAAATAGCTATTTATATGCTAAGAAGGAAGACAGATAAGGACTGTGATAGGAAGACGATTCACATATTCAAGAAATAGCAGGGCAGCATGTGTCAACATTAAAGTTGGGAAGGGTAAAGTGGTAGTGGACATGGTTGAGAGAAAGGCAAAAACCCGACCAGAGCAGGATCAAAGGACAGTAAACATGATTTCAGACATAGGGAGTTGGGGAGACATTAGAGGCCACTGAGCAAGTAAATGTCATCGTCTGATTTCTATTTTTCAAGGATCATTGAAGCTGCTCTATGGAGAATAGCTTGTATAGGGACAAAAGAGGAATCAGGAAAACTAAAGAAATGTTTCCCTATTAATTAGAGCCAAAGGTAGGATTAGCACCTAACTAGACTTTCTCAAAAAAGATGCTTCCCATCATTACTCTAAATTCGTTCCCATTCTCAGGGCTTGAAACATCTTTCTGCTTCCTGAACAAACAAAATATTTGCCTACCATCAGGCCAAGTATAAACATAAACCACTTTACGAGAAGCATGTGTGCTGTAAACACTTTTGTAAAAGAAACGATGATTTTCTTTACTTCTTAAGAGGACAAATATAGCTGTCCACACCTTCATGAAGTTAGAGACAGAGACAGCTGTTTAAAATCTCTGAGGGTTATCAGAGAGGTTAAGATTACAAAGGTAGTTTTGTCTATAAATTGCCAAGTGGCTGTACATATGACATGAGATAATTTTTGTCCTCCTGTCCTGTAGGAAGGTGAATTGATTGCACTTGTGTACCTGAGTATACATGATGAGCACAGAACATTGCATGGGATACAATAGACAGAGCAAATGGCTCCTAAATGAAGGACATATTTTGTTCTACATTTGATTGTTGCTACAGACTGAATATTTGTGTCCCCTGCAATTTGTATGTTCAAATTCTAACTCCTAGTGTGACTATATTTGGAGATGGCACCTCTAATGATATAATTAATGTGGAGTGGAGTCATAAGGGCAGGACCCTGATCTGGTAGAATAACTGTCCTTATAAGAGGAGATACCAGAGAGCTCACTGCTTGCTCTCTTTTATAGCACAAAGAAGAGGTCACATGGGCACCCAACAAGAAGGCAGCCATCTGCAACCCAGTGGAGGAGCCCTCCCCAGAGAGTAACCATGCTGGCACCTTGATCTTGGACTTCTAGTCCCCTGGACCGCGAGAAAACACATTTTGGTTGTCTCAGCCACTCAGTCTGAAGAATTTTGTTATGTCAACTCAGGCAGATTGATGTGGCTGTTGAGATACAGAGATTTCTACTCTGTGTTTCCTTGTTTTGTTTCCCTTGTTGCTGTTGCTGTTGTTTTGTCCTGGGCATGTAGACCAAAGCCAATAGGGGAGCTTCATTACTAGGAACCAAGTCTAACCATTGCACCAGAAAATACATCATTTTAGGCATCCAACTTTTTAGAAAATTATATTTCAACTCATTACAAGATTTTCATAGTGTATCACAATGTTTATGTTGAAAGGAAGAGCCCTAAAGTTTCAAGAAAATTAAATTCTGGAAACTGAGAAAAGTAGTCACTTTTTATAAATCAGTAGTTAGCATCTATTTTTCTTTTTTTGGTACTAAAATGATTACATTTTTATTTTTACCTCATTTTGTACCAAAATGGATCTAAATGTCTTGATGACTCATTTCGAACCTTGCATTTTAATTTGTGATTAATCCCACCTACACTGAAAAGTTTTTACTTGATTTTTCTACTGAGGGGTGAGTTCCAAGCTTCAGTATCCTATGGATGTACAATTGTACAATGTAAGTTGTCAACTGTTATATTTGGGAGTGGAAGTAGAAACTACAGGGATGAAAAATGAGTTGGCAAGTTTTCTTTTCGTGAAGGATGAATCACCAGAGAAGTGCCAGTGAATAGAAAAAAAAACTCACCAAAGAAATAACCAACAAGCCATGTTCTACTGTCTTAAAGAAAAACAGTTTATCTCAAGGCACTTTTTGATGCTGAAAATGATTCAACTTCACCACATCATAGGGGGAAATATCAGAGGCATATGTCTGAAAACCAAAGCTTCTTGGGAGAAAGTTCAAGGTCAGAGTTTTTAAACTTTAGATATAGAACATATGTTTCAATACAAGACGTTGCAGACTTGGTCAAATATCACCCACCTCTCTGTCACTTACTTTACATATACCAAATAACTAAAATAATACAAAAAAAGTATTTCCAAAACTTGCATATTGAAAATGTAATACATAGTCACATCTTCACAATGGGCTATGATCAGAATGGCAGCATCAGTTTGAAAGTGAAAAATGTAACAATATGGCAGATCATTTCTCCCAAAAGAGAGTTCCAAACATTGTTGAGAGCTCTTGTTGTTTTTAGCAAGTTAGAAATAAATAACGAGGAACAATCATTGAAAGAGTGACTCAGAATATGCAAAAGTCAATAAGCTCTATATGCTTCAGGTCCTTCATCTGGAAAATGTACAGAGTAAAATATATATAATGAAGTAGCAATTAGGTTTGAATGAGGCAATGGATATAGAGTAATTGCCGTATTATAGTTGCTAAATAAATGGTAGTTATTCAGGTGCCTTTTCCTAACTATTACCAAAATATTTATCTTCCAAAAGATGAATTATTATTAAAACAAAGTTTTCTATAGAAGAAGGAAGAGGCCACAATGGCTGTAGACTATGTGGAATAGGAGGTAAGCATTGTAGAGTTTATTAAAAAATAAATTTTAGACTTAAGAAAGTTCTAGAGACTGAATTATGCCTTCTGAAATTTTTATGTTGAAGCCCTAACCCCAGCTGTGATTGTATCTGGAGAAAGGAAGGAGGTGGTAAGGGTTAAATGAGGTCATAAAGGTGGGTCCTCACTTGATGAAGTTGGTGCCCTTGTAAGAATCAGAAGAGACACCAGACCTTTCCCTCTCTGCCATGTGAGGACACAAGAAGGCAGCCATTTGCAAGCCAGTAGGAGAACTCTGGCCAGGAACAAAATCAGCTGGTACTTTAATGGTAGACTTTCCAGCTCTCAGAACTGTCTGAAAGTAAATTTCTGTTGTTCAAGCCACTGAGTCTAATGGAGTTTTGTTACGTCACCCCAAGCAGACTAAGATAGGAGGCATTAAAAGGTAATTTTTTTTGTTTTGTTTCAATTTAGGTAAAGGTAGAAGTGAATATACAAATAAATTGCATTACCTGAAAATAAGTTAAATCACTGTAGCCTTTAAATTATTGAAACAGAGATGGCCAATGTTGACATATATATTAAAAGCTCCATTTCAATGGGCTCAGTATTCTCACTGAATCATAAAATGTTTTGCAATTTGATGTGTTTAATACTTCTATAATTAAGACATAATGTCTTAGAAGTTTATTCTGATCAAGACTATTTTACATGCATGAAAAATGCCACCAAAGAAGCATAAGAGTGATAGCAATAGTACCCTATTATTTGTCGAAAGTAACATAGTGAGAACAAATGGCTATATTTGAAAGCAGTTGGCTGTCAGAGCCATATTAAAGAAAACACAAACAGACGTAATTTATTCAACAATATTATGCTTCATTAGGCTTTGGATTTAGTCTTTTATGTTGCCAGGAGGCAGAATGTTTTATTGAGGGTTTTTTTTTTGAAATTATTGCAAAATATTATTAGATCTCAAAAAGTACTTTTATTTTTAATACTCATTACTGCTTGAAAATACTTCCCTGCATTATTCATATATATTTATACATATGGCTATACGTATGTATTTGTAGTGTGTGTGTGTGTGTGTGTGTGTGTATGTGTGTATTTATTATATTTTGGCAAGGTCAAACATAGCTATGGTAGGAAATATCTCTTTAATTTGGTAGAGAAGCAATATTACTAACTCATTTTACTGAATGTGGTTTCAATACTAGAACTCTAGAATGACACTTGACTGGTTAAAATGTCAGAAAACAATGCAGAGAAGGCCTTCGACAAAATTCAAGAGCCTTTATGCTAGAAACTCTCAATAATCTAGGTATCAAAGGAACATATCTCAAAATAATAAAAGCTATTTATGACAAACCTACAGCCAATATCATACTGAATGGGCAAAAACTGGAAGCATTCCCTTTGAAATCTGGCACTAGACAAGGATGCCTTCTCTCACCACTCCTATGCAATATAGTAGTGGAAGTTCTAGCCAGAGCAATTAGGCAAGAAATAAAAAATAAAGGGTATTCAATTAGGAAAGGAGGAAGTGAAATTGTCTCTCTTAGCAGAAGACATGATTGTATCTTTAGAAGACTCCAGCATCTGAGCCCAAAATCTCCTTAAACTGATAAGCAACTTCAGCAAAGTCTCAGGATATAAAATCAATGTGCAGAAATCACAAGCATTCCTATACACCAATAACAGACAAACAGAGAGCCAAATCATGAGTAAACTCCCATTCACAATTGCTACAAAGAGAATAAAATATCTAGGAATACAACTAACAAAGGCTGTAAAGGACCTCTTCAAGGAGAACTACAAAGCACTGCTCAAGGAAATAAGAGAGGACACAAAAAGATGGAGAAACATTCCATGCTCATGGAGGAAGAATCAATATTGTGAAAATGGCTATACAGCCCAAAGTAATTTATAGATTCAGCACTATCCCTATCAAGTTAACAATGACCTTCTTCACAGAACTCAAAAAAAACACTTTAAACTTCATATGGAACCAAAAGAGAGCCTGCATAGCCAAGACAATCCTCAGCAAAAAGAACAAAGCTGGAAGCATGATGCTACCAGACTTCAAATGATACTACAAGGCTACAGTAATCAAAACAGCATGGTACCAGTACCAAAAGAGATATAGACCAATGGAACCGAATAGAGGCCTCTGAGGCAATGCCATACATCTACAACCATCTGATTTTTGACAAACCTGGCAAAAACAAGCAATGGGGAAAGGATTCCCTGTTTAATAAATGGTGTTGAGAAAACTGGCTAGCCATGTGCAGAAAGCAGAAGCTGGACCCCTTCCTGACACCTTACACTAAAATTAACTCCAGATGGATTAAAGACTTAAACATAAGACCTAACATCATAAAGACGGGCAAACCTGGGCAAAACCATTCAGGATATAGGCATAGGCAAGAACTTCATGACTAAAACACCAAAAGCATTGGCAACAAACACCAAAATAGACAAATGGGACCTAATTAAGCTCCAGAGCTTCTGTACAGCAAAAGAAACAATCATTAGAGTGAACAGGCAACCAACGGAATGAGAAAAAATTTTTGCAATCTACCCATCTGACAAAGGGCTAATATCCAGAATCTACAAAGAACTAAAACAGATTTATAAGAAAAAAACAAACCCATCCAAAAGTGGGCAAAGGATACGAATAGACACTTTTCAAAAGAAGACATATATGAGGCCAATAAACATGAAAAAATGCTCATCATCACTGGTTATTAGAGGAATGCAAATCAAAACCACATTGAAATACCACCTCACACCTGTTAGAATGGCGATCATTAAAAAATCTGGAGACAACAGATGCTGGAGAGGATATGGAGAAATAGGAACACTTTTACACTGTTCATGGGAGTGTAAATTAGTTCAACCATTGTGGAAGACAGTGTGGAGATTCCTCAAGGACCAAGACATAGAAATTCCATTTGATCCAGCTATCTCATTACTGGGTATATGCACAAAGGATTATAAATCGTTCTATTATAAAGACACATGCACATGTATGTTCATTGGAGCACTGTTTATAATAACAAAGACCTGGAACCAACCCAAATGCCCATCAATGATAGAATGGACAAGGAAAATGTGACACATATACACCATGGAATACCATGCAGCCATAAAAAATGATGAGTTTGTGTCCTTTGTAGGGACATGAATGAATCTGGAACCATCATTCTCAACAAAATGACACAAGAACAGAAAATCAAACACCAAATGTTCTCACTCATAGGTGGGTGTTCAACAATGAGAACACATGGACACAAGGATGGGATCAACACATACTGGGGTCTGTTAGAGGGGACCAGGGGAGGGACAGTGGGGAGGTGGGGAGGTTGGAGAGAGATAACATGGGGAGAAATGCCAGATATAGGTGATGGGGGGATGGAGGCAACAAACCACATTGCCATGTGTGTACCTATGCAACAATCCTGCATGATCTGCACATGTACTCCAGAACCTAAAGTACAATAAAAGGAAAAAAAAAGACAAAGAAATCAGAAAACAGTGATTACACCAAAAATTTAGAGTCGTTTTTCAAGCTCGTCTAATTTTATGTGGAAAACATGGATAAAGCATGAGTTTAAAAGTTTACAATGCTATTCTCTTAATCTAATTTAACCTGCATTGAGCTGTGATGGTTTCAATGTGTCCCTCAAAATTCATGCATAGATAAATCAATTCCCAATGCAGCAGTGTCAATGAGTAGGTCCTAAAGAGGTGACTAGGTCAGGAAGATTCCATCCTCATGATTAAATTAATGTCATAATTGTGGAAATGAGTTATTTATCTTCAAGATGGGCTTGTTACAAAAGTGAGTTTAACCTCCTCTTTAACTTTTGCTCTCCCTCTTGCCCTTCTATCTTCTGCAGTGGGATGACACAGCAAGAAGGCCCTCACCAGATGCCAGTACCTTGATAACCGAACTTACCAGCCTCCCAAACATAAGAAATAAATTTCTTTTCTCTGTAAATTGCCAATTTGGTGCCATCCTGTTATAGCAACATCAAGTGGAACAAATCAGGAGATAAGAAGAGATTTTCTTGTCCTAACCATATATAGCATGTCTGGACTTATTATGCTAATTAAGTCAAGGGAATACTTTCTTCTTCTCACTACTTCAGGGGCCAGAAATAAAAATTTCAACCTTTATTAGCCAGGCAAATTTATATTATTTCCCAAAGTGTAGCATATCTGGGTTGTTGTTGTAATACATTTGAAATTAACCCACTTATCTTTTAAGACCAATTGTATATCTGAAATAGACTCTTGATACGTAGAAAACAAATATTATGGTCTCATAACAACTTTGAACATGTGCCAACTATAGAATCCTACAGTTCAAATTATAATTTTTGATGTAGGTGCTTACCCTTCCAACAAAACTGTGGGACCCTCTATTGTTAGTGACTTGATCATTTCTGAATTCTCAGAGTGTAGCAAAACACACAAAAGATAATTTGACAAAATACATGAAATTGAATTAAAAGAATTAGCTACTCAGAAAAAAACTTTTTAAGTTTTGAGGGTTTGCATTGAAAAATGTCTACAAAGTAACTGTAGTACAGATAATCCTAGAATTACAGTTAAAATGATAGCTCAATCATCTGAAACATCCATGAATAAACTATACTAAGAATGTTTCTCAACAGGGTGTCCATGTATGCTGTCTGAAAATTTTTTAAAATGTCTTCTGACTGATTTAATTATGTAAACATATATTATTACAAGTTATTTAATATTTCAGCGACTGAGTGAATGAGAAGCTCAGTTGCATGGCTTCAAATCTTCTTGACTTTATATCTTATTTCAGCCATTGCTGTTACGAATTATTTCACGGAGGCTTTGTGCAGCTTGGCACAAGTGTGATCTGACAGTGTCTTGACAATGCACAGCAGGTCCTCTGACTTGCTGCCCAGAGCTCCTCCACAGGGTGTTCTTCAAGAAGAATTTGGCAATCATGCATATGCAGTACTTATGTGTTGGGGCCTGAACCAACAGATAAATGATTTTGCTTTTTACTTCTGTGGTGGGTGATTCTGAGACATACCAGAAGGCTTCTTATAAACGTTCTTGAACTGACTAACAATATCATCTTCTCTTGAGGTGGCCAATCAGTAACACATTTTGAATGAACTTCCTGTCTTGTCCTGTTTGTTCCAATACCCTTTAATCTGGTTCCCTAAAATTATATTTCTGAATAAGCCATTCACATATTAGCCTTTATCAGTTTGATTTGGGAAAACTCAGACTAACACATTGAATCTCCTCATTATTAAAGACATTGTTGGTGCCAAATGGTTCCATCAAATTATAAAAGGCAAATTACTTAATTAATTAATTAATTTAAAAGTAGATTTATATTCATGATATATCCTGAAAAGTGATGGAATATATGACTTCATGCCATATTTGAATTGAAATTTCCCAGAAATTTACATGTTTTTAAAGTGTTGAAAAATCTGTATTATGCCCATCCAGTGCTGAGTGCTAAACACAGAACAAATTCAAAATTCCTTCAAAATACAATATTATCATAGTCACACATGGGCAACAAATTAAATTCTCTAAAACTATATCATCCCTTGAATTACATTAATGTTATTAATTTGAGAAGTGTTGATTTTGTAGGTTGGCTTGATGTTAATTCTTATGTTTTTCTTTGTTTTTTGGTTATATAAGAATGATAAGCATGAGAAATTTAAAATTAGATTCATGTCTACATCTGTTTATATAACAGTATATCAAAATGATTTAAGTCAGCATTAGGGGTGTATGAATAGATCTCCTCAAAATGTAGCCATATATTATTTCAAAAACAGTGTTCAAAAGTGAGGACCCGAACAAAGTTTCATTGGGGTTATTTGTAACCATTAGTAGAAATCCAGGAACCAGGTTTATCAGTGCATGCAATCAGGACTGTCATTTAATATTGAATTATGACATTTATTTTTATTAAAAATGAAATAAATTATTTCCTACAGCTTTCTTCATGCTTTTTCAAAGACTGAGATGACAGTTCACATGCAATCTACGTCTGTCCACCTGAAAGAGCTGCCTGTAATCACTCAAGATCAATGTAACCCGGCAGCTGTTTCTGCTTTAAAGGTCATTGAGAATTGATAAACAGCTTTTTCTTTCCTGTTTTTCTTCAGCTTAGCTTAAATAGTTCTGTAATGAAAATTAGACAAATTTTAGTATGTCTCATGAGCAAATCCAAAGATAATAAATATCTCCAGAATACCACCCTTTACAGAAGACTCTTTTGCAAGAACTGGATAGACCTGTGACAGATCTTGCAGTCTCAGAGACCTGGGTTCAAATCCTCACTCTGATATTTGGCTTCTATATGACATATATGGCCTTAGACAAACTACATGCTGTATCTGGGTATCAACTGATTGATCTGGAGAGTAAGGTAAATTAATATTAACTTAAGCAATACAGACAATATCTTTATTTTTTGGCATGTTTGAATGTATAGAAAACAGAAAGTATTGAAATAAATAAATATAAACATATATATGTTAATTGCACCTTAGGTACTTTCTGTGCCTTTAACTATTCCTCTAGTTTATGCTTTATAATTAGCCTTTTCTTGAGAGAATAATAGGAATAAACTAAGAAGTAAAAATGAAATAAAATAAAATAAAATAAGTAAAACATTTTAAAACCAAGTTATACATCAATTTAGGTTTGGAGAAGACCAAAGAAAATTATATATATATAAAAATATAAAAACACACATATATTTTATATTAAAATATTTAATATTGATATATATTTTTATATTAAAATTGTTTATATTAAAAATTGAAATGTATATACAAATAAACATATAAGTGACTAATCACAGTTCTTAGCAAAAAGTACTCACTTATTTTTCATCTTGTTTTTTAAATATAAGGAAAAATTACAATATTTTTTACCTGTAACACAAAAATAAAAATAAAATAAAAAATTTTTTTAAAACCAAATTTCTGGCCAAATAAAAGGAAACATCAGGTCACATATTAGGAAAAAAATACTTTAATGAGAGATAAGATTTGTTGTTTTCAAGAGACATAAACAGACTCTGATGAGCTGATTAATGTGTGGGAAGAATAACGGTTAACTTGCAAAACTGAAGTAAAATAGGCATGGGAGTTATAGAAGCCAGGGCTAGCAGGGGCTAGGACATTAGCTAGTGAAGACCGGTGAGGTCACTATTTCAGCGGAATCCATTGGTGATCTTGCTTGGGTCATGTACTTGGCTAGGGAAGGGAAGGGAGAGAAGAGGAGGATGGTTTTTTTTAAAAATACGCACTTTTAAGCATATTTAAAATTTTTATTTGGCACATTATGGTGCATATTTTCGAAGTAGAATGGGATGTTCGACAAGTATTCACTGAGTAATAATCAAATCAGGTCAATATGCATATCCACCACCTCATTTATTTATTTATTTATTTATTTTGTGTGCTGGGCACATTGAAAATTCTCTCTTCTAGCTATTTTGAGAGATACAAGACCTATTGTTAACTATAGTCACCCTACTGTGTGCAATAAACACCAAAACTTATTCTTTCTTTCTAACTATAACTTTGTAACCATTGACTGACTTCCCATGGCCCTTCCCTCGTTTCCCAAGCCTCTGGTAACCACTATTCTATTTGCTACTTCTATGTGGTTGATTTATTTTGATTCCACATATGCGGTGAGATCATGTGATGTTTGCCTTTCTATGTGTGGCTTATTTCACTTCACACAATGTCCTGAAGGTTCATCTATGTTGTTGCAGGATTTCGTTCTTTTTATAATTAAAGAGTATTCTATTATGTACATATGGCACATTTTCTTTATTCATAGTTGGGCACCTACGTTGATTCCATATCTTGGCTACTGCAAATATGGAAGCAACCTATGTGTCCAACCAGAGGTGAATAAATGCTTTCAAATTGTAAATTCCATCAGGTCTGCACACAATAAGGATATAAGAAAATTAGAAAGATCTCCCAAATGAAAGTTGGTTTCCTCTTATCAGAGAAAAATGGAATGCCTGGCAAGGCAAACATTACCAATGTTTACTAAGACTCTAAAGTCTGATACTGTGTCACTCTCCTGTATTTAAAGCCAGAAAGTCAAAGACATATCTGAAGAAATGTAATGGATCAATGAGTGACATCCTTCAGGCCTGATGACTAATTCCTGTATACAAAGAATAAGCTGAGTGCATGACCAGTGTGTCTATCCACTTTAGCACTTTTCTGACAGAACACAGCATCAGGAGCCCTCACAGCTTCTAATAAAGGACAGGACTATTCTCCATTCATGGACAAGCCTCAGTAACATGTGATACAGGAATAAAAGTTATTTCTAAGTTCATATTAACCATTAATGAAATTCAATACTTTTTAAGCTTTTATTTCCTACTGAAAGCTTTAAAGGTAATAGAAAATAATATAATTATTAAGTATATTTTTAAATGTTTTTATATCTTTCTTCTCTCCCTCCCTCCCTCCTTAATAAGGAGGCACTGATCTCATTCATGAAGGCTTCACCCTCGTGACCTAGTTACCGTCTAAATGACCCACCTCCTAATATCATCATATTTAGTGTTAGGATTTTAACATAGGAATTTGGTAACATAGACATTCAGCCCATAACGTTCCACCCCTGCCTCCCAAATTCATGTTTTTAGCAAATGAAGGGAGAACATTTCTTTCCTCCCAAAGCCCTCAAAGTCCTAACTTATTTTAGCATCAACTCTAAAGTCTAAAAAACACACACGTGTCTTCAAGATAAGGAAAGAAGGGCCCTGTAGGTGATGCAGATATTTTGGGTTGCCAAATTCTCATGTAAGTATTTTCTCAGTTAGATATGGGTGAGACTCCAGGTATGACTCCTTCTGGTGTAAAATTTATCTTCAGCTGTGAACTTGTGAAACCAAACAAGTTACATGCTTCGAAAACGCAGTGATGGAATAGGCATAGAATAGATTTCCCTTTTCCAAAAGGGAGAAATGAAAAAGAAGGTAGGGGTGAGAGGTGACAAGTCCCAAGAATGCCCCTAACCTGGAAAGGCTAAGAGATTATGTATCTTGAGAACAATTCCCTTTGACTTGCTGCTTTTCCTTCCAGACCCACAGGACAATCAGTCTAGCCTCCAGGACCCACAGTGGCAGCCATTTTCTGTCTGTGGCTCTGCAGGCAAGGATCACATGTTGTGACTCTGCCAGGTGGAGGTTGTGCTTCTGTGGATCTGTCAAGTGGCCTTGTCCCCACGGCTTTGCTAGGTGTTGATCCTACTCTTTGGAACTGATGTAAAGACAGCCCTGCACCCCACCCCTCCTCCAGTCACTCTGGATGTGCACTGGAATTGGCAGCCTTAAGATACCTGCATTACGTGCCGAGTAATTCTTCCCTTGTCTTGAAGAATAGTGCGTGTTTGCAGGTGATTAGCCCTTATGATCCAGTCCCGTTGGGTCTTCCAACAGTCTTTCTTCATTTCCTCCTGTTATCTCTGTTCTTAAGTCCCAGCTAGAAATGTTTCTTCTGCTGTAATACCATCTCTATGCCTGGCTTCTGTTGAGACGGCTGATTAGGTTGTGATTCACACTCACACTAATCTTACTAAATGGTCACTCTGCCACAGCCTTAGTATTCTTTTTCAAATGCACTTTCTCATTTTTTTTCTTTTTTTGTAATGTGGACAGGCTGATAAGTTTCAAAATTTTTAAGTTCTGGTTTCATTTTGCCTAACAGTTCTATCTTCCGTTCAATTCTTTCTTCTAGCATTTTATTATAAGAAGTTAGGAGAAAGCAAAACACCCTATGAATACTTTGTTTACAAATTTTAGATAACTATCTAATTTCACTGCTCACAAATTCTACCTTCCACACAACACTAAGAACTCAAACACAATTCAACCAAGTTTGTCTTGTGGCGCACTCACCAGAATCAGAATCAGAATTTATAAACATCTTCATGGCAGAATCAGCATTTTCTAACATGTGCATCAAATCTCTTCCAGCTTCTACTTATTACCCAATTCCAAAGCCTATTCCTAGCCATTTTTTATAGCAGTAACACAGCTCTCGGTACCCATTTTGTCTTACTCTTTTCAGACTGCTAAACATAATACCATGGACTGGATTGCTTGAACAACAGAAATTTATTCTTCACAGTTTTGGAGGCCTGAGAATGCACTATCAAAGTGCCAGTGTCTAGTGAGGACCTGCTTCCTGGTTTGCAGATGGCCGTCTTCTAGTTGTTTTTTCATATGGTGGAGAGCACAGGGACACAAAGGAAGCTAGCTCTATGCCTCTTCTTCTAAGGGGTCTAATCCCATTCATGAGGATTCCACACCCTCTTGGCCTAATTGATATGGACAGGAGTCAGGAAAATGCTGAGTAGAAGAAGATGGTTCCCCAGCAAAGGCCCCACTCTCAAGCCTGGATACCCATGGCCCTAAATGAGAACAGGCATTCATGTTTTTGTGCCCAAAAGGTTGCCTCTTGGCCCACCATGTCCCCTATCCTGCTACCATATGAACCCCAATTTGCAGACCAGCAGTGCAGCAGACCAGTAGACCAGCAATGGTGGAATGACACAGCAGAGAAACAGAGGAGTGATGTCTGGACGCCGAGGGGAGTTCTATTGGGGGCGGTTGGAGAAGAGGCTGGCTGCTGAGTAGCCTCACTCCAGGTAAAGACCACCTTTCTTCTCCATCCCCCTTTTCTGCTCCCCATGCATCTCACTGAGAGCCACCTCCACCACTCAATAACACCTTGCCCTCTTCCTTTGATCTCACATGTGATCCAATCATTTTGTGACACTGGGCAAAAGCTTGGGATACAGAAGGCTATCAAACTGGCTCTCTGCCTTTGCAATAAAGCCCAGGGTCCATTGAGCTGATTAAGACAGAAGCCATCTGCAGACATCAAAGCTGAAAGAGCTTGGTAACACCAGGGTTGCAGGCACCCACTCCTAGACACTACCTCGGGGCCAAGAGCCCAAAGCACTCACCCCAGCCTCTGCACCTTCCCATCTACACACTTCCCCTAAAAGTTTGAGCTGTAGGGGGTTACTGAATAGGTGAGCCACACTCCTGTAGCATGTCCTGGGAGGGGAATCAGGGAATGCTGCTGTTTCATAATTGCCTCTCAAAGGCCCCACCTCCTAATATCATCATATTGGGGTTAGGATTTCAACATATGAATTTGAGGAGGGGTGCACAAATATTCATTCCATAACACTTTGCAACAGTGGTAACTTCTAAAGAATATGTCAGAGTCAGTTAATAGAAACTAGAGTAGGGTTTTTCAGACCAAGAAAACAGAATTTAAAAAATACATAAAGCATTGTTTCTCAAGGGAGAATGATACCCACCTCTTGGGGGCATTTGGTGATGTCTGGAGGCATTTTTACCAGTCATAAGTATGTGAGGTTGCTCCTAGCATCTGGCAGGTAGTGGGCCAGGGATGCTGCTGTATGTTCTCCAATGCACAGGACAGAATTCACAAGAAATTACCATCAAAAATGTCAGTAGTGCTCATGTTGAGAAACTCTAACCTAGAGCACATACAAATGCTTGAAACAGCATGTGCAGGGGACGGGTAGTTTCAGGTGGCCAGAAAGAAGGATGTGGGATTGAGTGGGAGGAAAGGGAGTGGTGAGGCTGTTGTATGTCACTCATAAATAGCTTTATAGTTAGGCTAAGGAGTCTAGACTTCATCCTCCAAGTAATGGGGAGCCAAGGAAGATTTTAATAGTTGAGTTACATGACAAATCTGTATATCTTGAAAAGGGGGTGGTTTCTGAAAATCAAATAAGATCCTGCAAATAAAAGCAGTTTATAAAACTCTGTATAAATTTTAGGTGTTATTATTTCACATACATCAGGCCTCGTCATTAGAATAGGTTGACATCAAGTGAGATTTATTAGAGCAATTAAAAAAATCACATCAGAATTTGACAAGATCATATACCAGTGCTCTCAGGATCTAATGGATTGTTACTGTACTCCTAAATAGCCCATTCATATTCTGTTTGATTGCTATTAAAGTGCCACTTCTTGTTCTCTTCTTAGCTATTCATATCTCTAACTCTCAATGTAAACATTCACATTATAAATCTTCCAGCTTTCTGAGCCAGCTCTGCCCTGGCAGCCCCTCTCAGGGGTTTATACTGCTTTGACATCCACATAGTAACTATTATGTTGCTCATTCAAATAGATACAATCAGATAATGAAAACTGAAGTACACAGAAATTATTTTTTTATTCAGTTTTTTCTCCATATTTCTTTTTCTCTTTCTATTCTTTCTCCCTGTATTCTTTTTCTTCCCTGTTTTTTTCTCTCTCTTTTTTCCACACACCAGCTAATGGCATTAGGGAAGAATTAAAAACAGTAAGAAAGAAACCCTTACCAAAGTCTCACCAAGACATCAGATTATGTTACTTGTGAGGGATAATCGTGAATGACTTTAAAGATGACCTCTGACAGTCCTGTTAGACTGTGTTCAATGACCTTGCCTCCTGGTATGGACAGCCTTATGTAATTCCCTGTCCTTGAATAATCTGTTACTGATCAAGAGAATGGCAACATCGAAGGACTGTCACTTCTGTAATTAGGTCACAAGAGATGATGACTTCTGTCTTTCTAGTAGACATTCTCTTGCTGGCTTTGATAAAGCAGGTAGCCATATGGGAGAGGCCTGTGTGCCAAGAGCCTGAGGAAGAGGCTCCAGCCAATAGTAGCAGGCAAGGAATAGAGAGCCCTTAGTCTCACAAATGTTGAGGAGCTTGAGTTGCTACCAGTAGCCACTTGAGTTAGCTCGGAAGTGGATCCTTCCATAGGTGAGCCTTTGGAACTGACCCCAGATTTAGCAGACACCTTGATTGCTAATTTCTGAGAGACAGTGAAGTAGAGGGACCAGGTAAGCCTTGTCTAGAAATTGTGAAACAATGAATCTTTTTTTTTTAAGGTGGTAAATGTTGGGATAATCTGTTACACACTGATGGAAAAGGAGTACATAACTGTTAGTCTAGGTTTCTTCTAAAATTAAATATTTTTCTCATCAGTGGTAGCCACTAAAGATACAAAAGATAAAAAGCCACTAAAGATAAAAAGCTCATGGACATAAAGAATGGAACAGTGGACACTGCAGCCTACTCGAAGGTGGAGGGTGGGAAGATGGTGGAGATCAAACAACTGTCTATAAAGCACTATGCACACTACCTGGGTGACAAAATAATTTGTACACCAAACCCCAGTGACACACAATTCATTCATCTAACAAACTTACACATGCACTCCCTGAATCTACAATAACAGTTTGAAGAAAAACTAAAACTAAAAATAATAAGTTGTGTGGAATTTAAATTGTAAAATCCAGACAGTTTTGTTTCATTGTAAAATAAGCGACTTTAATGAAGCCAAGGCACTTTACCCAAATGGTTATTGTTGACATTCTGAAATATAAATGAGTAGCAAATTAATTTTGTCTTCCAAACTATAGGCTTTCGGTCTTTACAGCACAGAATAACAAAATAATAGCATTTTTGGACCTAAGAGTTGATACAGTCTGCATTAGTTGAGTTAATAGTAGCTGTGGTAATAGATTAAAATAACAGCATAACACAATAGCCACTTATCAAATTTATAT
Source organism: Aotus nancymaae (assembly GCF_030222135.1). Classification (NCBI taxonomy): domain Eukaryota; kingdom Metazoa; phylum Chordata; class Mammalia; order Primates; family Aotidae; genus Aotus; species Aotus nancymaae. Next base: position 67,819,561 of record NW_026988422.1, on the reverse strand, counting down.
AAATTTCAAAATGAGTGTTTATGATCTGCATGAATCTCTCTCAACATCTTCAAATTAGAAATCCTGAATTGTTCAGTCTCAATGCTTCACTATTTTTAATTCTTTTCCAAGATGGCCATGGAAAAGAAAAAAAAATATGGAGTATTGTTCATGAGAGGAGTTTATGAGTAGAGTCTGAAATTGGCTTACATTACTTTTGCCAACAGTTCTTGGGTCACAAACTAGTTCTGTAGCCACATCTAACTGCAAGGGAGGTAGGGGAATATAATCTAGCTGTGCCCAATAGATGGATTTAGTGATCAGCAAACCAACCAAACTCTGTTACATCTTCTAACTTTTCTACTTTGCAAACACGAAAGTGGAAGTTTATGGAAAGTTCAATGCACTCGATGATGCTCATACCACCAAAAATAAGGAGAGACTAAAGGCTAGAATACAGTTTTTCTAACTTCTTGTTTGCTACTTTTCTGCTATTAATTCTATACAGAAAACATAGAGAATAAATTATTATTTTTATAGAGTTTTCTAAAGTTATTAAACATTTTGGCAGACTATCATTAAAGGCCATTTGCAAAGATTCAAATATGTGATTAATCAGCATGTAATTACTTAGCATGCCAATTTAAAAGAAGTGGATCATGGGTCTCCATTTGTGCTGAAAGGGCAAATAAAATATAGCCTTTCTTTAATCTTACATTAATGAAAATTAATTAATGAAAGTGCAGTTCAATTGCAAGAAAACATTTGGGGGCATATGTGGGTTTCTTAGGTGCATCACTTTAATTAAAAATATGTGATTTCATTATCTTTTAACTAAATTTAAATTTTATGTCATTAGTTCAACAGTGCTCAAAAGAAAAAAAAAAATGGCATTGTGTCCTAAAGGAGTTGTGTTCATTCTAACATTCATTAACCTTTACCAAGATGATCTATTTCAGAAGGGTCTAAGTGACCATGGCGCTGGGAAATTTAGTTCGCCTGAATTTTCTGAAAAGCATCGTGCTCCATCTAATCCCAGGCACTCAATTTCACTTTCACATTAGACTGGTAGGTATTCAACATCTTAGTTAAACTAGCTCACAAAACAAAGTTATTGTTTCTGTTGTTGTCGTTGTTGTTTGTGGGTTAGGTTGTTTGGTTTTGCTTCATAATCATATTAAAAATTTGAAATTTTGATATCAGGTTTCTTGTCTTTTAACTATGCCATTAAAAAAATAATTATCTTGTTTACTGGCTTCCTAACTAGAATGGAATTTCTATCACTTTTAAGTAGAAAGTTTCACCATGATTAATTTCGGAATTAGAATGCACCTGGAACTTTTATATGTGATTTTTGAACAAATGTTCTTTACCATAGAGATGAAAATACACCATACTTACCACTGGTTATCTTTTAGAACACAAATGTGGCAGTATGTTTTGAAAAGCTGAAGATGCCACATTCAGATGGCCAGATACCTTGTTCCATTCCACTGATACTTTCTAGGTCTATGACCTTAAGAAAGGGTGGCTTAGTTGGGTCCAGGTATGCATCCTAGTTTTGTAAAATTGGTAATATATAGAGCCACATTTTAAAGATTCTTGTGTGGAGAGGCAAAATACTGCAGGCATTTGTAGGTAAGGCAGTTACACTGAGGTATATTGGTAGAATGTTTTCGTTTTGAAGAACAAGGAGGGTGCTGAAATTCTGAGAGAGTGAGAGTGATGAAAGCATAATGGAGCTTATTATGGGTTAAGAAACTGATAGAATAAATCAGAGATAGGGCATACATAATTGTTCTTTTAAACAGATGGTCTATAGGTATAATCATGCATTTATCTTAAAAGATCTCTAAAGATCAAAACTGCTACCTGGAGGCCAAAAATTTATTATATAAATCATGACATACACAAAAATGTACACACATAATCACAAAGTATTAAATGTCCATTTTATTTTAACTTCTATACAGTGCTTCATTTTTAGTGGTTATACGTAAAGCCCTAGGATACATTAACTCATGTGTATATGAATTTTGACCTCCTTGAGTAAGAGGCACTATTTCAAATCAAATTATTATTATTAATGGGAATGAGCCCTGGGCTAATGGAATACTTTTTTTTTTTTTGATGAAGTCTTGCTCTGTCACCAGGCTGGAGTGCAGTGGCGTGATCTCACCTCACTGCAAGCTTCACCTCCTGGGTTCAAGCGATTCTCCTGCCTCAGCCTCCTGAGTAGCTTGGACTACAGGCGTGCACCACCACGCCCAGCTTTTTTTTTTTTTTTTTTTTTTTTTTTTTGTATTTTTAGTAGAGACGGGATTTCACCATGTTGGCCAGGATGGTCTTGATCTCTTGACCTCATGATCCACCCACCTAGGCCTCCCAAAGTGCTGGGATTACAGGTGTAAGCCATCACGCCTGGCCTGGAAGACATTTTTTAAAATTACTTGATGAGGGAAACACTTCAGATCTCTTTCTGCAGAATGAAATGCATTTACTTTTTGTTTGCTTATTTTTCCAATGACAACACCAAAGATAGTTCAATGAATATAGAAATTTAGATTAAATAATCCATTTTGTATAAACTTCATTTAGAAAAATTACAAATAACCTCATCCCAATCCCATAGCTACTCCCTTTTAGAACACCTGGACTTATTTTCAGGCATAGAAAAAATAAGTTCCAATTTGGTTAAGTCAAGACAACAAAAATATTTCTCGCTTTCCACACGTCCCACAACTTCAATGGCACTGGGGGCTAATGTTTCTTAATTACATCTTTTGACTCAAATGTCTGTATCTTGACATACTTGTCATGGATGCCGTAGGTTTTCTTACTTTATTCCTCAGAAGTTTCCTTCCGGCAACTGTCCATCTCCTGTGGCCCTCCTGCTTTTTTTTTTGTTTTTGTTCTTTGTTGTAACATTTTGAAATCCTTATTTCACATGATTAATACCATCAAAGACATTGTGAGTGACTTGCAATTGGAGTCAGTTTAGGGAGAAAAGGAAATTCTAGAAATTTCATAATATTAAACCAATTCATAGATATTTAAAGTTCTTTATGTGTCCTTGTATTTTTTTTTCTCTCTCTCTCTTTTTTTTTTTTTTTTTTTGACTATCTATCATAAGATTTAGTATGGCAGCAGAGTTTACTCTTTCTTATAAGGTTACGATTGTCTACAATAATTACCCTCTCAGGTGATCTTGTAAAATTAGGTTATCCTCTAAATTGTGGTATAATCATAAACACGATGAAAGAGAAGGCAGAGTGAATGTGACAGGGAGTTTTAAATAAATGTTAATAAGTGAAGAACTTATTGAAGGTGCAATAGCTGAGGAGTGCAAAAGGACAAAATAGAAAAGTGGGACACAGTAAAAAGGCAGCTGTTAAAGGAAATAATGGCAATGGTGTTGAGAGGAGCCTAAATCCCCTATCACGTTACAAATACTCAAGCCTGGGAGAAGACATGTGAGATCAGGTGACAATAATGATGAAGCTCTCTGAAGCCAGCATTTCTAAACCTCCATTGTATACATGGCTTAGTAGTTTGAATGAGTCCTTGTCAGAATTCAAATGCAAAAGAAAATATACTGAAAGAGACTAGTAAAACAAAAAAAGATTTTCAAAAGCTATAAAACCCCTGTAGAGTGAGAAACCCAGCACTTAGAGCTAGGAATATGAGAGGTATGTCATGTTTACCTCAGGTTTACCACCAAATTTAGGGAGTCTACACTAGGCACGGTGTATTGGCGAGGTCCCAGTTAACTCACCTACCAGAGCTTGCAACTGTGTTAATGTTAAAATGTTATGCCGTAGAAAATAAAATGATAGACTATCCTGAGGCTCGATGCTATAGACTGAACTGTGTTCCCCTCGACAAGTTTATATATTGAAGCCCTAACCTGCCCTGTAATTGCATTCAAAAGCGGGGCCTTTGTAATAGTAATTAAGGTTAAATGAGTAGTAATTAAGGTAATCAGAGTGGGACCCCAGGACTGATGTCAGGGAAAAGACTACAGAGATCTATGTGCACACAAAAGAAAGGCCTTTGTAAGTACACAGCAAGAACGTGGTCATCTACAAGTCAGAAGGAGAGAACTCACTAAAAGCCAACCTTGACAGCACCTTGATCTTGGACCTCCCAGCCTCCAGAACTATGAGAAATACATTTCTCTTGTTGAAACCACCCAGTTCATCGTATTTTCTTATGGCCCCTCCAGAAGACTAATACACCCAGTTAGAAAAAGAAATCTGACTTCTGCCTTTCTTCACTTTATTCTTAATTACATAAAAGACAGGCTTTCGAGATACGTAGCCCCTGTTTTTCAGGAGACAACTTCAATTGGAGTGGCAGAGGGAGATAAGAAATATCTCCAACGTCTTCAGGTAATTTAGACGGTCTACCTCAAGCCTAGTAATAGCAATTTTAGAGCCATTTACCTGGCTGGCTGACTTAGAAAAGAATAGTTATATTCTTGAAGATTACTAATAAAACATTGATAGAGAGTAAGAGAGTAATCATGCTAAAATAACTTGTGCTGTTTCTCCAGGTGATTCCATTAGGGTACAGAGTGTGTCAGCAATTAACACTATGCTGGCACATTAAAAATGTTCAAAAGTATTTAAGAAAGGACGAAGAAAGGAAGAAATGAATGAAGGGAGAAAAGGGGGAAGAGAGGAAGGGAGGATGAGAGAAAGAGAGAAAGGGAGAGATGGAGAGAAAGAAGAAAGAAGCAAGGGAAGGAAGGAAGGCAGGCAGGCAGGCAGGCAGGCAGGCAGGCAGTTAGTTTGGTAAAGTAGTTAGCATCACACCTTCAGACAAAATCAGTACTTCCGGCTTTCCTCTTGCCTGTGCACAATGGAATATGACATATGTGTTTAATAAAAATAAAAAAGGCCAGGCATGGTGGCTCACACCTGTAATCCAAGCACTTTGGAGGCCAAGGTGGGTGGATCACCTGAGGTCGAGAGTTCAAGACCAGCCTGACCAACATGGTGAAACCCCATCTTTAAAAAATAAATAAATAAATAAAAATAAAAATAAAGAAATAGATAAATATAGGGACTAAATACTATTTTAGTAATGTTAACTTCAGTGTTTTACAAGGTCTAGATGATCTAGATGACTAGAAAAAATCAATTAATTAGGCATTCACACTCAGTCAACACAACCTCAATGATGAGAGTGACACTCTAAAGGAGAGAACCTACATTGATTTCAAGGGACCAACACCTTTGAACAAAAGCCACATCATAAACCGAAAAAATCCAAAAGTAAAACTTTTGATAAGAGAATGTGGTTCTGGGACATGAGGCAGACAGTAGGAATTTACATGGTCATTTATCGGTTGCCATTTACATGTCCATTGAGATTCTAGTATTTTAATAAAATGTCATTTCAAGCCATCAGCACATTAGTCAATCAAGTTTTAGAGTCCTTCATTCGCAGACTGTGCAACACTGTAATCAGTCTCTCCCCATTTCTGGGCCAGGCAAACTTTTTGTTGATTCCCTTAGGCTGGAAACTAAAATCCAATCAGGCCCTAAATGATTTATTTGGACCGCTGCTATTTCTCTCATCTTGCCTCTGTTTCCTTCCTCTTTATGTTCTCTGTCTCAACTACACTTTGTTGCTCCTCAAACTCATCAAAAGTATTTCCATTTTGGGACCTTTACATTGACTAATTCCACTTCCTGGAATACTCTGTCCCCCAGATATAAACATTATTTCACTTCATTTGAACCTTGCTCAGATGTTACCTTCTCTGTAAAGCCCGCAGTGCTAGTTATTTTCTATCAAATCCAGCTCTCGGATATGTCCTTTGCCCGTCACTGCTTGTGACTTGGGGATCAGGAGAGAGATGTTGGGTCATTTCTTCCATTCTCTTTTTTGCTTTTCTACCTGCAGTTTTGATAGTGTATTCCCCTAACTACAATTCCTACAGCTTGACTCTTTTATATGGCTGCAGCCCTCCCAATGCTCTAGTTAACAATATTTTGACCTTTTACCTTCAGGCCTTAGGATAGTGCCAGTGATCCGCTGTTGCTAGACACCTAGTGCTCTAACATTCCTTAACCTAGCTTACATTTCTGCAAAGAGCTCCTTCATCCTAGTCCCTTTAGAAGCCTACCTGAGTGTACCTTTTCTGACCAGATTCTAAATGAAAACCTATCCAAGTGACCTTTTAAAAGACTGCAAACCAATGCCTTCACTCTCAACACCCTCAATCCCTTTCATCCCGCTCCACGTTTTTTCCCATAGCACCTATTATCTTTAATAATATCATTTACTCATCCATTTGTTCTTGGAAATGTGCCTCCCTTAGGTAGGGGCAGACCCTTGAAAGCAAGGATCTTTTGTTCACTGAGGTATCCCAAGTATTTCAAAGAGAGTCTGGTAAATGATAGACATTGGAATATTGTATATTGAGTGAATGAAGAATGAATAAATACATCAAACTAGTAGTAATGTATACTAAGTTTCTCAGAAACATTGTTGAGTAATATTGGTAATATTGGGAAACATTTCTAGCTGTTAACCCCCAAAATTGTCTTTATGCCCTTTCTTCAACCTTAATAGCTTTTAGAAAATAATAGTACATTCAAAATGGATAATCAAGTAATACTTGTAGATTCCAACAAAATTAAGTTCATATATTTGTAAACCTGGTTTGTTAGGTATTTTTTGCATGTACTAATCATTTGCCTATTCGTCAGGATGGTTTAGGGGGTGCTGCAGTAACAAAGCCAACGTTTCAGAGGCTTAAAATGAAAAGGGTGTAAGAATTCTCAATTTTGTTACGAATTGATCTCAGATTGGCAGGGGCTCTGATCAATGTCTTCTTTACTCACAGACAAGCTAACAAAGCCTCTACCATCTTAAATGTCATTGATTGTTATGTCCAGGGAAAGAGCACATAGAGAATCACATGCTTGTTTCATCACTTCTGTCCGTAAGCACCATGTGTTATTTTTGCTCTCATATCATTGCCGAAAGCAAGGACCATGGGCAAGTTTAACTTGAAGAGTGAAAAAATCCAATTCTATCCTGTACCTAGAAGAAGAAAAAACAAATTTTAGTGATGAACATGAATAATTAACGATTGGATTTGATGGGTTGAGTTGCTTTGCATGTGGCAAATGATGGTGAAAGATATGTTATGAATATTCTTAAACATGTTCGTGAGATTTATGTGAAATATATAATACAAATAATTACATATAATATATAATTATATACTCTATAATATAATAATTATGTATGTATAATATAATTAGTGAGCAGATAAGGCAGAGGAATATATAGCAAGCTGTAAAAAGAAAATACGTTCTTCTTTGTCCTCAAGGTCCTTGCCGTTTGCTGAAAGAGGACATTTCAAAAAAACACTAAAATAATTGGTTTCTGATAGATAAAACATTTTAATATTTCTTACTCCTGATTCTCAACATCAGAATATTTCTTGAAAAAAATTAAAATAAATGTTTTTAAATGAAATTGAACAAACTTGAAAATAAAACCCAAATGTATCAATATTAATTTTATAAATGCTTTTATTTACCTATCATAGGGAATTTCCAGGCCCTCTTTGAGCTGTGTAAAATAATGCTAAATAGTCACACATTGTTTTTCTTTGGAAAGAGCATATGGATCCAAGGATAAAAGCACAGAGCTATGTTATGTGATTTATGAGGTTCTCTGCTTACCCAAGGCTCATTCTTGTTCTCTCATTCCCCTTTAGTAATATAACTGGGTCATTTTCCAAGTATTTTAAGATGGTGTTCACTTTATGCCAGTCCCAATAAATTTACAAAAATCGTTCATGTTTTCTTCCAAAGATTTTGTTCAAATAACAGATTTATTGCTCCCTACATGGCTAAGTTCCAAACAGAACTATGTTAGTAATGATAACTGTAGTAGGAAAGGAATGGAATAAAGAAAATGAAGCGGAAACAAGATAATTCCTCTTCTCTGCTGTTAAGGTTTTCCTAAAACATTTTCATGGACACAATTAAGGTAAACAAATCCACTATTCCATAGTAAAATGCTGCAGGCAAACTTTTAACAGTTGAAAAATGACTACTTTCCCCAATTTTGTCAGTTTTAGCTTATCTAATCAAATAAGTAAATAAGATTTCTCAATTCACCAAACAATCACCGGCCAATATTACGGCTGTGCTTTGTCTGGCCACCTACATCAAAGGGTAATATACTTTTTTCAGAAATTTAAAAGTTCATGTTAGTGAAAATATAATGTGAGTTGGTTAAACCAAAATGAATGCTTCAAAGCATAGTTCCTATAAAATTTTATTTAAATGTATGCATATGTGTAATCACTTATGTTGTCTTTTTTTAATTTTCTCATGATGAATAAGCCAACTGACCCTTGATAAAACATATAGCTTAATTTAACTTGTCGAGACAATTGTTTCAATATCGTCAACTCTGTTTCTGCTGAATCGCACTGTGAAAAATAACCATTTATAGTGATGGAAACTAATTACCATTTCAACTTTTACTTTCTATTAAAAGTATATATCATCATATTAAATAATAAAAATTTTTTATAAAACTGTGAAAATCAGGTCTTTTATTTTTTCTGATAAATAATATAAAACCTAGGCTGAGTGCAGTGGCTCACTTCTGTAACTCCAGGACTTTGGAAGGCTGAGGCAGGAGGATCAACTGAGGTCAGAAGTTTGAAACAAGCCTAGCCAACATGACAAAACCCAGTCTCTACTCAAAATACAAAAATCAGCTTGGCGTGGTGGCAGGTGCCTGTAATCCCAGCTACTAGGCAGGCTGAGGCAAGAGAATCGCTTGAACTTGAGAGACAGAGTTTCCAGTGAGCGGAGATAGAATCACTGCACTCCAGTCAAGGAGACAAAGCAAGACTCCATCTCAAAAAATAAATATATATATATCTTTTTTAAAGCAAAACCTTAAAAAAAATAGCCCCAATGCCTTTGTAACTTTCACATTGTCCTGAAACCAAGTCCCAGAAGTGGCTACTAGTTGTCCTGAAACCAAGTCCCAGAAGTGGCTACTAGTAGTTGTTCAACTAACAGTCCTTAGACTAATCCCAGAGGGCATGATAATTATCATAGAATGTTAGAAATCATTTTAAATCGTTGAAACAAATGATGCTCAAGTTATGTTAATGGATCAAAAACATTTTACATGCTTCTCTGACCTTGCCTGAAGTATTTAAGGACAGTACAGTGTCCTTAACAAAGCGGTACAGTGGAATTCTAGTTTTAAGAGTCCATTCATTTCAGATTCCTAGCTCTGTAAAGGTATCCATTGCTTGCTTCACTGAAAAGTTTCATCTCAACTTGACACTATGAGCTTTTCATAAAAAGTATCTCGAATGCTCAGGATAGAGAGCTATTTCTAATTTAGAAGAACAAACTTGTAAGTGCAAAGTTAGTAAGGAGTAAGTGTAAACTTACTATTGGATCGTTTTGTTTGTATTCCTCTGAATGAACAGCTGGACCGTTCATCATGTCCTCACCTTCTGAGGCCTTTCCTAATTCCCTCATTAGGATTTAGACCTCTTGCTATTTTGATCCCATTGTCCATAGTAAGGACTCTAGAAACGATAGGATTTACCTTATGGTACTAAAATCAGATGCTGTATTTAAAATGCTTCTTTCTTTACTATACTCCCCACCCCACTATTAAACTCATTTGTAGTGTAAATTAATACATAGGTAATCATATTTTATGTGGCTTGGAATTTTGCCTAGAGATAATCGTAAGTAACTACTTATGTGCATCATAATATTCTATATGAAGTGAAACTCCTGATTTTTCCTCTTTCTCATGCCTCAGGTTGTCTTGCTGGTTGAGTCTACTGGAACTTGTTAATCAAACTCACCATTCATATCAATGTATAAAAGAAGAAGAGCAGCTGAAAATCATACTACCCTTCGAAGTTGAGTCAAAGCCTTTCAAAATGAACTAATTTATTATATTTAGATACCTAAGAGACATTATTTGAAGAATACCTGGGCCTTCTCATCATTCCTTGAATTCTTCCTTCTAGATGCATACCTATACTTCCTAATATGTAAAGGTAGCCTTAGGAAAGATTTAGTTCTGGTATAGACTAATCACAATATGCAATCATAATTTGCATTTTTAATGATTTTTTGAAGAATACCTGGGCCTTCTCATCATTCCTGGAATTCTTCTTTCTAAGTGTATACCTAAACTTCCTTCTGTATAAGGATAGCCTTAGGGGAGGTTTAGTTCTGGTATAGACAAATCATGATATGCAATCATAATTTGCAATTTTAATAATTTTTTTTTACAGATTATAGAAATTATATGAAGTCTCCAATTGAATACGTGAGCCATGGTACTGGGATCTTATTTTCAATTCTAATTTTTTCTCCCTGTGAAGGTCAGACTTTAAGGTGGTCCTATTATCCCAGCTCCTGGTATCTCAGCACCCACTTTCTACCTCCCCTCGAGTGTGAGTGGGGCTGGTGACCTGCTTCCCATCAAGTGAACATGTCACAAGCAATAGGATGGCACTCCAGGGATTTCATCCCATTACACATGACTGTCTTGATAGCAGACTTGCCCCAGTCTCTTTCTTTCTCTCCTTCACAGGTTGAAAAAAAACCGCCATGAATTCCACAGACACAAACAAATGAATTCTGCGAGCAATCCAAGGGAGATCTATAACCTAACAGGGTTGAGATCCTGATGAGGACCCAGCTTTGGCTGCCACCATGATAGATTGCCCTATGATATCCTAAACAGAGGACCCATCCAACCTGTGTCTGGACTCCTGACCCACAGAAGCTGTGAGAGGATAAATGCATGTTTTTTCAAGCTTCCAAATCCGTGGTAATTATGCAACATAGACAACTAATACAGTACTTTATTCTCTGATTTTAGACCACTGTCAAGATATAAAACATCCTACAAATTGCTTGGAACTACTAAACCACTAACAGTAACTGTGGCTTTTGTACTCAGAGCAGCTGGTTTTAGGAAATATCGTTAACCACCAGGGGAACTCATTTTACCCCTATGTACACAAAAACATATGTGAGATGTTACAATAATGTTTCTTTCCTTACTGATGTTTAATATCCATATCTGCTTAATAGCCAGGGGTGGTGAATGGACCCATCTTGTAAAAAGACTTCAAGGGGAAGAAATTTAAAGTGCAATATATGCATTAGGCACAACTTTCCTTTATATAGGTTTGCACTATTGCCGTATCTGTCCATGTGTCTGTCATGGGTTAAATCAAAACATTAATATAAACATTTTCTGCAAAAGCCTGGATAACTAAGATGCACAGGAACAGTTACATAAAATGCTAAAGGGGCTCAAATTGACAGGCATGACTTTATTCTTTACGAATTTTATCTAAGCTATATTTATTCATTTATTTACTTATTTTGTACTATTTTCAAGTCTGTTTCTCTCTTCCCCCATCACAATTTTACAGATAAGTAGCTGAACAGCACCTCAAGGCAGTTGTGATATGGTGGCCTCACCATGAAATTGTTGTTTTCCAAGTTTTCCTATAATGCTTTGCACTCAGCAACTTAAATCTAGCTCCTTCTTTTTAGAATCATTTTCCTTCATGCCTTGTACCCTCCCAAGTGGATTACTTATATTCCCCTAAAGAGTTTTCCAGCTACTATATTTAAAGTCACTGATATTTTATTTTCTCACTCAGAAATATAGTTAGTTTCATTGAGGACACACTTTACATCTGTAAAAACGTCTTGATCATATGTAATCTAACAACGTTGTTAGCTCCTTTTATCTTGCATTGTTTAAAGATGACTTTTGAAAAGAATACCTTTTTAATATTGTTGTGTGGTACCAGAATAATGCCCCTTCCCAAAGATATCCACATTTTAATCCCTGGAACCTGTAAATATGTACTTTACACATAATAAAAGGGACTTTGCAGATTGTGATTGAGTATCTTGAGATGGGGAGATTAAGTATCTTGAGATGGGGAGATTATTCTAGATTACCTGAGAATGCCCACTGTAATCACAAGGGCTCTTATAATAAAGAAACTTCTAGATAGAAGATGGAAGCAGATTGAGACTTAGAGAGCAAGACCACAGTGTGTCATGATCGAACTACACTGAAGCCTGGCCAACAGTGCGACAAACTGTCTCAAGAAAACCCCAAAAACAAAAACAAACAGAAATAACATAGAATAATAGAAAACTGAAGGAGAGGTTAGAAAGGGGAGAAATTCCTCTAGAACTCAAAAAGGAAAAGAGAAGGGTTCCCTCCCACAGGCTTTAAAAGGAATATAATCCTGTGGACCCATTTTAGACTTTTCACCTCCAAGACTGTAAAAGCATAAATGCAAGTTCTTTTGAGCTCAGTTTGTGATAATTACTTACAGCAATAGCAAGCTAATATTGTTTATAAAAAATTGCTAAAATTAGTTTAGAAGGGTCAGAAATTAAAGAATCCTACCACTTCCACAATCTGAAAGATTCAAGGTGACTAAGTATCTGTCTTTGATATATAAAAAGGTTTATAACTTTTGTCTTTGTATAGTTAATAATCTGTTTCCTTTCTTAGAGTAAAAACATCTCATATGTGGGTTGGCATAGCCCATACTGGGAATGTGTGCTATTGCCTCACCAAATTTAACACCTACAGCCCTCCACCAAGGACAGATTTTTAAAAATTGTTTAAGCAATAACGAAATCAAGAGATGATCAGGATCTGGACAAGATAGATATTGGAAATTTTGCCGGAAGCCTGAACCAAATATGTGGGGACTGTCATTTTGTATTTGTGTGGAGACTTCTCTGCTCTACGAATTTCCTTCCACAGGGAAGAACTTCTAGACCAGGGGCACATCTAGTCAAAACTCTGTTACCTGATTGAGCACACGGAGGAACATGTATCCCTCTTGACTTACCGCAACAGCAAAAGCAAAAACAAAATTCAAAATTAGAGCTCTAACCAAAGAAGGCCATTTAATAGAAAGTTCAGAGATGTTGCATAAGTAGAAACATATCTTACTGATGATGTTGTGCTTCGCTTTAATAGACCATCACAGATGACAGTCTCTAGATCCCATCTGGTTCTCATCATAAAGAAAATTAAACTGTAGGTGAGAATCAAGGAAGAGAGCCTCAGAATTTTTCTTTAACAACTTGGTTTTCCTCTGCAACAATTTGAGAAAATATGTAAATTAATTCTCTTGGATAGACAACTTGAAATTTCCCTATCAGAGCTGAAACCTTCCTTCCTGTGACTCAGAACCTAGGCTTATCATATTAAGGACACATGCCTTTGTCAGTATGACCATAATAATTCACAAATGTAAGAATCCTTGTGTGTATGGTATCAGCACATAGGTCCCCTTAATGCCTCTCTCACTCCAATTTTGAATTGATATTTTTCTTCTGTCTATCATAATAAAAGTGGATCGCAAATAAAACCCAGTTAAATTGTGCCTTTCCATTGTTTCTGGTGGAAAATCTCAGATTAAAATAAATGGATTAAGTGACAGACTCTTATTTCAATCATAAATAAATTTTATGAAAACAAGACTTCATGTCTAGGATAATCCAAAAATTGCTTATGTTTCTCTAAGTCACTATGAAAAATTGCTTCACTGGGAGTATTTTCCACTAAAGTTTGTTTTGAAAAATTTACATGTAAAGTTTGGTTAAGACCATGTTTTACCTTTCAATACAAAGAAAATATCATAACCTATGAATATTAAGAAAATAGATTTACTGTACACATGCTTATAAAGAAAATAGAAAGATTGTTTCCCAAGGCAACAACCTTTGAGATATTTTAGTTGTTGACTCAGATGTGGAAGGAGTAGGTAGCATTCTTCTCTGATCCTAGATCTGTTACTACAGTCATTGAGTGAACTTAGTCAAATGCTATAAAGCATGCCGCCCACTCATTCCACCTCTTCAATAAAATGGAATTGGAAGAGGTTGCCTCTGAATGTTTTACAGCGTCAGAGACTTCTCACTCTGTTCTAAGAAGAAGGTCATCTTGTCTCAATCCTGACATTTTATCTTTGTTTTTTTCTGCATCTGGAACACACACGAATTTAGCTGGCATTTTTCATCTGCGTAGTTTTAGTATTTTGTTACTCTTCCTAACTTTTGCCATACCCTACCCCTCACTTCCTCTGCAAGACAAACAAACAAAAATAAAACCTGGAATTTAGTAAAGTCGGGAAAAACACCACACTTCTGGTCTCATTTTGAGAATTATATCACTTTCAGTTACAGGAAAAGATTAAATATATACTAATACTTTGGGTGTCATTAAGTAAATAAAATTGAATGCTAGATCCTACCAAGACTGTTATCAATGGGCAATAGTCCTCTCTTCTGAGCAGTGATCAAACAACCTATTTTATGTGTCCTAGTTTTTGTCCTCCTAGATCTGTTCACCCCATGAGGGTTATGTTTATTTTATGAATGGCCCAACTGCCCTTTTGGCAGAGATCTCTCATTATCGATTCTAGTGAGCAAACTTACCTGAAACAGTATGTTTAGCTGGGTGGAAAATCAAAATGTCAGTCTAATTTTAATATCTTTATCTTTTAAAAATATATATTTTATATACTGTTTTAAACTATAAATTATATATATAATTATATATGCGAATTATACTGTTCTAAAAATATAATATTAAAGGAAAATATGCTAGGAAAATCTCTATACGTGGCAACTCTGCCTACTAGCTAGTACGTTTGCTTCCAAAAATAACTTACATACAATAAACTACAGTGGACAAATATCAGAAAAGCTACTTGATACAGAATTTGAGGCTGAAGCAAGCTAAAATCTCACTGATGTTTATTTTGTTTCTGAAGTAGCAAAGTACTCTTGATGTTAAGGTTTTTGTGTTTTGATGGTAAGCAAAGATAACAAAAATGGTGAATAAATATATAAATTTATTGTAAAAATGGGAGTTTATTAATGAAATACCAGCAATTAAAATTATACTTAGTCATAATCTTTGGTTCATAACACACTTTCATAACCGGTTTATAAATGTTTCATTTTTTGTCTATCTCTCCCTTTTTCTCTCTTTCTTTCACACACACACACACACACACACACACACACACACACACCCCTGTGAGCCCACCATTGAAAATGAGAGCTAGAATAGTCACAATAGAATATATCAACCTGTCTCTCATCTCATATCTCTGCTTTTGCTAAGTGATGTATCTTTTTATTGTATTCATAATTCCTGATTTTATTTAGTATACTTTTGGCATAAACATTTCGTCAATATGTACACATATATTATTTAGTTTTAGGTGTTCTTAACTTTATCATTAAATGTAAGATGCTGTAAATAATTTTTGGGACCATATTACTGTCACTTTATATTAAACTGTTACAATGCATTCATATTATGACATGTGGTTGTATCCATTAATTTCTTTTCTAGATATTTCATTGTTTTAACACAGAGTTTCTCAACCTGGATAGAACAATTAAGGTTTGGAGTTGATGATTCTTTGCTGAGAGTCCTTGTTCTTTATGGGATGTTTAGCAGCATTTCTGGCCTCTACCCACAAGATACCAGAAGCATCCCTCCAGTTGTGACAACCAAAAAATGTCCCTAAACATTTCCAAATGTCCTCTGGAAAGCAAAAGTCACCAGAGGTTGGGTACTACTGGTTTGAAATATCACAGTTTGTTTATTCACTGCATTGGCAATGTGTTTCTGCAGGGTAGTTTTTTTCCATATTTTGTATCATTGGGGTGAACTCTCTGAAAAATTATCATGATACGCATCTTGCAAAAGTTTTTCTTAGGATTGGAGTTGCTGGCTTGTAAAGCATGTAATCATAGTTCTTTGCTTAACATCAAATACTTTTCCAAAATGCTGTAATAAATTGCCCTTCTACCTGCTTTGTGAAGAGGGCCTTTAATTTCTTCAATTCTCATCTTGTCAAATTTAATATTTGCCAATGCCAACTGAACAATTATTAAAGAGTATTTTACTGTGGTCCTAATTTACATTTCTCTGACTACTAACATTGAACATTTCCTCATAAAGGCTGAACGTCTTACAGTCTTCTAGTCCTATTTGCCACTTGTGTTTCCTGTTCTGTGAAAGAGTGCCTTTGCCTGTTTTTTTTTTCCTCTTTCTCTATCTCATCTACATTTCCCTTTTAACATTTGGTTAGTTACATATGTTACAAATGTTTTCTCTGAGTTTATAACTATATTAATCCATTTTCATACTAGTATAAAGGACTTCCTGAGACTGGGTAATTTATAAAGGAAAGAGGTTTAACTTACTCACTTTTCCACATGGCTGGAGAGAAGCTTCAGGAAACTTACAATCATGGCAGAAGGGAAAGCAAATATGTCCTTCTTCACATGGCAGCAAATGAGAGAAGAAGGAGATCAGAGAAAAAGGGGAAGCCGCTTACGTGACCATCAGATCTCCTGAGAACTTACTCTCTATGAGGAGAATAGAATGGGGAAAACCACACTCATGATTCAATTATCTCCACCTGGTTCTGCCCTTGACACATGGAGATTATTACAATTCAATGTGAGATTTGGGTGGGGTCACAGCCAAACCTTGTAAATCCATCCCTGGCCCCTCCTAAATCTCATGTCCTCACATTTCAAAACAGAATCATACCCTTCCAAGAGGCCCCCAAAGTTTTAACTCATTCCAGCATTAACCCAAAAGCCCATGTCCAAAATCTCATCTGAGATGACACAAGTCCCTTCCACCTATGAGCTTGTAAAATCAAAAGCAAGTTAGTTACTTCATAGATACAATGTGAGTACAGGCATTGGGTAAAATACATCCATTCCAAATGGGAGAACCTGTCCAAAAACTAAGGGGCTACAGAGCCCATGTAAGTCCAGAATCCAGCAGGACAGTCAAATCTTAAAGCTTCAAAATGATCTCCTTTGACTCCATGTCTCACATCCAGGTCATGCTGATGCAAGAGGTGGGCTCCCATGGCTTTAGGCTGTTCTGCCCCTGTGGCTTGGTAGGGTATAGCTCCCCGACCTCTAGGCTGCTTTCATGCCTGATGCTTAGTGTCTGCAGTTTTTCCAGAACAACTTAAATTTTTTGTCTTTAATTCTGAGAAATGTATCTTCATTATATCTCCAAATATTTTATTGCCTCTATTTTTGTCAGTCCTTTAGAAATCCCTGTATCAGGATATTAACCATTCCTATTCTATCTTTTATAATTTCAGTTTTATTTTATAAATGTCTATATTCTCTTCTGCTTCATTCTGGGAGAGTTCCTAAATGTGATTTTCCAATCAATTATGTATTCTCCAGCTTTTTTCTACATACCATTTATCTCATCTTTTGTGTTCTTTATTTCAATTATTGTTTTCATAAATAGAGTCAATAATTTATTTGCTATAAAATTTTGTTTATGTTACTAATGTATTTCAGTGCTTTTACTGTGCTTTTAATATATATCTCAAAACTTTTAATACTTTTGCTTCTGATGATATCCAGTTTTTTAAAACTGTAAAGTCCTCCTGAGCTCATATTTTCCTGGGAACTCTCAGTGATTTTGTTTGATAATGCATCTAATAAATGCTGTATTCTGGTTTGTCAACCCAGTTGGTCTCAAAGAATCAGGAGGGGTGTCCCCATGATGTAGATCCCTGAGAAACTAAACACTTAATTTTTATCTCTTTTTCTTCAGGTGTCTTTTTAGCCTCTTGCCTGCAGGAAAAATGTTATATGGCTCTGCAGTATATCAACATCAAGAGTTTAATAATGGAAAAATGGGTGATCTAGTGGCCAATCATAGGTGTTTCTGCATCTCTTCATAAGTTCAGGTCTTTATGTTGTGCACAAATTATTGCTGCAGAAAACTACACAAGTGGTTGAGACATTGGCCTTGGCTTTTTGCAGTGAGGAGACAGGTATTTATTTTCCTAAATTAAGTAGAGCAGGTAAAGGAAAGGGGAAAACTCAGACCACTCCAAAACGGCCCCCATCCCACTCTTCCGATTAAAGCAACCACAGACAACATTTCAAAATAGTCTTCCTTTTTCCCAGTTTTTTATTTGTTTTTTTTTTTTTCCCAAATCTTATTTTCTTTCCCTAGTTTCCTAGATGTTGATCTCTTAGAAAGGAAACATTAGTCTGTGCTAATTTAAAGCACACAGTATAGGTCTGCAAAATACATATTAGTTGATACATATTTTATTGTATTACTTTATTAATAAGGACATTAAGATTCAATCAGCATAGTTACTGGCACTTGGTTGGTATTCTGTAATTGTCTTATGATTAAATTAATCTATATAAAAATATAATTTTTAAAATTATATTTTATATGAATGCTCTATTTAAAATTTAAAATCTTTCAGGGAAGAAAACCTACAGAATTCCACTCTAAGAGCCTAGTATATTGCCTTTTACATGTTTAAAAAAAATGGAATATAGCAATGATATATTTAAAAATAAATCTTTGATTATGATGTGAATACTGTAGACAATTAATTCACTGGCTTTGCTTCTTCATGAACTCATATCTTTAAGTATATATTTTATATATACATAATTTTAAGTATACAATATACATAATTTTATGTATTTTAGTATATATGTATAGTATGTATATACATAATTTTAAATATATAATACATAATTTTAGTGTACATATAATTTTATGTATTTTATTATATACAAAGTATACACACAATAGTATGCACATAATAGTATATACATATACATAATTTAGTATATAGATAATTTTAAGTATATATTATATATACAAAATTTCATCCATATATATAATTTTAAGAAGTACCTCATATATATATACAAAGGAAAAATTATTCATAGTAGTGGAAAATGTTATCTTTATTAAGTAGCATGATTCACACTGAGGTGTCAGATTCCAATTTGGTTGGCCTTATATCTTCATCTCTATAGGTCAGTGTACATATGTTGTACCCTACTTGTATGTAAAACCTCACACTGGCATAACTTAATATACTGTGGTTCTGCTTCTAGACTCTTTTAAATATCAAGCTGGACTGAAACTGAATCTCAAACTCAAGTTCTTCCCTTGGACACAGTAATAATGCTTCAAGACTTTCTTTCCATCCTGTACCTACCAACATTAAAATAAACAAATGTAAATATGCCCCAGGTCCTCTTAACCTATTGTTAGCTTGTGAAGTAATATGAGTTTATCTATTCATGGTGAAGTATTAATTCTTATTAATAATTTCATATGCCAGTACTTCACTGTTATTTGGATTGTAATATTGATCTAGAGGCCAGGGAGAAAGAGGGAGCGTTTCTATGCTGTGCCTCTTTAACAGAAATTTTGATACTCTGGAATGTTAGTGGAAGATCTTTTGAGATGAAGTGGTCACTCTTACGTCTTTCAAATTATGACATCAGTGTCAATGTCTTTCAAGAATATTTGTTCACTTATTTACACTAATTTTGAACAATTATATACCTCTTCATAGGTTAAATATTTTAAGTGTTTTATTAAAGTAATAACAAATATTATTAATAGTGCTACTAAAAAAAGTTAGAGAACCTATTTGTTAAAAAAAAAATCTCAATGATATTAATATTTTTAAAAGGCATGAATATATATCTTATAAATTACTCAAAGAAAAAAGTGTTATACTAAATAGAACTAGTATTCTCATACAGAAAATAAGATATAGAAACCTTGAATAGAAATCAAAAAGTTTCTAAATGATAAACTACTTTTAGCTAGTATAAATTGATCCAGTTCTCTAAATTCTAGATTAATGTAATTAGCTTCTTTGGTAGAAAAATATGAGAACTATCAAATTAAAATAGATTGTTCTCATATTTTAAGTCACTTTAGTTTGTAAGTTGATGTGATGGTCGGTTGTTTGTGTCAACTTGACTGGACCATGGGATGCCCAGATAATTTGGCTAAACATTTCTGTGTGTGTGTGTGTGTGTGTGTGTGTGTGTGTGTGTTTCTAAATGAGATTAATATTTGAATCCGTAGACTGAGTAAAGCAGATTGCCCTCCCAGGGTGGGCAAGCATCATCCAGTCAGTCAAGGCTTGAATTAGAACACAAAGGCAAAAGGAGAATTTGCTCGACCTGCCTGACTCATTGAGCTGGGACATCAGTCTTCTCCTGCCCTTGGACAGGTACAAAGGACACCTAGTTCTCAAACCTTAGGACTTGAATGGAAATTACACCAAGAATTCTTGTGGTTCTCAGAGCTTTGGACTCAGACTGCAATTACACCATGGGATTTCCCATGTCACTAGCTTGCAAATGGCAGATCATGGGACTTCATAGCCTCGATGATCATGTCAGCCAATTACCCTTAATGTCTTTTTCTCTCTCTTTCCATACATACATACATAAATACATATACATATATATCAGCTTTTTTCATAATTGTGAAATTGTCATATGTATGTGTGCATGTATGTGTGTGTGTGTAGTCTCTATTGTTATATGTATATATTTCCTATAGTGTATATATATGTGATATGGTTTCTCTGTATCCACCCCCAAATCTCATCTTGAATTCTCATGTGTTGTGGGAGGGACCCCATGGGAAGTAATTGAATCATAGAGGCAGGTCTTTCCCATGCTGTTCTTGTGATAGTGAGTAAGTAGTGAGTCTCACTAGATCTGATGGGTTTATAAGGGGGATTTTCCCTTCACAAACTCTCTCTTTGCCTGCTGCCATCCATGTAAGATGAAACTTGCTCCTCCTTGCTTTCAGCCATGATTGTGATGCTCCCCCAGCCATGTGAAACTGTAAGTCCAATTAAATCTCTTTCTTTTGTGAATTGCCCCGTCTCAGGTATGTCTTTACTAGCAGCATGAAAATGAACTAATACAATATGATGTATATATACATATACATATATAGAGATGTATATATACATATGCATATATATAGAGAGAATATATATACATATTCCCTATTGTTTCTCTTTTTCTGGCTAACCCTGACTAATACAATACTAATGCAGTAGATATATATAAGTTCCCATTTAAAGTTAATTAAATTACTGAATTAAAATAGTAAAACAGATGTAATTTTAATTTCTGGCCTATTAAAAATAGTGACATTTTTGTTACAGCAGTTCTTAAAATATAACCAAATGAATTTAAGTAATCTCACAATTTCAAAACTACCATCACTCATTTTTATTAAGTAAACATCTAGTAATAACTTGTCTTCAAAATATACAAAGAATCATTCAAACTCAATGATTTTTTTTAAAAAACTACTCAAGCATGGACAAAATAGTTGGCAAATACCTCTCACCAAAAGGTATACAGATGACAAAAAAGTGTACCAAAATATGTTCAACATTATTTTTTTACTAGAGAAATGCAAATTAAAACAACAAGGGACACTATTATAGGGAAAAATAAACTTCACCTTCATCCTCTTGGAGCCCAGGCTGGGCCTGAGAATTAAATTCTCTTTAGATGAATTAATGAGAGAAAAGCATACAAATTTATTTAATTAAAGCTTTTGTTTTTTTGAAATGGGAGCTTTCATAAAGGTATCGAAATCCAAAGAAGCAGTTCGAGTCCATCACTTAGGTATTAAATTAGAATAAAAAGTTGTGAAAAAGCAACTAAATTATATGAGGAGGCTTAAAAGATGAGTTATTTTCACAAGATCTGTACAGAATTCTCTAGGTCACAATTTTGCACCCTTGTGCTAAGAATGGTGCATATTTCACATGGGAATTTTATATCTCGGTTTTAAGAAAGAACAAGAAGGAAGGTCAGTGATCTTAATGTGCCTGCCATCACATATCAATTAAAATGGCTAAAAGTAGAAAACAAACAAACTGACAGCAACAATGCTGGTGACTATTCAGAGCAACAGGAACTCATATTTATTGCTCCTGGGAATGCAAAAAGGGAGAGTAGCATTGGAAGCCAGTTGGGCAATTTCCTACAAAGCCAAACATAGTCCTGCCACGCAACCCAGCAAATCGCATTCTGATGGACTGAACGCTTATGTCCATACAAAAACTTGCACATAAATGTTTCTAGCAGCTTTATTCATAATTGTTCAAAAACTGGGGATAACCAAGATATTCTTAAATAAATAAGGATGTGGTGCATCCCTACAATGATATATTGTTCAATGGTTTTTAAAATACACAAATTCATATCTTAAAAAGACATAAATCAATATTAAAGAGCTATCTCTAACTGAAAAAAACTAATCTGAAATGACTACAGATTGTATGATTCAAATAATATGACATTCCGGAAAGAGCAAACAGAGACCTTAAAAAGACCAGTGGTTGCTATGGATCCTAGGAAAAGGGGGAAGGGTTAAATAGATGAGACATACAGAATTTTTTCAGAATGAAGAAAGTATTCTGTGTGATATGGTAATGGTAAGTACATTACTTTATGTAATTGTCAAAACCTGCAGAATTTTACAGTACAAAGAAACATAATGCACAAAAATGCGATTCAAGAGGATGTGGAATCTCAGGATCGAATGCAGACCGTGATGAAATCTTCTAATTGCATTACAAATAATTGCAACACCTTCACTGAAAGGGTCCAGGGAAAAGGTGCTGACCTAAATAACTTTGGAAATTAGTGGAGTCGATGTAAGTAAAGGCAAAAGGAACTGTACACAATCACTTTACTCAAGTTGGTATATTTGCTTCCATTGGGGAGTGGATTTACAATTCTAAAACTGATATGCAGGTATACTAGAAGTGAGCAATTAAGCACATGCATGGTAGTTGGAGCCATGTTTCTCACTGTTGGAGAGAAAGTTTACAGATACAGCTGGGATATGTAGGGAGAAGTCTAGAATGATCAATGTGATAGTGGATTACAGAGGACATCAGTATGAACTAATATTTGGTTCAATATTGCTACAAAGGATAACATCCCAAAATACTGGAAAATGTGTATGTACACAGGGTTATTATGCACACATATATTTGCATCCTTTATCAGCTACATTCATATAAAAGCAATGAAATCAGTATGAAGGAACACACCGAACACCCAAATCTTGATCACTAATATCATTCTGCAATAAAAGGAAGAGAAATGGCTGGCCGCAGGACAAAGGTAGAAAATATACAACATGAGCCTGGTAGTGTAGTACTCAAAATACACACACACTCTTACATTGGTGGGGATACATCAAAGGGAAAAGCCAATTGAAAGAGCTCCTTTTGGTCAAAGCTAGAAAAATTTGAGCCATAACATAAAGAGATATTTGATAACTTTTGTAAAAAACTCTGCTTTTAAGGAGATGAAACAAAACTCTTCACTCTTTAAGTGTGAGATGGATATAGAAGCTGCCTCTAAAGATACAACCTGGAAATGGGAATAAGACAGAAAATACACAGTAGAGAAATCTGACAAAACACCTCAGCCAAAAAACAAGATCAACATCAACAGCCATCAATCATGTTTGTAGTATGTACCTGCTATGGTTTGAATGTGTCTCCTCAAAATCCAGGTGTTGCCACTGTGATAATATTAAGAGGTGGGACCTTTAAGAGGTGATTGAACCCTGATGGATCTCCTTCATGCAGGAGTTAAGGTCTTTGACAAAGGAGGCTTCATTTAGTGTTGGGCTAGCTTGCCCTTCTGCCTTCTGCCATGTGAGGACACAGCAAGAAGACCCTCACTAGAGCAAATGCTAACTCCTGGATCTTGGTCTTTCCAGCCTCCAGTACTGTGAGAGCTAAATTTCTGTTCTTTATAAATTCCCAGCCTGTGATATTTCTTATTGTGGCACAGACTATGACAGTGCCCTTGGTGTGATGTGATGGAAATGGCATTTCTTTTATATGATCTTTTTGCCAGAAACTCCTAACCTCATTCTAACCATAGAAAACACAAAATGAACAACAATAGCAACAAAAATTAAAAGCATCAGAATAATTCCAAAAGAGAGGCATTCTATGAAATACCCAACCAGTACCCCTCAAAGCTGTTAAAGTTATCAAATACAATGAAGAAACTGTCACAGTCAGGAAGAGCATAAGGAGACATGACAAATAAATGTATTATGACAACCTGGATAGAATCCTGGAAGAAAAAAGAGCATTAAGTGAAATTTTAATCTGATATTTCTGTATTTAAGCTGAGTAAATGATTAGCTTACATCTCTGAGAGTTAAAACCAGTATGTGTACCTTACAGAACTATTTCTGTCAAACTAGGAAAGCTCCTATTATAAGTTAGGCTAAAATTTTAACAATCTACTATGTGTAACATATTGTATTTAAGATTAACATATATTGGTTTTGTATTTAAGATTAACATATATTGGTTGGGTC
This sequence comes from Aotus nancymaae, assembly GCF_030222135.1. NCBI lineage: Eukaryota > Metazoa > Chordata > Mammalia > Primates > Aotidae > Aotus > Aotus nancymaae. Next base: position 67,795,255 of record NW_026988422.1, on the reverse strand, counting down.
AAGGGTTTGGATTAGATTTGGCTGCTTGTGCTCTTTAATATCCATGTAAGTTAATTGTTTCAATATAGGCGAAACTAGACTGCCAAGAATAAGACTAAGCAAAGGGAGTGGTTTATATACAAGGACTTTGCTTTTCCTGAAGATCCTCCTACAAATGAATTAACTTTGCATCATTCTGGGGCAGTGAGTGGAATCCATATACATACTGTATGTTTCTTTCATTTTCAGTTCATATTGGCAATAATAACTTTCACGCAGCACTTTTCAAGGAAATTAATGACTGGTTGGAGTTAATGGACCAAGGAGCAACCCCTCCCAGGCAGTCATTAATCTCTAGGAATCCCTTATACTGCAATTGCAATTGCTTAAATAAAAGCTTGCAAGAGAATTCGAAGAGAAATGCTAGACCTGTACATGTCACTACAAAACAAATGGCAGTTTCGATCCCAAATAAATCTCTAAAGGAACAAATAATTTGTATTTCAATTGTTCTGTTTCCTAAAATGCTGTGCAGCATTTACGACTTTTCAAAGTGCCAATGCAAGTTGTATTTCCTCAGGATTCAATGCTGGATGGAATGATCCTAAAGTGGATTTTCACCTTAAGTAGGAGAATGTAAATAGTACTTTAAAAAACTAATTTGCAGTATTACTTTTTTGTACTTATAAATAACTTTAGAAGGCCTTCAGGCCAAAGAGCTGTAACTTAAGAAAAATTGTCCATAATCAAGTGTACCTAAAATGTCTTTACTGGTAAAACGATGGATTCTGCATTAATTATCTTACTTATAGCTCAGTCATAAAAAACAATTTTGATATATTCTCTCTCCCAAAACACTACTGTTCACTGATATCATTTTGTGTATATATCTGTACATATCCTCTTCTCTCTGAATGCCCCTTCTTATTCTTTGCTATGGTATGAATACGTGTGTCCTTGTAAAATTCATAGGTTGAATATTAACCCCCAATGTGATGGTATTAGGAGAGGAAGCTTTTGAGAGGTAAGTAGGTTATGAGAGTAGAGCCCTCATGAATGGGGTTAGTGCAGTATAAAAGGGACCCCAGAATGAGAGGATAACAGTCTGCACTTGGAAAAGGGTTCTCACTGGAACTCCACCAGGCTGGTGCCCCGATGTCTCACTTCCAGCCTCCAGAGCTTGTTTTATGCTACCAATTTGTTGTGTATCAATAAAACGGGTGCACTCTACAACTTTCTTAAGAGTTCAAAATGAAATCCTTTGAATACATATGTATCTGTTAATGAGAAATAAAATTCTATCGTTTATAAACCACATAAGTTATTTGTTATAGCATCCCTAACTGACAGTTCCTTTCCTGACTTGGTTTCTTTAACTAAATGCTAGTGTCCCTCTGGGAACATGCTCAACTATTTCTTCTTATTTTAGGGTTATAAGCCTTCAGTTACCTTCTATAGGTTAAAGTCTTACCCCAGTCTGAACTAACCTACTTATCACACAGTCTGCTTCTCTTCCAGTGATTTCAATCTCAGCAAACAAGCATCATCAACATCCATTCCAGATAAGTTACTTTCAAAATTCTCTTTTCTTCACTAAGTCCCCTCAATTATACTTTCAGAACAGCTTCTCAAATTTCTCCATTGCTTGTCAGTTATATAACCACTTCCTAATCTGATGTGACATTGCCTTTCACATGAATTGATGGGCAGCACAACTGATTTTTTTTTAATGCCAGACTTGTTCTCCTTAAATCGTTGTTTCCAGAGAGTAATCAATGATCTTCCTAAAATGCATGACCATGTTACCTTACTACTAAGATCTTCAGTGATGTGACATTGTCTTTTTAATACTGGTCATGCTATTTCACATGGTATACAAGATTATCAACATCTGATCTGGTCTTCGTGGATCAATAAAAATGATAAATACTGTGAATAATGTTTCATTGCTTAGAAGTCCTCCTTTTACTCATCGTGATGGTCAGACCCTAGTCTCCTAGCATTCTTTTTTTCTTTTTTGAGTTGGAATCTCTCTCTCTTGCTCAGGTTGGAGTGCAGTGGCATGATCTTGGCTCACTGCAACCTCCACCTCCCGGGTTCAAACAATTCTCCTGCCTCAGCCTCCCAAGTAGCTGGGACTACAGGCATTCGCCATGCCCAGCTAATTTTTTGTATTTTTAGTAGAGACGGGGTTTCACCATGTTAGCCAGGATGGTCTTGATCTCCTGACCTCATGATCTGTCTGCCTCAGCCTCCCAAAGTGATGGGGTTAGAGGCATGAGCCACCACACTCAACCCCTAGCATTCTTGTGTAATCTTTTCCCCTTGAATGTAGACAGAATCTGTGACTTGCTTCTTATCAATAGATATGGCAAAGGTGAATGGATGTATATGATTAGATAAAAGTGGTTATGTTAAGTAAAGATTGTAACACCTGTCATCATACTAGGAGGCTCTCTTTTTTGCTGATTTTAAAGAAGAAAGCTGCCATGTTGGGAGCTGCCCTATTAATAAGGCCACAGGGCAAGGGGCTGAGGGTGGCTTCTGGCCTATAACCAGTAGGAAAAACCGAGGTTCTCAATCCACACACTTGCGAAGAACAGAATTCTGCCAACATCTACATGAACTTGGAAGCAGATTGTTTCCATATGACCTGGGAAAGCCTCAGATGAGAATCCAGTCTTGGCAGTCACCTTAATTGCAGCATTGCAGGGGATCTAGCTAAGCTATGCCTAGATTTCTGACCCACTGAGACTGTGAGAAAATATGTATGTGTTGTTTATGCTACCAAATCTTGAACTTCTGACCTCGTGATCTGCCCGCCTCGGCCTCCCAAAGTGCTGGGATTACAGGCGTGCTCCACTGCATCCAGCCTATGCTAACAAATCTTTAGTAATTTGCTATGCATCAGTGAAAATGAATTTACTCTATCACTGCCTTAAGAGTTCAAAGGAAATCTTTTGACTACACATGTACAGCTAGGTGTCAATAATCTAAAGCAGAAGGTTATTTATAGGCAAACACAGAGATAGACCAGTACACTTACAGACAGCAAAAATACGATTTTTCTTTTTAAACCTGCTTTAGATAATAACATAAAAGCGTTAGTTCAGTTAAGCATAGATGAGCTAAAATAGTACTCTGAGGGGGAAAATGATAATTAGAATAAAAAGGAAAAGAAAAAAATGTGACAAGCATGTAATGTGGAGAGAGGATAAATGCGGAGCCCCAAGAGACATTTGAAGAAAAAGAAGCACTCACCCCTAGTAAGGGTGAAATAACTGAGACTGATACTTGAAAGTCCTGGCTATTTATTTATACGTCAAACTAGTCACAGTTGAGAGCATAGAAAACCTTCCCTGTTGCAGCCTGGGAATTTGGAGCTGAAAATCAAATACTGAACTGTGTTACTTACATTTTATAGATTAAAAAACTAAGTCCCAAAGAGCCTAAGTTACCTTTCTCAAAATCATACAGCTTACAGTTGGCAGGGCCCAAAATAAAAGTGAAGATTTTACTTCCTTCAAACCATATATGTCTTTCATTCTAATTTGCTTTGAATTGTAGCATAACCGATTACATGGTTTGATTGATAAGTCAAAACAACTACTCACTACAGACAAGATGCTTCTGTATTAGGAAAACAGGTTCTGCTTTGAAAAGAAAATGCAAATATTTGTATTTTAATGGCTTTTGTTCAATGTTTTGAATCTTTCTGCACTTTCAAAGTAAATATCTAAAGGTTTATAAACTATTAAACCTCAAACTGATAGAACATTAATTTCCAGATCCTCTATTTTATTAAGGATCTGTCTAGAAGTTAGCAGCTTTTTACTTTAGAGACCAAGTTAACATATAATTATCTTCTCATTTGAAGAATGAGAAGGTTATCATGAGATTGATGGAAACAATCAACTAAAATAATACAGCTTGTGAAAGGCAACAGTTGGAGAAGATATTCAACACTTTCTAGAATTCAGACAATCCAAAGACTAATTTAGATCACCATCTAAACTATTTAAGACCTGAATGTCAGCAGAGAGTTAAGTAGCTCTTTTCAGTGGCATTGGAAGATACAAAATATAAACAGAAAAAAAGTGAAATTGGAAAAATGAAAATAATACATTGGTTTTCTATATTATCTATTGATTATTAATAAACTTCAATGATTAATGCTTTATCACTAAAGCAATATTCCAACTAAGGATACTTAGACAATTCAGAGTATCATAAATTAATTGATATGTTATGGTTGATTATATAGTTTATAATTATAATACCACCTTTCTTTTTATCTACATTACCTTGTGGTTACAGGAAAAAAGGAAGAAGTGTATTGAATAAAATAAGAGAAGATAAAAATAAAAAAGATGTTTACTAAAAGGGCTGATTGTGTGCTAGACATATTCTACTGTGGCCTGTGATTGCTTCTGAATTATTTAAGTGTATTAACTGGGAGGTAACCATGAGGCAAGTAACCTATTATCAGAAATCAGAGGTGTTGATTACCACTTCTAATATGGTTTGGCTGTGTCCCCACCCAAATCTCATCTTGAATTGTAATAATTCCTGTATGTCAAGGATGGGGTCAGGTGGAGATAATTGAATCATGGTGGCTGTTTTCCCTACACTGTTCTGGTGGTAGTGACTAAGTCTCATGAGATCTGATGGTTTTATAAATGGGAGCTTCCCTGTACAAGCCTCTCTTGCCTTCTGCCATGTAAGATGTGCCTTTCTCCTCCTTTGCCTTCCATCATAATTGTGAGGCATCCCCAGCCATGTGGAATTATAAATCCATTAAACCTTTTTTCTTTATAAATTACCCAGTCTCTGGTATACCTTTATGAGCAGCATGAGAACAGATTAATACAACTTTTTACACTGGCAAACAACAACTACTATTTAATGATCATTTTAACTTCTGCATTTATTTTCACTTCTTAAAATTTTTATTTCAAGGAAAATAAGCAGAATTAAGTGAGATAATGAATATGGCAATGCTCAATATATCATTTGTCAGCAAATGATTTGGGAATGTTATTTAACCTGATCTTCACTCACATTTCTGGAGAAGACTTGATTATGTTATTTTTAATATAAATTCCTAGAGTTTATAAAAGAAAACTTACAAATTTGTCTTTTCATGGCTCTCATTTTCTTCAGAATTCATTAGTAAGGACTTATATCACCTAAATGAAGAAATTTTGTACTGAAAAAGAAACATAGATATAATATGTATTATGTTCTAGGCCTTCTATGAGCTTATGAACAAACTGAGAAGAGCACAACTGAGACTTCAGGGTATGGTTCTAAGTGCTATAAATCTTCAGACAAAGGAGATTAATGTCCACAAGAATAGCCAGAGTAAACTCCATGGGATTGGCAGGATTTGGTTGAAATTTATTAGATAAGGAAAGAGGGGAAAGAAAAGCATTTGAGGATCTCTGAAACAATTACAGCAATAGTATCAAGGCAGAAACTGGGTATGCAAGGGAAGATATTAACATTCATTGTGGGCCTGATATGCATGAAACCAACTATCTATATAAAGTACACATATTAATTTCCAAGTACAGTCTTCAAAACTTTAATGGGCATACATATTTTTATTGCTCAAAATAACTTTGTGATAGATATTGCCTTCAATGTCTTATATATAATCTCAATGTGAGCTGACACCTTTCTGATTCTTTGGAAAACAACAGGATTGCCTCACTGCTTGGATTCCACAACAGCCTTAGTAAGCACAAGGCTTTCTCCTGACTTACATGAGAACTCTCCAAGTCCCCTCTGCTCTTCTATTCCTGAGTTCTCACATGCTCGCCCTGTGAAATACTAACACCCAACACCTGTGAACTGTTCTTCTGTCAGATTTCCCTACATTTCCAATCACACCAAGGTTTTGTCATTTTAGTTGCTTTATTGAAGCTGAGACTTCAGATGAGTTGGTAAACTGTTCGTACTGAGCCGGACAAAGTTCCCCACTTACCTATTTGTCTTCATCCTACCTCATGCACCTTAGTTCAGAAGCCATAGAAAATTTTACCTTTGATTCATGCAAAGTAACCTCACTTCCTTCTCTAGAGCTTTGACACAGTCTGACATACCATATCCCACAAAGACTCAACTACCAACGAACTGCTAATCAAGTTTCAACTTCTCCAAAATCTGTTGTTCAAGTGTAAGGCTGTGTTGTAAAAGATTTTAAAATGAGCAAAAAATCAGCTGAAGGCCCTATTATGTCAAGCTTACTTTTATGGCAGAACTTCATCTTTCATTGTCCTTGAGTTATTTATAACTCTGAGTTGTAGCGATCTCATAATAATGCAAATATTCCAGTCCATAGAAATGCAAATAAGTTCTGTCTGATAGAGTGTAGTTGATTATTGCCTAATAGATGTTGACTAATTGCACACCTAGACATAAATTCATTGTCGCTGTTCCTGATTGTCTGTTTGTGTGTTTTTTACATTCCCCTCCAAAACAGCTGTACCATCTTACTGTTTCCCTCATTAATTTATGAGTTAATAAAATATTTTGCCCATGTTTACTTTTTTATTTTTTATTTTTTTTTACCAAAGTCAAGATGCTAGCTCTCTAAAAATCTGTTCAATAAAAATCTTAATTTTCAATAAAAGATTTTTATACTCATCTATAAGAAGTCTTCATTGATTGCCTTTAACTTCTGGGAAATACCTAGGAAGGCCCAAATTCAAATTTAAACATTTTATAAGAATCTTTTTGCTATCGGGTACATTCAGAAAAACCCTTACTGCCTTCAATAGTCCATAGTATTGTAGTAGAAGTAGATTTCTTAAATGGACCCTACAAGTTGACGCTTAGAAATAACACTAGGTAACAGAGGAACATGCTACTTAAATTTTTTATCACCAACTAACATATATGCTCCTGGATTTAATCATTTCATGTTCATCTTGAACTAATAGCATGTAAGCTTTCATATTTTATGCCCCACATTTATTATGTTTGAAACAATGTTTATTCATTAGAATAACAATCATAGACATTTTGAAAGGATCATAGTTCTTTTTTCAAGAAGCTGGATGTGACATGATATTAAGCTTCTGAAGATTTGTCTGCACAGCATTGCAAAGCAGGCAAACATAAGAAGCCACTTTATTTAAATGATCAAGATGCACATTAGCTGATTCATCCTACCTTTTACCTGCCAAAAGTTTCAGGTAAGTTTCTGCGGGCTTTATAAATATGAATTATATATGGTTAGATGTGTCTTATATGTTTTGCAGAAAAAGAAGGTGCAGTGTTGGATATCTTCTCCCCTCGGACTGTTGTATTTCACAGGATGTATTCTTCCAGTTGAATTTTTCTATCATTTGTTATGACAACCTTCACATTCTTCACAATAAAGAGTAACTGCCTGTTAACCTAGTGTCTAAGGTGAAAAACCACTAACCTCTAGAAAGAAATTTTATTACATAATCTATAGGGGAACTCAATAATAATAAATGACATCAATTTGAGTTTTTATACTTTGTGACTCTCCTCAAATTTGCTGTGAAAAGACTTAGGCTTTTAAAAAAGGAACTTATCCACTCAATCATTTAACCATCCATTCATTCGGTCACTCAAGACTCATTAAGTAATTACCATGTTCCATGGGCTGCATTTGGAGCAGAGCATAAACGAATAAATAAAATATAGTATCAGTTTTGGCAGAGCTCTAAGTGGATGAAGAAATGCAGCTAGCTAGTAGGGAATTTAATTTCTGTCTCTGCATATTATAAATTGCAAGATTTTGGCTCCTTTAAGTAATTGACACTCAGCCTTTAATCTACAAAATAAGGAACTTTATATCTATTATTTAGGACATTTGTGAAGACTAAATGTGACCATGTTAAGCAAATCCCTGACACATAGTAGGTGCCTAACATATGGTAGCTATTCCTAATTAAATAAGACCATTTGGTGAACAAAATGTTGTCATTAGAAAATTGAGTAGAGAGTGATTTAGTAGCAGATAGAATCATGGGTGCCCTCATTGAGGTCATGACACTTGACGTAGTTTTTTAAGCCAGACCCAGAAAAAAAATCTATTAGATGATTTTACTTAGATGTAGACCCTTAATAAATATCAAATATACAGAGCTAGAGAATAAAACAGTGGTTACTGGAAACAGAATGATGTGGATTGAAATGAGTAAATATAGGGAAAAGAATAGAAATAAGCTGATATGTAGTATCAAGTCTAGCAATCTAATGTACAGCATGAGAACCGTACTTAATAAAATCATATTATGTTAGGATCTTTGTTAAAGAAATAGATTTTAGCTGCTTTTATCACACAAAACAGTAACTACGTATGATGATGGATATGTTAATTGCTTCACTATAGTAACCACTTTAGTATCTTTATATATCCCAAAATGTCATATTGTAAACCTCATGCATACACAATAAAATTTGTTAGACAAAAACAATTCGTGAGATATATATACACATATATATGTGTGTGTGTATATATATATATATAGAAGAAGAAGAAGAGGAAGAAAAGAAGAAGGAGGAGGAGAAGGAGGAGGAGGAGATGGTGGTGGTATTTCCAGGCAGTAGGATTGCATGTGTGAAAACAGGTATGAGATTTTAGCAGTTCATGTGAAGTAATCTATTCAGCTTTTAGAAACAAAAATGGGAAAAATAAAACTTGAACTCTCAATTTGGGATAATTAAAACATTAAGATGCAGGAAAGTTTAAAAACCAGTATAGGATTTATTAAATTTAAAATAAATTATAACTATAATTTACAGACCTTTTTTCATTCCTTAGTATATAATTTTTCCCAGAAAAGAGTATGGTAAAATATATTTTTTAAAAATCACTTTCGGCTGTATCTACTCACACCTTTAAAACAAACAACAACTATATGATTTCTAAATGTTAGAAAAGAGCTTTTTTAGTTTCTTTTACAGGAAAAATACCGGTGGAAAATTTGCTCAAGAGATGGGACTAATTCTCTGTAATTTCTAAATTAACCTCACATTTACTATTCCCACAAAGTTTAGGGTTGCAAATTCTACAGGAAGTGGAGAGGGTGGAGAGACAGTTGGAATAGTAGCATGAAGCATTGTGTTTAGTCAAACATCAAGCTAGACATTGCTGTGAAGCCATTTGTGGATGTGATTAACATTTAAAATCAATTGACTTTATTATTTATTTGTTTATTCATTCATTACTTTTTGAGATAGAGTCTCTCTGTGTTGCCCAGGCTAGACTGCAGCGGCACCATTTCGGCTCACTGTAACCTCCACCTCTCAAGTTCAAGTGATTCTAGTGCACCAGCCACCTGAGTAGCAGGTACTACAGGCATGCACCACCACCTTGGGCTAATTTTTGTGTTTTTAGTAGAGACGAGGTTTCACCATGCTGGCCAGGCTGGTATCAAACTAGTGGCCTCAAGTGATCGGTGCACCTTAGCTTCCCAAGGTGCTGAGTTTACAGATGTGAGACACTGAGCCTGGCTGACAATCAATTGACGTTAAATAAAACAGATTCCCCTCCACAATGTGGATATACCTCATACAATCAGTTGAAGGCCTAGGGAAAAAAATAAGGGTTTCCACAAGGAGAAGAAATTCTGTCTGAAGTGTGAAACACAGAAACCCTGCCAGTATTTTCAGGCTGCTGGCCTGTGCTGAAGGATTTAGACTCAAGATCGCAACATCAATTCTAACTTCAATTTATCAATTTGAATTTCCAGGCTGCTTGTCTGCCTTATGGATTTCAGACCTGTTAGCCACCAAAACAACATTAACCAGTTCTATATAAAATAGTCTCTCCATACAGAAAGATGATAAATTGGATAAATGGAGGGAGGGAGGGAGGGAGGAATGGACGGACGGATGGATGGATGGATGGATGGATGGATGGATGGATGGAGATGGATGGATGGATGGATGTAGAGCTAGATACCTATAGATATTGGTTCTGTTTTTTAGGGAATCAGAACTCTAATACACAATGTAATATACACAACAAATAGATCAATTTTTAATATCTAGAGCTTTAAATAAGGCTAGACTTGGCAAACATCTTTTAGAACAACTGAAGTCCTTAAGAAGTACATTGAGTAGGAGAAAGTGCTCCATGCAAGGAATCACAATTCAGCACTTCTGTATGATTGGTGTTACTCACCAGCCCTGTGACTGTCACTCTTCACTACTAAATGCATTTAGCTGTAAATAGCAAAATTAAATTTGCTGATCTTCACAGACTCTTCCTGCTCTAATATTTCATAATATCTATGATCCATCATTAGTAATTATCATCTCTAGAAGGACTATAATATTCAAAGACTCCTAGTAACACAGGGCTAGTATAGGTAGGCATCTGATTGAGGAGAGAAATTTTCTAAACATAAGGTAAGAAATAAACTGGTAAGGAATTTGAAGTCCCTATGTATGAGGCATGCATAGGTATCTGAAACACATTTGATTGATTCATTAAAGTGAAACATACTATAGAAACCCCGGTATCAATCTGGCCCAGATGAAGGCTTTTGTTGTTGGTTTTCATTTGTTTGCTTGTTTGATGTATCAGTTTTAGCTTGTTCAATGATTCTGTTGCTGTCTGGGATGTAAGGACTTATGGGTCTGCATTTCTGCTCTATATTCATATCAGGCCCTGGTCTGTTTGACCATTTGTATGTCTAGTACACAAAAACTTTGGCAAAGAATCGGGTTTCTCTAGAAATGTGGTTTCAAGAACTATTAGAAAAGTTTGCTGTGCCTGATACTGAGGTTATCTATATCATCTTCTGGGGTAGGAAATGCCTCTAACATGTCCCAGTAGTGCTAGGATTCAGAAATTCAGAAAAATGATTCATAATACTGAGTTTACCTGTGTAGACCATAGTAACAATAATTTCAATTTCACCTCATTTGTATTGCATAATGATGCAGATGTAATAATAGTAGTGGTAATAATAACCAAGTGGAAGGATATCATGTATTCATACCACCAATGCCATTAACATTTTAGACAGAAGTTAGAGATTGAGTACCACCACAGAATACATTCTCATGTGTCGGACTGGTTCAAGGGAAAGTTACAAAATCTGATGACCCTGATGGATTCACAGTCTTAGAGTAAATCAAATGAGACTTTAGGTCCTGAATTCACTGGCCATGCATTTCTGGACTATATGCCTCAGTGTTACTCTTGCATTAGTGTTAATAGAGCTGAAGCTCAGAGTGTGATCTGTGGCCCAGCAGCAGCAGCATCACATGGGAACTTGTTAGAAAGATAAATAAGTGGGTCCCATCTCAGACCTACTGAATCAGAAAATGGGGAAAAGGTCCAGGAATCTGTGTTTGTAACATACCCTCCTGATGATCCTGACTAAAATTTGAGAACTGGCACACCGATTCACACCTAAATCTACTTTACCAATAAACAATCTTCTGTTTAACATCTCCAGAGAAACATACCTTACTATTCTTGTATACACCTAAAGACGGAACCTTACAGAGAAAAGCCAAGGAAGCAGATAACAAAAATAAATAAATAAATAAATAAGCCAGGGAATTCCAAAATATGCATTTAGAAGCAATGTTTCTTTTACTTCTGTTGATTGGAAATTCTGTTTACAGTAAGAGACCTGTGGCTAAATGAGGCGCCTTCCCCTGTGATCTCAGAATCTGAATTAAGTTGTTTAATATTTATTCATCTTAGGCTTCCTCAGGCAGCTAGTGTGAAATCAAAGCACTGTAGACATCTTCAGACACTGCAGACCTAATATCGGTAATTCTAATGTTCCTCTTGCCTTTTTATCTTTATATATCTTCATTACTAACCTACTAGTTCAAATGCTAGCTGTAGAGGTTGAGAAGAAGCGTTTATTAAAATCCAAATTCAAACAAATGTTTGGTAGTTAGAATCAGTGCTGAAAAAAATAGAGATAAAAGGCCATTTGGCATCTTGATTAAAACAATAGAATGTCTAGAGGAAGGAATAATATGAACACAGAGCCCTAACTTCCTATATCCAAATTATTCAGCAATTTGATTCCATCTCTCATTGATTTTCTATTATAGAGACAGGAGACAATTTTGGAAAGATCACAACTATAACCACATACCAAAGATAATGCTTCAAGCCCTTGATTCAAAGTCTTTCGTGTTTCCAAACAATTCATAATTAAAAGTCTACCTACCTTCAATTCTAGAAATCATTTCATAATGCAAATTTAATTGGCTGTTATTAGCAGGACCAGATTAAGTAGCTTGTTGTGGTCATGATGAGTTTATCTATTATGCTTATAATTAGGACTCCCACAGTCAATAAGCCCAGAGGGCCTCAAAGCCCACAGTCAACCCCTGTTGCCAAGAGCCACTTACACATTCTTAAATCATCAAGTGTCTATTCCTGCCTCCACCAAGAGTCACCACCCCCTGCTTTCCTCTTTATATTTTTAATCTAGCATGTGGATTAATTTGCTTTCTGGGAATCTCAAGGGGCTAAAGCCTTCATGCCTGGGCCTGTTTGCTTTTCTTATAAGAATGCCAATTGCTATGAGAAGCTGGAGCTAGAAATTGGGGGCTGGGGACTGAGATTACTGCACTATTACCCCCAGACATTGAGAAGCCCGGCAGCTTGCTGAAATGTTAGTTATTGAGGAGAGAGCATATCTTTTAATTTTAATTTTATTGTTATCATTGCTGTGATTTTTAAGCAACTTCATTCATACCGTCATATATTTTGCAACTTTCTCCTTTCTTCTTTTGATCCTCTTCTGAGCATAGATAAAGCCTACTCTTTTTGTTCTGTATTCCAAAGAGGAGCTGAGTTACATGTCTGTTAAAACTAATGTCTTTTTAGGAATAGCTCATATGTACTATCTAGAAAAGCTGGAGGGTCAATCTGAATGTTATTCAGACACCTTCAAAGACTGCTGTAAACAATGGCATTAAGGCTTATCACTGTTTTAGCATACACAATAAACTATCTTCATATAAAGACAATGTTAACATTTTTTTTCAGCAATTAGGAAGCTTTAAAAATCCTGATGCCCAGTCTCCATTCTGGATCAATTGAATAATAAACTCCAGTGGAAGACTCAAGCATCAGTATTTTTTAAAGCTTCCCAGAAGTTTCTAAAGGCAACCCAGGTTGAAAAGCACTGAAAAGTGATTCCAAATTAATCCATTTAGAATAAATAGAACAATATCAGGTTGGATGTGGTTAGAGTCTATAATTATTACATTTCCAAAAAAATTTATTGGATTGTGATTTAAAAACTAATTATTCATAATTGAGATTAGAACTAATCAATAGCAAGGCAGGAGAGAAGCTTTTCAGCTTAGTTCAGGAGGCTTCTGGAGAATGTACCACTCTCTCTTTTTAAGGAACAATTTACGTTACCCATTAACTACTTTACAGGGGGTTTTTCTTACCTACAAAAATATCTTTCAGATGTTCTGCCACTTATTACCTATGTGATTTTAGGCAAGTCTTCTAATCAACAAAAAGGAGCTAATATTACTTCCTGCTTCATAATGTTGGTGTGTTTAAGAAAATAACTCTTGTAAAGCAATTAGCACCAAAAAAGCTGGCATAATATAAGAACCCTATAAACATTGACTATTATTATCCCCATGAACCCAAGCCAGGTGTTTTGGGTATGGAAACAAATATAAAATGTGTTTTCATGTTTTGAATCTAGCTACTGAGTAACCATTATTCTTAATTTAACATGTCAGAGAAATGCATTGAGATATATTATGACTCATTTATCGAGTATAAAGAAATGTCATTTGCTTTGTGTTCCAGGTAGCAATCTTTCAATAGGGTCTTTTTTGACTGATTTTTCCCCCATACTCTTAGGGTAAAATAATCTTGCAAAGAAGGGTTTTGAGGCTGTCTAAACAGAATTGCCTGTGGGGTACAAGATGGAGACTTTTGACTTGTCTTTTGTTCATCTTATCTTAATAGGATTTGAGTAAGGAAAGCTGACGTCTCTATCCACATCCTTTGAACAGTAGACAAGATAGTACAACAGTGCCTCATCTTAAGGCAATTCTAAAAATTCCACATCCTAGATTTAATTATTTATTACACTACTTCCTTTCCTAAACATGAAATAAAATGTTCCATTTTCACCACATTAGATATGATAATCCAGGAAAAAAGAACAAGATGATTTTTAAAAAGAGAGAAACATTAAAAGAGAGCTCATCAGGAAACATTTGAGCAGCTAATTAAACTGCGATAAGAAAGTGTCTAATCCAGAGTAAAAAGGTCTATCCTTCATATTTTTAATTTCATCAAATGCCAATTTTATTACTTGAGAAAACGCACATTTGATACATCTTCAAAAACTTTATGAATTATTTGATTAATATTGGTACTTAGACTATAGTTGCCAAATAAAATACAAGATGCTTCAGTCTGTCCCCACAAATATTGCATGGCACATACTTATACTGAAAAACATTTTTCGGAATTTAAATTTAACTTCTTTAAATAGTTTATCCCAATTTAACCCATAAGATAAGAAACTTTGTAAGGATTTTTATCAGTTGAAGCATATTGCTTTTCATTTAACTTGAGTAAGTAAAATAGGGTGAACTCTTCAGAGACCATAAAATACAATCATTTGAGATGATCTATCCATTCTGTCTGCTAAAATCATGTTCTTAATGAAGAATCAAGAAAAGAAAGTTTACAGTGACATACTCTGAATGACGTTTTATTTTCTTCATTTTATTTTGCCAGAATTACCTGAGCTGATAAATGTACATGCTGAGGTTTCATTCCGTTTTTTAATTTGCAGTGTATAATCTTTTTTAATTTTACATTTTCTGTGAGGAATCCACTTACATATCTAAGAAAAAAAATCTGCAGTTGATTCCTAACATATAGGTTCTAGAATTATTGCATATTACTCAGTAAGTGTCCATTTTGTAAAAGCTATTAGGTAAAATAAAAATGAAATAATTAAAAGAAACAACTTTTACATTGAACTACAATTTGATATCATAAGCATTCAACTTACGACATGTATTTTTGAGACTCAATCTTCCTTCTGCAGCATTGTGACCTCAGGTGATTTATTTAATCAATCCTTGCCTCTATGTCTTCATCAATAATATATAATAATACCTAAGTCATAGTCTACTTGCTAGAATTAAATAATAATAATTCATAGGCCATGAGGGCCTTGGCATAAAATATACTTCAGAAAATGTTAGGTACTATTGCTTATTAACATTAATTATCAAAGACTACTTTGAGAGAGTATTTCCAGCATATTTCCCTTCATCAGCAAGCCCAATTCTTGATATTCGGGCAATTTCTACATGGGTTATTGCAGGTCTGCAGAGAAAAGAACAATCTAATTATGGTCAACAGTTGAAATCTCTAGGAGTTGCATACTATGTAGCCGAAAAAGTAAAAAATGAGCCTGGTAAAGTGGTATCACCTAAAAATTGTTTCTAGTAGATTCTATCCACTGACTCTTCTCAGCGGACTCTTGTCTGTAATTGTCAGAGAAGGTTGACTCTATCAAAGTAAACATCTGTAAAGTTATTTAGATAATTTCCTTTAATACAGAATGACCCACATAACTGAAAATTAATAAAGTATGGCTGACTCCACATCAAGAAATGAATGTCATAGAATTATTATGTAATTTTTATACATTGTAAACATAATTTAATATTAAACCTAGACATGTCATACTATACTAACTACAAATTTATTTCTTATGAAATAGTTGCTTTTAAAAAACTACTGGTATTAGTTCAATTTTTCTCCTCTGTTCAATTTTGGATATCATTTTTACCTCTCCTCATCTTACACCTTTTTATTAAACAATTTCACTTCTCTGTATCAGGGTCCTGATTACTTTCCTTCAGAAAAACTTTCGTATTTGTTTAACTGCTTAATTAAAAGTTTGGCAGAGCAAAATTTCTTCTTCAAATGAAAAAGAAAACTGTTTCCTTTAAGTACCAGTTTTATCAATAATATTGTTTAAAAGGCTTTGATTTTCTCCTACGTACTTTGAAAACACCAGTTACATTTTAGACAATTTTCTTTTCTCATTTTATCTCCCTCTTCCTCTTGCGTCCTCCTCTCTCTCCCTCCATGCTTCCCCTCTCCCTTTCTTCCTCCTGGCTACTTTCCTTTCTTTTTTTTCACTGATTGCCCAGTACCTAAGCTCTAGCTTTCATGTGTTCCTGGGTGCCTCTTACTGAGGCTTTGTGATATGCATTTTCTCTTCATTCTGAACATTCTGTGCTCTCTGATTGTGACTTCTTTGTTATGACTACTTCTTCTTTTAGTAAAAACATGGTAACCTTTTTACTCTTTTTGAGTAGATGGGGACAATTTGATTACTAGGAAAAAATTTTAAAAACCTTGATGACTTTTTAAAGTCACAAGATTAGCATTGCCAGAGTTTTAAACTCTTTAAATATTTAGTCTTTACTGACATGTGAGCAACAGGGTCTGTCCAAGTGTCTCCTTCCCTTAAGCTTTTCCCTCTTATCGTTGGTCAGCAATTGAAACACTAGGTAAAAGAGAAACAGGTAGTATTTGTCATCTCTCTTAGACAAATGCATTATTCAAAGGTTATATGGTAACATAAAGCCTTTAATAGTGACAAAATAACAATGGATTAATGATTGAGATAACCAAATATCATATCAAGGGCTGTATGTTAATTAGCCTATTAATCTACAAAACGAGTCAATGGAATGGAAATTTTCTGACTTTTTTAGTCTCCATTTCATATGACTGAGGTTACAGCATCCATCGTGTAAGTAGTAAAGTCAAGATTTGAACACAGGCAGCATGACACCAGGGCCTGAGTTTTTTACAGTGAGAATGTGATATCTTCCCATTGAGAACATTTAAGCTGTTTTTACACTGTATTACTCCTCAAAATCTCCTTTGTCTTAATCTACTGGGAAAATAAAACTGCTAACCTCGAAAAATTGAGATAAAGTCTTATTCCTTTGTGTTGCTTTCGTGTTTGACAAAACCTAATTGTACATATTGTTATCCACTCCTTCATTCATTAGTGTATTCAGTAAAGATTTGTTTGGGCTTACTATGAGAATAATACTTCGTTACTCCTGCCACACTGAGGATTTCAATTGAGGGTATTGCACGTCTGCAGAGAAAGAACAATCTAATATGAAACTCTGCAACTGCTGATTGAGTGAACAATTTCTGTAAGAACAATTGATTAAAAAGTACTCGGAAGCATGACTGTGGACCTTCCACTTGGTACTAGGTGTGCTGACTGTATTTACTCACCATCAGATCTTCTTTCCTGAACAGTCCAATTCCTTTGCCCTATGGAAGACATCATTTTTTTCTTTTGCTCCCGGCTTCCTTTTCTGGTTGACTCCTTTCTCTCTCTATTGCTTTTTCATATGGGCTTAGGTGTAGTAAAGTTTGTTACAAGTGCCAAGGGAAGGTCTTGTTGAATCACGAGTTTTCCTTGTGCAAAAGAGGAGAGTGTGTATTCTTGTAACAATAGGAACTTTTCCTCACAAGGACCCGTGTAGAAGCTAGAGAATTGGTAGTGTTATACAGCCCATGGTATGATATTATGTGTCATGAAGAAAAATGGACTTTTATGCATTTGGGGACCAGAAAACTGCATCAGGTTCACGGCAGAAGCACTAGCCTCCAGACTGCCACTTAAGGAAATGTTCACTGTGAGAATGTCGCACTAATTGTTTGACAAGGTTTTTGTAGGAGAGTTTTCCACTCTTGCTGGTTCTTCTCAAGTCAGAATGTACCCTGCACTTTGGTAGCACAACTGCATTCACAAAAGAAAGAGAAAGAGTATTGCAAAGTGGACAACAACCGTGATCCATTTTGTTTAGATTTGTTGAAAATGTATTGCACCATGGCAAGAAATGTATTATAAACTTCATCTAACCTTTGCTTCTATACATAGAGAAAACCCCCTCCCCTGCTATACCTTTGCTTGTTCCTTGTGGTCTATGTATTTGTGTCTTCTGCTTATTTCCAACTGACAACAAATGTCTTATAGCAGTGCTTCTCAACTTGAATGTTTGTAAGAATTTCCCGGAGAACTTGTAAAAACATTATTTGACCCTATCCACAGAGATTCTAATTTCATAAATCTGAAGTGAAGTCTAAGAATTTGCATTCGTCTTATTATTATTGGCTCACGCCTGTAATTTCAGTACTTTGGGAGGCCAAGGCAGGTGGATCACAAGGTCAGAAGATCAAGGCCATCCTGGTCTAAAGTATACAGAAAACCTGGTGAAACCCTGTCTCTACTAAAAATACAAAAATTAGCTGGGCGTGGTGGCTCATACCTGTAGTCACAGCTAGCTGGGAGGCTGAGGCAGAAGAATTGCTTGAACCCGGGAGGTGGAGTTTGCCGTGAGCTGAGATATTGTACTACTGCACTCCAGCCAGGTGACAGAGTGAGACTCCAACTCAAAAAAAAAAAAAATGCATTTCTAACCATCTCCAGCTCCCAGATGATATTCATGTTGCTGGTCTAGGAATCACATATCAAATAGCATTGCCTTGGAGTCACTGAAAATTTAGAATTGGAATGAATCCTATAAATCATAGACCAGAGATATGAAGTGATTTGTCAAAGGTCACACATCTACTCCATTTAAATATTGTAGTGTTTTCCATTATGGCACTCAGATGTTTTTATAAATTTATCATCATCCAGAATCAACAGAAGAGTTGCTCTCAGCGTGGTTTCTTTGGCACATATAAGTCATTTACAAGATAAAGTCAAGATAAAGTAGACCTTTATCCAGTTCACACTTCTAAATGTGATTTTTGCCTTCTCACTGATTGTACAGACAGGTTTAAAACTGGCTTTACAATCAGTAAGAAGATATAGGTTGAGGGAGTCATGGGTTTTACTTTCTCCTAACGCTGTCTTCAATGTACATGCTGGTTATAGCATCATCCAGAGCTTTAAGTAAAAGACTATTACACTTGACTATCTTGTCTCTTTTCTTCATCTTGCATAAAATGTTTAAAGCTGTTTCTTGCTCCCTAAGTATACTCCTTTTTGGTGGAACAGTAAAGGCTTCCAACAGGAAATTTTTCTGTATACTTTAGACCAATTGAAAAAATAGCAACATGTCCAATTTTCACAAAGCAATCATGGATGAATAAAAATCATGTATCGTTTCTTCTTGTAAATAATTCTGCACTAGAGTAGGAAGAATATTCTCTCCTTGGCAATCGGTCCTGGGATGTATTTTATCATGTCTTACCTGGAAAAGTCTCTAAACTGTGGCAGGCACATATTTTTTGCCTCTTTCTTTTGAAACTGAGTTTCGTGTGTGTGTGTGTGGTGTGTGTGTGTGTTTTGGCCTGAGTGATGCAAATTAAGTTTCAAAACAATTTATACTTTTTTTACCTCCTGAGGTGATAAATGCGAGTTTTTGACTACTGACCATTTTTTAAGGAAGACTACAGGGGGAAAATCCTCACATAATAACACCATTATAGTGAGAGATGCCAGAGGAAGGCCATGTCTACTATTGATCTATGTTTACTGCACTAATGATGAATAAAGAAACCCAAGAAAGCTAAGAAGAAGGGACAGAGAAAAAAGGAGGGGCTAATTTATAAGCCTCCATGAGAAATAATCTAAAATATTGTTCAAACTTAAGAAAAATCTAATTAAAGGAACAAAAGGGGTATGATGACAGATGAAAGGAATTTTAAAGCAGGGAACACTGACATTTCAAAAGACAATTTACTGTCAAGAAGAATAATTTTGCCTGGCAGGTAATACTAAAACAGAGCAAAACACTGTGATACAATATCAATTTAGAGAAAGCATGTCAACACAAATATGGTAAGTCACAAAACTCTTGAGAGAGAGATAGCCTGCTTGCCATTGGGAATGCAAGTTTGGCTGTCCATTAATATCACTAGATAGGAATGTTACGGTCACACTTTCTGGGTAAGTATACATTAGTGTGTCCATAGTTAGTGAAATCTGCATTTATACTTCTTGCTACGTTAAGAAACTGTACCGAAAAGAAGGAATTTAATTATAACTCTTGCATGTGCCCCAAATAAAAATTCTGTGGTTAGTGAAACCAAACCAGTGATTTGATGCATGGTTTAAGAACTCTAAAAGGAATATAAAAGGTGGGTAAAATTGAACTTTTAGAATGTAAGCTTAACGAAGACACATTTAAGAGGAGAGACAAAAGTTTGATTATAAATTTAAATGTCATGCTTTTGGACATACAGGGAAAATTATACCCACCTGCCTGTATCAAGGCAATTGACTTGCAATATGACCTGGGTATATCAAGGCAATATGATTTTTCTTGACTAAAGAAAAATCAAATGCAGTAAAGTTTTATAAGAAGCTGTGAAAATGACAAACTGAAAAAGTGCTACTACCCATCCCTCCAGATAGCTGCGCAGATGAATATTTTCAAATCCTTCAGGAATTAGTATAATAGGTATTTTAAATTCTATTTTTCTATTTTATCACACAGTAAAATAATTATTTTCCAATTATTTTATTGAGTTCACAGTAATAGAAATAAGGATCCTTAAAATATAACACAAAAAAATTAAAATAAAATCTTAAGATAAAATACACATCTATGAGTCCATAGTGATATAAATAATTGAACGGTTAAATAAATGGAAGAGAAGAAATAAATCATTCTTAACAGAAGAAGTCCAAATAATATACATAAATAATCCCCCCTCAAATATGTGAGCTTAATCCCACTATATCAGTTCTCATGCTGCTAATAAAGACATACCTGAGACTGGGTAATTTATATAGAAAAAGAGGTTTAATGGGCTGACAGTTCCACATGGCTGGGGAGGTCTCACAATCATGGTGGAAGGCGAAAGAAGAGAATAGTACATCTTACATGGCAACAGGAAAGAGAGCGTGTGTAGGGGACCTCCCCTCTATAAAACCATCAGATCTCATAAGAATTATTCACTATTACCAGAGCATCATGGGAATGACCCACCCAATGATTCAACCACCTCCCACCAGGTCCTTCCCATGCCACGTGACAATCACTGGAGATACAACTCAAGATGAAATCTCTGGGTGGGGACATGGCCAAACCACATCATCCATTTTTCTTGAGTATGGACTGGACACACTGACTTGCTTCCAAAGGAAAATCATAACTCTACATTGGAGAGGAGCTTGGTAAAAAAAAAAAAAATCTCTTGCCCAAGTGATCAAGGTTAGTGTCACCATGATGTCATGTAAATATTATATTACCCCTGATGCAATACTGTGAAAAGACACTTTGATGGTCTTACCAAAAGCTCTAACCCCAATCTAATCATGAAAAAGAATTGTATAAACCTAAAGTGAGGGATAGTCTACAAAATACCAGACCAGTAATTTTCAAAATTGTTGAAATAATGATAAAAAAGAAAAGACTGCAAAAGCTGGAAGTAGAGCACATTCAGGAGACATAATGATTAAATGTTATGCCAATAAAAGGTTTTAGTTGATGGGAAAAATAAGTTCTCTCTCTCTCTGATCTCTCCTTGTAGATACAAGCACATAATTCTCATGCTCCAACACAAATACAATCAATAGCACACTTATATTTCTGTAATAGCCTATTAGAATAAAACAAATAATTTATATAAGAAAAATTAAATATAACAAAAATTCATAATATCTTTTACAATGTGTATTTTCAATTCTGAAAGTCATAAAAGGCACAAAATGAATATTTTTCTTGTGCATAGAAGTATGTTATTCCTATCCAAATGAATGAAAAATGCAACACAATATAGTGAAAATTTTACAGTTTTGAAAATTTTGGCAATCTGATTTTTATAAATGTATATGGCAAAATAAAGAAATAGATAAAGGGAGAAAAAAATGATTATTAAAGAAATTTCAAAGATAAAACATTTTCTTCCACATGTCCAAATCTAAGAAATCTACATTGTTTAAAAAGAAAAAGATGACAAACAAACAAACACAAGTTGAATAATATTGAGAAATAGAATCACGCTTAGAGAAAGTTGGGATGCTTAACAATTGCTATCATGAAACAAATGGGAAGAATAGAATATAGTCTTTAAATCAATAATTTTGAGGCAATTGATGCTCATATGGTGAATATAAAATCTGATTATTATCTCACATGGGAAAAAAAAATTTAGCTCTGCTAATAACCTAAATGAACATAGTGAATCTTTAAATGTGTTAGAAGAAAATAAAATAGTATCTTTATAAGTAGAGGGACACAATACTTAGGAAATAGAAAAGCAAAAATAAGAAGACTAAAATGTTTAAGTAAAGAATAATGAATTTTTTTGTATTATATGCTTTAAACATGCATCTCCATATTTATATCCAGAATATATGAAGAACTACTAAAATAAGTGAAATAGGAAAAGGTATCAAGTGCAATGGTCCGGGCCACAGCACCTGGGCTTGGCTGCAACTCTGTTCCAAAATCAGAGCAGGTACCAGGAGCCAGGGAGCGGGTGCAGGCACTTCTGAGCCTGTGGGAGAAGTGGGGCTTCCTGGACCCTGAGAACACACGAATGCCTGGTCCAGAGCCCTGACTGGCCGACAGTGGCTGCGCCCCACCAGCTTGATAGGGGACGGGCTCCTGCCTGCTCCTGGCCCCTGCTGGCTCCCCACAGCCTCAGCCAGGCCTGCCCTGGTGCAGCTGGCCTCTTCACAGTGGTCACTTCCTATGGTCCGCTGCTGCCATCATAAACATATATTCACACATATGCTTTTTCGAAATCACCTTGTTGCTTAGGAATGCAAAAGTTTCTTCACTGCCATGAATTATAGATTGATTGCTTAGTTTTGTTTTCATCATGATTTACAGCAGAAAGCTTACTGTTCTGGTTCACCCTTCATTCCTGTGAACTAGCTGTTCCTCCGTATACTCTCCTCTGCCTACCTCCTTGACACTGCTCTTAGATCTTCATGAAATAATGCTGGCTTCCACATTGTTTTGTGCCAATCAAATCCTGTTTATCATTTAAATTATTTCTTGAGGATCGTTGATGTTTTAAGATGTTTTCTCCCAATCTGAGTCTTTAAAAACTCTTCTTTCTCTCATATTTTGCTGCACTTGTAGTCTGTACTTCAGAATGTTATGTTTATTCTTTTTCTGTTATTTGTTACTTTATGTGTTACCTCTTCATAGAGTTTGTAAAGTCTTGGTGACAGGGAGCAGGCTTATAATTCTTTATAGACTTCATTGTACCTGACACAGTAGTTCTTAATAGATATATTTCAAAATAGGTGCCAGTCCTCCAGTAAAATAGAGACATCTGTAATTGTAAGGTTCTATCAGGCTCCTGAGTTATGATAATACCAGTTTCTATCCAATTAACATTTCCCTAAACACTCAATAAAGAACATACTCAAGAAGCTTGTATTTTAATGCAAGTTTTCATTTACTGATAGGACAATAAACCATGTTTGCCTCCCAGTAAGATGTGATATGTTAAAAATCTCTTAGGCAAATAAGTATCCAATTCCAAGAACAAATATCTCCAGTACAAACAAATCATCCTTCTATTGATTTAAATATAAGTTTATGTAACTGCTCATGGACGGCCTGTTGAGGGAAGAAAACCTGCCAGAATTCAGCTAATCCATCATAATACTGGCTAAAGCTCCTAAATATATTTTACAGAAGCAAAAAAAAAAAAAATGGTGTTTCAGGAAGATTGAAAGCAAAGGTTTCCTTATATTTTATTTGAAATGATTTGTTTCACTCTTCGCAGAGAAAACATAGTTCTCTTGCATATATTTTAGTATTATAGGTGATTTTCTTTAAAAAAATCAATTGAGAAATTTGGAACTTTCTAGCCGTTGGTTGCAAAAGTCTGTTTTTTTAAGGCTTGATGTTTGCGTGTTCACAAATCCAGTGTCAGACCCTGGAAACTGTTCTATGCGGAATGATCTACATAATACATAGTTCTCTTTCTGTTCTCTATGGTCTATTGAGTCTATTTTGAAATTAAGGGAGATTTGGAACTTGTATCCAAACTGAGCTCCAACTTAGAGCTAATTCAGACATAAATACCAGAAAAAATGGTCATCATTGTGTTTCTTGAATATTGTATTTTGGGTAACCAGGTTCTTCAGGAGAAAGAATTAAGGGAGTCTTTGCTTTGGATTTGTTTCCAGTTAGTTAAGTGAATTTATTTTAATGATGAATGAATAAATCCCAAACTGAAACTACACTTACAGTTATTCCAAGGGAAACCAAACGTCTTTATCACCATTTGGTATTTAGCAGGGTGAACAATATCTTTGGTGAAGTCTTTCAACAAAGAGCCTCAGCAGATAGAGGAATAGATAACACAAGAGGAAAAGAATACTAACTATGGGTGAAATAACTAAGAGAAGAAGTTTTAAGGCTACATTGGATATAATAATATGACTTTTGATGCTATGTAAATGGTAACTATTCTTTCAAAATATTTTTCTACAATAGTAAAGGCATCATAATCTATCTATATTTAGAGCTCAATGACATTAATGTAGATATTATAACAACATATCTAAATAAAAACATAAAAAAATTAATGTTCATAAAATTGAGTCAGAGAAATATGTTATAAAACAAAAATTTTTAAAGACTGTATTCCATGTTTTCATTTATATAATTATTTTTGCCTTATTGTATTATATGTATTGTAATAAATTTACACAAATGTTTTCGTAATGTGTATCAAGGACACAAATACATACACACAAACACAAATACAAATAAGAAATGGATTAGAATAGATTCCTAGACATAGCTAGAAGAAACATATATTTGACTGAATACCATTAAAATGTATCTTGGAAAGATTTTAACAGATATTAATTATGTAGCAGTATTGCTAATGTCCATGTTATACAATCCTCTCTAAAATCTATGTTATACTTACACACACACACACACACACACACTCTCTCTCTCTCTCTGCTATTTCACAGCTGTATTATTTTCCAGTTCTTCATGTCTGTCTTCATATTTGCCTCTTTTGTGCAATACCCTCTCCTTCCTTTTTAAACAATTCTTCAGTGAACTAAAAATCCTACTTATCTTACAAAGTATATTTATTATATCTTCTTCTCAAGGAAGCTTTGCACATTCTCCTCAGCTCTAAGTCAAATTTAGACTCCTTCCTAGATCTTCACAGAGGACCCGTCCATAACTCCAGCAGGACCTGATTGTTTTATCACTAAACTAAACGTCTTGACTTGGTCTTATATATCTCTGTTATCTTGCTGGGCACCTCAATCCTAAGGAAGAGTGTTTCACTCGATCAGTAAATCTTTGTTAATTTAAGATTTAATTAAAGACTTCCTCTATTTGTTTACTCTTCTCATAATGAAAATGACTTTTAAATGCTTTTTAATTAATCTGTGTAATTTAGGTATACAATGAACTGATCTGAACAAACTCACATAAAACCATTGCTTTTGTGTTAATCTCCATGATGATAGTTATTTCTTTTGCTATAACCAGCTACCCTTTGAAAAAACTGAGAACATAAATGGTGCATTGTTGAGAACTAGATGCTGTAAATATTTTATCCCAAAGCATATCTGCAATAATCCTCTACATTACAATGAATTAGGTTTCATTGTAATCTTCCAGACAATTTGTATAGCAACTAAACTTCTGTGCCCATATTCTATCTCCTCTACAAAGTCTTCCTTGAATGACTTGAGCCAATTCATGGGTCATCTCTGAATTGTACAGTCTATACAATTTTCACCTTAACATATCATTTCATATTATCTATTCACAATAAATAGATGAATATTATCTCCTTATACTACTGTTATCTCCTTGAAGGCAGAGATAATGTACCAATAAATCTCTAATACTTCTTGTCATAAATTGGTATGCATGTGCTAATTTCAGTGCTTTCCCCAGCACTTTGTGAGGCCAAGGTGGGCGGATCACAAAGTCAAGAGATCGAGACCCTCCTGGCCAACATGGTGAAACTCTGTCTCTACTGAAAATACAAAAAATAGCTGGGTGTGGTGGCACGCACCTCTAGTCCCAGCTACTCAGAGGCTGAGGTGGGAGAATCCCTTGAACCCGGGAGGCAGAGGTTGCAGTGAGCTGAGATCGTGCCACTGCACTCCAGCCCGGTGACAGAGCAAGACTCTGTCTCAAAAAAAAAAAAAAAAAAAATCAACTAAGAGAATGACACAGTTTTTCCTTCACTCCTACTGTTTGTAATCAAGCTTTAAAATGTATTGAGTGATAGATGCAGGTTATATTAATACATGAATATTACTCAAAACATGAAATCTTTCTTCACAGCATTTTAGAATCATTGTCCTACCCACACACAAGCACACACTCATTTTGATTATCCATCATTCCTAGAATACTATTGAACAAATAAACTCCTTACATGGTTTAACAATCCATATTAGTTTGCAAATGATTTTCCACAGTCATTTTAAGTCACACCTTGTTAATGGACTAAAATGTTGAATTTAATTGGATGGGGGCACCGATAATGATTTTTAGTTAATACTCTAATTTTGATCCTTTGACCTTTTATTATTCTTTCTGAATTTTTTCCTTAGACAGATTGACAGCTTTGAATTTGTCTCAGCACTCTATCATGAATGATGATGCATGTCTCCAATCTCAGGAGTTCCCAGTTTTTCTGTTGAACTAAATAAACTCATTAAGCTCTAGACCTCATATTTTTCTACCAATATCAGCTATTTGGATGTCAGTTGTGCCCAGCCTTTCACTGGCTGTGGAAAAGTAAGGTTCAGGTAGTTTGTAAACCTCCTCTTGAAATTTGTTTCTGAGCTCTTTGAATTTTGATGCAGGCTTGTCTCCTATGTTAATGACCATGAATTTTTCATCAATCTGTTCAATTTTGCCTTAATGTTTCTTTGAGAAATAAGAGACTTCAGACTTACATATTGTTTTATATTATTTTCTAATATTTCTTAAGGAATAAAATATTCATATTTTGATATTGAGGAATTCAGCATTATATAGGTTAGTAATTTAATTATTTTTGATACTATTGTTACTTTGTTTTATCTTAGAGGCTAGAACAATTGAGAACATTAAAGCTAATAAATGTAACCATGTAAATTTCCTATATGAATATTGATTTGAGATGTATAGTTATAAAAATTTCTTATAAAGAACTTTGCAAATATAAAGACAAATACTAGTAACTATGCATGGCTTCACAATTAGTAATAATATGTTGCAAAGAGAGAACAAGTGTACAATATCTAAAACTCAAATTTTACTTATGTTTACTGAAAAGAATTATATCTGATTAGTATTTATGTATCTCTGAAATGTAAAAGAGGATCTAGATTGTGATACCTTACAAAGCAACTAAAATATATGGTCTGCAAAGTTCTGATATTTAATTTAAATTTCTAATATACATGTATATAATGTATATTTAATTTATTACTATATATACATGGTATTTTAAGAAATGACATCTAGACAAGGAAGTCTCTATTACTCTTTTTCTTCAGTTCCACTGTCCCAGGTATCTTCACCATAAACCTCTTCACTGACTTATCTTTAAATGCTTCAGATGACATAGGCAAAAGTTGCTCCCTTACTTTTTGGCATATCACTTTCCTCTTTCTGTGTCTGCTGCCGGCTTATCCATTTCCTTTCTTTTCTATCACTTTATGACAGTATGCTCGATATACAAAAAGCTGTGGCTATTTAACATAGATAACTTGATGCTTTTCTATTTCTTATTTTTCGGTGTGCTCAGCTTTCACAGAAGACTGGAATAGTTTCTTTAGTGGAAGTTGTGACATAGAGCTTAGTTAATTCACTCTCCAGTTTCCTACATAAAGTATATTCTATATTTATTGTGAGATATGCCATCTATGGAATATGCTCACTCAGTTTTCAAGTGTATTTTCCAAGATACTTACAGAACATCCTCATATGACAGTAAAGAGACACCTTCAAGTATGGGGCAGAATCACAGATGATATATCCAAACAACAAAATTTCTTATGCTAGATTTTAACCAAAAATTGTGAATTTGTCAAAATGTAACTATCTTAGCACCTATTATGAAAATTTACTGATGATTCTTATTAATTTAGATTAGTTGAAGAAAAACATAAGACAACCTATTAAATTTCTCACCTTGTTCACAAATGCAAGATCATTTAACAAAGAAATCTTTTATTTTTTTCCCTTTGGAAAGTGGATACATATTAGTCAAGTTGAAATAGCTGATAAGAGAACAAAAATCAAAGAAAGACTGAAATATTTCAATATTTTTATGTCTCTTAGGCTTTTATGGAAACCACACTTCTTTGTCTTGTGGTTAAAATGTAGATGATTGGAAGCATACAGGCAACTGGACTTGGAATCAGAAAAAAGAGCTGTGTGCCAAAGTTTTCCCACCACCAATGGCATTAAGACTGTGGTTCCACTCAGACTTCCTCTAAATGCACCTGCAGCTGGGGGAGTTTGTAGAAATCCAAGACTTCTTATTTGTAACTGCTTGTGCCTTTCTGTCTCTGCTCAGCACTCTGGTTCCCCAAGAGCTTGCTAAACACTTGAGAAAGGTAGCCCAATGGAAGGTAGGATTTAAAACTCCCAGAGCAATCCTCATCTAACAAGGAATGGAAAGTGGCATTAGGTTTAATATATCACCTTTCCTGTCCTTGTTACTCAGTTGGGCAATGCTGAAGTGCATGCCTCCAATTCTGCAAGGTGTCTCCAGGGAGTCTGAGCCCTACTGCAGTAGATCATACATTCATGAACACTTTATTGTATATTTTTGCTTTGTTGATTCATGCACCATGCTCCTTACTTGTGCTTCATGAAATAACTCCCAAATATATTACCAACACACAAATTCTTATTTTAGGGCATATTTTGAAAGGATAGTGACAAAGAAGTGATCCTTGAATGAAATGTTTTAGTATATTCTAAACTACAGTTTGAACACTTAAAATATTTATTTAATGAGATATTAAATGGAACTTTTCTTGCCTTACTGTCTCAAATAGGAACCAATGATAGTGACAAACATATCTAATACACATAATTTAAAGGAAGTCAGCAATATTCAGAAGTGTGGTTTTATTCCTATGACTTAATATCAACAAATACCAAACCCCCAACCACCAACCTACACATGCCTACCTGGGTCTATATGAGAAGTTCCCCAGCATAGGGAAGAGAAGCAAAAAGAGAATTGGATAGAGAATGACAAGAAGGCAACAGGCAAACTCATCATAAGAGCAGTCATAAGAAAGAATGAGTTCAGGTCCTTTGCAGGGACATGGATGAAACTGGAAGACATCATTCTTAGCAAACTAACTCAGGAAGAGAAAACCAAACACCACATGTTCTCACTCATAAGTGGGAGTTGAAAAATGAGAACACATGGACACAGGGAGGGGAACACCACACACTGGGGTCTGTCTGGGGTTGGGAGGCAAGGAAAGGGAGAGCATTGGAACAAATACCTAATGCATATGGGGCTCAAAACCTAGACGATGGGTTGACAGGTGCAGCAAACCACCATGGGACATGTATACCTGGTAACAAACCTGCACATTCTGCATATGTATCCCAGAACTTAAAGTAAATTTTTTTTAAAAAAATAATGTGCCTATGTGTGAATTTCTCCTAAGTGTAATTTTTCTTATGGATACTGTGTCACACAGTTGTGTTTGAAACACACTGCATGAACTAAACTATATATTTACCTTACAGATAACTGGAAAAAAAGAAATAAAAATAATGAAAAACAACACAGGCCTTAATCAAAAGGTACGAAAAATATCAAATTCAGTTGAGAGTATTGTTTTTACATGTCTTTGAGGAGGAAAAGATTGCATAGGGAATCCAAGCTACCTGTTGAGAATTGCAGCCTATAGCCATAGAATGCCTGGAAGACCCACACTAGTATTCACACGCATTTCCCCAAGACAAGTGACTCAAGGAAAATGGACAGAGGAATTTAAAAAAATTCCTAGAGAAAACATGGGAATCAACATTGGAAAAGACGTCCAGACTCAGTAATAATCAGGTAAATATAAATTAATTCAACATTCTGTTGCTATTTTTTACCTATCAGATAAGAAAATATTTAGAAGTTTGATACTCTCTTGTTCTTTCAGTATGTGGAGAACTCTCTCATACACCTTTTTTGGTTTGGCTATTATTTTATACCTTTGCACATTTATTCGTGTTTATAGCAAGAAAGAGTGTAAACATGTTTGCTTATAAAGGTTATTGCTCTGGATATTTTTATATTGTTTAAAAAGTCAATTGATATTTAAAATTCTATAATAAAACAGTAAAGCTTGCCCATCTCATCATCAACACCAACTTTCATTCCCAGAGGTTTCCACTTTTAACTCTGTTTCTGTTTCTTATTTACCTTTGAATTGCTATTTTTAGAGTTATATTATTTTATATTGATTTGTTAGTTTTATATATTACATACTGTCTTTCTATCAATAGACAAAATATGGGGATTAGCTCTCTTATTCCATCTGCAATAAAACGCTCTGGCCGAGCATGGTGGCTCAAGCCAGTAATCCCAGCACTTTGGTAGGCAAAGGCGGGAGCTTCACTTAAGTACAGGGGTCTGAGACCAGCCTGGCCAACATAGTGAAACCCTGTTTCTACTAAAAACAAAATTTAAAAAAAGGTGGGCTGAGCAATAAGAGTGAAACTCCATCTTAAAAAAAAAATCTCTCTCTCATAATTATTTACATCACAATTTGTTATTGAATCAGTAGTCCGTATTCACAACCTAATAGTATATAAATCTTGATTTTTGTATTCTTATCACCTACCATTAGTTATACTCAAACATCCTAATAAATCAATCATCAATCCATCAGTCCTGTTTCCAAAACTTCAAATGTTTCAGGTTACCTACTAGCACTTTTTAATTTTTTTTCTCTTTTCCTATAGATCTTACTTTTCAAGCTCTCCATTTCCTGGTTTAATTTGAATTGGTGATTGTCTGATGTCGAGTTTTGGCGTTAAGGCTACTCTTCGGTACTGTCTTGTTTGGATTTCCATTTTGCTGCATCTCATATATACTTTCCTAGTATCGGTCATGTTTGGGAAGTAAATATTTTAAGCCTTTATGCCTACAGCAGGTTTTTGTTTGTCTGATAGTTTATTTTAACCCTCACATTTGTTGATAGTTCAAATTACATGAAATTGTGGTATAAAAATGTTTTGCCTTAGAATTTTGAAGCTATTGCTTCATTGCCTTTCAGGTTCTGGAATTGCCTTTAATAAATGTGCTGCTATTCTGAGTCCTAACAGTCCCAACACTCTTCTAAATGTCCTGTGCTTGTTTGCTTGTTTTAAGTCACTGCCTTAAAACAACAATTTATTGTTATTCTTCATGATTGTGTGGGTTGGCTGAACTTATCTGTGGTCCTTCATGATATTGCAACAAATAGTGGTTGGATATAGGTCACCCACCCAAAGGTGTGA
Source organism: Aotus nancymaae (assembly GCF_030222135.1). Taxonomy (NCBI): domain Eukaryota; kingdom Metazoa; phylum Chordata; class Mammalia; order Primates; family Aotidae; genus Aotus; species Aotus nancymaae. The sequence continues at coordinate 67,763,770 of NW_026988422.1, read as the reverse complement.
CTGGGCGAGATGTCCACGCTGGCTCATTCTCATGGGTTGCAGTTAGATAGGGACGTAACTGAGTGCCTACATGTGTTGTGGCCTTTTCTTATGCCATGACATTTCATTGCATGGAAACTAATTGTGGAAAAGTGTCCTAAGACAGAAACTAGAGAACTTCTTATGACCCAACCATGTAAATTTCTCTGCATCATTTTTGCCACATTCTATTTCTTATAGGACTAGTTCATATTGAAGAGGGGATAGTGATTAGATGGGGAAGCAGGTACTTGGAAGTATGGTTTATTGGAGGGCCATCTTTAGAGACTGTTTACTGCTTCTGTTATTTCAAAATTTGTCCGTGAGCTACATTACTGGGTGTTTGTGTGTGTGTGCATGTGTTGATTTTTATAATATAGAAAATCATGCCCTTATTTCTAGGAAACATTTACATTAAAAACTTTTCTTTCATTTCATTTTTTTATAAATTTTCTTAAAAGTTTGTATTAGTTGAATAATAGGACTGCTAGATTATTCCTTACTCACTTTTCATCTTCCTCCTATCTTTTTGTTGCTCTCCTCTGCTTGCCTGGAGGTTCTCTAAATTATTTTTAATACTTCTAGTAAATTTTTATTTAATTTTGCTAACACACACACACACACACACACACACATACTTCACATCCTGATTCTCTTTCTTCGGTCTTCTTACATAGTATTCTCTAACTTCTTTAAAAAAATATCTTTTTGCTAGTATTTGAAATATTAATTATAATTGATTTGATTTTTGTATTATTTTCTGTGTTTTGTTTCTTCTAAATTCCCTCTATTAATTTTATCTTTCTTTTCATCATGAAGGCTTTCCTTAAATATTATGATACTGTATTTAGTATTCATTCATACTTTTTTAAAAAAAGTAGTGGCATGCTCCTGTAGTTTCAGCTACTTGGGAGGTTGAGGAAGGAGGATCACTTAAGCTGGGAGGTAGTAGTGAGCAGAGATCACGCCATTGCACTCCAGCCTGGGCGATCAGAGTCAAACCATCTCTAAAAAGAAAAGGAAAGGAAAAGAAGGAAACTTAGATAAGGTAAGGTAAGGTAAAGTAAGGTAAGGTAAGGTAAGGTAAGGTAATGTAAGGTGTAGTAAAAAATGGATTGGAAACTCAGTGGACATAGACAAAGTAGCCTCCTGTATTTCAGTGGTATGCTGGCTTTGAATATTTGAATATTACATTCCATTGGCAGCAATACAAAATAGTAATGTCTATAGATGGGTTCTTTCTCTGTGATAGTATTAGATTCTCAAATAAATAATCTGTTTTGTTCTGAGATGACTGATCCAAACACAGAATGAGACAGGGGCTGCTGTTTCCACCTTTCAGGTTGGTGATTTTCACTAAATCCAACATTTTTAGCTCCATCTTTTATCCCTGCCTCAAATGTGCCAGTGTTCTGAAAACTAAATGTTGTCAATCTATAACTATATCTCTATCCATCTCTTTTCATTTATGAATAGAAAGAAGTCTTTGATTCCTCAGGCCAAACTCAATAATTATTCCCCTTGGAGAACACTAGAAAAGAATGAAGACATTATTTTCACTTTTACATTTATACCTGAAAAACTTTCCTCAAAAAATCCATTATTTAAAAATGTTTTTGAATATTTGTCAGGAATTATAGCTATGCTGGATGTAGAAGTAATTCTGAATTAGAAGAACAACTTGGTCCTCCAGGAGGCACAGAGAGAAGCCCTTGGGAATGAAAATAAAATTTTATCTACACTGCACACCTGTAATTTTCTAACTGCATGGTTTGTGCTTTGGAATTCCTCGGACTCCAGTTGATGAGCTGCTGGCTGCATAGAACCTTATAGATGGCTTATTTCAGGTAGAGTGAATATATAGAACCGTTTTCTCATAGGCCTACTAGTAAGAGGACATCTTAGCCCCTAAAGCTTTTGGATAAAGAGAAACAAAGATTTGCTCAATGATAAATCAAGAATGTCTCCTCTTTGAGATAAGAACCTTTTTTTTTTTTCTCAATAAAGCTGACAATATAAACAGGTTGCTTTTCATTGCCAGGGCTAAAGACCACTGGTAAAAGGTTTGTGAAGAGCCCAGGAAAAAGTGTTTTAAATTTTGAGCCACATTCTCAAATCCCATGAAAGACATGAGCGTTCAACAAAGCAATGCAGGGGGTGGGTAGATAAGAAACATTTTCTTAATGTTTTTAAAATTTCAGTAATTACAAATTTTGTTCTTTGTATGAAATAAACTTTAAAACAAAGAGGGGTGTGTTTGTGTAATGGCTAAGAGTACAATCTGCAGAATGCCTTTATCCGATAAAAGAAAGTATTTGTTTTTAATAACTTGTTAAAAAAAAGAAACACTCATTGAATGAATTTTCTTCCTATAAAGAAGAAAACACTAAGAAAATATAAAATTATTCATGAAAATATCCCCCTACAAAAAAAAAATACCTAATTTAGCACTAAGCAAGAGTAAGTTAGAAGAAACAATTTTTTAAAACATTATCAAATAGATGTGAATGAGAAAAATGATATTTTAAAAATACTTTTAAGGTATTTACTAACTTACATATTCAAAAATACTTACATATTCAAAAATCCTTTCAGTCTGGTAATTAGAAATAATTTATCAAAAAAAACCTGTTCTGTACGATATTTTAATTTCTAAGCTAACTAATAAAAATGTTTCTTAACTCATAATACAGCTTTAAAGTCATCTAACATCAACATGCCTTTCACATGCTGAGAGAGGATATGTGCATCTATGTTGTATATATGTGCAAATGGGCTATTTACATTATATATATTAATATTCAAACAGTTTTTTTCATCCTGCAGTCATAAAAATACCATGGTTGTAAAACAACTCAGATAATTCAAATAGACTTGTAGTCTAATAGTTAACTTTTATCTCTCATCCTTTAATCCTTCCCCAAATGTACGAATTTCACTGGTTAAACAATAACCACCACGTTATTTTCACTTAACAATTGCACTTTTTCTGTGTGTTAATGCATGCATGTATGGATATGATTGTTTTTAATTAAGAATCAAATATGAAATGTTCTAAAACTCTGCTTTTGAAATAGAATCGTATAGCTAATACTTTATATCAGTCCAAAGGCCACATTTCTGAAAAGTAAATTGCTGGGACAAAGACTAGACATGTTTTAAATTTTGATAAAATCTGCCAAATTGCCTTGCAAAACTTTATACTTATTTATGATCCTATCAAAATTCATAGAAGTGGCTTTTTATTTATTTATTTTTATTTCTGGCCGAATGCAGAAGTTGCTTTAATTTGCATTTCCCTCATTAATAGTGAAGATAAATAAATTGTTGCATATGTAGTCACATTTATATTCACTCTTCTGGCTTCACTATTCATTTTCAATGTCAGTCTGCTTTTGAGTCTAACTTTTTTTTATAGGTATATATTTTTGCTTTCTTTGCCATTTTTCATTGATCTCTTTTGTTTTATTATCTGATTATTTGTAGATTATTTCTTCTTGTTTCTTCTCTTGTCATTTCTCTGTTAAACTGGAACTTTAAACAGTTTGATATACTTATTATATATTCTCTACATAAGGCCAGCCACACATTTCTCAGCTGAACAACAACAACAAAATAGTATTCATATGTCCCACTATATTGTCTTCTAATTATAGTTAAAAATCTTCTGAACATTTTTCCAGATACTAATAATACTTCTATATTATACTTCTTCTGGTTTTATAATTTTATTTAACCTTTAGATTATATTTTGCCAACACTAACAATAATAATTTAGAATTAACTATTGTTTTTGCTAATTCCTTTATTACCATTATCTTTTACCTTTATAGGTCTTCTTGTTCTTATATCAATTTTTGATTTGTTGGAATATATCCTTATGATTTATTTTATGAGTGATGACCTATATGAAATTTCTCAAAGTTCTTTCATGGTTGAAGATATATTTATTTTACTCTCATAGTCTAATATGTCATTATAATTAAATCTAAATTTAAAGTCAGAATCCTTTACCATCAATATTTTGTCAACAATCAGTTTTTTGAAATCTGATTTATATTCTATAAGAGATCAAACTATTTAAACAGGGAAGGAAGACTTTTTAAGACTATTGCAATATGGGAGAGAGAGCAAACTCAACTTGAGATTAAATTCAAGTTGAGATTGAACTTTGCAGAAACAAAAGCCCCAAGAATTTCAAGCTCTGGAGTGAGCTAGTGGAAAAGTACTGGAAGATAAGAGTGGAATTAAAGTTAGCCTCCTACCCTCTCACGGAGACTGGAATATAAAGCCACTATCTTTTTTGATGATTACATTTTAAATAAATGAGCCCCAGCTTTTTTAGAAAGACATTAATTTATAGGTCATAAAAGATTTATATCTCAAATAAGCACAGAAAGAATTTACAGTTGCAAGTTTTCCAAAGAAAATGATTTAATTAAAGGAAAGTCAATGGTCTATATTTGGGAATAAACCTGTCTAAAGTTTAGTTAAGCTGAGGAAACATTAAGACATTCTTGGTTAATCTTTAAGGTTTTTTTTTTCTTTGCTTGTTTGTGAGCATATAAAGTAATACCTACATTCTTGGAAATTAGAAGTTTCACTCATATGTGTAAAATTAGGGGTCATTTGGTATTGTAGTCTCCTATTGTATTAAGTGTTATTATATTCAGTGTCATGGACCTCTATTATTTGTTTTGTCATTTCTACAGTTTATCCTGACTAAAATTCCTTCAGGCACTGTTACAAATAGATCTGAGCTCTCCTTTGTCCATTATTTTTAAATAATAATGTTCATGTCTTTGTTGTTCCAGACCATGTCTTGTGACAGTAATTTAAGTGTCATTTCTGATCAGTAACTTTGTCTGTAGCCATGTCTTTTTAGTTATTCAGCATTTGTATTGACTTTTTGAGACAAAATTATTTTTTGAAAGCACTTTTGGATATATGGAAAAGTTTTGAAAGAAGTAAATAGAATTTCCATATCCCTGAGCTCAGCTTCCCTTATTATTCACATCTTATATTAGTATGGTACATTTGTTATAATCAAACCAACCAATATTAATTGAAACTTTATTATTAACTCAAGTCCATACTTGCAGTCAGACTTTCTTGCTTTTACCCAGTATACAGATTTTTTGTTCCTGGATACCACATTACATTTAGTTGCCATGTCTCTTATGATCCTCTTGACTATAGCAGTTCCCTAGACTTACCTTATTTTTGATGGCCTTTAAAGTTTTAAGGAGTACTGTTCAGAGATTTTGTATGATGCCCTTCTATTGGAATTGGTTTGATTATTTTCTCATGCTAGTCTTGGGTTATAAGATATTTAGAGAAAGACAAGACAGATTGTGTGCCCTTTTGTTACATTCTAGCAAAAGTATATGCTATTAACATGATGTATGACTGTTTTGTTTACTTTGATCTTCTGGATGAGGTAGTACTTTTCAGATTTCTCTACTGTAAAGAGAGCATCTCTCCTCTTTCTGTACTCTATGGAAGGAATTTATTAAGTGCAGTGTATACCTAAAGCACAAAGAGTCAAGGACTGTAGCCTATACCTAAAGCACAAGGAGTCAAGGACTCCACTCAAACTATTAATACTTAATTTACTAATTAATTTGGACCCTAAGGGTAAAAATATTGCCTCTGAATTCTGATGAATGGAAGGGCATCTCTGCAGATTTCAACTAAATTTCTTTTCCTACTGTTTCATGGTGCATTTTTATTCCAGCTTCTGTTAATTCCTCTAGTTCTGTTTTTCTGGAAAAGCTTCTTATTTTAGTCATCCTGTATGTCACTATATTTTTGATGGGTTCTCCATTCTTTCAAAGTGCCAGAAGCCTGCTCCTTTCGTGTTAGACCTGTAGAAAAACCAAGAGCAACCAATTCTTCTTCTTCACTGACATTTTCCAACAAAGTTGCTATCTAAAGAGTGTGCCTTTTATTCTAATTTTCTAGACTGCATTTGTCATCTTCCAGTATCAGTCATAATCTCTGATTCTTATGCAGATGTATTGGTGAGTACCAAGAACACTTCCTCTGGTATCCAAAAGTCCCTTTGTTCTGAGAACAGTACAAGAATTAGGGATAGGTATTTTCACATCTTAAAACTTGAAAAGTTTGTGCAAGGCTTTAAGCTAAAGGTATCTCAAGGACAATGCTAAATCACAAAACTCAGAATAATCTCTTGAGCTTACTCTCTGCTTTCCTACAGCCTGGAGCACTTTTCTCCCAATTACTACTTCTCCCATTGCATAAGCACTCTCTCTCTCTCCTCTCTCTCTCTCTCACACACACACAGGTAAACACACACATGAACACACACACATAATTTCTGATCTCATCTCTCTTTTTACAGAGTTTCCTATTAAATAACCCTCTCAAAATGTCACATGCTATGTTACATTTATCTGCAATCTGGGTAGAGATAGCCTTCAGTGCATATTGTACTATCCACTCCTTATTAGGGAAAATGGGGACACCAGTTACTAGATTCATCAGTATCCCTGATCTCAATTTTCTATTATCCTCCATAATCATCATTGATAAACTGGTATTCAGGTCTTATACTTTTAAGAAGAATGTTGTGTTTAGTAGTTTGTTGTGTTGTTTTACCATTTATGCCCATTATATGTCTAATACACAGATGTAAAACAATTTACTAAGGCAATTATTCATCATCCCCATGCACCCACTCTATCTCATTATCTTGATACTAATGTCTTATTTCTTGTATCTTAACAGGAATAGTTCTTTTTCTTATATCTCTGTTAGTATACTTAATGAGAAAAATAATATTGTTACTTTTCTGATTTATAAGAACAATGCAAATATTAAAACGAGAGAAGATATTTTAAAGTGAAACTCTTATCAAACTGTTAGGCCTACTTTCATATATAATGGATATAAACATAATACTTCAAACTCTATTCTGCTTTGAGATAAAATTTATATGAAAGCATGATTATATGCATAAAAATTGAGATGATTTGCATAAATATCACACATAATTTTGTTGTAAGTTCTTAATCATCTTTAATGAAATTATAAAAATGAAGTCATTTACTATGGAGATATTTAGGAAATTATGTAATATTTAGTTAAAATGTTTTCAGACATCCAAAGCAGAAGAATTGCTAAGTAACACTTTGCCATCAGTTTTGTCTCCACAATTAAAAAAAAATTATATTAAATAAGTGCACATGTATATCAGAGAAGTTGTTCATGCTTGCTTCTTATGAATTGCTAAAAACACCTGTTGAGAATAATGAAAATAAACACTTTGAAGTCTTTAATTAAGTTTGTGAGTAAGGGTTATTGGATTTATAAGAAGAATTAATGAAGAGTGAAAGGAAAGTAAATCTTGGGCCCCCAAAATCACTAAGCTAAAGGGAAAAGTCAAGCTGGGAACTGCTTAGGGCAAACCTGCCTCCCATTCTCTTCAAAGTCACCCCTCTACTCCCTGAGATAAATGCATGTCTGATTGCTTCATTTGGAGAGGCAAATCAGAAACTGAAAAAAAGCAACCATATGTCTCTTATCTACCTATGACCCGGAAGCCCCCTGCTCACTTTGAGTTGTCCCCCCCCTTCACCTTGAGTCATCCTACCTTTCTGGACTGAGTCAATGTTCATTTTACATATGTTGATTAATGTTTCATATCTCCCTAAAATATATAAAATCAAATAGCGCTCTGACCACCTTGGGCACACATCGTCAGGACCTCCTGAGGCTGTGTCATGGGCATGTGTCTTCAACCTTGGCAAAATAAACTTTCTGAATTAACTGAGACCTGACTCAGATTTTTGGGTTTCACAGAAGTTATGTGGAAAGATTATTTTACCAAATGAATTGGTAGAATTAAAAGTGTATTTTAATTCTATATGTAATGAACCAAAAGATCTATTGATGGGAATATAATTTTCATAAGTAAAAAAAAAAAGAAAAGGGGAAAATTACACAAGTATCATAAAGCTATAATGATTGTCACTAATTTACTTCTTAAATTTTTATTTATGTGATACATCAAGAAGAGTCCAAAAGTTGTAAACTAGTAATGACATAAAAGACACCCTCTTCATTCATTAAAGGGAGAGCCTAAGTGTCAATGTGACTGTTTCACTTCAATCTCTGAAATCCTGAATGGAACTTACCTGGCACCCGATGTCCCTTTAGCAGACTGTAATCAAAAGACATTGTTATGTAAAAATGTCTGCCCAGTAGGAACTAAATTGGAACAATTATTTTTCTTTCTAAACATATCATCAATTACACACGCTATAATAATTGTTAATTATTCTTATAATTCTAAGAAAACTATTACCAGATCATTAATGCTAACTGTATTAATCTGTTGTCACATTGCTCATAAAGACATACCTGAGACTGGGCAATTTGCAAAAGAAAGAAATTGAATGAATTTACAGTTCCACATGGCTGGGGAGGACTCACAGTCATGGTGGAAGGCAAGGAGGAGCAAGTCATGTCTTACTTGGATGGCAGCAGGCAAACAGAGAGAGCTTGTGCATAGGATCTTCTATTTTTAAAGCCATCAGATCTTGTAAGACTCATTCACTATCATGAGAACAGTACAGGAAAGACCCACCATCATAATTCAATCACCTCCCATGGGGTTTCTCCCATGACACATGGGAATTGCGGGAGTTACAATTCAAGATGAGATTTGGGTGGGGACACAGCCAAACCATATTACTAACCAATCAATCTTGATAAACTAAAAACAAAAATCTCAAGTAGAGGAAAATTCTAAAAGAAATATTTTCAAGCCAAGTTTATTTGTTTGTTACTTTATTGCATTAAAAGAAAGCTTCAACTTTAGGAGGCCATTGCAGGCATAGCACTTGAGGTCAGGAGTTTGAGACCAGCCTATGCAATATGGCAAAACCTTGTCTTCACAAAAAATACAAACATTAGCCAGGCATGGTGACACATGCCTATAGTCCCAACTACTCAGGAGGCTGCGGCAGGAGAATTCCATGAACCCAGTAAGTGGAGGTTGCAGTAAGCCAAGATTGAGCCACTGCACTTCAGCCTGGGTGACAGAGCAAGGCTCCATCTTAAAAAAAAAAAAAAGAAAAGAAAAAGAAAAATTCAGAGTAAGATGTTGAAAATGTACATTCTTTATTACTTTCTGTTTTGATGTTAAAATATGGTTGATAGACCAGGCATGATGGCTCTTGCCTGTAATCCTAGGACTTTGGTAAGCTGAGGCTTGTAGATTACTTGTGCCTACAAGTTAGAAACCAGCATGGGGAACATGACAAAACCCTGTCTCTACCAAAAATACAAACAATAGTCAGTCTCATAACTCAGTCTCAAAATAAATAGATAATAGATAAATAGATAGATACAAATTTATAAATAAAATTAAAAATATAGTCCATAAAGGATAACAGTACAAATAAACAAATTTTACATGTTACTTAAAAACAGCATTATAGAATTTCATTTCATTTCTTTTGTTTTCTGCATTCATATTAAGAATAATCATTCAAAGTAAAACATTGCTCAATTTCTTTCTCACATAAAAGCATTTGAAATGTTAAATGATCTTTGTGTTATTATTGATTCTCATACAATTAATCTGTGACTTGATTTTTCAGTAATATTAAGGAAACTGTGGACTTGATAATTCATAAACATAAAAACCCACCCTTAAAACTTTCTAAGAACTAGCAAAAAATTACTGTTGTGCCAAGGTAAGAGAATTAAAGCTCTAGAACAATTACCTACACTCTCAATGAATCTCCTTGGCATTGATAATATTCTGTTTTGCCTTCACTTCTTTCTATACTTCAAGCTTCACTCTAGTAACACTTTCAGAAGAAGGAAGAGAAAAAAAATTAAAAGGTTAAAAAAAAGGGAAGGTGTGCTAATATTTGTTAAACACTTAGTATGACAAGCAATGTGCCAAATGCTTAAATTAAACCATTTCATATTGAGAGAGTTGCTATGATTATCCTCAATTTTGAAATGAGTTTGCTGAGAATTAGATATGCTAAGTAACTTGTCCTTAGCTATTCAGATCTTAAGTGCAGCTTGAAAGTGACGAATGCTTGAATGTGTACTTATGACATTTTTGCTCTGCAACGCCAATTTACTTGCTTTTCTTGTAATCACTATATTCTTTTTTTTCTTTTTTTTTTTTTTTGAAAGAAAGAAAGAAAAAGAATAAAGAAGAGGAGGAAAAAGGAAGAGAAAGAGAGAGAGAGAGAATGGGAGTATTGCTTTCTTCCCCAGGCTAGAATGCAGTTTAGTAATGGGTATTGAAAACCTCTTTTATACCAATAATTATACTTGATGTAAACAGGAAGGAATAAGGGAAGAAAATAACAAACGAGCAGCCAACCAATATTTCATTTAAACCTATGAAATGCTATGCAATTACTGAGGAGTGATTTACTTCCAATTATGTAGTCACTTATGGAATAGGTGTGAGGTGGTAATGTACGTTTTATGTATTTGAAGTGGAGAGTTCTATAAATGTTTATTAAGTTTACTTGTTCCGGGTCTGAGTTCAAGTCCTGGATGTCCTTGTTAATTTTCTGTCTCATTGATCTATAAAACCGTTAGCTCTTCTTGTTACATTGATCCTTTTGCCATTATATAATGTCCTTCTTTGCCTCTTTTGCTCTTTGTTACTTTAAGGTCTACTTTATCAGAGGCGAGAATTGCATCTCCTGCTTTTTATTTGTTTATTTTTACTCTCTGATTGGTTGATAAATCTTCCTCCTTCTCTTTGTTTTGAGTCTTTGTGTATCGTTGCATGTGAGATGGGTCTGGATGCAGCATACCAATGGGTTTTGGCTTTTTATCCAATTAGAATATATATAACTTTAATACTAGCATTTGATGCTAGCTGGCTGTTTTGCCCATTAGTTAGTGTAAATTTTTCGTTGTGTTAATGTTCTTTTCTTTTTGATATATTTTTGGAAAGGCTAATATTGGTTGTTCCTTTATATGTATAGTGCTTCTTTCAGAAGCTCTTGTAAAGCAGGCCTGGTGGTGGTGAACTCTCTAAGTACTTGTTTGTTCGCAAAGGATTTAATTTTTCCTTCGATTATAAAGCTTAGTTTGGCTGGATAGGAAATTCTGGGTTGAAAGTTCTTTTCTTTAAGGATGTTAAATATTGGTCCCCACTCTTTTCTGGCTTGTAGGGTTTCTGCTGAGAGATCTGCTGTAAGTCTGATAGGTTTCCCTTTATGGGTAACCTGACCTTTCTCTCTGGCTGCCCTTAGCATTTTCTCCTTCATTTCAACCCTATTAAATCTGGCAGTTATGTGCCTTGGAGTTGGTCTTCTTGAAGAATATCTTTGTGGTGTTCTCTGTATTACCTGGAGTTGAATATTACCCTGTCTTGCCAGGTTGGGAAAATTTTCCTGAATGATATTCTGAAGAGTATTTTCCAACTTGGATTCATTCTCTTCATCACATTCAGGTACACCTATCAAACGTAAATTAGGTCTTTTCACATAGTCCCATATTTCCTGGAGACTTTGCTCATTCCTTTTCATCCTTTTTTCTCCAATCTTGTCTTCTTGTTTCATTTCACTGAGTTGGTTCTCGACTTCTGATGTCCTTTCTTCTACTTGATCAATTCGACTGTTTAAACTTGTGCATGCTTCGCGAAGTTCTCGTGTTGTGTTTTTCGCTCCATCAATTCACTTATATTCCTCTCTAAATTGTCCATTCTCGTTAACATTTCGTCAAACCTTTTTTCAAGGTTCTTAGTTTCTTTGCATTGGGTTAGAACAAGTTCTTTTAATTCACAGAAGTTTCTTATCACCCACGTTTTGAAACCTGCTTCTGTTATTGGAACACACTCGTAATTTATTAAGCCTTGTTCCGTTACTGATGAGGAATTGCGATCTCCTGTAGAGGGAGAGGCATTCTGATTTTGAGTATTCTCTGCCTTTTTATGCTGATTTCTTCCCTTCATTATATATTTATCCGTCTGTTGTCTTTATAATTACCGACTTTCTAACTAGGTCTCTGAGCAGACGTCCAACTTGTTGATTCCCAGCGCCGAAATCTGAGCAGTCCACTGCGCCGGCCAAAATAGCGGTGTTAAGATTGATGGTGCTTTTCTGCCCAGGAATCTCTGGACTCTGCACCAAAAACTGGCGCGCTAAGGCACCAGCAAAACCGCCGCGCTGGCCACAAGAGTCGCCCTGGTGACACGTGGGGCCCCTCTGCTGGGAATCTCCTGGTCCGTGAGCAACAAATATTCGTCTGAAAGTGTGGCGTCCTCTTGTTCTCTGCGCTTTCCCTGGGAGCTAGGAGCCCGAGCTGCTAGTGATCAGCCATCTTGGATCTCTCCTGTAATCACTATATTCTTTAACAAACCTTTCCCTTCACCCTCTTTCTCCAGTGTTATCTTCATGTCCTGCCTAATTGTCAGAGCTGTTTTAGCCTACCAGGTTCAGATGACATGCCATTTTGACTCTAATAACTGATTTCTTCAAGCAGAATAAAGCATAGTCCTCTCTCATTCCAGCTCCTTCACACTACATAAACTGCTGTGTATTGTAACTTCTTGGTATGTATTGCTAATTCTTGTCAATTTTCTTTACAAACCCCAAAGCAGAGCAATGTAATGTTCATCTTGGTTTCCAGAGAACCTGGAATAAACATGAGTTACTTGATGCCTGTTGTAATTGTTAAATGAAAAATGAACAAAAGTGAATGAGCAAAGATCCACCAAAATGAAAGGCTGAGAAAAAAGTGTACGATTGAGTCATCCTGCATTCAACAATCATTTGTTAAAATCTGCCAGGACTTTTGAACATTTTGATCACCATGGTGCCTCAGTAGGAAACACAAGAGCTTGATTCCTAATAAGTGAGTTGCATTTTAGACTTTTTTCTATACTGTCTAAACATTCAACAGCACTTCTTCATCACTGTCACTATTTATTAAAGGCCTACAAGCAAAACAAGCTTCCTTGTGTGTTTTTATAGCCACTTTTTAAATCACCATTTTGTTTTAATTTTTATTTAAGTACATTTAATTAATGTATAAATGTCACTATTAGAGCATTGTTATTGTAAACATTAAACTAAATAAGAGGCATTAAATGACTAGACCCATAGGAGCAAGCTTGGGTAAGCAAGTTTCTTTTTAAAATGGATAGAGTCAAATGCCAATAAAAAGGATAATGTATTACTGTAGAGGATTTAGAAACAGAAGTCACTGGCTAACTTACGAGACATGAGAGATAGGATTTAAAAGGACACATAAGGGAAGGGGAAAGATAGATGAAACTTTTAATACTTGGAGACAGATTTAGTGGAAAATAGAGATGGTAATAATTATTAAATTGTGCTTTTTGATCTATAATGTAAATCTTATTCCTCTACCCTTAAGAAAGTTTCCAGTAAAATTTCTATTACTAACATTTGCTTTTAGAGTTAACTTTTTTTTCTAGGATACATGACTACATGTTCATTTTGCATCAAGTTGGGTGCAGAGTGAGAATAGAGACAGCCCACAGGAATATGGTGGCATCTGGACAGTTATAATTGTTACCATTCATCCTTCTTTATGTAAGGATGATGCTGTCAGAAACAGTACTAACACGTCTGTCATGCCCAACTTTAAGGAGCTTGCCTGCTACCTGTATTATTTTCTATTGTCATCTGAACAGTCTCCAAGAGATCTGAGTGTTCCACATTTGAGGCCTCTAAGAGAATTATTTTCTGCTTAGATGCCCTTCCTTTTAATAAGCTAACACAGTTCATGAATTCTGCCTCACTCTATTGCTAGAAATTTTTATTTAATTCAGTTTTTTTCCAAAGCATATTTAGTCAGTTTGAACAGGAAGAATAGACTGTCTTCTGCCTCGTGCATAATATAGTGAAGGGCATTTTGAGTTACGAGTCCTCAGAAATTTCTTCCAACTCTAGCCGTCTGTGTGTCAGATCTAGTGGAAACAATCTATCCTACTGGCAGACACAGATCTCAGAATGTAGATTAGTGTTCACCAACTCAAAGCACTCCAAAACATAAATTTGTTTGTAATATCAAAAAGTGCAAGACAAGAATACTTTATTATTTCTTTTTTAATGCTTAGGCATTTTGATTAAACAATTACTTTAAGGATTATATAATATATACTCAACAATTAGGCAGCTTCTGTAATAAAAGTATTTCTGATTCTATTTATTTAAATAGAAAAGTAAATTCATAATTTTTTCTTAAACATTAATGCTGTGTTGTTGTGTAATCATGATCTAAGTACATAAATGGAGATGTTTATTTTATTTTATTTTATTTTATAGTCACACATTTAGCTTTGAAATTTTTAATGGAATCAGCAAAATATTACTTTTTGCCATTTCATATTACAGCCTTGCATAAAAAATCAATAACTATAGCTATTTTAATTAACAACATGTAAAGAAAATTTTAAAACACACAAAAAATAGCCTTGGGAACAAAAGTTTCACACTTTTGTTTTACACATTACGTTTTCTGGGATGTACAAACTGGTCTATATAAATGAGGAAAGTCTTCTGTAAAATAAATGCTTCAGTTGAGCTATGTGAACACAGATAAATCTAAATGTTAGCGACTGGATGTATAAGCTCATAGTAAGTGGATGAGTGTGCACTGTGAGGTACATGGTCTTTTCCTGTATACAAAAGCTCATATTCTTGCAGGTGTGCTTAGTGGCAATAAAGGTTGAAAATTACTACAAGCTGTAAAATGGTTTAGTCTCAAAGTGGAAGTGGCATTATGGTTTTCATGTTACAGCACAGTACGTTTTCTTTTGATTCCATAGTTCCTTCTCCCTGCAGCCCTCCCTCTCACTCACTTCCTCTTTTCTTTACCACTGCATGCTATAACGATGCACGGCTAGAGATTCTTTTCAGAGAGGAAGAAAGGAAGTCTCTAAGTGATGGAAATGGGCTGAAAATGTGTTTCTTCTACTCAAGAATGGCTCTGGCAGTACGTACTGAGCAAGATCTCATCCTCTCTGAATTTGGAACACACACAAACGTGCACACACACACACACACACAGCCTTTTTCTTCTGGTTTGTAGCCATCAAAGCCATAGATGATGAATGCTATAGCTTTTTGAGAGTGTTTTATACTAGAACAGAGAAAGTTTCCACTTTTATTGCTAACAAATGGAATTTCTGCCTTCATACAGCACACTCAGTTTTTAGTAAAAATAAATAAATAAGTAACATACAAAGAAGCATGCAAAAATGGGAAGAAAGTACAAGATTTTCCTTTAAAATACAAATTTCATTTGAGAATATATTCACTTTCCTGTATTAATTTTCATCCTGAAAGCATTCAGTATGTAAAAAATAAAGTAATAGGTATTATTTTTCCTTAAATATGTTATCTTTTCACTGGTTATAGGAAAAAGCCTTTCCTAAAATGAGGGACTAAAAGTTAAGCGATAAGAGAAACTACATAAACACACGTAGAAATAAATGTCATCCTTTTTTTTAAAGGACTTCATTATCCTGTCTCGGAAATGAGTGTGCACATTTACAGTAAATTCTGCAAACACCAGAAAGCCATGATGCTTCTAGTGTTAACGTGTTAACATCAAAGTAAGTAATGTTTGTTTGTTTCTTCTGATAGTGAAAAGTCAAGTCAGGTCTACAAATTTTGTCCCATCTTCTAAATTTCTGGAAGTGAGTATGTTGATAGTGTTGAGTGAATAATTGGCTGGGCTTCAAAACAAAAAGACAAAATTCCTGACATAGCAGCTTATCTTTGACAAATATTAATACATCTATCTCCCCATTATTTTTCTTCTCATTTCTGATAACAGAAGATAACACAGTCCGGGTGTGTTTCTTTTCATACTTGGGAAACAGTAGACGAAGAATAACCTTACAGACTCCAAACTGAGTAATTCTTGAGTCATGCTTTAGCTATGGTCCCTTAGCACTGTTTGATAACTGGAAATCACAGGTAATTCATCAGATATTATCAGTACCACATTTGACATCAGAAAAAAAAAATGATGAAATTAGTGAGCACCATAAAATCAGAATGGCATGTTAGAGCTGCCTCTTTTGAAGGAGCATTTATAAAATCCTAAAAAGTAGGTATGAAAGTATCTGGACCAAGCAACATAAAATTTTAATGCACAGCCAAAGCTGCACACTGTCAATCCTGGCAAAACATATCTGTAAATTCTGTTTGAGTTTACTGATTAAGGGGCGGAGGATTTGAAAACATATTTGATTTTGCTAAATTTGCTTAGAATAAATTATGAGCAGTATAAACCAGCCAACAAAAACTTATCTCAGGTAACAAATTCAATTTCTCTAAAAGATGAAAGTCTTAATAGATGGGAGAATATTTTGAGTGACAGTAACTGTGACATGAGAATATACTGATAAAGAGACTAGCAAGCCATCATTGTGAAATAATCTCTAGGAAGGGTTCTTTCTAGAGGATCACAGTTAAGTGTATGTAGCTAATATGATTGATTAGAAGACGTAGCAGGAGGTTGGAAAATTTAGCTTAGACAGTGAGTTCCCAGAGCATCTTTACGTCTTCTTGTGGTTTTGTTCCTGATGCCTAGAACAGAATGTGACACTTAATAAATGCTGAGAAAGCAGTTTTTACTTTAAAAAATCCTTATTCCAAAAATATGCCTAAAAATCTTTATTTGGTAAAAATTAAGGCAGGCCATTAATTTTAAGGATGCTAAATAATTAAACCTAGTTTATGCATATCTAAACAAGTGCAATATGTTAGGCAAGTTCACACTAAATCACTGTTCAACGGTTGCAAGTTGCTTCTGAACACAACATAAATGATAAGTGATAAGCATTTAATAATTAGAATTGTCCACAAATTGAAGACAGTACAGACAGGCCTCTTTAGGTACTGAGTGCTTCATTACTCAAGGTCTTCAAGCTGAAATGACGTAATCACCCTGGAGGATGGAGTCAAGTATCATGGATAGTAGTAATTAGTCAGTTGGCTACCAAACACTTTTCAAAACATGTATTTTATCATTTATTGTTCTTTCATTTCTTCCCATACCCAGAAATAAGAGATCGTTTGGTAGGATGTTAATTTCAGATCGTTTCTTCCTTCTTTGCAATTTTGCAAGTATTTACAAATAACGAGTGGTAGCCTAGAGTAGGATTAGCCCACTACCTGCACCTGTTTTTGTAAATAAACTTTTATTAGAACTCAGGTGCTCATTTGTTTGTGTATTGTCTATGTTTTTCACTACAGTGACGTGGGTCAACAGTTGCTACACATACTATGGCCTTCAAAGCCACAATTATTTACTATCTGGCCCTTTATGGAAAAAGGTTGCCAACTTCTGGTCTAGAAAACTACTTAAACTATCAACATAATTTTCAATAAGCTATCTGAGCATTATTTCCAAAACAGTAATTATTTTATGTACCGAAAGTACGAGATTGGGCATTGTAGGACAAATATAACTGATTTGCATAATTTGCCTGTAAATAGCCAAGTTTTATACCAGTATATGCCCATGCTGAAATGGTTTTTAAGGTATATAAGCATATAGTCAACCAACCTGCTTATCTAAATATGGATATTTTTATTAATATTGAACAAATTATATTCCCTCGTGGTTGACTTTGTACTCTCACAATAAAACATTGTCTTTGATCTGTGTGGCAACACCCTCATCTAGGTTTCAGTCAGGATGGTTATGAGAATGCATAATTCAAAACTCGTTTCTCTAAAAGAGTTTCTAATTTAGAATGTTCTAATAAAAGAACAAATCTTAAGAAATTACTCTGACAGTCTATATTCCAAAAAAATGACACCCTATAACTTTTTCATTATAAATGTTTTTATTCTGATTTTTTGTAATAGATAGTAAACATTATATTTCAATCTGTGTTTCAATAAAATAAAAAATCTACATGAAGTCATTCAGCTGAATGAAAGTTTTCTAAATTATATATGCCCTCTTTTCTACTCTTATGCAGGGTTTGGATATTCATAAATATTTAAAAAGTCAGGTTTTCAAATTCAATATGACTGCAATCCATTTTAACAGTGAGAACCGAATTGTTTTTGCCCCCGTAGGTGAGTAAGATAGACAAGCTAATTGCCTTTTAAACTTACAGATTTTCAGCGCGAGATCTCATTATCATTTGCTTTCAGGAATAAATTTCTCTCAAATTTTGATGGAGAGTATAACTTCTTTTATCATAAAATCATGAACCCTTTACCTTCTCTATCTTTCTCTAAATTCCTATGCAGAGTACTTGATAGAAACCTGATTTTGCTCATCACTGTTTCAAGTGAGTCTTAGAATAGCTTGAGAGAACAAGGAGCATACCACATTAGCATAACAGAATACTTGAAAAATCAATGACTATGTCTAGGTAGAAATGATTGTACCCCATAACCAATATTCTAGACATTTAGAAAGGTCATATAGAACTCATTTAAAACGATACTCATAAGAATAATTATAAAAGACAAGTTTCTATTTGCCATGTATAGATCCCTTCTATTATTTACATATTTTTCAACTAGTATAATAAAAATAATTCCCCTGGGAAGGTAGCCTGGTTGAAAAACATAGCTGGTTGATTCTGCAGTTACTGAAATACAAATTCACACACACTCACATGCATTCACACACCCATACAAGCTTGAGCACACACGTCAATTTTATGTTTTGGGGTAGGTGGTCTGGATTTCAGGCTAGGGTAGATTGAGATAAACAGATTTTAGGAAGAGAGACATTCAAGGCACAAAGAGAATAGAGGAAAAGCATTGTAAATATGTGTTCAAGGGATGAGCTTTTATAAAAAACTAATGGGGATTAAGAAACAGAGTTAAGGGCTGCATAATTATGATTTGGATCCAGCCTGAGTATATTTTGGTTCTGAGCTGGGGAATATGAGTTGATTGTTTTTACTCTATTGTCTGAATTTTAAAATTATTTCTGAAGAAGTCTTCAATCATTTTCTAGATATGTATAAGTGTGTTTTATTTCAACTGCAATTACCATACTTATTACATGCACAGTTTGTTAGAGTCCTTTTTGAGTTTTACAGGTACATTGTGGATCTAAGAAACAGAAGTTAGGTGTGCTAAAGCAGGTAATTGAGAAACTTCAGTTTATTTATTTACTTTCAATATAAAAAATATATAAGAATCCTAAAATGCGCAGCACAGATTATTTATCTGGATTAAATAAGGTTATGTGTGTACATGTACACAATAAATGCTGTTATTTTATTAATTTTTTTATTAGATGGCTACTGAATGTGTTAGTTACAATAACTTTTTTAAAATTTTTTCAGAAACAGAGTTTGTAGTCTCATGACCTTGTATTTTGGAGGAAACAGATAAGAACACTGGGGGCCAGACTGTTGTTATAGGTCAGGCTATCTTCAGAAATATATATTTGAACAATACGATTTCAGACACTTAGAGCGAAAACAGGAAGGTCAGCCTAGCTTTGTTATGGTGGTGCTATCATAGAGTGGTTGAAGCGATGAATGGAGTTGGAGAGATTTGAGATTTATTTTGAAGATAGAAAAGAGCTTGAAAAAAACAGCATCATACATAACTTCACTTTATTTTTATCTTTTTTGTCTTTGATAACCTTATAATTATCATTTAATATGACATGGTAGAATTTGAGATGGCCAGATAATTATTTTAATCGTTGTTTCAAGTGTTTGGTGTGTGTATGCATATAATGTCAATTTTGACATGTTAATTTTAAGATATCCACAAGACAGACAAGTGTAGATGTCAAATAGCTTGAAATGCATGACTGTGAATCTCAGATGTAGCATCTGGGCTGCAGACACTTTAGAACATGTCTCATGGTAAGGAGAGTCATGAGAATTAGTAAGATTACCTAGAATAGTGTAGAGAAGGAGGATGAGAGGGCTGAGAATTAAGTCCAGAAACTCTCTCAAATTTAGCAGTGGGTTACAAAAAGAGGAGCTAACAAAAGAAGAGCAGTTTCAGTTAAATGAGTGTTAAGAGCATGTTAAAAAGATGGAGTAGAAGTTGAGATGGTGGATATAGACCATTGCTCTGAAGAAGTTCTACTGCCAAATGATATAGAGTATAGGGAGATTAAGGAGAAACATACACACACATATATATATATATATGCATATAGGAATTATAATATATAAATTTGTATAGCAAATTTATGCATGTGTGTGAATAAATACATCCATACGTGATATATGTGAATAAATATTACAGAAAAATACATGTGTCTGTATATGTATGCATATTAATGCATACAGTAATTTACATATATCTATGTGTATGTATGTGTGGTACACTCACACACACACACACACATACACACACACAAATAAGTATACAGATGCTTCCTGCCTTCCAGTGGGATTTCATCCTGATAAATTCATCATAAGTTAAAAGTATTGCAAATTGAAAACGCATTTTATACACCAATGAGTCCATCATTAGGTCAAAAAGATTGTATGTCAGAATACATTTTTTTTTTTTGAGACGGAGTCTTGCTCTTGCTCTGTCACTAGGCTGGAGTGCAGTGGCACGATATTGGCCCATTGCAACCTCCACCTCCTGGATTCAAGCCTCACCGTCTGGAGTAGCTGGGACTACAGGCATGCACCACCACGCCCAGCTAATTTTTGTATTTTTAGTAGAGATGGGGTTTCTCCATGTTGGCCAGGATGGTCTCAATCTCTTGACTTCATGATCTGTCTAGCTCAGCCTTCCAAAGCACCAGGATTACAGGCTTGAGCAAACATGCCCAGCCCAGAATACGTTTAAACTTGGATAAACCCACTATAAAGTCAAAACATTTTAAGTTTAATCATTGTAATTTGGGTACCGTCTGTGTAGATACATGTCTACATCAGAGATACTTGAAGATAATTAAATGAAGAAGGAGAAATTAAGTATCCACAATGGAAGAGTGATAACTGAAGAAGAAAGTTGTTCTCTGATGATTTCTTTTTTCTCACTGAAATACTGAAATATAGCATGACAGTTAAGGGAGGGTGAAGAGGAAATGTACAGGTATGAGGCTAGAAGAGAGAACAGCAAATAGTATTTCTGTTAATATGGAAGCATTAGCAGGTATATTAGCTTTGGGGAACTATGTAACACATGACACAAATGTATCAGCTTAAAAGAACACTCATTTTCTCATCGCTCCAATGAGTTAAGAGTCCTGGCATAGCTTAGCTGGTTCCTCCACTCAGACTGCAAAGTGTTAGCTGTGGCTGCAGTCTCCTTTGAAGCTCCAGATCCTCTTCCAAGTTCATGTGATTGTTGGCAGAATTTATTTTTCTTTTAGCTTAGAACTCATGGCAGTGTACTTCTCCAAGGCCAGCAAGGAAGGAACAAGCCCTCTTTTAAAAGGCTTCCAACTGCTTAAGAAACTATAAAACTCTATTTTTCATTCTGAAAATGAAGTCTTTATAAAACCCAATCCTTTTTATTCCACTCACTCACCTATTTTTTGTGCACCATTACTACAATCCCTTTTTTAATTTGGACGGAAATTCTCAGCTCCCATGACATGACAGGCATCTTTATCATTTTTGCCTATGTCTAGCCATAGTGGAATTCAACTGATGCTTACATGGGAGATACTGGTCTTAACTTAGGTAAATCACACGTTAACGGTAACTGAGTGCCAGGTTGAATGTTATGAAAATGAATTTTAAGTCTCACAGCCACATTCCCTTATTATGTATATGTACTAAACCCATGTATCTGTTCATGTTCATACACTAGCAGAGTTGCATAATTGTGACAGAAATGAAATAGCTTAAGATAACTAAGGCATTTCTACAAAGCTTTTTAAAGTAAAAAGTGTAATCACTGCTGGTCTACATAACATGGAGGAATGGGTAGCAGAGAAGGTACTAGAGTCAGTGAATTGAAAGGAGAGGTAAGGGGAGACTAGTTAAAGGTATTATTTTGGAGATTGTTGAGGTTTTGGAGAACAAAGGATGGGGAAAATGTATTAAAGAATTTGGGAGAGCAGGATATTGATTAGTTTAATTTGGGATTAATTTTTTGGGAATACAGATCAGAGAAAGGCTGGAGTGGAAAATTGAAATAATGATTATAGCCTCCAGTGAATATCAGGGGAATTGATAGTACTACAGGAGAGGTAGACTAGAAGATAGAGCTCAGGGTGCAGTTTCAGTAGGACACCATTGGCATACACGTATACGTTATTTGTAGTTTTGTTAATCTTTTCTTAATAAGCAAAAGGAAAAGTGATCTGATATGCTTTGGCTCTGTGTCCCCACCCAAATCTCACCTTGAATTGTATCAGGGTTTCACCACGTTGGCCAGGCTGGTCTCGAACTTTAGACCTCAAGTGATCCACCCGCCTTGGCCTCCCAAAGTGCTGGGATTTTAGGCATGAGCTACCATACCTGGCCTTTTTACAGAAATTTTGCAAACATCTTTTAAGATTATAAATCACTCTAAAATATGTAATGTTTATTCACAGATCTTTTGTTACCTGATACACTTAAAATCTTTATTATGGAGGCAATTTATTCCTGATTTTTTTTTATAAAGTGATTGAAAACCAGAGAGTTCAAAAGCAAATAGCTAGTCAGTTGTTAAGATTAATGTAGATACATTCTTGTAAATTTAAGTCTACCAGTGCCTCTGCACATGAATGCTTTTGCAGATGTACAGTAGAAACATTACCTAAATTTGCTAACATATAGGAGAGAAAAGAAATAAATCAAATAACTTCAAATTCCCCACTAATATTTAGAGGTAAATATAAGAAAAGCCTCAATCTTCTCATCCTTAAAATGAGAATAATAGCTGGGTGGGGTGGCATACACCTGTAATCCTAGCACTTTGGGACACCAAGGCTAGTGAATTACCTGAGCTCAGGAGTTCAAGATCCATGGCGAAACCCTGTCTCTGCTAAGATAGCCAGGCATGATGGTGCACATCTGTAGTCCCAGCTACTTGGGAGACTGAGGCACAAGAATTACTTTAACCCGGGAGGCAGAGGTTGCAGTGAGCTGACATCGTGCTACTGCACTCCAGCCTGAGCATCAAAAAGAGACTGTCTCAAAAAAGAAAATAATAAATAAATAAACAAAATAAAATTACCTAACAGTTGTATGTCATCAATGAAATAATGTGTTTGAAATGGCTTTGCAATTAGAACACATCATTAAGATATTAAGTGATTGCATCTATAGCTCTTATTCAGTACTCTATTGGGAAATATTCTGAAACTGACAAGCTTTGCTTCATTTCTGTTACAAAACTAACGAGTTCAAATTCTCTAAGGTTAAGTTGCTATTGTTTCTGGACCAAATACTTCCAAAGTTTCTACAATTTAGTCCTCACTTTTTTCTTGACTTTGATGCATGCTGTGGTTCACTGATTACAAATAGTAGCAAAGTGTGCATGTATTTACTGATCAGGAATCTAGCTTAAAAGTCATACATTCATGACAGATGTTTACCTTCTTAAGGAATCACTGTCCGTGTTTATAAAAGTATTCAGTGAGAATTTAACTGAAATAGTCCTATTTACATTTTCAATAAGCCAACAATGCGTTATTTCTGTCATCATCTTCAATCTTAGCCATCACCCTTGCCATCATGATTATCTTTGTCATTCATTGAACTGCTGGTTCCTAGCTCGTCTTTATGCATGGTGTTGTATAAAGACAGATTTCTTGTGTTATAGCAAAAGGAATTAATGAGGGTGCTTAGATTATTTCAGTCTTATTATGTACAAAATCTCCAGATCATTGAGGAAAAACTGAGGAATAATTTTTCCTTTGTGATTTTTTTAGATAATGTATCCAATATTCCTTTTTTGTATCTACATGCAAACCCTATGCTTAGACACAGAATCATTCATTTGTTCTTACTAAACCAACCCCTCTGTCTTGTGGGCTTCAGGGGAAAAATAGAGAAAAAAATTGTAAGAATAAAATTTTATACTCTGAAATCATAGCACTCTGAAACTAAAACACCATAAGGACTTACCAATTCTCTCTTTAACTCTATTCTATATAGGCAAATTTTCCTAGGAATGATGTTTTTCCCAGTAGACAGATTCTTTCAGCATATTGTAAAGTAGGAGAACAAGGTAGCAGAGTGACTTAACATACAGAATAATGAAACTATCAAGTCAATCTGGGGCATCAAAAATCACTTTTGATTTTGAGATTTCCTTCTCTGATAGCTGCTTTTGCCCTATACCTCTCTACACAGAAAGTATGACTCTCAAACCTTAAACATACTTACCATGAACATGTCAAATAGCAGAGACGTGGTGAGTTAATAAACTTTCATTTGATTTACAATAAAGTGATTTTGGTGTTGATTAGACTCCTGTAACTTACCTGTAATACCATTTGTTGGCCAGATGTCAGTGCCTCCCTTTCTTAAATGAACTTAATTATCATTATAGAAAACATTAAATCTGACTTCTTTATGGAGAGATCAATATGGTTGATAGTGAAATAAATATTGTTCATTATTTTAAGCTGTTGTACAACATACAGGCTGCCAAATCAGTGGAAAATGATTCTGATTATCAGACATTAATGGAGCAATGGGTGTTGCCTTTTAGGCTTCTGCATCTGTGTCTTTGTAAGATGCCTGTTCTTAGGATTGAAAGACAATGAATCACTTAGGTACTCAGAACCAAATACAGAAATCCATCAGAGCTGTTTATTGTGAACAAAAATGAGATCCTTTTTTTCATGGCAGCAGGGATTCTTTAGGAACGCGTAAAAACATTATTTGGCTTACAAGGGTGAATAAGGGTTGCTTTAACTAGCTGTACTACTATCTACTATCTATTAATTTCACTTGAAATTCATGAGTTCAGAGACTCAAACTAAATCTCAAAAATTTAAGTAGTTTCTGTTCATATTCTTATTGTTCAAAAGTACTTAAATGAGACATAAAAAGTTTCATAAGGCTTCCTGGACATGACATGGTTCTTTCAAAAACACTATTTTGATGATTTAGATTGTCTGTTAGAAAACAATGCAGAAGATGTTGGTAACAATATATCTGCTACAGTTAGAATATTGTATATAAAATACAAAAGTACTTTGTGAAAAGTGTATTTCTTCTTTCATTGCTTAAGGAGCATCTAAGCAATTTTCAAGTTACTGAAATATAGGCACTATATGTTATTCTCGACACGACACTTCCTACTAACCAGGTTCACTCAAATTTACAACTATGGAACTTACAAAATTTCATATCAGCAAAGGAGAAATTTAATTTTGTTGCTCTATAATAAAGATCCAAAATATTGTATTACTGAGATATTAGCATACTTCCAAACATGTAATTATTCCCATATTTAAAGAAAAGGTTGGTAAATCTACAACACATACAATGGTAGCAGAGTACAATAAGAATTTCTGGACATCAACTAAGCTATTTCTGATATGCCAAATATAAAGAAAGGAAGAATCAATATTATTTGGGATGTATGTGAACTTGGATTCCCAACACATTCTGTATGTGTCAGAAGCTGAATTCCAAACTAGTCACATATCTTTAAAATCAATCTTCACATATATGGTATTTAAATTTGAGGTTCCATCACTTACATGTAGATGCATTATAAAGGGTCTGCTCTGTTCTCATTTTATTTAGATGGGCTTCCCTAATTTTGTAACTTACTTCCCATAAACCCTTTCCTGCATGACAATTACATGAATTTCAGGGTGCGTTTCAAAGCGTTTGAATTAACAATGATAAAAAGAAATGATACCACAGAGCAAAATAGCAAATAAGTGATAGTCATTTATTCATATAAATGTGGTTATGTACCAAGGGACAGGCATAGTGAAA
This sequence comes from Aotus nancymaae, assembly GCF_030222135.1. Classification (NCBI taxonomy): domain Eukaryota; kingdom Metazoa; phylum Chordata; class Mammalia; order Primates; family Aotidae; genus Aotus; species Aotus nancymaae. The sequence goes on along the minus strand of NW_026988422.1, from coordinate 67,737,900 downwards.
GAGAATGTGGATAAAACAGCCTGTAAACTGATTTCATCCGTCCCTGCTTTTAGAGAGAGGCATTGTATAAACGGATGATAATTTTATTGCCACGAGCAGATATCATCACATATTTTTATCTTGGAAGAGGTGCTCCCTCAGGAACTCTATATGCTGGCATGTGAACATGTCGCTTTCACTCTTTTGTTTGTATATCTGTTCATTTGCTTTATTGCATAGCTCCCCACAGTAACGTAAGCTGTTTGCAAGTAGGAATTTTGTAAAATTGCCTTGATCACCTTTGTACTCTAAGGGCAGAGTACATACATATCCTAACAAACATTTGTTAAATGAATTAATGAAGGAAAACAGTCATCAACTATTTTGATCTGAAAGAGCTGGATTGAAAAGTATAGGTTTTTATTCTTTAATTTTTGTAATGCCATTTTTAATATTTGATTTTTTCATTAAAAAGGAAGCATCACTTTAGAGCAATCTTATTATTTGGATGTTTCCATTCTTATTCTTCTGGATAAGTTATTTTTAATGCATCTAGACATATTCTTTTAAGAAACATGGAATAGCAAAGAAGAAAAACAGTATAAAATAATGAAAATTGCTAACGTTGTTTTCTTCTGTGTGTGAGGCACTGTATTATATTTTTTACACATATTGTCTTATTTAGTATTCAAAAATCTTATTGAGGTTATTCTCATTTTAAAGATAAAGAAATTGAGCCTTAGATGATTAAATATCATGATTACAACCACTCAATTAGTAGATGTTGAAGCAGGAACTCAAGCTTAGCTTTGCCTGATGGCAGTGTCTTAACGTAAATATATGCATAAATGAGAAATATCAGAGTTTTCAGTGAGAAAAATACAAGTTTTTATGATGAAGCATGCATATCAACATCAGTTATTAATAAAATAAGCATATATTTCCCAATCATTTTGAAAGAGTAAGCTGTCAAAACAGCTATACCTGTATACGTGTTTAATGGGAGGCCTATAGTCAAAGATCTAAATTCTTTTGCTGCAGTTTAAAAGTTTGTAGTCCTTTGGGAAAATTACAGAAACATAAAAAGTGATTGTCTTTATCTCTAGTAAAACTTTCTTGTCTTAAAACCTATTTTGTTGGCTGGACACTGTGGCTTACGCCTGTAATCCCAGCACTTTGGGAGGCTGAGGCTGGAGGATCATGAGGTCAAGAGTTAGACACCATCCTGGCCTACATGGTGAAATCCCATCTCTACTAAAAATACAAAGGTTACCTGGGTATGGTGGTGCATGCCTGTAGTTGCAGTTACTCCTCCGGAGACTGAGGCAGGAGATTGGCTTGAACCCTGGAAGCAGAGGTTGCAGTGAGCTGAGATCACACCACTGCACTCTAGCCTGGCAACAGAGTAAGACCTCATCTGTAAAAAAAAAAAACAAACAAGACCTATTTTGTCAGATAACAATACAGTCATGCACTGCATAATGTTTCTCAGTCTATGATGGATCACATATACAATGGTGATGCCATAAGATTATAATGGAGCTGAAAAATTCCTATGACCTAGTGATGTCCCTTCTGACCTAATGTCATAGTGCAATTACTTTATTTTTCTATGTTCAGTACAGCTTAAGTGTACAGTGTTTATAAAGTCTACAGTGCTATACAGTAATGCTGTAGGCCTTCACATTCACTCTCCACACACAGACTTATGCAGAGCAACTTCTACTTCTGCAAGTTTCGTTCATGGTAAGTAGCCTATACAGGTGTACCATTTTTTAAAATCTGTTTTATACATATATATACACATATATATATAGTCATTTGTATTTCTTCATTAGATAAATTTCTGTTCAGGTCCTTTCAAAAACTAAGTTGTTTTGTTGCTATTGAGTTGTTTGAATTTCTTATATATTTTGTATATTCAACCCTTACCTGTTATTTGGTTTGAAAATATATGCTCCAATTTCATAAGTTTTTTCTTCACTCTGCTGATTGTTTCCTTTGCTGTGCAAAAGCTTGTTGGTTTTACAGTCCCATTTGTCTATTTTTGTTTTTGTTTCCTCTGTTTTGAAAGTCTAATCCTAAAAATAATTGCCTAGACTAATATCATGAAGTTTTTTCCCATATTTTCTTTTACGAGTTTCATAGCCCCAGGTCTTATGTCTAAACCTTTAATCAATTTTGAGTTGATTTTTGTACATGGTGTGAGATAGGGATCCAATTTCATTCTTCTGCAAGAGGATATCCGGTTTTCCCAACACTCTTTATTGAAAAGGTGGTCCATTTCTCATTGTGTGTTTTTGGCACCTTTATCAAAAATCTGTTGACTGTGAACATGTCAGTTAATGAAGTGACTACATTGTCTAAGGTAAATACTTAGGGTTCATCTTCTCCCACCAAAAAAATTTGAGACACAGACACACATGAGGTTTAGAAGCAGAGGTTTAATAGGCAAAAGAAAGAGAAAGAAAGAGAAAGGAAAACAGCTGTCACTCTAGTGAGAAAGAGGAGACTTTCAACAGGAAAAGGCTGGCTGGAAGCAGAGTGCACCAGATTTATAGGCAATCTTGAGGAGGCGGCGTCTGATTTGCATAGGACTCATAGATTGGTTCAATTATATATGACATTTATTTATCTTAAATTATGGAGGTCTGAATTTTAAAAGCTTCATTTGAAGATAAAATCAAAGGTTGTATTTCTTCTGGAAGCTTGGAGAATTTTTCCTTTAACTTTCTCAGCTTCTAGAAGATGTCTGTCCATGTTCCTCAGCTCATGGCTGCATCATGTTGATGCTGGCTTTCAATATGATGGTTTCATTTCTGTTTCAGCCTCTCCCGCCTCTTATAAGAGCCTTTGTGGATATCTCCTACCTAGATAATCCAGGATAACTTCCACATCTCAATATCCTGAATGTAATATCATTTACAAATTCCCTTTTGCCTTGTTTAATTAAAATATTCACAGGTTTCATAGATCAGAATTTGGACATTTTGGAGGGGACAAAAATATTTTTTCTGCAAACCATATTATGTAAATTATACCTTACTCTAAAATAAATAAGCAAATACTTTAACAAAGGGAGAACCATGTTGTCTGAGTCTGTTTTGTGCTTCTATAACAAAACACCTGAGACTGGGTTATTTATAAAGAAATAAAATTGATTTCTCACAGTTTTTCAGACTAGGAAATAGAAGTCAAGTTGCTAGCAGGTTTGATGGCTGATGAGGGTCTACTCTCTGGTTTCAAGGTGTCACTTTAATGCTGCATCCTCAATTGTGGAGGAAATCTGTTTTCTCACATGACAGAAGGGATGGAAGGGTGAAAAGTGGACAAATGCTGTGTCCTCACAAGACAAAAGCAGAAGACAGAAAAATCTCTTTTGCAAACCCTTTTGATAATGGCATTAATTTATTCATGAGAGTTCTGCCCACCCCTCAAGAAGACTCAATATATAAATTTTCAGGGATACATCAGACCATAGCACACACAGACATATAGCTGAAGATATTTTTCAGACTCATGCTATATTCCTCAGTAGGAAATAACTGAATTTAAGAATCCGCAGTGTATTTAGCACAAACAAAAGAATAGTAGGAGAAATATTTTTGTGACCATTTACCAATGCTAATAAGTTTTATTTAAAGAAAATTCTACCCCCACCACAGAACCCAGCAATCCTTGAAATTATATAAACACAGTGCCCACACTTTACTTCTATTCTTCCTGAAAACAAAAATGATTTTAAAACTTTTGACCCGTTTGATAGGAAAGATGTGATGGATCTTAAGAAGTTGCAAGTTGCAAAGTTCCAAGTTTTATTTGACATTAACTCATCAAGTACATTGTATTTTTATGTTGGAAAAACTTAAAAAGTGGTAAATTATGTTTCCCATGTCTATTTATAGTTGTTCTGGGGTGACCTTTTTCAAGACAATTTGGTTAAAGTTTTTCAAATTGGATTTGAAAAAGTAAATACAATTAGAACCATTGAAATGTTAAATAAAGTACGATAAGTGATCTATGGGAAGTAAATTTCTTAGTCCTTGGAGCAGGAGGGACACAGAAGTTTCTTTTTCCAATCACAGTCTTGCTGTGACATCTAGTCCTCCAGTGAAATTTTTAACATGTTTTACGAGGAAAAGCTATTTTCCTCTATGTTATCAGTTAAAATATATTTTCATTTGTTCCAAAGGACAACTGCCAAGACTAGAGCTATAAACTTTAGCACTGAAGTTTTGTTTTGTCTTCTCTGGAAATGTCAATACCTTATTTTATTCTTAGTGTGAGGAAAATTATATGATGCATCCGTTTTATTTATCTTCCATTAGACCAGTGCACATATACCCTTACTTTCAACACAACAGCACTTGCACGTGTAACAAGTTTAGTTCTGTGTGTCTGTGTCTCAGTGATAGAGAGTCCTGGGAAGTTTTATATTGTTTTCAAATTTTTACAGCTTTGCGACTAGAACTCTATGAATTTTCCATAAATATCAAAGAAAGAAAGCAATAACTTTGATATTTGAGAGAACTAGTACATAAAACAAAAGTAGACAGAAACATTTGTTGAGATCTTTCTTTCTTTAGTTCTTTCATTCTTTCTTGTATGCATATATATATATATATATATAAAACCAAAACTAAAAAGAAAGAAAAATGATCTGAACAAATGTATATATAGTTTTATATATGCAACATCTATATATCTATATATGTAAAACTATATATATGTTTGTGTAACGGTATAACAATATATATAACTTTGGACTGTATTGGACAACAATTCTAATATTCCTGACAATCTAATCTTTTTCATTGATAACAGACATTATTCATGCTCTTTCACTTTGCTTAGAAGAACCATTACCAAGAGAATGATTCTTTTAGTCCTTCGATTTCCATTGCTGCTCCTGTGTGTGTGTGTGTGTGTGTGTGTGTGTGTTTGCATGCTTTTATGTATACTAGCCAAGTTGGAAAGGTATATTTATTAAATCAAAGAAAGATCAGCTTAGGAGACATATTTGTTTATATTTATTTCTGGATGAATCTACTCTCTATTTTTAGAAATTGTGATAATACAAAAATAGTCAGCTTATGATGAGTATATGTTCAGAAAAAACAAGATTATGCTGTAGTAATTGACAACCCTAAAACACCAGTGGCCTAAAATGACCAAGGCGTACTTTCTTTTTCCCACATGTCAATTTCTGATTGGCTATGGCTCCTCTTCATGTTATCATTATTCTAGGACCTAGGCTGATGGAGAAACCACATCCAAAATGCTAATGGTTACTACGAAAGGAAATAAAAAGAGAGACAGAAACATGGCAAATCAAACCATTTCTTAAAGGCCATATTTAAAGTTCTTAAATAAACATGGCATACCACTTCTGCTTCATTTCATTGGCCAAATTAAATTACAGCTGTGCCTACCTCTAAAAATATTGAAAGGCCAATGTGACCATATGCTTAGGAAAGAGAACTCAAAATTAACATTGCATAATTTCATGCCTTCTAGTAACTTTAAGAATCTCATGTTACTTACTAATTGACATAATTCAAATCGCTTCACTCTTTATATATGTATGTGTTTCTGTAAGAATTAGCCTTTCTCATGTTTTCCAAGCCTGCTAGTGGCAGTTTATGTATAAAATGCTTATATTCTCTACTTTATATTTTGATCATAGGTATTATTCATATGTAGTGCTGCTTCCAACAATTGGTTTATTTGTTTGGTTTTATCTGAAAATGAATAGCTTTTAATTCATAAGGCACTGCATTATTATTATTATTATTTTTACCATGTAATGCTCCTGTATTTTTTATTTTGGAAATTTTATAGATGATTCCTTTATGGAGTTTTTCTGTTGCCAATGTCTCCAGTAACAGTGGATTGTCTGTGTCGGAAAAAAGATAAATGTAGGAGTGATGGCCAACATTCAAATGTATTTAAGTTCTACAGATGTTGCTTCTTTCATTTTCCTCCCTGTCAAATCAATGCCTTCTGTTTTTGATTCTACCAAGATACTGAGTGATCTCAGGAAACACACTCATTTCCTGTCACCTCTACACTGACAGTAATCTGAAGACTGTGAGAGTGCATTTATGTGTTTTTCTTCTCAATTCTACCATCAATATCTTGAAAAGAAGTCAGCAGAAACAGCACAAGGGTTAATGCTTCATGTCAGGTGCAGTTAAAATATACTTGACCATCAAATTTTTGAGATCTTCAACGGTTCTCTTCTCTATAGTGTATGTTCGGGGAATTCACTATTTCTGACATGAACCTATGGCATTTCTTAAGATACCTAAAGGCCTTCCTTTATTCTGAAGAACTGAAACCACCCTGGAATGACCTGACAATCTTGAAATAATGACTTGGCAACCTAGCTCGGACACTCTTTTGTCCTGACTTGCACGCTGCAGTTGATTCTTGGTTACATTTCCGAGCTGAACTGCATTATTGGTCTCCATTCCTGTTTACTGTGCCCAGCCCCTTTGCTTTCTTTTGTAGGTTCTGATTTCCATTTATATAACCATAATCCAGCAATCATACTTTTACCTCTAGTGTCTCCATCGCTTAATAATTTTGCTTAAGGAGTGTCAACACTGGGTTTCTCTGTGAGTAGTCAAGGCACCATCCCATCTGAAAGCCATTGCATTCACAGCTCCCTCTGCCTGAAATAGTCTTTCATCAATATCCTCATGGTAAACCCTTGCTTCCTGTATTTATTTTTCCAAAATCATCTTTATTGTGAAGACTGGCCTGACCACCCTTTCTAAAATTGCACAATGCTACTGTTATGCAGAATGCATAAGGAGAATAGAAATTAAATGAACAAATAAAGAGGAAGGTTAATCATATTGCCACAGGGCAAATGTTCATATTAAAAGTTCAGCCTGGGAGGCCATGTGATTTCTTGGCGTCACAAGAAGGAGTTGAAGAGTCAGCTCATAGTGTAAAGCAAAAGCAAATCTATTAGGGAAAAAATGGAATAAAATGGTGGCTACTCCATAGGCAGAATGGGCTGCTGGTTGACTACTTTTGATAATTTCTGGATTATATGCTACACAAGAAATGAGTTATTCGTGAGTTTTCCAGGAAAAGGGTGAGAAATTCCCAAAACTGAGGGTTTCTCTCCCTTTCAGATTATGTAGGTGTGAGTTCCGGACTTTGCCATGGCACTGGTGAGAGTTTGTAAACTGTCATGGCACTGGTGAGGGCTTCCTTATCACATCTGTTTCATCAGCAGGGTCTTTGTGACTCGTATCTTGTGAAACCAGTTCTACCAAACTCCTATCTCAAAATGGCAACTTTAAACAACTAAGTTCCGCAGTTCATTATTTTTGTGAGCTTGATTAAAATATTACAATTATTGGTGACAATAACAATGGTAATTTGTAATAAGAAATTTTAATTAAAAAAAAGAAAGAGCAGATATTGTCTGGTGCAAATGAACATTACAGATGTATCTTTACCTTGAGGTGAACCTTAATACAGCATGTAACTGACTTTCTTCACTGCTTTTTTACTCTGCTACCTGAATCTTCCCTTCTCTACTCAGGATAGCATTCTTCTTCATTTATATTCAGCAGAAAAAAGAAAGGTGTCTCCTACAGTAGCTCTAAGAAAAGTCCTAGAATTGAGTTTCTTTTATCCTCATTACTCTTCTATGGCTGGAAAATTCAGTGTACTCTTTGAAAAGGGAGGGAAAAAGACAAAGGGAGAGAATAGCTTCTTATGCATTTCCTTTTCCCCTTGGGATGATAATAGTTATCGAGTAACTTGAAATTAACACATTAATTTATTTGAAGTGTCATATTAATCCCTTACAAGCTACACTCCGGCACATTCATTTATCACATGCTGTACGAATGCTTTTTTTCATTTGCAAATTTTTTACTGATAAAGGCTATTTGATAACACAGTCAAATGCACCAATTTATTTTGCAGTTAATGTATTTGGGGTCTAGTTTTAATGTGCTCTTAAAGCAAGCAGTCATGTCCCCATCATGCTTTTTAGTGTTTGTGTCTGCTTAATATAGAGCTTTTATAAAAATCACACTGTCCTATCTTGTGTTTTACAACTGCATCAGTGTTTTCAGTTACTATAAACAAACATGTACACTAATTATTTGGGGGAAGAAAGTGCCCAAAATGCATTTAGGTTCCGGACGATTGAAAAATGTCAAATGTCATTTCAGGTATTTCAAATTTGCATTTCCTTCAGCAATTTATATATATATATTTTAAAGCAAGAATAGAATTTATAGTTATTTATAGTAAATCATTACAAACCTATCTCTTGAATACTGCCAGCTTGACAAACTTACCTTTCTATTATTTATAGAAATATTCACTAAATATAATTGCTAGAATGGTCATCTATGTAACTTTTTGCCTTCAAGCAAAAGCATCTGTGCCCATCATATTTACATAACGTAGGAAGAATATCAATTAATTCTGGCTCGTTGACTTTGGAGGTTCTAATTGATTATTTTGATTGAATTTATCAGATGAAATTCAATCAGCCAGGTGAATCTGCTTCCTGGAGCTGTTGTTATATCATAGTTAGCTATTGTTGATTGTTAGTGTCTGCCCTCTAATTCCACAAACAATTTGAGAGGTAATAAATTATGTACCTAAGTCTGTTTGATACAGGATGATTTAGTTTTCTGCTTTTCATAAGTTACTAGGTTTGTACTTGTAACTTGTTATAAATAGCCAGGGTTGTATTAATAGATATCGTTTTATAATTTTTTCCCAGGAAAAATAGACATTGCTGTTCTTTTTTTTTTTTTTGACAGAGTCTCACTATGTCACCAGTCTGTAGTGCAATGGCACAATCTCTGCTCACTGCAACCTCCACCTCCCAGGTTCAAGTAATTCTCCTGCCTCAGCCTCCTGAGTAGCTGGGACTACAGGTGCCCACCACCACACAGGGCTAATTTTTGTATTTTTAGTAGATACGTGGTTTTACCTTGTTGGCCAGGATGATCTTGATCTCCTGACCTTATGATCCACCAGCCTCGGCCTCCCAAAGTGCTGGGATTATAGGCATGAGCCACTGCACCTGGCCTCCATTTATTTTTACCTCTCTAAGTTTTCTATTTAAAATTCTCCATGAAGGCTGGGAGTGGTAGTGCACACCTGTAATCCCAACACCTTGGGAGGCCTAGGTGGGAGGACCACTTGAGATCAAGAGTTCAAGACCAGCCTAACCAACATAGTGAAACCCCTGTCTCTACTAAAAATACAGAAATTAGCCAAGCATGGTAGCACATGTCTATAATTCCAGCTACTTGGGAGGCCTGAGAATCACTTGAACCTGGGAGGTGGGGGTTGCAGTAAGCAAACATCCTGCCACTACACTCCAGCCTGGACAATAGAGCAATACTCTGTCTGAACAAATAAAAATGAAAATAAATTAAAAAAAAAATTAAATTCTCCATGTGGTCCAAATGTCTTCATTTTGTCTACTAAACGTCAATGATTCATATTTAATTCTCATATAATTCTGACATATCACATCTCTTATTAACTTTACTATTTTTTTTTCTTTTGTGTGGGTCCTGATCACTTTCGAACCATGCTCCTCCAGATATGTTTGAGGTTGAATAAATGACCTAAAACCACCTTTCTCCAGATCACATGAGAAAAATGGTGCAAGGAATAAAGATAATTTTGATACATGTGTTTAAAATAATTTACTTATAGCCTCCCTGAATTATGGAATGAAAACCCAAATGTAACCAAAGTATAATGAAGTCTGTAATTTACTGTCCTTTTATAAAATTCAGCTATCTTAAAATTCTTATATGTAGAAAAATAGAATCACCACACTTTGGGGGAAGGACTTTTTAGTATCAACTCTTTTTGTTTCAATGAATGTTTTATATTGCTTTGGATTGGTTCTGTAATCCTAATTATATTGGATAAACCAAAATGTTTCTGAAAAAGGTATTATTTTAGTTTATTTTGTCAAATCTATGAGGACATGCCTGTGACATAGCCTTAGGAGGTCCTGAGAACGTTTGCCCAAGGTTGTCAGGCTGCAGCTCAGTTTTATAAGTTTTAGGGTGACATAAGACATCAGTCAATACATGTAAGATGTACTTTGGTTTGTTCCAGAAAGGTGGGACAACTCTGATATGATTTGGCTCTGTGTCCCCAACTAAATCTCATCTTGAATTGTAATCTGCAGTGATGAAGGAAGGGCCTGATGGAAGGTGACTGAATCATGGGGGCAGATTTCCCCTTTGCTGTTCTTGTGATAGAGTTCCCATGAGATCTGGTTGTTTGAAAGTATGTTAGCACCTCCCCCTTCTCTCTCTCTCTTTCCTGATAGTTATGTGACGATGTGCCCACTTTCCCTTAGTCTTCTGCCATGACTGTAAGTTTCCTGAGGCCTCCTTCGAAGCAGAAACCTGTACAGCCCACAGAAACATAAGCCAATTTAACCTCTTTTCTTTATTAATTATGCAGTCTGAGGTATGTTTTTACAGCAGAATGAGAATGGACTAATACAAACTTGAAGATGAGTGGGGGGTATTCCAAGTCATAGGTGGATACAAAGATGTTTTTGACTGGCAATTGGTTGAAAGGATTTATTGAAAGACCTGGAAACAACAGAAGGGAATTTCTGAGTTAAGATAAGGGATTGTGGAGATGAAGCTTTTTATTATGCAGATGAAGCCTCCAGGTAGCAGGCTTTAGAGAAAATAGATTGTAAATACTTCCTATCAGACTTAAAAAAATGTCACATTTAGTTAATTATTTTCTAGACAAGAAAAGGATCTGGACAGGGAAAAGAATTCTCTATAAAATGTAAATTTTCCCCACAAGAGACTTGCTTCCCCATGCAAGCTCTGCAGAGCCATTTCAAAATATGTCAAAGAAATATATTTTAGAATAAAATATGTTAATTTATTTAGTTAAATAAATAAATTATCTGTCATTTTGGTATCTTTATTGATACAGAGTTAACTTTGTCAGTTTTAAGGTCTCTGTTTTAATGTTAAATGCCGGGCAGCTGTGCCTAAATTCGAAAGGAAAGTGTATTAGTCCATTCCTACACTGATATTAAAAGATATCTGAAACTGAGTAATTTATTTTAAAAAAGAGTTTTAACAAACTTATGGTTCTGCAGGCTGTACTTAAAATCATTACCAAAGGCAAAGGGGAAGTAGGCAACGTCTTGCATAGCCAGAACAGAAAAAAGTAAGTGAGATGCTGGCGTTGGTGTGGGTAGTGGGGGTTTCCACACACTTTTAAACTACCAGCTCTCATTAAAACTCTATAATGAGACAGCACTAGGGGATGGTGCTAAACTATTAGAAACAGCCCCCATGATCCAAACACCTCCTACCAGCCCCCAACCTCCAACAACTGGGGTTACAATTAAATACATGATTTAGATGAGAACACAGAGTCTAGTCATATCATTCGGCCCCTGATCCCTCTAAAATCTCATCTTCTTCTCGTATTTCAAAATCCAATCATCCCTTCTCAACAGTCCCTCAAAATCTTAACTTATTCCAGCACTAACTCAAAAGTCCAAATTCCAAAATTTTATCTGAGATGAGACTAGTTCTTTCTGCCTATAAGCCTGTAAAACAAAAAACAAGTTAGTTACTTCCAATTTATATTGCGGGTATAAAATTGGCTAAGTACTCTCTTACCAAAAGGGAGATATCAGTCTAAGGAAAGGGGCTACAGGCTCCATACAAGTCTGAAATGTGGCAGGGCAGTCATTAATCCTCAAAGATGTCAAAATAATCTCTTTTGACTCCATATCTCACATCCAGGGCACATTGGTACAAGGGGTGGGCTCCTATGGCCTTGGACAGTTCCACATCTGAGGCTTTGCAGGATACCACACCCTTAGCTGGTTTCACTGGCTGGACATGAACACCTGCTTTCCAGGAACACAGTGAAAGCTGTCAGTGAGTCTACCATTCTGGGGTCTGGATGATGATGGCCCTTTTCTTATAGCTCCACTAGGCAGTACCACAATGGGGACATTGTGTGGGGGCTCCAACCCCACGTTTTTTCTCTGTACTGCCAAGGAGAGGTCCTCCATGAGGGCCCCACTCCTGCAGCAGACTTCTGCCTGGGTATCCAGGTGTTTTCATACATCCTCTGAAATTTAGGTGGAGGCTCCTGATATGGTTTGGCTGTGTCCCCATTCAAATCTCATCTTAAATTGTAGTTCCCATAATCCCCACATGTGTTGGGAGGGACTCAGTGGTAGGCAATTTAATCATGGGAGTGGTTACCCTCATGCTGTTCATGCTGTTGTTATGATAGTGAGTTCTCATGAGATCTGATAATTTTATAAGGGGGTTTCCCCTTCACTTAGCTCTCATACTTCTCCTTCCTGTTGCCCTGTGAAGAAGAAGGTGTTTGCTTCCTCTTCCACCATGATTGTAAATTTCCTGAGGCCTCCCTAGCCATGCTGAACTGTGAGTCAATTAAACATTTTTTCTTTATAAATTACCCATTCATAGATATGTATTAGCAGCATGAGAAGAGACTAATACAGCTACCAAGCCTCAATGCACCTGCAAGCCACTCTGTGCACCTGCAAGCTTAAGACCACATGGAAGCTGCCAAGGTTTACAGTTTACACCTTCTGAAACAATGGTCCAAGCTGTACCTTAGCCTCCTCTAGCTACAACTGGAGCTGGAATGTCCACGTTGCAGGGTGCTATGTCCCAAGAGCTGCACAGAGCAGCAGGGTCCTGCCCCTGGTCCACAAAATCATTCTTTTCCCCTAGGCTTTCCGACCTTTGAGAGGAGGGGCTTCTGTGGAGGTCTTTGAATGCCTCTGCGGCCTCTTCCCTATTGTCTTGGCTATCAACATTTGGTTCCTCTTTACTTACATAAATTTCTGCAACTGGCTTGAATTCCTTCTCAGCAAATGGGTTTTTCGTTTCTAAAATTTTCCAAACTTTTATGCTCTGCTTCCCTTTTAAATATATATTCCAGTTTTACATCATTTCTTCGCTCATGAACATGAGCACAGGATGCTAGAAGAAGCCAGACCATATCTCAAATGTTTTGCTACTTAGAAATTTCTTCCACCAGATATACTTAATCATCACACTCAAGTTCAAAGTTTGACAGATTCCTAGGGCAGGGGTACAATCCAACCAAGTTTTTTATTAAGCATAGCAAAAATGACTTTTGTTCCAATTTCCAAGAAATTTCTCATTCCCATCTGAGACCTTAGTTTAGATTTCAGTGTTCAACTCATTATCAGCAATTTGGTCACAAAAATCTAACAAATCTCTAGGAATTAAGCTCTCCCTTATCTTCCTGTCTTCTGAGCCATCCACACTGTTCCAGTCTCATTACCCATGCCAAAGATGCCTTCACATTTTCAGGTCTCTTTTTAGCAATGCCCCAGTTCCTGGTACCAATTTTCTGTATGAGTTCATTCTTGCACTATTATAAAAAATGCCTGAGACTGGATAATTTATAAAGAAAAGGTATTTAATTTGCTCCTGTAGGATATACAGGAAACATGGCTGGGGAGGCCTCAGGAAACAGAGTTATGGTGGAAGGTGAAAGGGAAGTAGTAACATCTTAGATGCCTGGAGCAGGAGAAAGAGAGAGACAGAAGTGATACACACTTTTAAACAACCAAATCTCTCACTTACTATCATGAGAACAGTACTAAAGGGGAAACTTGCTCCATGATTCAATGACCTCCCACTAGGCCCCACCTCCAACAATGGGAGTTATAATTTTATACGAGACTTGAGGAGGGACAAAGACCTAAACCACGCAGGAGGAGTGCATAATGAGGCATGTTTGACCCCATGAAAACTAGTGGGGCTTGAACTAGTTTTTCAGGTTAATTTAGGAATGCCCTTGGCCAAAGCAAGGGTCCATTCGATTGGTCAAGGGGTTTAGAAATTTATATTTAGTTTAAATTATGATAATCAATAGTCTTTTATAATAATCTATATCTGATAATATATATCTTTTATAAAGTATGCACCATATATTTCATAAGTAATGGTGATTATCAGACACAACTGCCCTCCCTGACCCTAATCATTACCAAGGCAAGTTAAGAATAAATGAAGTAGGCAGGCTCTGGGGTCTTTCACTTAAAATAAGTATTCCTGAAGCAAAAAAGTTCAACAAGCACGCTATAGTGTCAAACAATTGAACATGGATTTTAAATGTCTTATTGCTAACAATGCCTTATTATCCCTTTTTGACCCATTAGCAATTTATCAATTATCTTTAATGTGTAGACTTTTAAGAATAATTCAAAGGTAAAACTCAAAAGTTATTGGTAAAGGAATTGTGGGTATATTTGCATTAGAGGAATCACAATATAGCTTGTTACTTATTCAAGCTATTTTCTTTCTTTGCTGTTATTATATTAATACAATGAGAACTTAAATATTCCTTTCTCAGAGTCATGTCTTTTTATCTATTGGATATGGCATATTAGTATATTAGTGGGCATATGATCTGGGGTCAGGCATTCTTTTGTTATTTTGGTTCTGGAACATTCTGGCTTGTGATCTTGTGCACACAAAACTTTCCTGAAATCAGATCTTTCAAATTTTAAAATGAATATTTGAATAGTACTTACCTTATTATTTTTTGTAAAGCTTAAATGAGCAGAACTAACTGTCGAAAGCATAGTTTAAAGTCAGAAGTCAACAAATATTTGTCGTTAGTGTCAGGTCATTTTTTTGTTGTTGCTTAAAGATTCTTTTTACATTTTTGGTCAGTCTAGCTTTAATACTTAAAAAAAATAAAAAAAAACTGAAAGGACATAAAATAACTGTGGAGGTGCTTAACATGACTATTACTTTGTGATGAAGCTGTAACTGTTTGCATATGCCCAAACTCATGAAATTGCCTACATCAAATATGTGGAGCTCTTTGTATATCAATTATATCTGAAAGAAGCTGTTTTAATAAAATGAAGTATTGAAAGTATGAAAATATGTAGTTATGATGAGATGATTTGTTTGAGAACCAAGACTACTTACAGTTTCGTAACTTAACTATCAGACCAAAAACTGAAACTGCTTTACAGCAACATGACTTTATGACTCATTATCATTTTTTTTTCCAGAAAGATAAGAGTGGAATCTGCTTCTCAGAAAAGTAATTTCATTGGTTGCTTAAGAAATTAATGAAAATGAGGCCAGTCACAGTGGCTAACACCTGTAATCCCAGCACTTTGGGAGGCCAAGGTGGGGGGATCACGAGGTCAGAAGATTGAGACCATACTGGCCAACATGGTGAAATCCTGTTTCTACTAAAATACAAAAAATTCACCAGGTGTGGTGGCGGATGCCTGTAGTCCCATCTACTCAGGAGGCTGAGGCAGGGAAATCACTTGAACCTGGGAGGCGGATGTTGCAGTGAGCTGAGATTGCACCACCATATTCAAGCCTGGTGACAGAACAAGAGTCCATCTCAAATAAATAACCAAAAAAAAAAAAAAAAAACCAAAGAAATGAAAATGAGTATAGTGTTCAATTAGCTTTCTTCTCAGGACAATATATTGTTCATTTGAGTAAATAGCACCAAAGACAAAAGATGACTCAACTGGGCAGACACGTATATGTAAATTATTTATTTGAGACTCTAATCTTGCATCTTGCTGTGTTCATCGGTTCTAAACTCTTATATCAAAGGCATTAGCCAATCCTTATCATACATCTGCATTGAAAAGGCTGCTTAAAACCACCAAAGCATGAACCCCACAAGGCTTCAGATTCCTGAACTTCTACCTTCTGGACAGTACTAAGATTCTCAAAGTGGTGCTTTTCCTTTAGCAAGTAATTACTTCATCTTTGCTTCATCAGTAAGTTACTCTGGTAGTCTTCGTGGACAGTTGGCAGTGGATTAGGTGAATCAGTTGTGACTTTGCTATACAAATTAAAGAAACTCTGCTTGAGACCTGGATTTCACTGCTAAAGTGGATTGGTCTTTATCTGTTCTTTTTGCCTATCTTCTAATGGATGGTATTGTTTTGTACATTGAGTTGATGGAAGGAGACAATTTCAGTTTTTACAGTTGCTAAGTGCTTACAATATCAGATACTTTCTAATGGATCTTAAAATTTTCACAGAAGGGAATGTAAAAATTCAGAGCTAAGATGGAAATTGTAAAGGGAAATGGTTAAGAACACTTCTGCCATTTGTTGGGTATGCTCTTCTAGGTATGAATGTAATGTGGCCCTTTCCCCACATCAAGAAAAATTGTGGTTTAGAAATTTCCTGTTTAACCCTTCATGCTTCTAAGCAAAGCACTGTTGGTTTCATTAAGTGGTCCTTTTGAAGATAACTTTTAAAAAATAGATTATTTACCTTGCTATCTTGAAGCATTTTTTTCTAGTTTTATATAGGAGAAGGAGGTAGTTTCTCACTCTAGTTTGGCATGAATTTGGCAGAATGACTGTAACAGATGTTGATATGGTTTGGCACTGCCTCCCTACCCAAATCTCATCTCTAATTGTAATCCCCAAGTGTCAGGGGAGGGACTAGGTGGGAGGTGATTGGATCATGGGGGTGGTTTCCTCCATGCTATTCTCATGATAGTGAGTGAGTTCTCCCAAGAGCTGATGGTTTTAAAGTGTGACACTTCCTTGTTTTCACACACGTTTTCATATGCCATCTAGTGAAGAAGGTGACTGCTTCCCCTTCACCTTCCACCATGATTGTAAGTTTCCTCAGGCCACCTAACCATACTTCCTGCTTCCTATTAAGCCTGTGGAAATGTGAATCAATTAAACCTCTTTCCTTTATAATCATCCAGTCTCAGGTAGTATTCTTTATAGTGGTGTGAGAACGATCTAATACAGACATATTTAAAATAATTTGCAATATTATATACAATGGTATCATTTCATTATATAATGTGATAACATCATGATTTTTAAATATAGGACATATTGAGTAGTTATGGAATTCACTAAAAATTTCCCAAGTTAAAGTCTACTTATTTTCCTTCAACAGCTACTTTGTCCTTTTAAATGTGTTGTGTCAATGAAGGCAACATTTTTCAAAAGTATTTAGTTGTTTTTCTTACTTCCATCTCTTTTTTTAGGTTGGCTAATGTAGAACTCATATGATGTCAGATATTGCAAAGCACATTTGCTATTCAATTTTTGAGGAAGATATGATGCAATATTTAAACTCAAAGCTTCTGAAATCAAACCAATTTACATTTGAATTGCAATTCTACTATTCTCTTGCTGAGAAACGGGGATAGTTCCCTAAAACCTCTAAACGTAAAGTTTCCCATCTAAAAAATGGAGAGAAACTAATAGGACTGTTTGGTGGATTCAAATTACAGCTAAGATTGCTATACTACATTTACCCAGTGGCAGGCACAGTGTAAGTGCTCAATAAATGTCAATTTATGAAAGGTTTTCTATATCAATAAATGTTATTGGCTTTTTCAAGACAAATAGTAAACCACAAATGAGGATAAACTATTATAGAGTTTTCCACATTTTTAGATCAAACAGATGAGCATGGAAAGCCAGAATTGAGATATATGTCCCTTTCATGACCCTGACACATGAGAAAATGTGATAAAGATAGCAAAGCATTCCTGAGAAGAGTGTGACTGGGGTCACATTTTATAGTGAGGGGAGTTGGAAGTCCCAGAGCTTGGAATAGAGCCTCCACTCATGAACAGAGATAGTGTTTATCCACCTAAAGTGAGGAAGCCTGATCTCAACTGAAGGAAAAATGCCAAATATAAGAGTTGCCCAAAGTATTGTTCCAAGTGGTTTATGGTTGCAAACTCCCTAATTAGAAACTGTTCTTCTCTAGAGAAGAAAAATCTGATATGCTGCTACTTTGTCTTCAATGAGAGATATAAATCTGAAAGTTTTGGAATTTCACCAGGGTAGAAGGAATGAGAGCCAAATCTTAGTGAAGTCTGAGTTTTCAGGAAATCGAGTAAGAGATGTCTGGCTTTGCTGCTTAAAGTATTCCTTTAGGCCCAGACAACATTCAGCTCTGGATGATTTATATCACCAGTGAAGATGTCCTACAGATTGAAACACCTCCTGCAATAATTTAATGAAAGTTGAAATTTTTTAGGATGCTCCCTGAAAGAAAAGTCTGTGAGATTAAAAGACAATTCCTGATTTTGTGTTAATATGCTGTGAGAATAATATCCAAGCTATATTCTTTTTATGAAGTTGGCTAAATTTGACTTACTTTCCTCAAATCCTTAATCTCTTTCTAGGAAGACAGAGGATAAGTGGGTACTTTGGAATTTGCTTGACAAGTTTTTAAAATGAAAGTTATTTTGGAGAGAAGAAATCTCCAATTATAGTTCAGGAGAGAGTATATCTAAGTTTTTGGCTCTTTGAAAAATGTTCAATTCCTTTATGTATAAGATATTCCAATCTCAGGTCAGTGCCCTTCTACTGTTTTACAAAAGTAGTGTGAAAGATCAGCACTTGAACTTGGAAAACTCAGTAATAACCCAAGTGGAAGAATTAAAAAATTACATAAATTACACAATACACTTTAATTAAAGATTCAGGGGACTAGACCTCAGTTTTTTACTTTATGCTTATAACCATTTTAATGTAATCAAAGAATATTTGTGTTTATGTCATTTTGACCAAATGACCAAAATGCACATGTGCTCACACACACAGACCCACACATATGCAAAAGAAACAAAGATGACGAAGAGAGAAAAAAAAGAGAGAGAGAAAAAAAGAAAAAAGGAATAATGAGAGAGAATAAGAAAGAAGGAAGAAAGAAAGGAAAGAAAGAAGTGTGGAGAAAGTATGAGAAGGAGAAAAGGAAAGAGATAAAGAAGGAAGAAAAGAAAAAAGAATTTCAACTGCAGTTATATAATACCAAATATTCTGATATTATATAAGTAAAAATATAATGCAATTTATTGATTGGAGACAAATAAATGCAAATGTCTATCATGATCATTTCTCAATCACAAGTTATAAAAAATCTTAATTATCATTTGCTCATTTGTTTGAATGATAAAAGTTGTGAGTTCATTCTAGGAAAAGAGACATTACTAAAAATTTTGTTCTTCATTTTTGGGTGGTTACCTGTAGAGCTGGAGATACAAAGTGGAAGCCAATGACTGAAGGAGAGTGAGGCTAGGAAGAACTTTCCTTTTTTGGTTTAGAGTTGCAGTAAAGGTGTACACTCAGTGAAGAAAGAAATTTCATTGGGTTTAACTCTTAGTACTACTTGAAAAAGATGAAAAAGTGAGTTTCTATTTCTGCTAAAAAAAATGCACATATTGGACTAGATTGGATTATCTCTCAGAGTGTATAACTGGGTTCTTATTTCAAATGCACATAAAATCCAGAACTGGAAGTTTTACCAGTAGCAAGCCTTGATAGGTCAAATTAATTGTCAAGTGTTTGGTTACAAATTTAGAAATAAATGTCATGATAGAAAAAAAATCAGACTTTCTTAATTGAAACACAAAATACATCTGTTAAAATTCCTCCTATTTATGGATATAATTTGATTATTGTTCCTATACATACAGAATCTTAGAAAGCAAACTTTCTGAAGATTTTGAAGACAAGAATAATAAAAACCAAGAAATTGAATGGACGAAGAATACAATAGAGATAATAGAGATACTTAGATGAGCTCTAACTCATGGATTAAACATCTAAAAAATGAGCTAGGAAGAAGACTAACATACGTAAAAATATTAAGTAGTTAAAAAGTTAAGGAATCTTTACAAGCCTCAAAATTAGATGAAAAATAGAGAAGCCATGAGAGAGTTAAAAAGAAAGTATATAAACAATTATAATAAGAAGAATAATCTAAAATAAATAAAATACATGGATACAAAAACACAAGAAAACATCTTAATTTCTTTACCAAATTTTTTTCCCTTGGAAAGAAGAAAGGAAAAACAAATTTTATGGTGCAGCATTAGTTGTTTAAAAATTGTTTTATATTATTTATACACTAGGAAAAAGTCTTTATTTTCATTTACTTTAGTGGAAATGGAAGCATAAAATGATGAACTGGCCTGTCTGTGATCACGCAGTCACACAGCACCCTGAATTAGATGAGCATGGCCTGGAAATTGTGCTACCATCAGATGTACATTCTGAAAAACATTTGGTTATTTCCCTCTCTTGTTTATAAAATAAATCAGTTTGGAAATGATTAAATGGGAAGAATTAAATGGGCTGATAATGCTAATGCAGGGAATAATGATGAATGTCTTAGTCCTTTTAACCTCTTATAGCAAAATGCCACAGGCTGGGAAATTTATAATAAACAGAAATTTATTGCTCATAGTTCTGGAGGCTGGGAGGTCTAAGATCAAGGCATCAGCAGGTCCAGTTTCTGGCTAGGACCCTATTCCTCATAGATGGCACCTTCTAGCTACATGCTTACCTTGAGTAAAGGGCAAACAAGCCCCCTCAGGCCTCTTTTATAAATCACTAATCCCACTATCCAAGGCTCTACTTTCATGACAGGATCACTTCCCAAAGGCTGTCTCTTAATACCAACTCATTGAGAATTAGGTTTCAGCATATGGATTTTGAAATAACAGAAACAGTCATTCCATAGTAATGAGAAATATAATAGAATCTTTATTCTACTGTTACGGGATCCTTAGGGTGTTGCTTCACCAGCTAGAAACCTCTGGGTCTGGTGGCACTTTTGCCCAGTTTTGCTTGGGCCCATTGGGCATGTGGCAGGCTGCATTCAGCTCCTGCTACCAGCCTGGCCCCCCTGCCTTCCAAGGGTGAGCCAGGTGTGTAGCTGCGAGGGGTGTGTGCATGAGCGTGGGATTTGGCCACTGCACATAGGCAGCCATACTGGCTGCCACGGGGTGGGTAGCTCCAGGCTCTGGCACAGGTGCTGGCTCCCTGTGAGGCTGCAGCTGGACCAGGTGTACCATAAGCAGCTTCCATGGCTGACACTGGCAAATGTGGTATGGTGCTCAGAAGCTTGGAGATGCCAGGAACTGCAGAGCCCTAAGGAAGGTGTCACAGCCCTGGCTCAGGGGGCTCCTAGGTCTGGGTTCTGCAAAAAGCCACAGCTCTTCTCCCCTTCTCTCTTCTCTCTTTGTTGCCTGCAATGTGGCATGGAAATGTCTTTAAGTCCTGCTTGTGTTACAGCTCTTTTAGCCATGGAATTTGGTGGGTCCCAGGTGCTTGTCCTATGTCCAGGAAGAATGAGGTACACAGACAAGGTGAGGGTAAGCAAAATGAAGAGGAGCTTTACTGAGCAATAGAACAGCTCAGAGGAGACCCATAGTAGGTAGTTCCTCTCTGTAGCCAACGTGTCCTGATAAGTATTCAGCTCTCAGCAGAGAGGGTAGCTCCTCTCTGCTAGGCAGGTCATTCTAACAAGTGTTCAGCTCTTAGCAGAGAGGATAGCTCCTCTCTGCTAGGTAGGTCATCTAGACAAGTGTCCAACTTTCAGCAGGGAGGGTAGCTCCTCTCTGCAGCTGGTCATCCCATTGTCTCCTCAGCTCTCAGCAGAGACCACCTTGGGGTGGACAGCTTCTTTCTGCAGCTGGACATCCCATTATCTCTTCAAGTCTGGCTGAGTCCTGGGCTTTCATGAGCTTCAGAGGGGAAGAAATATGTGCCAGTTGGTCCACGGGCAGCCATGGGCGATCCTGGGAAAAATACCACAAGTTCCCACTTCTGTCTGCAGGACTGGCAGCCAGGCTTTCAGGCAAGTCCCCTTCCACCCAGAAGACTGTCTGCCACCTGCCACCATTCATGGGACACAGGCTGTTTGTTCCAAGGGTGCCTGCAATCCAGCACTGAGCTGCCCTCAACACCCCCTCAGTGTCTTTCCCATGTTTGTTGGCACCCAAAATCTGGAGAAGGTTGAAGCGGCAGGGGCATGTTGTGTCGATGCTGCTCTTGGCATGTGCAAAACTGGCAGGGCTGCAACAGTGCTCAGGTTTGGCCCTGACTTTGCTCTGAGATCAGAGTAGCCTGAGACAGCAGGGAGAAGTAAGGCAGAAGGAGCAGACACCACTAAGCCTGCAAGGGCAAGAGGTGGCCTTTCAGGCCCCCTGGAGTGCAGAGATGTCTGGATCCACAGTTACAACTTGGGTGGCTGCAGCCATGCCCAGAAGGGCGAGAGTCCTGCCCACTCCCAGCTGTTGCTCTCTCTGTGGAGTAAAGCACTGCCCCAGGCCCAGCTCCACCTCTGGGCCCCTCCCTGCCCACTCCTCCATGCTCGAACACACTGCTCCCCTGCAGGCAGGCAACTCAGCCTAGCCTCATCACAGCAGTTCCCAGGGTGGCAGGCAAGGTGCAGGTGTTGCAGTGACCCCAGCCAACCTCGCAAAAACAAACCCGACATTCCTGGGGCCAGCCTCATGAGTCCCAGCTGCACGTTTGGCCAGGTGCTTGTGGGTCCCCAGGGTGCAGCAGGGAGTGGGGTGAGGCTGTGGTACAGGCTTCTAGCACAAGCCTGGCAGTGGGTCCTGCCCAGCCGTGCAAGGGTGGGGGTGTTACAGTCCAGTGCCTCTGAAAAGTGGGGCACAGGGGAGCGACCACTGGTACTGCTGCTCCTACAGCCGCTCCTGCCACCACAGCTGGTGACTCCCTGCTGCAGCCAGATGATGGCAGTGGCTGCTTTGGTTGGCCTACTGCTGCCATCACTACTGAAAACAAAACTGAAGCCTTGAAAATTTATATGATCCATTCAAGACTTCACTATTTATCAGCCGTGCAGCCACAAGAATAAATTATTTTTCCTAAGTTATTTTTTGTTGTTGTGTTTTTGAGATGGAGTTCTACTCTGTCACCCAGGCTGGAGTGCAGTGGCTCCATCTCGGTTTACTGCAACCTCCGCCCCCCAGGATTAAGCAATTCTCCTGCCTCAGCCTCCCGAGTAGCTGGGATTACAGTACCTGCCTCTGCTCCTGGCTGATTTTTGTATTTTTAGTAGAGATGGGGTTTTACCATCTTGGCTAGGCTGGTCTTAAACTCCAGACCTTGTGATCTACCCACTTCAGCCTCCCAAAATGCTGGGATTATAGGTGTGAGCCATTGTGGCTGGCCTAGTTATTTGTTTTAAAACAGTAATAGAAATTTTATAAAATTATCAAAAGCATTTATATTGCTTAAGTTACAAAAATAATATCTATTATATTATTATACGTCTATTGTAGTCCCACTATGGGAGTTAGGGTGGAGTGAGACATATAGACAGAATTTACTAAAAGACCCTTGACTTAAAGACAATCATTACTTAAATGAAATGACAAAAGCACTACACAACAATCTTTGGCATAAAATAGACGTTTATAGTATTTATCATAAACTACTTGTGCTCTTAGAAATTGGAAAATTTTAAGGTTAAAGTAATCTTGACTTTGGACTTGAATTAATACTTGAAGAGGTAGATAGAGGATCAGGGTGTGATATAGTTATGTTTTGGTTATGTGTCCTCCCACTCCTGTTTCCGTAAACACTTCTGAAATAGCACTGAAATGACAATTCTCCATTTAATCTTTTCTAAAGCAGGAAGAATCTATTCTGAGCCCTGTGTCTGCCTAATACTCTAATATCAGAGGAGTTGCCTGCTGTCTCAGGAAAGGCAAGGCCCCAGTGTCAGATAAGCTGAGTTCAGGGAATTTTCTTCTCATGGGCTTTGCAGTCAGCACAGTAACTCAGTTTCATTATATTCTCATTTGTAAAATTGCCTTGCTAGTAAAATGCATGATTATAATACATGCCACATAGTAGGTGCTCAAAAGTGGACAATTTTAATCCCACATGACCAATAGAATTATTATATGCAATGTACTCTGAAATTTAGGAAAGTTATTGAATATACGTAATAGACCTAGATTTTATATAAAACATAAAATTGAATCTTCAATCTAGCACTTTTTTTTTCCATTTCCCAATTTCACCAACTTTACCATACCCCAAAACTCATTATGGTACTTTGAAGCACACCATGTCCTCTGTGAAGAGAAGGAACTTAGAAATCTGCAACAAAATTCAAAATTGGTGGTGGTTTGACTCCTATGGGAAGTTTTAAACAACTTGGATTTTCTCTGGAGCAAATTATTCAAGTGGGAACTCAGAATTTATCAGCAATCTTCACATATTTGACGTATGAATGAAAGACAGTGGAAGGAAATGATTGAGATGTGATCACATAAAGAAATGGCCTTGGGCTCTCTCATCTTGTCCTGCTCTTTTACCTTTGAGGTGTAGCTTGCTGATTATTTCTGCCCATGCCTGTTCTGTCATAAAGAGCCTAGGTCTCAAAGAAATTGAAGTAGGATCATAAGTATAAACCTAAGCTTTTGCTGGAACCACAACAAAAGGATGTACCCTCTTTAGAAATGTAGAGCTCTATGGGTCCGGCTCATTCTAGACGTTTTTATCTTGTAGAAGGTAGTGATGGTAGACAAAATCTCAGTTTATACCAAATAGGCCTAAAAAGACAGGCAAATATTTTACATGTTAAGAAGCTTCCCAAACGTGACTGTTCATATAGTCCAGATGGTGACTACACAGACCAAAAGATCAGTTAAAAAGTAAGGGGATTACCGACTATAACTCTGTATTCATCATTTTGTATGTACGTGTACGAAACTATTTTTAAAACCCTCTAATGTCAAAATTTAAAACAATAAAATAACCACTTAAAAAATTTAACTACCTATAATTACAAAATTGTCCAAAGGTTTCAAAAGATTATTCCTTTTTTTCCCCCTCCTAGTATAGAGGTAATGTGGGGTTCATGGCATTCTGAAATACACACATAGATGTATCCTTGCAATCTAGACTGATGTAATGCACACATGCACACACACACACACACACACAAACACACACACACACACATTCATGGCATCAGTAAGTTATCATTATCAGGCCATTTAGACCAATATCTGAAATGGAAATAATATTACATCATTTCCTAATTCTGAATCTCTTCAGAGGTTACTATTAGGCCTTCCAGTAAATGTGCATGCCAGACCAAAATAGAGACATGCAAAGCCAGTTCATGACTTATTTCCAGTAAGCAGAAATCTTACCTTTTAATTTCTCCAAATCACCAAGGCCAATGCTCAGTTATACTATACTAAAGATTTAGAGGAGATGTCCAACGAGCAGCTACCCACACATGTTTTGAATTTCACAGATAAGTAATTCAAAGTTTATCTGCGTACTTTCAAAGTTAACTTACAGCCTCTGTCATATACATGTTTTTGTAACACTGCAGGAGTTTCCCAGGGAAGAAAATATTTCTTTTCCCTTGCTTTCATGAGGCTAGCATAAGTCAAATGAAGAACAAAACATTCAGAACTAAATTTGTGTAACTCAAACATTAATGTCACTCTTTAAGATATACAGCAGGATTATGTGGATTTAACATTACTGAGAATAAACATATATATTAAAATAATATTTAATATCTTTTCTTCAACTGACTACTCTGCCTTCTTAAAATATGATACACTTGGTCATGTGCACAATATCACCGTAGAGAGAAAGATACTTCACAGGTCATGCTGTAGGAGGTTAACAATTATTTAAATATTTTTAAATTTTCAATATTTTATATTTTATTAACAAATTGTTTTACATATTCATGGAGTACATATTTTGATATGTACAATCTATAGTAATCAGATAAGGGTAATTAGCATGTCCATCATCTCAAACGTTTATTTATTTATTTATTTTATTATACTTTAAGTTCTGGGGTACATGTGCAGATCATGCAGATTTGTTACATAGGTATACAAGTGTCATGGTGGTTGTTTCCTGCATCCATCTCCCCATTATCTATATTAAGTATTTCTCCTAATGCTGTCCCTCCCCAATCCCCCAACCCCTGCTATTCCTTTCCTAGTCCCTCACCCCCCAGGCCCCAGTATGTAATGTTCTCCTCTCTGTGTCCATGTGTTCTTATTGTTTAACATCCAATTATAAGTGAAAACATGTAGTGCTTGGTTTTCTGTTGTTGTGTCAGTTTGTTGAGAATGGTAGTTTCTGGTTTCATCCATGTCCCTGCAAAGGACATGAACTCACCCTTTTTTATGGCTGCATAGTATTCCATGGTGTTTTTGTGCCACATTTTCTTTATCCAGTCTATCACTGATGGGTATTTGGGTTGGTTCCAAGTCTTTGCTATTGTGAACAGTGCCGCAATAAACATACGTATGCATGTGTCTTTATAATAGAATGATTTATAATCCTTTGGGTATATACCTAGTAATGGGATTGCTGGGTCAAATGGAATTTCTATTTCTAGATCCTTGAGGAATTGCCACACTGTCTCCACAATGGTTGAACTAATTTACACTCCCACCAACAGTGTAGAAGTGTTCCTATTTCTCCACATCCTTTCCAGCATCTGTTGTCTCCTGATTTTTTAATGATTGCCATTCTAACTGGTGTGAGGTGATATCTCAATGTGGTTTTGATTTGCATTTCTCTAATGACCAGTGATGATGAGCTTTCTTTCATATGTTTGTTGGCTGCATAAATGTCTCCTTTTGAGAAGTGTCTGTTAACATCCTTTGTCCACCTTTTGATGGGGTTGTTTTTTTCTTGTAAATTTGTTTAAGTTCTCCATAGATTCTGGATATTAGCCCTTTGTCAGATATGTAGATTGCAAAAATTTTTTCCCATTCTGTTGGTTGCTGGTTCATTCTATTGATAGTTTCTTTTGCTGTGCAGAACTCTTAAGTTTAATTAGATCCCATTAGTCTATTTTGACTTTTGTTGCCATTGTTTTAGTGTTTTAGTCATGAAGTGTTTGCCCATGCCTATGTCCTGAATGGTATTGCCTAGGTTTTCTTCTAGAGTTTTTATGTTGTTGGGCCTCATGTTTAAATCTTTAATCCATCTAGAGTTAATTTTTGTGTAAGGTGTAAGGAAGGAATCCAGTTTCAGCTTTCTGCGTATGGCTGGCCAGTTTTCCCAACACCATTTATTAAATAGGGAATGCTTTCCCTATTGCTTGTTTTTGTCAGGTTTGTCAAAGATGGTTGTAGTTGTGTGGTGATCTTTCTGAGGCCTCTGTTCTGTTCCATTGGTCTATATCTCTGTTTTGGTAGCAATATCATGCTGTTTTGATTACAGTAGCCTTGTAATGTAGTTTGAAGTCAGGTAGAGTGATGCCTACAACTTTTTGTTTGTTTGTTTGTTTTTTGTTTTTTTTTTACTTAGGATTGTCTTGGCTATGTGGGCTCTTTTTTGGTTCCATATGAAGTTTAAGGTAGTTTTTTCCAATTAGCATTGGAATTTCTTTCTAGGGCCATCAAGCAAGAGAGAGAAATAAAGAGTATTCAAATAGGAAGAGAGGATATCCAATTGTCCCTGTCTGCAGATGAAATGATTGTATATTTAGAAAGCCCCATTGTCTCAGCCCATAATCTCCTTAAGCTGATAAGCAACTTGAGCAAAGTCTCAGGATACAAAAATCACAAGCATTCCTATACACCAATAATAGACAAACAGAGAGCCAAATCATGAGTGGACTCACATTCACAATTGCTGCAAAGAGAATAAAATACCTAGGAATACCTCTTCAAGGAGAACTACAAA
This sequence comes from Aotus nancymaae, assembly GCF_030222135.1. Classification (NCBI taxonomy): domain Eukaryota; kingdom Metazoa; phylum Chordata; class Mammalia; order Primates; family Aotidae; genus Aotus; species Aotus nancymaae. The sequence goes on along the minus strand of NW_026988422.1, from coordinate 67,710,350 downwards.
CTACTGCTGAAGGAAATAAGGGAGTACACAAACAGATGGAAAAATATTCCATGCTCATGGTTAGGAAGAATCAATATCATGAAAATGGCCATACTGCCCAAACTAATTTATAGATTCAGTGCTATCCCCATCAAGCTACCCAATGATTTTCTTTAAATATTAATTTTGATACCAAAAAAAAGAAGCCAAAGAGCCAAGTTTTCAAACTGTTCTCTGAGTGTTAGGAATCCTGATTTTAAAATTACCCCACAAATGGCTCACTCACAGATTCTTCCCAAGATAAACAATCATACTGCTTTTTAATCACTAACAAGCAAAATGTTACATAATGAAAAACTTACCTACTTCTGGCATTACTGTTTCTATCAGCCTATATGTGCATACTCTCAAACAGCTACATTTAGACAATCTGCTAACCTAACATAGGGCTTGGCTTTGGAGAGAAATATCTAGCAAGGTAATTAGCTTAAGTTTTTACTTTTTACTAGTATTTGTGCTTTCTGTGCATATTGTGTAGTATGGCAGGAAGAACATTGTTTTTCACATTAGTAAAAGCTGACTTTGAATTCTTTTTTTAATTGTACTTTAAGTTCTAGGGTACATATGCAGAACATGCATATTTATTACCTAGCTATACACATCCCATGTTGGTTGGCTACATCCATCACCTCATCATCTACATTAGGTATTCCTCCCCTAGCCCCCCACCCCCCAACAGGATAGCATTAGGAAGTTTTAATTCTTATACTGTTCAGCACTGACAAACAATTTTTGACTCAGTCTCTTCATCCATAAGATTGGGACAATGACATCAATCTCCTTATTGAGACTATTAAATGTGATCAATTATGTGGGAGAACATATAGGCAACTAGGTGCTCGGAGACTCAATAATTGGTACCTATCATGCTTGGTAAAAACTTTGTTTGCCTGAAAAGTATATATGCTTTAAAAAATCCATTTAAAATTCTATAAAATTGTATTATTTAGCATTTCAACCCTTTAGTCTGCTGATTACTGAGTATGAATTGTACCCTTCTCTTATGAAAAACTGAGGTTTGTGTGAGCCAGAATTGAGAACTTGATCTTGTGTGTCTCACTATTTCATCTCATCTGCTTTATAGTTCTTCATTTTTGTCTTTCTACAAATAGCTAACAAAGCACAAATTGATAGTCTGTTGACAATATCATTGATGTGATGTTTCCCCAGCTACGATAACCTGTAACCAGAGAAATTATATCATTTTGAAAACTTCATTTCATTTAATTGGCAGGTGCAGCACTTAAGTCATTTGCCACCAACGTTTTTAGAATTTGATAGACATTTGAGGGCACTGAGGTTATGTAACAGAAAAAAGAAATGTTATTCATTTTAAAGTTTTTTAAACTTAGTAATAGTCACAGAAAGCCTTGGTTAACAATTATTCTCTTAATATTGTTGACATTTATTATCAATAGCAAATCATATTTTGAAATTAAATTGGTTTGAATAGAAAAAATAATTTACAAGTTTTACTTTGTAGTTATAATTTCTGACATAATACTCTACATCTAGTATTTTATAATGTTTCCTCTCTAAAAACACTTATATTTATAGTTCTCCCATTCTTTTTTATTATTGTGGAAGATATTGTGGCAATTTCTCAAAGACCTAAAGACAGAAATACCATTCACCCTAGTAATCCCATTACTGGGTTATATATATCCAAAGGAATATAAATCATTGTATTAGGAAGACATATGTATGCATATGTTCATAGCAACACTGTTCACGATAGCAAAGACATGGAATCAACCCAAATGCCCATCAATGATGGACTAGATAAAGAAAATGTGGTACATAAACACCATGGAATACTATGCAGTCATAGAAAAGAACAAGATTATGTTATTTTCAGGGACATGGATGGACCTGGAGGTCATTATTTATAGCAAACTAATGCAGGAACAGAAATCCAAATACTGCATGTTTCCCCTCATAAGGGGGCCTAAATAATGAGATATAAATAGAGGAGAATGGCAAACACTAGGGCCTTTTGGAGGGTAGAGGATGTAAGGAGGGGGAAGATCAGGAAAAATAACTAATGGGTTCTAGGTTTCATATCTGGATAATGAAATAATCTCTCTGGCAAACCCCCACGACCCACATTTGCCTATACAACAAACCTGAGCATTCTGTTCATGTACTCATGAACTTAAAATAAATGTTAAAATATAAAAATAAAGAGATAACATCACATAAAAACCATTATCTGAAATTGATAAATAAATCAACAATATTTGAGCTGGTCCTGGGGATTTAAAACCATGAGTCTGGGTGAAGAAAACAAAAGCTGTTCTAAATACCCAGCCCTCTGTGCCAGTTTAGCAGCTTATAAGGAAATCCAAAAATATTTGTAAAGAGCATGTAGCTGGAAGTACATGCTGATCTTGTTTTGTTATTGTAAACAAGCCAAGCCCACAGAAAAGTGCTAACATGTTCATATTTCTCAGCCTGGAAGATAAACTATTATGATAGCTTTTTCTCACATATTTAGATTTACAAAAATTTGATTTTTTCTTTAATAACTGGATTTGGACAGTAAATTAAAAACAATGAAAAAAATATAAAATTAAAATCTAAACATGTTTTCAACTTAAAATAGTTTAGATTTTTTTAAGTTGACTAATTTTAGTCACCCATTTATATCCTTGCTTTTTATTATATTTCTCTATCTCTATTTTATACACATATATGCATAGATGAATACACATTAACATGTAGTGTGTGCATATACATGTGTGTATACATTATATACATTATCTTTGTGTATATACATATACATATATGAATATATACATGTTTTGTTTTGCTTATGTCCTCACCCAAATCTCATTTTGAATTGTAATCCCCATAATGCCCATGTGTCCAGGGAGAGACCTGGTGGGAGGTAAATGGATCATGAAAGTGGTTTCCTCCATGCTATTCTCATGATAGTGAGTGAGTTTTCACAAGATCTGATGGTTTTATAAGGCAGTTTTCCCCGCTCTTTCTAGCTCTCTCTTTCCTGCCACCATGTTGAGAAGTCCTTTGCTTCTCCTTCACATTTCACCATGATTGTAAGTCTCCTGAGGCCTCCCCAGCCATGTGGAACGGGTGAGTCAATTAAACATCTTTTCTTTATAAATTACCCAGTCTCAGGCAGTTCTTTACAGCAGTGTGTGAACAGACTAATACAGTAAATTGGTACTGAGGTAGTAAGGTACTTCTACAAAGCGACCCAAAAATGTGGAAGCAACTTTGAAATCAGGTAATGGGGAGTGGTTGGAACAGTTTGAAGGACTCAGAAGAAGACAGGAAAATGTGGTAAAGATAGGAAATTCCTAGAGATTTGTTGAATGGTTTTGACCAAAATGCTGATGGTGATATAGATAATGAAATCCAGGCTGAGGTGGTGGGAACTGGAGCAAAGGTCATTCTTGCTATGCTTTAGCAAAGTGACTGGTGGCATTTTGCCCCAGCCCTAGAGATCTGTAGAAGCTTGAACTTGGTGGAGATTATCTGAAATTGGAACTTATATTTAAAAGGTAAGTAGAGCATAAAAGTTTGTAAAATTTGCAGCCTGACAATGAGATAGAAAAGAAGAAACATTTTCTGGGGAGAAATTTAAACTTGCTTCAGAAGTTTGCAGAAGTAAAGAAGAGCCAAATGTTAATCACCATGAAAATGTGAAAATGTGTTTAGGGTATGTCAGAAGTCTTCATGGCAGCCCCTCCCATCAAGGTCCCAGAAACCTAGGAGGAAAAGAAATGGTTTCGTGGGCTGGACCCAGGGTCTTACTGCTTTGCACAGTCTCAGGACTTGGTACCCTGGGTCCCAGCCATGGCAAAAAAGGGCCAAGCTGCAGCTCAGACCATTGCTTCAGAGGGCACAAGCCCCAAGCCTTGGCAGTTTCCACATGGTAGTGGGCCTGTGTGTGCACAGAAGTCAAGAACTAAGGTTTGGAACCTCCACTAGATTTCAGAATACATATGAAAACACCTAGATGTCCAGGCAGAAGTCTGCTGCAGGGGTGATGCCCTCATGGAGAACCTCTGCTAGGGCAGTGCAAAGGGGAAATGTGGGTTTGGAGCCACCACAGAATCCATAATGGAGCACTGCCTAGTGTAGCTGTGAGAAAAGGGCCTCATGCTCCAGACCCCAGAATGATACATCCACCAACAGCTTGCACTATGAATGCACAAACCACAGACACTCAACAGGGAGGAGGTTTCCAAGGGCATGGGAGCCCAACCTGTGCCTCAGCATGCCCTGGATGTGAGACATAGATTCAAAGGAGATTGGATTGGAGCTTTAAAATTTAATGACTGCCCCATGAGGGCCTCTAGCCCCTTTGTTTTGGCCAATTTCTCCCATTTGGAATGAAAGCCTTTATCCACTGTTTGTACTCACACTGTATCTTGGAAGTAACTGACTTGATTTTGATTATACAGGCTCCTAGGTGGAAGGGACTTGCCTTGTCTTAGATGAGACTTTGGACTTGGACTTTTAATTTAACGCTGGAATGAATTAAGGGGACTGTTGGGAAGGCATGATTGTGTTTTGAAATGGGAGCACATGAGATTTGGGAGGTGCCAAGGGTGGAGTGATATGTTTTCACTCTGTGTCCTCACCCAAATCTCATCTTGAATTGTAATCTCCATAACCCCCATGTGTTGAGGGTGGGACCAGGTAGGCGGTTACTGAAATATGGGGTCAGTTTTCTTCATCCTGTTCTTGTAATAGTGTGTGAATTCTCATGAGATCTGATGGTTTTAAAAGGCAGTTTTCCCTACTGTTGGTAGCTCTCTCTTTCCTGCCATCATGTTAAGAAGGTCTTTGCTTCCCCTTCACCTTCCACCATAATTGTAAGTTTCCTGAGGTCTCCCAAGCCATGCAGAACTGTGAGTCAATTAAACCCCTTTTCTTTATAAATTACACAGTCTCAGGCAGTTCCTTATAGCAGTGTGAAAGTGGACTAACACAACATGCATATACATATATGTACATAAATGTCTGTTATATACACAGATATACATATATACATATGTGTATATACACACACACATGCACATATATATAGTATTTGGCCAGCCTACCTCTACATTAAATTAGCAGAAACTAGGACTTAAAATAATTTATTAAGTTCTTCATATGCAGAAGCTTCCAATTCTATCTGAGATATAAAGTCACTGGTAGTCAGGACACCAGATTTCCTTTCTCTGCCATGAATGTTCAAAAATAATAGTTCTCCCTGCATGCATTAGAAAGGATTAACATACCTACCATGTTAGAAATCTTATTTAAAAGTTCTATCATTTTAACTAGATAGTTTAACATATGTTTGCCAGCTCTAGCTAATTCTATAGTTACTTTTGGAACTAAACTTGGGAAAGAATAAAGATCAGTTTTTGTTTATGTGCATGTCTCAAAAGAAAAGCAAAAAACTTTCAACTTTTATACAAAAGGAAATTTTATGAAATTAATTCTGATTCTACCATTACTTTTTCAAAACTTCTAACCCAACAAAGACCAAAGATCAGTCTTTCTTTATTCTCAATATAGTTGGAATAAACTAAATTTAAAATAGAATAAAACATGCTGACTTTCTTCTGACAATTGAAGAGGGTGAGCTTAAAGGGCATCTAAAAGTCCACATTGAGAACCTCCTTGAAAATCTCTCCTACAAAGTCTTCCGTGGACTCTTCAGGATGAATTTTAACTATATATCCTCCTATATTGCCACAGAAACTATGCACTGCCTGGCCCTTGCTGAGACATTGTTCACTTGAGTCCAAATTTATGTACTCTAGTCTTTGCAATTTTAACTCTTTCTGCTATACACTTCTTTGCACTTACTGAGTCAATTCTTCCTGGGTGTCTCATTCAATTCCTAGGGAAGCATTTATTGGTTACTGCAGCATGCTATGATCCTTTCATTTTTCTGAACATCAATAGTACTTGCTATTAGAGCTATTCTTATAGTTTTAATGACAGTCTCCCCATATTGTTTGAAATGTGAAATACCTTGATCTGCTGAGTAACTCTCCCCCTAATGTAGTGCTTAATGCATCGTCAACCCCTAATATGTATTTGTTGAAGGAATAAGGGCTTCATATCTAAGCTTACCTATTCAATCACCACTGATTCCCCCAGGCAGTCAGTTGCTCACATTTCTCCTTATATGACACTTCAACAGTCAGACACCAAATATTTTTTTAAAAATTTTTTATATATCAGACACAGGTAAAACATTGAGGACCAAAAAGTAACATGATAAACCTGCTTTTGCACAATTTGAATTATTTTCGGTAGGAAAATATAGATAAATTTTTAAAAGTAAGTTCAAAAAGTAAGCTAATTAGTTTTAGCCAGTGATAATTCCATGAAGGTAATAAAATAGGTTATGAGATAGAGTTTGACTGCAAATGATTAGGGGATTACTTTAGCCGAGTTTTTGTGAAGGTTTTTCTGAGGAAGTAATATATGATTGGAATCAGGGATGTTAAGTAAGAGCCAGCCATGTGTAAACCTATGAAAAGATAGTGCAGGCAAAGCAAAAAACAAATGGATTTTCCCTGAGGCAAGAAAATGTTTGACAAGTTTGACACACTTTTGAGCAACTGTGGCTAGGCCATAGACCTGGCATAAAGAGGGAGATAAAAGAGACATTGTGATATTCTCTGTGACTCTTTTGTCCATGATAAGGATCAAGACCTTATATTGATGACAATGAAAAGCCAATGGAATGCGTTAAGCAAGGGAGTTGCATGGTATGTTTTATTTTTTGCAATATCACTACACTCTTATTTGTAGAGTGGGCTGTAATAGAAGAAAGATTGAGCCCAACAAATCAGTTTAGTGGCTGTCATAGTGATCCTGGCAGAATAATAACGGTGACTCGGAATGAGGTGGTCTTAAGGGGAAATTGAGTAGTGGTCATATTTATGACATATTTTAGAGTTAAAGTTAGCAGAGTGTGCTGATGGATTGAAATTGAAGGTAGAATGAGAGAAATCAATACGGACTCTTTTCAGACCTAGTGTCTGATGGTGGCATTAACTGAGGTGAAGGATATTGGGAAGGTACAGGGTTGGGGGTGAATAAAGGAACTTTTTATATTACTTTGAAACAACGTGATGTTAGAATCATCCCACACAGTAGGATGAGCTCCTTATAGGTAAGGACTATGCTTAATTCCACCTTGTTAAAGGTAAAATGCCACGTGTTGTGAAAACTAAGCTTTGAACTTCTCTTTCAAGTTCTGACTCAGTTATTGTGTCTTTTGTGAAGAAATGTGGATAATGTTAGCTACAGAAAAAAGTAAAACGCCCTTAGGAATTTAGACAAGTGTTTGGGAAGCACCAAAGACGGTGTTTGTCCTTTGCAGGTACTTAAAAAATGACTTTTATCTTTCTTTGTATTTCAGTAACTAACCTAATATCTTTTATATAACAGAAACCTTTTCCATGATATAATTACAGAACTATAGATGCTGACACAAATATTTAATTATAGACAAAGAGTCTATAATTATACAGTAGGATGGCATTAACTTTTCTTCTTGTAAGTTTAACACTCAATACTTTTCTGTGCAAGTGCTGTGCCCAGCACTGGAAATATGCCACAATGTGTTGGACTGGAAAAATTAGATGCCTAGAGTAACCCTAATATGTGGTCCATGAGCCGATTTTCTCAGCCTCACAAATGCCTAATTGCCTTATAGCTGTGGACTCCCTTTCATTATTCTCCCATTGATAAGGCCCCAGATCAGGAGCAAGAAAAGGAGAATATCATGAAAACTGTGTCCAGATGACCTTGCTGGTGTGCTTTCTGTTTGGAGAGTCCACGCAAGGAAGTAGGAAGATGGAATCACTCAGCTGATTGTTTCAGGAACAACATATATCTTTCTGATCATCTTCCCAAATGCTGTATATATATGAACGGAGCAAATATCAGTTACACTAGAGCTAAAGGTAACTGGGATTGATTATGAGGACTTCGGGGTCCCTAAGCTGAACTGAGAGAACTGAGAGTTAGCCAACAGGGTGGCAGAGATTACTTGAAATATAAGGACCAGTGGCAGCAATGAAACCAGCACCAGAAGCAGCGGTGAAATCATGTCACACCGCATCGTGGATAGAATTATGTCTCAGAAAAGATGTTTTCAAGTCTTAACTAGGAGTACTTGTGAATGTCACCTTATTTGAAAATAAGGTCTTTGTTGATTTAATCAAGTTAAGAAGCGGTCATACTGTTTTAGGGTGGCCTGAGTCCAAGGACTGATGTCCTTAGAAGAGGGAAATTTGGTAACAGAGATAAGAGATATAAACAAAAGAATGCCTAGTGAAGATAGAGGCCGAGATTGGAGTGATTCATCTATAACCCAAGACACACCAAGAATTATGGCAACCATCAGAAACTAGGAAGAGACAAGGAAGGATTCAACCCTAGAGATTTCAAAGCATGTGTGGCCTGGCTAACACTTTGATTTTAGACTTTTAGCCTCCAAAACTGTAAGAGAATATCCTGTGTGCTAAACTACTCAGTCTGTAGTACGTTAACAGCCCTAGGCAACTAACACATATAGCGCTGGAGAAGTGCCACACATGATAAATCAGGCATTGTCAACAGACTTACAGTCTATTCATGAAAGCATTTAAACAACTAGGTAGATGGACAAATAGATGGATGGATAGACAGATGCATGATATATTATATATATATATATATAAAATATATTTTAAGGCATTATGGCACCAATCTATGTTATATATTGTGTTTTTATTCAGGTTAAATGTTCAAGAATGTTATTATGAGAAATTCCTGGGACAAAATAGGCAAAAAGACTGAGAAAGCCGTCAGATTACAATGCAGGTCTGACCCTGGGTAAAGAAGAGAGGAAAATAAGAAGAAAAAGTGCCCTAGACAGAACCTTCTTAAACTGTTTTGCAATCTAAAAAAAGTTGAGGAAGGTCACTGGGAGTCTTCAAGCCAAAGTCACCTGGAAGAATTTCCCATCTTTCAGGAATGTTTCTGGGTTAGTAACCTGCCACATTCAGCATTGGCTGGTAGTAGTCCATGGGAAGGATGACCTCAGTGCAAATGCAGGGATAAATTTCAGACCATAGCACAGAGGACTGTGAGTCAATTACTTTACAGTACTCAAAAAACATAGAGCTGTGTCCTCATGGTTACTTTAGTTGGAGTAATAATTGACGACAGACTGGGAGAAAAAGCTCTAGCATTAACTTTGTATACCTGGCAGCAATTTTGTGCCCACCATGTGTATGGAATGATTTTTTAGATTTTGTAACCATCCTTAACTTGTCCAAACAGAAGGGGGAGGGATAGTGAAAAGGGGGTGAGGGAGAAAGTGGAAGGTTCAGTGTATTAGCCAGGGTCTCTTTCTGCCCCTTTCTATTTATATATCTTTCTTATATAAATGTATAAGGTATTTTGCAAGGAGGGAGTTAAGATATTGTTGGAAGAAAAGAGACCTTCTTTTATCTCTTTTTCCAGTGTTGTAGCAGAATAGACACTATTTCAATGTAGCACTATCTCTCGTCTAGTCGACTTCTGGGGAACACCAATGTGAGTGTTGAAAATGGATTTTTCCAGGCCCAATAATGCCATTCTTTCCACTTTTCTTCCTTGCAAATTTTGCGTTTTTCTTGGCAGGTGTTTACATTATTCTAACATCAGCATACATATTGTTTTCTGTGATATCCCTTAGGTGGTCTTATTTCAGGTCAGCAAACATTTCCTGGGGACCTGATATACACTGGATACTGAGCTAGCATATAATGATTTCACAGAGAAAATATGTAGCCTCTGGTCTTAAGAAGTTTGCAGATAAGTGGGAGGAACTGAAAAGAGCAATTTCAGTGTACTGCGATATCGCCAGGTTAAAAGTAGTTCCAGGTGTGTTTGAACACCAAGATGAATAGTCAAATAAGCCCAGGCTGGGGAGTGGAGGGCTGGTTACCATGCTAAGGTCCCTGGTGGCAAAGGGGTTTGCATATCATATAATTTCACAGTCACGGGCTTAAACTGATATGTTGCCTCAGTTCACTCCTCCTCCTCCCGGCCTCCAGCAAGTAGTTTGGGTGTCTGAATTATCATTAATGATTTAGTGCTATAAACTGTTAAAATAAAAAAAATCATACTTGTTCCTTCATATGATGTCTGAAGTGGGCCAAAACATCTAAAAGTTAAGAAATATCCATATGCAAGCAATGCATAAAGTGACTCAAGTTGAAAAACTACTTAATTGTGGCGAAAGCATAAAATTAAACCACGGATTAAGCTCCAAAGTGTACTCTTTATATAAATTGTTTGGAATGCACAATACAATTTTCCCATAGGAAACAAAGCTATATATAACCAGGCTAGTCCATGAAAGTCTAATTAGCTTATAATGTAGTTGGTATATTATATATTTCTCATGAAAATCATTAAAATCATATTATTCACCAAAAATTGGAAAGATTGAATATCCAATAATGGTGGCTTAATAAAATAAATTTTGTTTTAGCTAATTAGCTGTATAATAGAATGCTGTAAAGCCATTAATGATTATCCTGCAGAAGAATATTTCCAAACCGTATGAGTTTTCTGATTTAAAATATTAGGCAATACAAAGATACAGAAAGCACAATACAAAAGTTTTTTCTCATTATCTCACCTTCAAGAACCATCCAGTATTAATAGTTTAGCATGCTTTCTGGACTTTTTAAAATAAAATTATTAATATAAATGAAAAAACCTCTAATGATATAATATTACTAAATATATTAGTATATTTATTTCTATTTTTAAAACCCATGACACTAATAGCAAAAATATTCAGTCCTAGTTTGAAAATGGGTAATTTACATTGTATTTTATATTTTTCATTTCCTGGATTTATTTTATATGTTTATTTGTGATTTTTAAAAATTTCAGAATTTCCAAACTCTTTTCCTTCAAGAGTTGGCTTCAATGTTACTTTGCAGAGTGACTTCACCTGAACAATCTTTATGAAAATAACTAGTCCTCTCTTTCCACCATTTTTACCATGGAGGTATCCCTCTTAATATGCTTTATCTCATAGCACATATAAACACTTGGCATATTACATATCTGTTTATTTAATGTCCTTTCTCTCGTATTGGTATGTGCATTCCATGCAAGCAGAGATTGTATCTATTTTGATTACTGTCTTATTTCCAGTAACCTAGACAAGTGCTTGGAATATAGAAGGCACATAATAAATATTTCTAAAAGAATTATCAGTTGTAAACAAATTACTGTATAATTAGAAAAATGCTATGTTTTCAAACTGTGTGTATATAATAAGCATGCTATTTTAACTCTAGCTATTCAAACAGCAAAGGAAACCCACAAATGGGATAAAAATACAGTCTTATCAATATTAAACATTGGTCATTAAGGAAAAGAATATTTAATTAGGGAAAGAGAACACAGAAAGCTTCCTTTAGATTCTGATGCGGTCTTTTAAAGTACTTCAATATTTTCTGGATGGTGGGTACGGACTCTGTTTACTGACTTTTTAAAAGGTATGTGCCCCACTAGGTCATTAGTCTGTTATTAGCACAACTCATATGCATTGTATTATAGTTATAATTTTATGTATTTGGCTCAAAAAAATAGAAGGTAAGGTAAGAGAAATTGGAGAGGAGGCAAAAGGGGTAGGGTGTTCCGAGAGACTTTTGAGAATTTCTAGGGTGATATTTGAATGATCTGATGTAATCAAATGAATCATTCAGGATAAACTACACTATGCTGTGATGACAATAGTAATATATTATTGGATAAAATCAACAAAACTTTATTCTTCACTCAAGCTGTGTGCATCAAAGGTTGGGAGGGGCTTTTCTCCATGTTGTCTTTTTTCATTAAAGGGGACCCAAGACCCAGAGTCCCATCTTTTCCTGACATAGGAAAAAAGAAGGGCTTTGCAAATGAAAAAGTATGCACTGGTTAAAGCTCTCTTTAGAACATGACACCTGTCACTTCTATTTATATTCTATTTGCCAATGCCAGGCACATGATTAAGAGTAAATTTCATGAGGTGGGAAAGGCCAATCTTACCCTATCTCCAAAACGAGAGCAGTAATCAAATATTTGTGGACAGCCCTAATGACTGCACAGCAGAAGAGTGAGCAAGACTTTGTATATGAGAAATTGCATGCTTTAAAGGAAATGAAAAGAGTGCACTTAGCCTCATCGCAATTCCTCAGTCTGGGTTGGAACCAATGAAACACTTGAATATGCTTCCTTAAATCAAGCAATGACTGAGCTTCCTTCGTTACAATATGGCATGAACTATTGGTCTGAGCTATGGGTCTTTACTACCCAAATACAGGTAGGAAATACATTTGTCATGGTGATATTTAATTTTATATTTGCATATTTTATATTTGCCTGTTTCAGATACATCCTGTTCTCAGCTACATACAACAGTATGATGAATAAGTGAATATAATTAGAGCATTGATAGTAATACTATCGGTGTCTCTAGTCATAAGTTAGAAGCATAATGAGACAAATATGTCCTATTGATTTCAAGCACTTTACATCTTTAATAACTGAAGAAATGACTGGGCATCAAAATTTACAATGTGCTGTAGTTAATGGTAAGTAACTCAAGCTTAAAAGGGTTATTTAGATGAATCTGCTTTTAAACTTCAATTATTACTGTATTTAAGTAATTTGCCTATTATTAGCTAAATCTAACTCTCATTAGTCTAGAAACGGAGGTATAACGGACACTTCTCTGATTTCTGTGATTCTTAGTTGCCGACATTAGCCACCCTCTTTCCATTTTTCCGTTTAGTATAATTTGCTAATACATTAGTTTGCTCCCTCTGGGTATAAATACAATGCAGCTTTTAACTCTGTTTATGGGATACAGGAACACACATCCTGCCAAAAGACTTCACATTGAGCTACAAATTACTAATCATGGAGTCATTTTTTCCATCTCATTCTTCTTGTGTGAATAGAATTAGTGTGAGGATCCCATTAGCAACAGTGCTATTACAGGCAGAGTATTTTTTAAAATAAGAAATAAAACCAAACAATTTGCATAGTGTCCAAGCATAAATGTATATTTTAAAAATCTGTATAGGTTATTTTTATCATGAAAAGTAAATAACATTTAGAAACCAAGTGGGGTTTTTGTGTGGGTGTTTCTCTTAACTTCTGTAGTTGAAGAAATGTATTAGACATAAAAATATAGAATAGAATCAGAAGTAGATAGTGAATTTATGAAAGAATTTTGAAGAAGTGTTCTATTTGCTTCTTTGCTAAATTTAATGATCACTTCTCCTTTCTATTTTAGGACAAAGAAATTGTTTTTAGTTGCACGCACATTATTATTTCAACTCTTTTAAATTTTTAATTATTTATTTTTGGCTTTTAAGAAAATAAAAAGCATCAGGCAACATAGATTTGCAATGCTTGTTTCTCCTCATTTGAAATACAATTGAAACAATGCATTAAGCTTTGTTGACTTGAGGTTTTAAAAGGCTGCATTACAGATTATTTGTTCAAAAAAACAAACGTTTTCTTAATAGGTCAACTTGTTTAGCTGGGGATATCTAATTTATTTGTAGAGTGTACAAACTGGTACAGAGCATGCAACATATCCGCAGCACTTCCCTAGGCACAGCACAATCTTAAATCTCTGCCCTCCTGAAGCTGATATGTGGGTGTGGCAGACAATGCACAAAATAAACACTATGAGAGTCAGGTTGTAGGAAAGGAAGATATGCTATCTGTGGCAAGTACAGGGGATGCAGAGGCAATTTTAAAGTAAGGACATTATGGTGCAGGGCGATGGACTCATGAGCTGAAAGTGAGGAGGATCTGAGCCATGGCTATATCAGGGACAGGCCAGGCAGGAAGGAAGAATGGCTACTGTGAGACACTAAAGCCCCAGTATAAAGTGTGGGTTCTATTTTCATCAAAAAGGCCCAGAATGGTTGGGGCAGAGGTGAGAGAAAGACTAGTAAGAGATGAGTAGGATCCTTCCATGTGAACCTTTTTCCTCTAGCATCCCAATAAGCTATTTTGAAAATTATGCAGAAAACAAACATGAAATGAATGCCTCATCTTATCCCATGAATCCTAATTCCAGAGGTGGAGAATGCGGCACTGTTTACCAGAACTTCGATGCAGAGACTTAGTTGCACACATGGCTTCCAGGGAAATACATAGGAGTGTTTACATATATAGAGGTGTCCAGAGAAGAGAGAATGAGAAGGATAGTGACAACTATAGTGCACCATGTTTACTCCTTTTATCCATAAAGTCAATTTTTTTAAGTTATTTTACAAATGAGAACAAAGAAAATCGAAGATTCAAGAACTTTCCTATTTGTATACTGAGAACTCCTGAGCTGGGACAGTCACCCCGGTCTATCTGTCACTCAACCTTGCCTAACACTTTCCAGTGTACGGCAAAGTCCCTTACCTGTCAGTTTCACGTAGGAGACAGTCTGGTATAAGGAATGAATTAATTCAAAAGTGAGCAAGATAAGAAAATACTCTGTCTAGGGTCATAGGCAGTATCAGAATGATGGAATAAATTAAAAAAAAAAGAAATAGTAATGAATATATGAAGCTTGAGCTGCTTATTGGAAGAATGGGCAGAGACAAAAAGATATAATAATCGCTATAATGCAGTGGCTGAAAATGAGTTGTTGTGGGTTTTGAGGAGAAGTAGGGAGAGGCAGATAATATAGCTTTTGTTTGCATGAGAAATGAAGGTGGTGTGATGCTAGAGATCACAAAAGAATGAATTGAAGTTTTCTAGCAAAGCAGAAACCAAGGTCTGGCCTTGAACCTTTGTTACTAACTCAGTCTCACAGTGTAAGCACTTCAACCTGAACAGGTTTGTTAGGTACTGGCTCCAAATTAATGCAATAATTGTGGTCATTAACGTAAGCATCAGTTAATGTCTTTACAGACTTAAGGTGGTATGAGATGTGCACAAAGTGCTAAACAATAGTAGATTTAATAACTTTCCAGGAAAGACAATTTAAAAAATCTAAAGCAATGTTGGGGTTTTTATGGTGCAATTGCCTTTCCATGTAAGGATTTGTTTTGTTTTCATTATTCTTGGAGTTTATGAGAATCTCATTAATGGAAAAGAGCTGCTAAAAGCTAGAATGATGTTTTATATATTTTTTTCAATTCAATGAGGATCAATTAGCACCTTCTAATTTTGCACTAATGAGGAACAAAAAACAAGTAGAGCATCGCCATTTTGTGTTTATTGTATCTGGATTAGCTTTCTAACCACAACTCTTGTTTTTCTTCCAAATCTCCATTGATACGCCCAGGGCAATTTTGTCTTCAAGAAAATGGAATTATCCTGGGGTGATCAGACATGCTTATTGGGCAAATGCACTTAAAAGGTTTTGGGGGGTTAACTTTTCTGGATGAGAAGGAAGAAAAAAAGAAAAGATTCTGGGGAAATGCATTCTGATGTATTGCTAATTGTCTTCTAAATTATTGGGAGAAAGAAAAATAACAAGGCAATTTAAGAACTATTGTTATTTATTTATTTTGCAAAGAAAAATGGATAAGTCAGTGGAACTTAGGGAACTAGGAATCAGAGTTTAAGTCCAATTCTTTACTTGAAGACTGTAAACATTTTCAATTTACTAACTTTTCCATGGTACTATATTGCCGGAGAATGGTCCTCTATTATCCCTCTTTATTGCTACTGATGGACTAAATAAAAAGTATATAATTACTGGTCATGGAAATAGAAAAATATCATTTTCTTCCTGCCAGGTGAAAAGAAAGTTAATGTACTGTTAAATATACCTGTTCAAAGTTATGCTCCCATTAAGAAAATAATTATTTTATCAGAGTATATATTATTTTCATGCAGTATTTTCAGTATGTGTATGGACATTCTACTACTTTAAATTAATAGAAGTGGAGATCACTTCTTAATATAAATGCTAATGGCCAACATAATACTATCCCTCCTAGTTACTTATTCAAAGAGTGAACAGTAAAAACTGTAAACATTGTTTTTTTAAAAACAAGACAGAAGTAATTTCATATGATGGTATGATTCCTTTGTCAAGCATGCCTCCGTTTTATTAAATATTTTATATAATTTGTTACATCACATTTACACAATGGCGCCAACAGGACTACCATAGTAAGGAAGGTATTTGGCACTGTGTTTCAAAACTGATTCAGCTATAGTTTATCATTTATTTATATACATGTTTTATCTTCAAGTATTTTCTGCTACTTCACCTAAGCTCGGTCACAGGACAAAATATCTGGAAGGAAAATGTGTTCATTCTAAATCGAAGTTAATTGCATTTCTTATACTTTATATCTGCAAAAACCCACAAAATCTTTTTACCCTACAGGTGCAGTAACTGGACTCTTACCGTATCGATTATCATAACTATAAGGATTATCAGTGGTTATAAATGACTAAAAGGGTTTGCCAAGTTTTACCGAAGCTGAAATTCAAGACACATATTAAATCCTACCCACAAGGACTTATAGCCTCAAGAATGATTTTAATGTGGCCAGCTAAAGCCTTATTTATTTTTCCCTTAAAGATGATTAGCTGTTAATAAGCCAAGAAATCTCTGCCAACATGTACTACCTCAGTCTGTGGATTTGGGCTTTACATTTATTTTGGTTTGTGTGAGTTTGTCCTTGCATTTATAATTTTAAAATTAAGATGAATGAAAAGAAACAACAAATGGGAACTATACTTTGATAATTAAAACTGTCATCAAAAACAGCCGGGCACAGTGGTTCACATCTGTAATTCCAGCACTTTGGGAAGCCAAGGTGGGTGGATCACTTGAGGCCAGGAGTTTAAGACCAAACTGATCAACATGGTGAAAACTCATCTCTACTAAAAATACAAAAAATTGCTGAATGTGGTAGCACACACCTGTAATTCCAGCTACTCAGGAGGCTGAGGCACCAGAATCCCTTATCATTCCAGAACCCAGGAGGCGAGATTGCAGTGAGACAAGATTATGCCACTGCACTCCAGCCTGGGTGACTGAGTAAAACTCTGTCTCAAAAAAATAATAAAAATTAAAATAAACATCAAAAACATGTCCATATCAATTCAACAATAATACATTTTTATGACTCATTTCTATGTTGGAAGATTTGACTAAATCTTTAAATGTTGCCCTTTTTGGTGATTGGAGAGTTAAGATAGATACACAACTAAATGACTTTATTCCCATTAGGTTATAAAATTACCCCCTTCACTCAGAAACTCATTTCTTGCTTCAAGAGACTCATGTTGTTATAATAAAATTAATTATAATAATTATCATAGCACTTACATTTGCAGTTACACAATGTTGACCATCCCAGTAAATCCTGGAACTCTAGAAAGGGAAATAAAATGCATAGTTGGGAATCAGTTTGCCACTGAAATGCAGACATCAGCACAGTGCAAAAGATGGCAGCTCTCTTCTCTCTTGCTTTCAATCCTTCCCAGCAGTTATTGGTCAGAAGAAAGAATTTAATTGAAAGTCAAAATATGAAAAATAATTTGGGAGAATTAAGTGAAAACTAAAAAAGGCTCGACCCTATGGTCTAGTTTAAAAAAAAAAAAATATATATATATATATAGATAGATAGATAGATAAGGACCAATATGGAGAAACCTCGTCTCTACTAAAAAATACAAAATTAGCCAGGTGTGGTAGTACATGCCTGTAATCCCAGCTACTAGGGAGGCTGAGGCAGGAGAGTTTCTTGAACCTGGGAGGTGGAAGTTGTGGTAAGCTGATATGCACCATGCACTCCAGCCTATGAAACCAGAGCAAAACTCCGTCTCAAAAAAAAAAAAATAGATAATATCCAAGGAAACCTATATATTTTTAGCCTTTTACCCCAAGGAAATACTCTTCTATTGTTTGTGTTCTGCAGAAAATGTTTGTGATCTATATATACACGTAGAAAATTCATGGACTGGCCATTGTTCATTGGCATATGGTAAATGTACCCTATAGCAATAATTTAAACACACCCTTAGAATGACCTTGGATGGTAGACACTCTTGAATGTATGTTCCGAGCTAGGGAATCCAGGAGAAGCCAAGTCAGAGATTTGTTCCTTGTCTATAAGGAACATCTGAGCCCCTAGCCAGTCCCAGGAAACATGGGCTGTAGAGGGAATAGAGGCCCTGAGTTTAGAGTTGCATGAAGGTTGCCAGATGGAGGTCATTAAGGGGAAGGTGTTAAGTGAAAATGCTATAAAAACTGCATGTTGTTTACAAGTGGTTGTGGTTCTTCTGTCCAGGCCACTGCCACTGGAGTCGCTCTCCTGTGTATAAGCCCCTGATAAAACCACACGTTGTGTTTGCTGGCTCTAGGTCTCCTCTTTAGCCCCTTGAATCTGGTGCTTTCCCTATTGAAGTTAATAGGGGTTTGCCCCAAGAGTCAGCTATCGCATCTTTAATTGCAAGATATTACGTCAAATGGGTATGTACATCCCCATAAGATTTTGGACTATTTCCTAGGAATCAGGGCAATATTATTTAGAAAAAGGAAGGAAAACCATTTAATTTTATTCTTATAGCCCCTTTTGCTCTAGCAATTCCTAAGACCAGTCTTGTTTTCAAGGTTTATTTTGGCTACATTGTGAATATAGGTGGATTGTATGTGGACAGATTTGCAGTTTCAATGAGTCTATAAATGTAATAAAAAAAGCTTCATTGTATCATTTTAATACTTCTGTATGTGATCTTGTCTGGAATTAGTAGTTTGGAATATTCTAAAATTATATACACACACACACACACACACACACACACACACACACATACGCCTGAACTTCTGACAAACTTCACTATTCTTACAAGTTCTCCTTAACAACAGCTTCAAGTATACTTCAAGATAAAAATAATTTAGGTATCTTGGTTTCCTTCTCCCTCATGTCTGCATTTCCATACCCAAATCTTTCTTAAAATGCTACCTCCTCCACACAGAATGAAATGTTAATCCTTCCTTTCTGAAACTGGTAACACAAGAGCTGGCTATTTCTTTCCTGGAGCATTTAACCAGTGTATGCTCTGTGAAAGCAGAATTCTTTTTGATTGGCACCATGAGCATTCATTGTGCTTAGTTACATAGTAGGTGCTCAATAAAATTACTTTGACTTGCACTAACGTCTGCCTTGTACAAAAGCTGTTCTACAGTCAAGTGTATTTCTTACCTTTAAAACTCACAATGTCAGATCCTTAGTAAATATTCAGTAAGTAATAATGACTATTGTTACCTATACTAAAAGTCAATAAACTCAGAGAATAAAGTTCTATCTTATACATCATCATATCTTCTACAGTGCTTTGTGCATACTATAGACAATATTTATTCAGTAAATGAATTCAGCCTGAGAATTCTGTTCACAGTGTGTTTCTTAAATCCAAGTCTACAGTTTTATATCCTGTATAGAATACTTGTATTCTATACAATTTATATTTAATTAGGAGTCATATTTCCAGAAGCACTTTGGAAACAAGTGGCAACTATTCCAAAGGTCTATCCAAACATAATAAATTTGAAATACATTTGAAGAGAAAGGAAATAACTCTTTCTCCCCCCAAAAAGAAAAGCTTGTCTATACGGAAGGACTTAATGTTCCTACCAGATAACTAAAAAATGTGCTGAATTCAAGGAAAGAAATTTATGTGTGGCCATCTGAACTTCAAGAAATAATTGCTCTGCTAAGATTTATCTTCCTTACAATTGAATTAATGGAAGGCTGCATTTTGATATGCAAATAATCTTTTTAAAATAAAAAAATTTTAAAACCTCTTAAGCATACCACCCTTATTTGACAAGAAAGTTGTCCTCACATATAACCCATCATAGCCAAGTCTGCAAAATGCATTCCTGATAAGTGTTTAAATATAAAAATGAATACTTCTTGAAGATTGACAATATTGGCCATATTCTGCTGCTTATGTGTTGTTGAAAGAACAAATGACTTCCCAGGGAAAAAAAAGTTTAAAAAACTGCCAAATATATATGGTAGTCGTTTTTCACTATAACAGAAGACAACCCAAAAACATGAAATACAAAAAAAAAAAAAAAAAAAAAAAAGTCCATTTATAGAGATGTTTGCTCATTTACTTCTCTTTAGAATGTCTTCCAGGAACAAAAAGCATGTCCTTGATGGGTGGAATGAGTTTCATTTAGGTTTTAGATTAGCTGCTGCCCTAAAATCTATCTTGATGGGCTTGTGTTAAATGACAAGGTTGTGAAATGAAATACAAATTAGGCTTAACCAGGATAGATTGCATTAAAAAATGTACTTGACTGAACAGGGAAGTTCAACCAGAGTTCAGTGAGTTCTGTTGTGAAGTGGGGTCAGGGGCTGGCCACAGTGTCACATCTGCTGAGGGTGGGACCTCGCTAAGACATCTTCTTGCTTCCAAACACAGGTGATGTAACGAGAACATACACAAACATGGACTTTCCGGCAGTGACCGACAGTTTGTTGGATATGTTAATTAGAACCACCTGAGAGGATAATTCTCACACTCAGCTTTATGACCAGCATGCTCTCTGATGTTTTGCACTAAATACATGTTGACCAATATTCCAAACAGTTTATATCTGCATCATGAATAGATGTTTCTCATTTTAAAAGTCATCATTCACATGCTTGTGAGCAAATGATAAATTGAATTGAATGGCATCAAAATAGATATTATCTTTTCCAACCACTATACACATTTAAATAATTAATTTACATAGTTTAAAAATAAGTTTGAATTCATTTCACATATCCTCAGAAAATTATTTTATTTATTTAGATTAAAATGTTCACAAATTCGAAACAGATTTTTTAAATTTCAGAGCTAATTGATTACACAACTCTTTTCTCATGATATATAGTCCAGGATCTAAAACAATTTGCATTGATAAAACATGGTTAACATATATGCTAGTGAGGGACTGTGTTAGAGGGACTTCCCCGTTGCTGGGGGCACTGTTTCAAGTGCAGGAATTCTCCTGTTTTCCAGCCTCTGTCTGGCTAGGTGCCTTTGTTTCTACTTTCCCCGCCTCTGGCAGGCCAGGTAGGGCCTTTGTTTCCATTTTCCTGACTCTGGCTCTTGGAGTTGGGAGCTCTGTGACTCAGGGTTGTAAAACAATAGCCAATCTGGTAAACAATTCAAAGATCAATTTATCCAGAGGAAGTTTGTAAGAACCCCTCTCATTGGATAAGAACATAAACGGGGAGGGACTAACTCAGGGGTGAAAACTCTAGCTGCCCCAGCCTGGACTGCACTCTCTCCCAGTCCCCTTACACTAGTGTGGAAGCTGTTCTTTCAATCTGCCTAATAATCTGCACTATCGCACACTATTTGGGTCCACGAGTTCTATTTGAGTTGTAACACTCACCACGCCCCCGAGGAGGCCCCTTTCCCCATTCTTCAGGGTTAGGAATGCCAAGAGCTAAGTTCTGGGTTCAGCTACTAGGCTTCTGTGGTGGCCTATCGGTTTCCACTCTTGGTTTTCACCCAGATGGTCCTGTTTGACTCCCAGTGTGGGAACCAGGGAATCTGGCTGCAGCAACTCTGGTTACACTAGGAGCTAACTGTTCAAATACTTCGTATTTCTAATTTGATTCTCTCAAAAAAATGCTATGATGGAGATACTATTACTACCTGCATCCTTGTTCCACAGATGAGAAGGCTGAAGCACAAAAAGATTTAGTAATTTGCTAGAGAGGCCAGGCTCCTATGGAAGGGAATAAGGATTTAAACACAGGCAATTTGGCTGCAGAAATGAGACTTAAACCACAATATTGTGACATACCACCAGCTTATGACCAACGAAAGAAGAGGGAATTACAGAGGACACACAGTCAGAACATTGGAATGGTCCAAATTGACAAATCAAAATTGGGGATGTGCATAAACCGGTTTAAATAATGTTATTGGTTAAAACTGCTGATGGATACAGGGATTTATTTGGGAGTGATGGAAATGTTCAAAAATTGATTGTGGTGATGGTTGCACAACTGTGAATACAGTAAAACTCATTAAATGTGTGTTTGTGTGTGTATATTTAATACATGTGTTTTGACCATTTTTATTACTCTCACAAATTGTTACTGAAAGGTTGTTATTAGACCAGGAAAGACTAACTGATACTGTATAACCCTATTAACCATATTTAAAGATAGTCTAAATAATCACAGTATAGCATTGCTTGAACTGACATGTTCTTCCATACCACAGAGGTTTTTTTCCCCCCTTTGGTAATTTGATTGTCATATACACTTCATTGTGACTTGATTATGACTTGTAATGTAATTGTGCAACACACACACAGCATATCGTATGTATTTAGAAATCCTTTCTTCTAATTACTCAGAAAGTAATTTTAACTACTCAGAAAGTAATTTTAACTTCTCATTCTCCTTTGTAAAACATTCTAATTATAATTGAAAATGCACATTCAAATATCATTTTTTTTCTTTATCTTCAGACTTTTTCTTTAAACTTTTTTTTTTTTTTAATTTGAACTATGGGACAGTAGAGAAGTCAATTTGGTGTGGGTCACTTTCTGAAGACATTTATCTTTTAAAATAAATTGGATTTCAACTGCTTTTTTTTCTTAACCTGGAAGTTGAAAGAAATGTTACCTTTATCAAAACAAAGCATTCTGTTTTCTATTTGTGTTATCAGTATTCACAGTCTAATTTTCCTAAAGTTATATCCTCATATGTTAAACAAAAGTTTTGATGCTCTAGGGAAAGATGTAGAGGGTAGTTTAGTCCCACAATATATTAGATACCTTATTAAGTATTCATTTTTGTTCATTTTGTTTAACTTAAAAACATATTTTGTGGTATGAATTGTGAGAGAGGATAAACCGAATGTACTTGTACTATATTTCATTTGTATTTACAGTGTGTTATATGCTTTCATACACATAATGAAAGGGTCTTATTGACCCTTATGTTGTAAGCCACATGAAAAATATGCATTTACATTTTAATTATAAACAGATTTAGTCACCACTGTTTATATGTTCTTTTAGTCTGTATTAGCACGGTCATTTAAATAAAACATATATTTGTAAACGTGTATGTTTTACTTGATACAGCTAATTACAAACCTGGTTGGGGTTTCTACGATACCTCTTCTAAAGCATAATTTTTTGGTAAATTCAAACATTTGATCTTAAAAATGCCTCATATTTGATTTAATATGCTTGAATTAAATATATTTTATCTACTTGAATATCTCTCTATTTAAAGGGATTTTTCTGAAAAACAGGCATGGCAGTTAACTTCCTGTCTGTGGCTTTTCAAGAATGAATTAAAATGTGTAAAATGATTTGAGATTCATGGTGAAAGGATGCTTTAGAGTGTTAATCCCCCATGAATTCTGCCTCCAGGATTCTGCCTAAATGAGCAGGAAACTTCTGGAATTGAACAAGCATTGTGGGTGGCCATGCTATGGTTAACAGGAAGAGAAGGGAGATTTCAATTAAAGATGTGAGTTAACTCACATAAATACTATTATTTGTGGGTGCTTGTGCATGTGTGTGAGTATAGGCCTGCACACTGACAGAGCAGAGAGGCCAAAAGGACTGAAAAATAAATTCCCACATGTGTCAGGGGAAATGCTCTGGGGAGAGGATAGATATTTTCAGGAATTTATTTTGTGTGTCTTAACATACTTCAATGATTTAAAATACCATTGAATTTGGCTATGATCAGGATTTTGGAGACTTGTAGATAAATTAAAGGGTAGCGTTATGTTTGCTTTATTGTTGAAATTTTATAGTTTAAATTGTTTTTCCATTTCTGTTTCCACGTTCTGGGTTGGGGAAGGAATGAAACATGCATTATTTCCTGTGTATTACAATGGGAAAATTTTTCCACATTTTAAACACACACAGTTCAAATAGTATTTCTTTTAAGAACAGAATTAGAAATCCTGTCTCTGGTGATTACTGAAGAAATTAATTTATGAATGATTTTCTAGATTTCTTCATTATTCATTTATAATTACATTACAATATTTCTATGTTGAGGTATACTGGCAAAGTTGCTTTTTAATGTTTTCTTCAGCCATCAGACATACATACACATATACACACACAAATACATACATCTATAATCTAATTTATATTATTGAAGTGCTATTTTTAAGTAAGTAAATTCCTTCAATTTCTAAAAATCAGTTATTTAAACATTTTTACATATAATTTAAAACTAGCA
This sequence comes from Aotus nancymaae, assembly GCF_030222135.1. Classification (NCBI taxonomy): domain Eukaryota; kingdom Metazoa; phylum Chordata; class Mammalia; order Primates; family Aotidae; genus Aotus; species Aotus nancymaae. The sequence continues at coordinate 67,686,063 of NW_026988422.1, read as the reverse complement.
AATGTCATTCAGTTAATTTCATGTGAAATATTATGTATGAAGTGAGGCAAGGTGGTGGAGGGTTGGGATAGGTAGAAAACACTTTGTAAGGATATTTAAAATTAAGAGAAGAGTGATTTTGTCATCTTTTTTCATATAACTATCATTTGCATGAGGGAATTTCGTTTTGTTTCTTTTAAAATTCTTTGAGATTTGGTGCTCTGGTGTCTTTTCCAATTGTCATAGAACAATTGGAATAAGGGAAGTAATTCTTCAACTTCTTTAGGAAAATGACAGTGGATTAAGCAGCAGAAAATGCCTGAAGCTTTCACTGATGTACCTTTCTTTGTCTTTCAGAGCACACCTCATTTTTTTGTGCTTTACCACTTTTTTCACCATTTTTAATGAATAATGGGGCTGACCACTGCTGCTGCTTTAGGGATAGGGCTATATCCCAATCACCATGTTAGAGAATTGCCTGGTCCCATAGCAGATATCCCTACTGATGAAACTAATGAAGATTCCACTCAATGGAACCCACCAGAGGGAATCTGTTTATAAATGAAAAGGACAATGTGTTTAATAATAGTTTCTTTCTCTTCAGGATGCCACTAACTCTTGAGATGTACTTGGGTCTATATACTCTTTCTACCCCTTAACAACAGACACAATCATGTTTTATTTTTATTTTTTAGTATGAACAGTATACCAAGAATTCCTTTTGAAGAGACTTTGACCCATAAGATTTTCTTCCATGTCCTGGGAGAGCCCCTACCAATATGCATGCATGTGGCCACGCTTTTACCAAATTTGAAGGCAATATAGTTTCCTATGATTGGTCAAGTCCTCAGCTGCTACCACTGCAGCTGCCCCTCAGTCACACTTCTCCTTAGCCAGGTGCCACTGGGGTGGTCACAGGCAATGTTAGGATTTGGTAAAGAGGAACTGAGTTGAATATGTGTTTAGTGTGTGTGCATTGGGACAATATTGATTTGGTTCACAGTAACTTCCATGTACGATTATTGAGATCATATCTATGCTAACTCATGCTTGTCAAGACAAAAGGCATCTGTCCTATAGTGCCTGACACTGCAAGTATGCACCTAATGGGTTTGATGAGTATTAGAAATATGTGGTATGAAAAGTTGGTTTTTGAAATTTTTTTAGTGGGGAATTTACTTTTCAACAATGTCAAATTAAAACAAATTCTTTTCTGTCAAGGATGTATGAAAATTTTCAGCATGTATAAGTGTACAATACATTTTTTCTTTGTTAATGGGAATGGTATACTTGCAAAATTGTGATATACCTTTTTAAGTGGAAAGATGTTTTGGAACATTTCAGCAAAACAGGAAAGAAATGATAGACCACTTATTTGGACTTAAATGCTGTATGCCTTCTTTCATCACTTTAAAGTTATTAAAAACTAGGAAATTTTTCTAATAAACTGAATGGAACCTAAAACGTAAGTCAAAATTATGTGAGTGGTAAAATTAGTTGACATTTTATTCTGATAATCAAAAATTTTACACTGTACCAAAAGTAGAAATCTGTTTATGAGTTAGGGATGTATTTCAAATACAAGAAAAAGGTAGATTTTTTATTGTTAATAATCTACTTAATGTAGCAGATATTATTACATGAATATATAACAAGATTTATTTTTCTGATTTAAAAAAATATATTAGTATTAATGAAAAACAAGATGGAACTCATAATATGCCAGTACAATAAGAGCAAACCTTGACCAAAAACTGGAAATTGTGGATCAGAAAAATCAAAGAAAACTTAGGTTTTGTCAACACACACACTTTAAATTCTTTGAAATCAATGAAACCCTAAAATGGACAAGAACATTAACATTTATGCTACATTATTAGGATGAATTGTGAAGCTGAAACGTCTACATGCTCAATAATAATAATAACACAATTTTAATAATGACACCTGAAAAACTGAATAATCTCTACTCTCAACATAGACAAAATAGTAAAATTGTTGTCACAAGATGAAACCATCAATAAGTACACAATCAAAATATACATTTAAAAATATCAAGGAAGTATGTCAGATAAAATTAATGAGAAAAGTTGAGTTATTCCAATTTCTGATTTTTTTAATTTTAAAATATTATTTTCTCAAGATAGATAAGCTGTACATATACAGATTCTTTTTCAATCAATCAATCTGTATATAGAGAGAGACAAATTAAAAAAGTTATATATATAAAGAGAGTTTTCTACAAACATATATATAGCGACAGTTCATATTCACATATATAGACAATTTGTACCCAATTTTATTTTCATAACTTATATTCTTTTTCTTAAAATGAGACTACAAAATTATACAAAATTCAGCCTTCTCAAAATCTGGGTCTGTCCAGGCCAAGGAATCAAATATATTTTTTTAAGTACATGCAACAGCAACTTGGTGGGTTTAATTTAAGAAAAGTCACATTTATTATTACAGAATCAAAGGAAACATTGAGTGACTTAGATTGAGGAAGTAGAGGTGGACAGAGTCTGGGTTCTAAGACCATTATCTGAGAAACAGTTCTAGAGGATATCACCATTGGTTGGCAGGTCCTCAAATTCTCATATTTGCATTCTTAGTTGAAATCCAAAAGATGAAGACTCTAAGCTAAACAGAATCACATGGATGGAGTAACTTGAGTGACAGTTGCGGGAATGGATTGAAAGTCAAGTAGTTCACTAGGCAAGAAGATATGCAAGGCAGACAGAAGTAAGAGCCAGCTACTATCAGATATTATACTTAATTTTGGGATGCATGGGGATAGAGAGATAGGAAGACAGCTAAGTGCCTTCGAAGAATGTGTACTTTAGTGTAACAGATAGATACATAAGTAGATAATTTGCAAACTATGTTAGGTACTAACAGACAGCTATGTCCAAGGAAATTTGGAACATAGGATAGAGAAACAAAGCCCCAGATAAGCTTTCTTGGACTTGAAAATGGCTGAGCTAAGTCTTCATTCTGGGTTTGGTTTTATTTTCTTGAGAAAAATAAATAAAAATCAAATTTTAGAACATGAATTTTAAAAGATGGAAATCAAATACCTCCAACAGCATCCTCTTTAGACACAAGTCCTAGAGTGAGTCCCAGAAAAATGAAGTAGTTGACACAAAAAAATACAGTTACTTGTGGCAAAATTTTACTGGAACCCACTCTTCTGAATATTAGTCCAGTTCTGTTCATCGTTTTATACAATAGAGGAAAGGAATTCAGAGAAATTGCCAAACATCAAAGTGAATTAAACAGGAATTTACAGGAGGTCTCAGGGAAAGCAAGTAAAATGATCTGGTATTTATAATTTTAATTCAGGAAACACAACTAAAGACATGCACATAAAAACTTTTAAATCAAAACATAGTAAGTGCAGGTTAAAGAGAGCATGCTATTGAGGAAAAAGTGGGCATTTGATAATAAGGAGCCATAAGGTGGAGCCAATGGAATTTTTAAGCTAATTGACAGTATGTTCAACCATGAGAGCAATGACATATGTTAAATATCATTTAACAGACTTTAAATCTGCAGTTAATAGCAAAAGCATAACCTCTTTAGACCCAGATTTCCGCCTTTGATTTTTAAGAACATATAGACAAATACACTTTGTAATGTATATTAACATTCGTAATTTATAACATACACAGGGATAATATTACTTAAAACTCAAGGCAGTGGATAATAGAAATCCCAGATCTGTATTACAAGAGTAATACTGAGCATGAGGGGAAAGAGCAAAGAGAAAGTGAGAAGCATGTGGAACAGGCCCTGCACTAAAATGTATTCCCAGTGCATTCAATAAATTGTTTATAAACTGATTTATTTCACCTCCTGCTGCTGCTCCTCCTTTTTCTTCTTATCATGGTCATGCTGACATTTCCCTCTGTAATCCCGGTACTTTTCCTCATTGTCACTTTATTGAATATCTTTTTTTTTCACTGCTATGTTACACAATTGAAACATCTTTCTCATTTCATTCCCTGAATTTATTACATTTATGTAGGGTCCCACTCATATTTTAGGTGTGAATATGTGATTAATGAGGCATGGAACAGGGTGATAAGAATATGAGCTTTTGTGCCAGACATAACTGAATTTGAATCTTTCATCACGTGGTAACATGATCACTTTGGGCAAATAAATAAGAAAATGAAACCTCCGATCTTCTTTTGTAATATGGAGGTAATAATAACACCATATCAGTGTGTTATTGAGAGCAGTAAACAAAATAATTAAAGAGCAGAGGCTGCAATAAATCTTTGCATCATCATCATTATCATAAACATCACTGATGACAGCAATATTTGGACAAATGTCCATCTTTTCCAAAGCAAGTATACGTGGTCTATACCAGATATTCACTTTATTGAATATCTTTTTTTTTCACTGCTATGTTACACAATTGAAACATCTTTCTCATTTCATTCCCTGAATTTATTACATTTATGTAGGGTCCCACTCATATTTTAGGTGTGAATATGTGATTAATGAGGCATGGAACAGGGTGATAAGAATATGAGCTTTTGTGATTCATTTGACTTGGTCCATATTAATATTCAGAGAATTTTCTGTAGTAATTTTCTTTATGTGTGAAATTTTTTGAGTTTTTAATATAGAGCAAAAACAGAGAGAAGTAGAAATAGATAAGAAAATTGTGCAAAAATCGAGATAAGATTTTGTATATTAGCAATTAGGTTAATACATTAGCAATTGAATTTGAACTTAACTCCTCTTATATTTATTTATTCAGGGTATCTCTCTGTCTCCCTCAAGTACTGTATACAGGGGGCTAGCAAGTTCAAGCCTACCAGTCTTAATCTGAGTACAGTAAATGACAATGTCATCTGATGAGAAGGAGGGAGGCAAAGGTGAATTCAGGGGCTGCAGTAAATCGAGTATGTTTTGAAATAGTTTCTCTAGGGAATTACATAGGGATTCAACCATTAGAAAATAAAAGGATTCACAATGAAGAACCTGCATCAACTAACGGGAAAAACAGCCAGCTAGCATCAAAATGTCAGTATCACATTCACACATAACAATATTAACCCTAAATGTAAATGGACTAAATGCCCCAATCAAAACACCAAAAGCATTGGCAACAAAAGCCAAAATAGGCAAATGGGACCTAATCAAACTCCACAGCTTCTGCACAGCAAAAGAAACAGTCATTAGAGTGATTCGGCAACCAACAGAATGGGAAAAAAAATTTTGCAGTTTACCCATCTGACAAAGGGCTGATATCCAGAATTTACAAAGAACTAAAACAGATATACAAGAAAAAGACAAACAAGCCCATTCAAAAGTGGGTGAAGGATATGAACAGACACTTTACAAAAGAAGACATACATGAGGCCAACAAACATATGAAAAAATGCTCACCATCACTGGTCATTAGAGAAGTGCAAATCAAAACTACATTGAGATACCATCTCATGCCAGTTAGAATGTCAATCATTAAAAAATCTGGAGACAACAGATGCTGGAGAGGATGTGGAGAAATAGAAACACTTTTACACTGTTGGTGGGAGTGCAAATTAGTTCAACCATTGTGGAAGACAGTGTGGTGATTCCTCAAGGACCTAGATATAGAAATTCCATTTGACCCAGCAATCCCATTACTGGGTATATATCCAAAGGATTATAAATCGTTCTACTATAAGGACACATGCACACAAATGTTCATTGCAGCACAGTTTACAATAGCAAAGACCTGGAAACAACCCAAATGCCCATCAATGATAGACTGGACAGGGAAAATGTGGTATATATACACCATGGAATATTATGCAGCCATCAAAAATGATGAGTTTGCATCCTTTGTAGGGACATGGATGAACCAGGAAACCATCATTCTCAGCAAACTGACACAAGAACACAAAATCAAACACCTCATGTTCTCACTCATAGGCAGGTGTTTAACAATGAGAACACAAGGATACAGGGAGGGGAACACTACACACTGGGGTCTGTTGAGGGGAAATAGGGGAGGGACAGCAGTGGGTGGGGAGTTGGGGAGAGATAGCACAGGGATAAATGCCAAATACAGGTGAAGGAGAGGAAGGCAGCAAATCACACTGCCACGTGTGCACCTATTCAACAATCTTGCATGTTCTTCACATGTACCCCAAAACCTAAAATGCAATGAAAAATAAAATAAAAAATAAAAAAAGAAAATAAAAGGATTACAAAGAAACACTGAGTAGAGAAAGAAGGCATTTTCAATGGATCCAGATAGCCTACTTACATGACTTTCTCTAACAGCTCAGCAATTCTTGGTTAGAAATAAAGAGAGAATTTGTGCTTAAAAGATATGCTAACAGACAGAGATAACTTAAGTTCATCTTATTTGTGCTGTTTGAAGTCTGGGCAGGGCACTGAGCTATATATTTTTTCATTATATATAACATATTTGTGTTTCATGTAGTGTAAAGAGGTTACTGTTTTTCACATTTAATATTTTTCTCTTATTCTGAAAGCAATATTTAGTTGTTAGGTGTTTAAAAATAAATGTGAAAAAAATTGCCTTCAATTTAATTTACCCCAAATAAAAAGTTAGCAATTGAAGCTTTTTATAGCCATATATTTTATAAATGCATGAAGGAAGAGGAGGAGACAGAGGGAAAACACTTTATGTATATGATGTATATGAGATTATATAATATGGAATGGTTTATAATCTGATATTTAAAATTTAATAAATTATAACATAATAACATTTTCTATACTTTTTATTCCCATCCATAATTTGGAATTTCTACATGGAAGTTACTTTAATTATTGGAATGTAGTTTATTTAATCCTAAAAGGTTAATATGCAGGTTTTATGCTAGTTTTTACCAATAGATTCAAAATTGCAGTGAAGACTCTAAAGTTAATACTTATCCATTCATGATATTTGTTGAGTCCGTACTCCTAGAAACAGACTTACTTGATTGAATATATGCCATTTTGCATAGCAGTTTTTATATATTGTCAAACTGTCTTTTAGAATAACTCTTAAACATATCTTTTGAATCTGTAAGGCAGTAATTCCAGAAACTTCAAACAGCACAAATAAGATGAACTTAAGTTATCTCTGTCTGTTAGCATATCTTTTAAGCACAAATTCTCTCTTTATTTCTAACCAAGAATTGCTGAGCTGTTAGAGAAAGTCATGTAAGTAGGCTATCAGTGTTTCTTTGTAATCCTTTTATTTTCTAATGGTTGAATCTCTATGTAATTCCCTAGAGAAGCTATTTCAAAACATACTCGATTTACTCCAGCCCCTGAATTCACCTTTGCCTCCCTCCTTCTCATCAGATGACATTGTCATTTACTGTACTTAGATTAACAGTAAAAACTTATGTTTTACTTCCATATATTAAAATTGTAATCAAATAGCAAACAATTACAGAAGTGCCTCTTTTGTCAAGAATTTTTAAACTTTAAAATATTTTAATTATGCAATATCTGAAACATTTATAAGAAATCAAGGAAAATAATAAAACCGACACCAATGTACCCATCACTGCAATTATATGGTTAAAACATTTCCACATTTTGAAAATAAATTAAGCTTTACAAAGAGATATTGTTTTTATATACCTTTCACAAATTTGGAAATACATATCTATATAAGATCTCTTTTTCTTTTCTCTTTCATTTTTTCTTTTGTTCTCAGCCAGAGAATTCATTCTGTCAAAAATTACACTAAAACTTGCTTTGCAAAACATATGAAAATCTTTATACATTAATAACTACAGATCTAACTTATTTTATTCTTGCCAAATAATACCACTAAATCTGAATGTACTGTAACTAAGTTCAATATTAGAAGATATTCAGATTGGTTACAACATTTTTGTATTTAAACTCCGCAATACGTATTTCGGGTCACAAATCATGTATTAGAATATTTTATGTATCATATATTTTGTAAAATTCTATGGCAAAGATATACTCATATTTTTAAAAGTAGACATCACCAAAACATACACTTGCAATATTACAGCAATTTATATTATAATCAACAATATATGAAAGTGGACATTTGCACACTCTATGCTTTGGATGCTATCATTTATTTTCATACAATTTGATGTATTTATTGTTGTTGCTTCATTAAATTAATTCTAAGGCTATTAACTTCTTTCTGAATATAACCTCAGCAAACCTTTAGAGGTTTTGTTATACATACACACATATGTATTTATGTGCATATATATGTGTATATATATATATTTATATATGTAGCAATTATTTTATTTTCATTTCTACCTAAATAGATTTTTTTAAAATTTCAGTTCACCCAGTTTTCTGTATTCTATATTTCCCTGGCTCAAACTCTTCATATATTATAATTCACATGGTCTATTACTATTAGGTCTTCACATGAAAGTTCTTAGTTTTTAACATAAGTTTATGTTAAAATAAATTTAGATTTATAGAAATATTATAAAAGTAGAAAAGAGGATTCTTATGGATCCATAACCCACGTTTATGTTCCACTACTATTAACATTTTACATTAGTTCAGTACATTTATCACAATTAATGAACAATGTTAACACATTATTAACTAAACTCCTTGCCTTATTCAGATTACTGTAATTTTCACCTAATGTTCTTTTTTCTGTTCCAAGATCCCATCTAAAACACCTGTGATGTTTAGTCATTAGGTGTCCTTAGGCTTCTCTTGGCTGTGACAGTTACTTGGACTTTCCTTGCTTTTGGTGATGGACAGTTTTGAGACATACTGGTTAGGTATTTTGTAGATTGTCTCACAATTGGTATTTATGTAATGTTTTCTTCTCATTATAAGATTAAAGTTATAGGTTTTGGGGAGAAAAACTACTAAGATAAAGTGCCATTCTCTTGACAACATAGCTATGGTCTAACAAAGCCATACATTAGCAACATGGCTTGTCACTGTTGATGCTACCTATAGTTATCCGGCTGAGGCACTGTTTGTCGGGTTTTTCCACAGTAAGTGATTTTATTTCCCCCTTTCCATACTTAACCCTTTGGATGGAAGGCAGTATACACAATCCACATGTAGGGAGTAGAGAATTATACTCCAACTCTTTGAGGGAAGAATATCTATGTAAATTATTTAAATTTTTTACATTAAGTTTGTCTTTTTCCTTCATGTTATTTCTTCATTCAAACGTGTATTTATATCAGCTTTGACCATTGGAAACTTTGTCAGTTGGAGCCTGTCTCCATTATTGTATTTTTTAACTCATACTTCTTTTCTGGCTCTGTAAGAGTCTTCGTGGTCATGTATACTTCCTGTCACAGTCTTAAAGTCAGCCAGTTCTGCAGGAAGCCCTGATTTTTTTTTTAATGGTGTTAGAAACCAAGTTATGGGTGCTAGGTATGCACTACAGTTTGAACATATGTGTTTCTCCAAAACTCACACGCTGGAACTTAAACCACAACATGATAGTATTAAGAGGTTCCACTTAAGAGGTGGAACCTTTAAGAGGTATTTTACATCACAAGGTTGGGTCAATTATGAATGGGATTAGTGACCTTTTAAAAGAGGTGTGAGGGAGCTGTTCACACCTTTTGACTTTCCATCCTCTCTGCCATGGGAGGACACAGCAACAAGGCACCATCTTGGAAGCAGAGACAGGCCCACCCCAGACACCAAACCTGCCAGCGTCTTGACCTTGGACCTCTCTGCCTCCAAAGCTGCGAGTGTAATATTGTGAAATATATTTGGCCTTCAATCCCCTTTTCTGGCATATAATGCCTAAAATCCTTAGAGACTTCAGAGTCTTAAGTGTCTTTTACATGCTAATGAGTTGGTGATGGTTGGGTACCCCTAGATAGCTTCAGGATGGGGGCTGGTCACCTGAAAGATCAAGGTATGATTAAAGGGCTGGACTTTCAGCTTCACCACCCACCTCCAGGAAAGAGAAAAGGACTAAAGGTTAAATTGATAACTGATGGCCAATGATGTAATTGATCATGCCTACCAAATGAAGCCTCCCTAAAACCCATAAGAACAAAATTCCAGATAGTGGAGCATGTGGAGATTCCTGGAAGGTGTCCTGCTTGGGAGCTCAAAGGATACAGATGAAGAGTCACATAGGGTGAAGTATAGAGAAGTTGAGCACCCCTTTTCTACACCTCACCTTATGTGACTCTTTATCTGTATCCTTTGTAATATACTTTATAATAAACCAATAAGGTTTTCTGGGTTCTGTGAGCTGCTATAGCAAGTTAATCGAACTCAAAGAAGGGTTTGTGGGAACCCCAACTTCAAGATGGTTGGTCAAAAGTTCCAGAGGCCGAGACTTACAACTATTGTCTGAAGTCAGGGGGCATTATGTTGTCCTGAGCCCACAACCTGTGGAATCTGAGGTTATCTTTAGATAGATGGCATCAGAATTTAACTGAGGAGCCCCACACATTTGGTCACAGAAGTCTTTTTTATTGATTGTTGTGGTGGTATGAGAGCCAAGAAAAAACAGTTTCAGTTTTTTCCTCAAAACCAGTAAGAAATAAATTTCTACTCTTTATAAATTATCAAGTTTCAGGTATTTTGTTAAGCAGCAAAATTGACTAAGACCGTATGCTTGCTACTTGGCGGTGGGGGGGAGGGTCATTGCTCCTATGTCCTCTCAGCTGAAAGATCAAGAAAATATATGTGTGTATAATAACGTATGTATACCCATATACATATCCCTATGTGCCATCATCTATATCTATATCTATCTGTATCTATGCTAAGCTAACATGAGTGCATATGATAGAAGCCAATTGTAATTCCTTACCACATGGATTATTCTATCTTCTTGCCTTGCTTGTCTCTAAAGTCCCACTCCAGCAGCGAGAAACCTGGCTTTCGCCATATGCTATTCATTTACTTAATTGTTCAATTCTAGTTTACATGTGTGTATCAGAATTGTTTACTCTTACTCCTATGGGAAAAAAAACTTTGTTAACTAGAGTAGTATTAGGCTCAATTAGATAGTTCTTTTTGCCTTTAGTCTTACAGACTGTTTATTTCCAAAGTTACTAAGGTTATGACCTTTTTTCTCCATAGCCTTCAGTGATGTTGCTTTGTGCCTTTGTATACAATTTTATTCTTTTGCCACAGATTGCATATCCTGTGATACCCTAATCTCCTACATAGTGTGTTTACATTTATGAACTTTAAGGTTTACTTATTATTCTGTTTGTTTAGCATGTTCTTCTATTCCATTTTATTGCTGATAATCTTGTTTTGAAGTCAGCTTTGTCTGAAATTAATATAGCTACATCAACTTTATATTGATTTGCATTGCATTGTATATCTTTCTGATCCCATTTATTTGTAACCTATCTATCACTTTATATTTAAGGTAGATTTTTTTCAAGACAACATATAGTTGTTTTTCTTTTAATCCACTCTGTCAATCTCCACTTTTTAAATTCATATATTTGGATCCTTCACATTTAAAATGATTAGTCATATAGTTTACTAATATCTATAATATTTATAACTATGTTCTATTTGTTGCAATTGCTTTTTGTTTCTTTTTCTCTTTTCTTTCTGTGATCTCTTGTTTTAATTCTAATTGAGCATTTTATATGATTTTATGTCCTCTCTTAGTGTATCAATTGTATCTATTCTAAAAATATTTTTGTGAGTTGTCCTAGAGTTTATAATATACATTTTATTTTATGTTTTATTTATTTATTTATTATTTTTATTTTTTTGAGATGGAGTCCCACTCTGTTACCCAGGCTGGAGTGCAGTGGAATGATCTTGGCTCACTGCAATCTCTGCCTACCAAGTTCAAGTGATTCTCCTGCCTCAACCTCCCAAGTAACTGAGATTACAGGTGCCCGCCACCATGCCCTGCTAATTTTTGTGTTTTTAGTAGAGATGAGATTTTGCCATGTTGGCCAGGCGGGTCTTGAACTCTTGACCTCACATGATCCACTCACCTTGGCCTCCCAAAGTTCTGGGATTACAGACGTGAGCAACAGTGCTAGGCTATAATATACATTTTAGATGATTTATGTTCACCTTATAATACGACTATATTTCTTCATGTTTAGTGCAGATACCTTAGAATATTCTCATTACTTCTCAGCCTTTTGGCTAAGATCAAGTGTAACAGAATATTCTCCATTCTCCTCTGCTGTGACATTGCTGATATTAATTTTTTTAATTAATATGCTGCTATTACCGAATACAGTGTTACTTTTACTACTTTAAACAAATAATTATACTATGAAATAAATTAAACATAGGAAAACATATGTTTTATATTTATGTCTTTCTTCTTTGATGCTTTACCTGTTTTATGAAGATCCATGTTGATGACCTACACTAGTTTTCTTCATTCTGACAGATTTATTTTAATCTTTCATGCAGAATAGAACTGCTGATAATGAATTCCTTGTCCATCTGATAAAGTTTTTACTTCTTCATTTTTAAGGAATAACTTTATTACATTAAAAAATTCTAGATTTTTTTCTCTCAACCCTTGAAATATTTCACTCCACTCTCTGCTTCCTGGCAGTTGCTACAGTTTCTGATGAGAAGGCTGCTGTAATCCATATCCTTGTTCCTCTAAAAGTACATTGTTTCTCACTGATATTTTTAAAGAAAATTTTGATCTGTGGTTTACTGTACTTTGTATACTATATGCTGAGTTGTGGTTATTGTTGATATTTATCTTGGTTGATTTTCCTAAACTTCCTGTATCTGTGGTTTGGTGTCTTTCATTCAGATGGAAAAGTTTTGGCCATTATTACATAAAATATTAATTCAAGTTTGTTCTCTCTTCTCTTGGTGTTCTGATTATGTGTATGTCACACCTTTTGAAATTGCCTCATTATTCTTCAGTGTTTTGCCCTGTTTTTTTTTGTTTTGTGTTTCTTTGTTTGTTTTCTCTCTTTACACCTGTGCTTTGGAAGTCTCTATTGCATTACCTTCAAGCAACTATACATGTGTTGAGTCTAACAATAATAACATGCAAGACTTCTTCATTTATGCTACAATGCTTTTTATTTTTAGAATTTCTTTTCAATCCTTTCTTAGAGGAGTTTTCATCTGTCTGTTTACATTACCCTTTTCCTAGGTCCAGCAATGTCTTTCTCTGGAGAGTAGACTTTGGTTATAGAGCAGATTTTAGGTATATTTCACAATAATTACTCTAACAGTCTCCATCTACCCCAGCTAGAGCCAGGAGGAGACTTGTCTTGTTTTCTCTTCATGAGTACCTGGGGGGTTTCTAATGTAAAATCCACCAAAATGTGCCACCCTTTTGAAGACTGCAGTTTTTAGGACTTTTTCACTGTCACACCAGTTTGTTTTCTGCCTCCAGCACCTCATCAAAACTATAATTTAGTTGTTCTTACCAGGTTGTTGTTCTAGTGGCTTCTGCTCCAGGTAAGCAAATCCTCCCTGTGTCTCCTTTTGGATATACTTGTTTTTCCAGATTTCAGGACATTGATTTTTCCTGTGACCTCAGTTCTCTAATGAGTTCATGAATAGTTACAATTATTTTCAGTTTGTCCATGTGTTTCTTCTTGTAAAAACACAATCATAATTCCTAAGATCATTAAAATTCAGAGCTGAAACACAGTGATACTTACGTTTTTAGCATGGTTTAGAATACTTTTCCGTCACTTCCTATAGTGAATTAGAATTTTTTCTCTAAAATGAAAACAGTCTTAGCATTTTTTCTAGTTATAAAATTATTACTTCTCAGTTCAAATCCATCTTTCTTAACACTGATATGTGATACTGAAGCTGGACCCTGTAAATATTTCTTCTTTGCTAGCTGGCAAAGTTTTAGGCCACTTGGTAGAGGACACTGAAGGCGTTTATCTTCCTGAGTATACTTCTTCTGGCTTCTATGCCATGAAGGCCAGTGGGTACATCTTGACCAATGATGGGCATGAAACTCAGTGACCCACACTGTCCAACAAATATTGCAAACAACCAGCAGGCACCTTTCTACCAAGTATCACCAGCTAGTCTTGCCAGGCTTTCAGAGATTTTGTATTCAATGATTTGTGGCAATATCCCAGCAAATAGATTCATAGCCAGCAGTTCCCATCTGTTGTACCTCAGCAAACTTCATTCCTTGAGCACAGCCACACCTCGCCTAGCTGGTAGAACATTCAGTCTTAGGAAATGCTTCTTCAAAGATTGTCCTTCCCTTCAGAAAGTCCCCTTGGCCCTAGAGATGGTGGCTGTTTTCCTACATCTGCTATTCCTATGCTCTATAGATTTTTAAAAAATTGCATGTGGGGCTTAACCTCTTTTTAAAACTTAACATTTCTTTAATGAAAGTACCACTACTCCAATTACTGGTGTGGCCTTTATCACCTGACCTAGTACTTAGTGATTCAGCATCTTTTTACCACCTCGTAATTAACATATCGAAATCATATGACGTTTTAGATAGTAATCATTATCTTATCCTATATCAACAGCTATGAAAATTTATGAGTTTTTTTGAATAAATGTTGTTCTTTAAATAATTTTCATTATAATTTTCACAAATCCCTTTCCTACTATTATTTTTCCTGGTTTCAAGAATACTTTGTGGATTTCTTGAAGAAAAACTAGGATTTCTCATGTTGATTTCTCTGGGCACATTTTGAGTTGTGGATTTAAATTTTCATTTATTTGTGTATGCAATTACAGTTCTTTTCAGAAAATTATCAAAATTGCTATGAATTTTTCTCTAATACATTCTTTTCTGCCATATTATTAGAGTTTGGGGAAGTAGGAAAGATTCACGTGTGAGCTTATGCCTAAGTTTCTGCTGTAGTTATAAAGCTCTAATATTTTTTCTAACATATATCACACAGATTTTTGCGAACACATACCAATGAATAGAATCTGCTTTGCCTCCATACACATGATAACACACAACTTAGTCTCCATTTTGAAAATAGGGAGGTGGCAGAATTGTTCTAAGGAATTCTGTTAAAAAAGAGGGTGATTAATACATAAAACAAAATCTTTAAAATATTACTTTATTCCGTATATTTTACTAATTCAGATACATTTAATGACTACATTGAAGCACGTAATATATGTTAGCTACATTTGTATAGAAGCAGGCAGGGCAGAAACTGCTGGTGATCATCCAATATCCATTCTTCCCCTTTCCCTATGGTAATAAAATGCCCAAATTTTTACTAAGTCCGTTGTCACTCAGACAAAACTATTCATTTTTTCCTTTCAAGTAATGAGCTATGTGACTAATTTATGGCCAATGGGATGTGAAGAGAAGGAATGTTGACAAATACTGGATAATGTTCTTAATGGGAAAAGAAGTGGTTTTCATTTCTTATCTCCTCCCAACTGTATGGAATATAGATTTGATGGCAGAACCTGGGTTTATACTATTAATAGAGGCCATCTGTTAAGTATGGCAAAAAGACAAGCTAGAATCTGGGACCTAGCATGAGGTCTGGAGGCTTACACCTCCTGTTTACAAGGAGATGATGGAAAAAATAATAGTCTCTCAACTTTAGCCCACTGTTACTTTTGCCATTATTTTAGCAATTGAAACTGTATCTGAAATAACAGAGAAAGCACATTTAAATATAATTAAATATATGTTAAAATATATGGGCATTTTATGGAAGCCATCATTCTCCACAAACTAACACAGGAACAGAAAACCAAACACTGCATCTTCTCACTTCTAGGTAGGAGCTGAACAATGAGAACACATGGACACAGGGAAGGGAACATCACACACCAGGGCCTGTTGCGGGCTGCAGGCAGGAGGAGGGAGAACATTAAGACAAATACCTAATGCATGTGGGGCTTACAACTTAGATAACGGGTTGATAGGTGCAGCAAAGCACCATGGCACATGTATATCTATGTAACGAACTTGCACATTCTGAACATGTATCCCAGAACTTAAAGTAAAATAAAAATTTTATAAAATAATGTGTGCATTTTGATAATTTAAATATGGTATGCAAAAGTACTTAATATGTTAAATTGGTATCATTTATTATCATAATAAAAATAATTTTTTACATTTTAAATATATGTATACTAGATGCAGTGATACCTATAATATGCTATTTCTTTGCTTTTCCTAAAGTGTCATGATGGCCCCTGTGTGACTACAACTTCTGGGTGTTACCAAGCAAAAACAACAACAACAGCAATGTTAGCTTAATCTAAATACAACATATTTATATTTGGCCGGGCATAGTGGCTCAGCCCTGCAATCTCAGCACTTTAGGAAGCTGAGGCAGGCAGATCATGAGGTCAGGTGTTTGAAACCAGCCTGGCCAATATGGCAAAACCCTGTCTCTACTAAAAATACAAAAATTAGCCAGGCTTGGTGGCACATGCTTGTAGTCCTAGCTACTCGGGAGGCTGAGGCAGAAGCATTGCTTGAATCCGGGAGGCTGAGGTTGCAGTGAGCCGAGACAGTGCTGCTGTACTCCAGCCTGGGCAACAGAGCAAGACTGTCTCAAAAAAAAATTATTATTTAATATGCAATACTCATTATATTTATTTCTCTCTGCTTATGTTATAGGTTTAGTCTTGCGAGTTTTCTCATAAGTTCACTATGAGATGATAATAGATGTGAGGGGACAGTGCCTTGCATGATCTCCTGGTTTTGGCTGGGGGCAAGGGGACACCTGTGATCATCCTTATCTCAGTATTTGTGCTGGATGATTTCTGCGCATGTAGAAATGGTCACTTCCTGCCACTGGGCATCCTTATGTTTCCTGTTGTTGATATCTCTGATTAATTAATTTATATTTCTTAGCTCTGTCAGAATCCAGTGACCCTTTCCTGCTAGTTTGGCTTCCGTCAGTCCTCGCTGATGCTACCAACTCTTCTAATTATCATGCATATCCTCCATTCTTGTTCCTGTGCTCCCATCCTACAGTATATACAGTGGTAACAGTGTAAAGGCTCAGCACTCTTGCATAGAAGTTTCCCTATTTGGCCTTCCCCCACTTCATACAAAAAATAATTAAAGCTTGGAAGTGAGAATCAGATTTTTCTGTATCTGACAATGTTGCTTTGTTTTCTTAATTCTTCTATTGCCTTTTATTTGACCTCAGAGAAACCTAATATTAGTTTTTCACAAAATATAACCAAAATTTAAAAATATATTCCTCAGTCCTCAGAGATTTCCTCAACCTACATAATAACCCCTCTGATTTGAAAAGTTAAATCCCCAGGTTGAAGATAAATTTTGGCTATCTATATCTTTTAACCCACCTGTTTTCTTTCCTCTGTTTATTTCTTTCATCTTCTTTCTTTTCCCCATTTCTCAGGTTTTAAAATGTTGGGTTTTTTTTTTCCCTATTTCAGTCTTTTAACTAGCAAAGTAGTTGCCATATTTCTTTTGAAGAACAACCTTTGCTTTGAAATGTTTAATATGAGTTAAAGATATATGGCTAATCCTTTTGTTTCATTGATAATGCCTAGATTTTGAGTCCATTGTCTCATTTCTAATTTCCTTAAGCCAAATGGATTAGTTTTGTTCTTTTTCATCTCATTTCTAACAATCCTAATTACTCCCCATTTCATCTGTATATGAAGGTAATCTCTATACATATACTAGATGCCAGAGTTCAATGTTTGAGCTGGCTACTAAACACCATATTTTGTCAAAATTAAAAAAAGATTTAATAACAGAGCAGAAACATTAAACATCATAGATGGGAAATTTTTAAATAGCATGTATCTAAGCCTTCCCATTATCATGAATTATTTTATTCCTAGACTAGCTCTCCCAATATTTAATAACAACCACTTCCAAAATGTCAAAAAATTATTTTCTTAAAATTTCAGGATTGCAATAATATTGATAGCTATTAAATGAATAAACTATTCATTAAACTCTGGAGACTTCCTTGTTAGAGAATAAACTGTGAGTGCTGATGATTTTTTTTGTTCCGTATTTTGAACTTATGTAACTTGGTTAAATGTCTTTTTCTTCCATCAGTTACCAGGATGGGTCCCCATTGCCCTGTAAACTATAACCTTAGATGTGAGATTGTCTCTATGTGAAAATCAAATGATTTATACACATCATTAAGGTACTGCAATTGAAGAATTACCTTAAAACTTAATAGTTATATATAAAAATATGACATAAAATGATTTCAGCAAACTAATTTTTAAAAATTCTGTAGTAAAATTTTTAAGTTAAGATTTTTCTAATATACAACATCTGTTTCTTGCCACACAATGTAAAGGAAAAGATATGGAATAATTTTCTGAGTAATTTTAACCATAAGAATATATTTTTATTAGGGGTAATTGGACAGTGGGAGCCTCAGATCATAAAATTGCTTTAAAGAAACATATTGTTTCTACAAATTTTATCTAAAACATATCTAGAGCTAAGAACATTAGCTTTCCACAATAGGCATTGATAACGTTAACAGATAGAGACCTACTAAGTAAAGAAAATTCAAGAAATAATAAAGATAAGAAGGAGAAAGTTGAAGATTAAAATTTCACAGTAGTTTCAACAGTAAGAAGCCATTTGTGATGATTTTTCCAAACTGGAGCTGATCTGCACTGAACGTTGCTGTGAGCCATCAAGCATCAGAAATTATGGAGTAGGCATATATCTTCTCTGAAATTTTACTTATTCAAAGACTTGGGAGGGAGAATGTTTTTTAAATTTAAACATATATGAATATGCTACAATGTAAAATTTAAAGTTCATGTACATTAAATCTTTAAAGAAAGATTTCAAGCACATTAGGGCTATATGATCTGTCTATATCCCATAAATTCTTCTGTGCTATAAATTCCACTTTTTCTCTCTGCTAGTAATCTTTTATTGGAAAAGATTCAAAGGCAAGCCTTCAAGATTGGAATTAAAATCATAATTATCTGAAATAGAAAATAAAAAAGTATTCCATTCATCATAGCAAGAGAAAGATATAGACTCTTAGCCTACTTTTCTAACTAACATTGCTATAGGTCTGGTAGATCAAAATAGTCGAGCAAGACCTGGGTGAGGGTGAATTGGGCTCCACAGTAAAACTGAAACCCATAAATACAAACAGGGACCTGTGCCTGTCTTGTTACATCCAAACCTGAAGTGGACAACATCTAAGAAAGGGTGACACTTTCTATCAGAGTGGCACAAGTTTATGTTAGCATTCTTGTCCCAGAGAAAGGGTTGACAGAAACAAGGAAAGCTTTATTCTTGGAGAAAAGAATTTTATTCAGAAGACTCTCAAGTCAAGAAAAGACAGGCTTATAATTAGGGTAGGAATATATTCACTTTGCCTGGGATCCAGCATGGGAGTTTCATCACTGAAACAAAGTAGGTTACAAAAACTGCAACTGGGTTTGAGTGGATTCTGGAAAAATGACAATTGCTTGGTCTAGTTCATTTGAACTATAGACACTCCCTTCTGAGTAAAGACTAAATTGAAATGTTTTCTTCAGGAAGAATAGTTGGTTACTGGAGGTATTCAAATGTAGTTTTTTTTTTTTTTTTTTTTTGAGACGGAGTTTCGCTCTTGTTACCCAGGCTGGAGTGCAATGGTGCTATCTCGGCTCACCGCAACCTCCGCCTCCTGGGTTCAGGCAATTCTCCTGCCTCAGCCTCCCGAGTAGCTGGGATTACAGGCACGCGCCACCATGCCCAGCTAATTTTTTGTATTAGTAGAGACGGGGTTTCACCATGTTGACCAGGATGGTCTCAATCTCTTGACCTCGTGATCCACCTGCCTCGGCCTCCCAAAGTGCTGGGATTACAGGCTTGAGCCACCGTGCCCGGCTCAAATGTAGTTTTTTCAGGGAATAAAGAACTGGGGGACGTGAGAGAAAAACTAACAACTCCTGAAAACCAGACAGAAAATAACAAAGGAATGAAGGAAAGAAAGAATGGAAGATAAGGAAAAAGGAAAGGAAAATTTTCTATCAAAACTTCACCATACAAATACCTT
This sequence comes from Aotus nancymaae, assembly GCF_030222135.1. Taxonomy (NCBI): domain Eukaryota; kingdom Metazoa; phylum Chordata; class Mammalia; order Primates; family Aotidae; genus Aotus; species Aotus nancymaae. Next base: position 67,666,147 of record NW_026988422.1, on the reverse strand, counting down.
TCATAAGTTATTTTATCCTTTCAACAGATTTTTGAAACAGTATTTATTTATTATTTTACAAATAAATATGTAGAAATGCAGAGAATTAAGTAATTGACTTCCTAAGATATAGCAAATGTGAGAGCAGAAACTCAAATTCAGATTTATCTCTTTTTGTTATTAATGTTCACCTTACAATCCTTTCTCATGAATCCAAGTAGATAATTACAAGATGATCCTTCTTGATAGCTTTTTACTGTGGCAGTTTTTCTATAACTACTGTGGTTGGCTTCAAAATTCTCTTCAGGTTTAAAGATGCAGATTGAGAAAAGCTAAGGATTATCTTTGAACTTGTATAATTGTAAGATTACTGATTTGTAAAATAATATAAAATATGAATATGCATACTTATGTTTAAACTACTGCAAACCAAAAGTACCTGAGACAGGTCTCAATCGATTTAGAACGTTTATTTTGCCATAGTTAAGAATGCACTCAGAGATCCTGATGACATGTGCCCAAGGTGGCTGGAGCACAGCTTGGTTTTCGACATTTTAGAGAGACATGAGACATCAATCAATACATATAAGATGCACATTGGTTGAGTCTGGAAAGGCGGGACAACTCAAAGTGGGGCTTCTAGGTCATGGGTAGATTTAAAGATTTTCTGATTGGAAATTGTTTGAAAGAGTTATTGTCAATAGGAAGAAATGTCTAGGTTAGGATAATGGGTTGTGGAGACCAAAGTTTTATCATGCAGATGAAGCCTCCAGGTAGCAGGTTTCAGAGAGAATAGACTGCACATGCTTCTTATCAGACTTAAAGAGCCTATTCTATCAGTAATTCCAAGAGGGAGGAAGGTATAATGAGGCATACCTATCTACTCCTTCCCATCATGGCCCGAATTAGTTTTTTAGGTTAACTTTAGAATACCCCTGCCAAGAGGAGGAGTCCATTCAGATGGTTAGGGGGGCTTAACATTTTACTTTTGGTTTATCCTACATAATTAATTTTTACAGTGGCCTATTAGTGGAACTAGCCTACTGACTTGTTCTTCCCTTTCTGGTTTCAAACAATTTGCTGTTTCTTTCTCTAGTAATTGGTAGCATTTCAGGGAGATCCCACTTTCTCCACTTGTGAATCTTAGAATTGTATTTTAATATGTAGTCATACAACATTAATTTAATCTACACCTCGACATCACATTCAATTAAAAATTTCAGTGTTTCACTCATTTAAGCCTCACCTTGTCTCAGCATCTCATCCCCGCACAATGGGGACGTGTGTGAGGGGTTGAGTCTCAGGGTCTCTCTCTCCCTCTTCTTGCTCTAGCCACCACCATCTGCTCCTACCCCACCCACCAACAGATTGTGGTTTTTTTGCCAAAATTGTGAGAAAAGTTTAAAAGGCAAAATAAATAAATAAGTGAAAAGGACCTTCAGTAGGTACTGCAATATATTGATAAAATGTAATGTTTTGTGGCAGATGTGAAAATAATGGGTATTTTCCTACAGGAGTCAGGGATATTTTCAATGTTTCTCAAATTCCAGGGGGCACTTGCAAACTGGAGAACTTTGTATGTCAACATTGAGCAAGCACACAGCTGAAGAGAGCATTTCTGGTTGGCCCTTCTGGCAAGCAGCCACTCTCTATCCAACCAGTTTTATCAAAACCCACTCACTTGGTTTGGGAAGGGAGGGAAAAGCCATTCACTCCCTCTCTTATCAACACTCACTCAACACTCTTCCAAATGAGCTTCATTTGCTCTGATAAATCTCTAACCTGAAAATACAGACGGCAAGTGGGTATTAAACAAATGGTGTCAGAAATGGTTTTGCTCTTTTTTAGTGAGTCCCACAGATGGGTCTAGCTATTCTCTTTAAAATGTGCTGGTACCTTAAAGCAACTGGTTTCAGCTTTGGACATTAGCCAAAATGCTAAGACAACAAAATCCCATTTAAAGTCCTGATATCTTTGAGATTATTCAGAGACAGTGTGCCATAAGAATGTATCGCATTAGAGAGAAATGATTTTCCCTGTTGGCTAATTACATGTAGGTAAGGTAGTTCACCTGACATAAAAAAAGAATAGCTCTTGTTTTCATTTGTTTTTCAAAGTAAACAAGTTAGCAGCATGGTAGTCAGTTACTCTGATAAGCAGAAAATTAGAAAAAAACTATAGTGTTTGTGTGGTGTTGTACCTCAAAAACGATTTATAGTACTACTTTCTAAATTGTTCGCAAAGCATTTCCAGATTGTTTTTGGAAATCTACAGTTTGTTATAAAAATACTGGCAGAATTTTAATTATAATAGTGCTACTGGGCACCATTAACCTCTCGCAGATTCATTCATGCTAAAAAAGAAAAGGAAAAAAGGGTAACTGCCAGGCATCAGTTTTTTAAATAAAGACAGGTGTTGCCAAGTCTCTGTTGGTTTGCCATCTACAAAAGAATCATTCTTTTGAAGCAGCCAGAAAGAAAGGGAAAGAAGTGGAAGATCAGCCAGGTCAATTGCTGAATGTTGTTGAAAAACAAAGGTGGCTTGTCCCAGGCTGCAAGCAGAAAGGCACCATTGACAGCCCTGGGTGGTAGCAGCACTTACTGTTGGTCCCTAACAAGGAGTTTTGCATGTGATTTTTATACTTTTGGCTAAGAAAGGAGGGGGTCTGGTTTTAAGAAGTATGCATACTCATATACACATGCATATACTTTCTCCCCTCTCCTTCCTTCTCCAAAGGTGTTTGGTGAATGCATTTTGCTGAGTTCAAAATGTCATCAGACACTAGAGTTTAAAATGCTGGACCTGGCCACAAGCCAAAGTGAATTGAGATTTTCATTTCTTCCCTTTTGAAAACCCTAATTTTAAGTATCAATGAAATGATGTCTGTTCTGCTTTCTAGATGCAGTACATATTACTCAGATTAGCCCTAAATTTGAAATCACCTTTGCAAAAGATATATAACATTGAGGAAATTACAAAGGTGAAAAGAGATCTGACCAAATCTACTCCATCTTTCTTCTAACCTCTAAGCTACCCTTGTTCAAACTAACTTTGGAAGAAATTTATAGTTTAACTTTGAAACAAAGGTGATAACGGCTATTTCCCAAAACTAACCTCTTTCTGACCTGGGGACCAGACTGCCTCTGTAAGACTAACAAAGTAGCCAAAAGACTATAAATTATGGTCTAGTAGTCATGCAACCAGAGGCCACAAGATTCCAAACCTCCCCAATTGTTCCTAGGGATAGCATCATTATTGCAAAACCTAAGCTTGGTGCTCAAGATATTTTTTCAGACCCTGCATTCTGATTCACCAGGTGGTGCCACTGAGATAGGTAATCTGGCTCAACCAATTCTGTGACCCATCTAGACACAGAAGAGACAGCAAGAAGAACCCAATCTGACTTCTTGTGATTTCATTTCCAACCCCTAAACCAGCAGACCTCACTCCCTGGCCCTGTGCCCACCAAATTATCCTTAAAAATCCCCAGTGTCCAAAGTTTTGGGGAGACTGATTTGAATAATGAAACCTCAGTCTCTCGTTTAGCTGGCTCCATGTAAATTATACTCTTTCTCTATTGCAGTTCCCCTGTCTTGATAAATCAACCCTATTACAAGTTAACCTACAAACCAAATGCTTGTCATATTTCTGATTTGATAACCATTTACATGGGAGGGATAAAACATTTACAAGGACAAGAAATTTGCACTAAATGAAAATGTTTCTGCCAATTATTTGACCTTTTTTGAGTCACTCCCATGAAAGTAAATTGTGGCACCCCAAAGAGAAGGGTAAGGCTAAGTGTTAAACGATGCTACAGTTTAGTTATTTTCTATGAATCTTTTTTATGATGCCTTTCTCAAACTGTAACCACTACCCTAATGAGATTACCAAGCGTGACAGTTCTAGCCACTAGAGAGACCACACACAGACACAGACACACACACACACACACACACACACACACACACACAGTGTACTATGCAAAATATGTGGCAAGTTTATTCTCTTTTACTTTCCCTCAAATGTTCCCTTCTTTCTGGGAATCAAGTTGTGTGACTTGGGCTCTTTGTGTAAGCATTCCACCAAGCATGATATGGCCATGAGTAAAATCATAGGATGTCTCTTGAAGAGGAACATAGCCTCTGCCTGTTGTAAACATTTTCTGATCAACTAGAAGGAAAAAGATGAGGGGTAAGAAGTGTTTTGTATAGAACAAAACAATATTGAATCCTAGATATTTAATAGATTGTGCTTTAAAATGCTAAATTTAGCTAAAGTTTTGTTTTACATTTTGTAGTTAATTATAGCAAACTGTGGTCCTAAATTTGTACAGTAAGGAAAAATGTACGAGATGACCCTAACCTGGAAGACATTCTTAAGTTCAGAGCCATCAGATAGTGGAAATGCCCGCCAAATCAAAGCACCAAGGAGGAAAATTGCTGTTAAAGGAACAGCCAAATGCAACCTATCCTTGATACTGGAAGTGAGCCCAAATTAAACATAGAACTTCTAAGCTAATTCTTCCTGGTTGCAGCAATAACAACCAGCCTTTCTCTGTGCTTAGGTTTTAAGACTAGAGTCTGGTACCTGGGGTGTGCGTGTATAGGTGTTGGTGGGGGTGGATTTATAGAGGAAACTGTCTGCAAATCAGAAAGTTTCTCCTGCTTCAAATACTTGCCTTTCGAACCCAATCAAGCTATCAACTAGTTGGTGCCAGTTTGGTGCATCTCTCAGATATTTTCTTTCCAATATACCAAGAGGCTCACAGACCATAAACATGAGCCTCCAGACCTGAGTCATTAGTCCTCTTTTGATCAGCAGCTTATGGACCCAATCACTGTTTTGAATTAATGTCTCTGTGTTGCTATAAATTGCAAATGAATGACTGGATGGCATGAGAGTTTCTTTTGTACCATTAGTTGGACTAAGAATAGAGAAGATATTACTATTTATACCTTAAAATAATCTTAATTATATCTAAGAACATAGTCAAGTCTATTTTGTTTTTCATTCTGCTTTATTTATTTAAAAGATTAGGATTTGGTTAAATATTAAATATGTTTTCTCTACATGGATGATAAAATAACAATCTCTTAATTTTACACCCTGCTGAATACATTCTGGAAATTTGTGTGTGTGTGCATCTGTAGGTGCTAACATATCCCACAGTCTCTTGAATATTGAATATATCTTTTGCAAAATCTCTTCCCTTCCATCATCTTCCTATTAACTTGCCATGTACTATATGGAAGCAGAAAAATGGTATCCTTTTTTGCCATCTCAAGGAGTCCAATGCTAGACCTCTTGTCTTCTGACTAGAACGATGAAGTTACTACAATATAAATCAACGAAAAATGGTGGGAAAACGGCTGGGCGTGGTGGCTCACACCTGTAATCCCAGTATTTTGGGAGGCTGAGAGGGGATGATCACCTGAGGTCAGGAGTTCGAGATCAGCCTGGCCAACTGAAACCCCATCTCTACTAAAAATACAAAAATTAGCTGGGCATGGTGGCATATGCCTGTAATCCCAGCTACTTGAGAGACTGAGGCAAGAAAATCGCTGGAACCTGGGAGTTAGAGGTTGCAGTGAGCCAAGATCATGTCACTACACTCCAGCCTGGGCGACAGAGGGAGATTCTGTCTTAAAAAAAAAAAAAAAAAAAAAAAAATGGTGGAGAACAAAAGAAGAAGGAAAAATAAAGAAATACAAAAGAATAATGAAATTTTGTTTTGGTAAAACACCATATTGATCACTGTTTTTTAAAATCTATTTTCAAAGTAAAATAACTTCTAAATATACAATTCACATGTATAACACATTTTTCAAGAAGAGAGCACTCAGTGGGGGAGGGGAAGGGATGGACTGCCCATTTATTAGTGTCTGGCAGGTTGCTAATTTTTTCATGGACTTCCTTTCCTTGCTATAAACTGGCATTATCCATATTGTGGGCACAGCCCCCTCTGTGAGCCTACATGCTAATATCATGAGAAACAATTGCCAGGAGACTATATTATTAATTGACTTTTCCAGTTAAGTTAGAAATAATCAAAAAACACTTCCTGCCAAACATATTGTCTAAATGTGTAAGGTGTTTCCTGTACTGTGACAGTCCACTCTAGTGAGCGTAGCAACCTCTCTCTATTATGACCATGTCCCTGGAAGTGCCACAGTCTCATTCTAAAGATCATTCTTACATGTCCTGCATGTGGCACAGGTGTAATAGGTATAGATACTTTGAGTGCACCGATTCAAGAATTTTAGGAAATTTATCTAAGGTCACACAGACAGTAAGAGACAGATCTTCAAAAACAACAAGATCTTCAAGCTCCAGCCCAGGTAGTAAGTCTTTGTCTCAAAAAGGATGATTAGCTCTGCTAAATTTTCTAGAAATAATTTCTAGAAGGAAAAAACATATATAAATCTGAAAATCCTCAGAATCTTTGCACACTTGATAGGAGATCATCTTTTCCTTTCTGTCTTCTTCCTATTAATTTGTGATATGCTATGTGGAGGCTATATCCCCCTCATACTGGAGGGACTCTCTGTCTTTCTAAGAGTCTCAGTACAATGCCACTGCAGATGGTGCCCAAGTTATCAGGATTTGGCAACAATTTTTCAACTTTATGATGGTGCAAAAGCGATATGCATTAAGTAGAAACTATACTTTGGGTACCCATACAACCATTCTGTTTTTCAATTTCAGTACAGTGTTCAGTCAATTGCATGTACTACTCAACACTTCATTATAAAATAGGCTTTGTATTACATGATTTTGCCTGACTATAGGCTAATGTAAGTGTCCGAGCACATTTAAGACAGACAAGGCTAAGCTCTGCTATTCAGTACGTTAGGTGTATTAAATACATTTTGACTTACTATATTTTTAACTTATGATGGGTTTATTAGAATGTAACCCCGTCATAAGTCTAGGAGCATCTGTTTAAAGTAGAGCTGTGTCTGGATATTCACCTGGGTATGCATTTCCATGCTGCACCGAGCTAAAAAGGATGAGGTCAGAGCTTCTGGAAAATTTTATAGAATGCTCTCAGCATCTCTGGCATTCCACTGGAATATAACAATTCCAGAAGCTTGAGTACACATGGTTTTGTCTCCTGTCCACCTATTATTGCCTTATGGCCGTACTGGCAGATTAGCCTATGTATTACTGTGGGAAAATGTATCTCTTCACATCTTACCAATGAGAAAGCCCTCTTCCAGGATAGTTACATATTTGACGTGAGATAATTTTCTTGCCGTGTATAGTTGATGTTGTGCCATCAATGTCATAGAATGCTGGGATTAACTGGAATATCTGCATGTTAAATAAACAGCATTGAACTTAATACTAGAGTGAATAAGCTCTGGGAAGCAAGACAGGTCAAATTAATGCCATACTTAGCAACATGCTCTTTTATCATGAATATTCCAATTGCTGGAAAACAAAAGACCTGAATAGTATAAAAACACACCTGCTTTATTAAATTTGCACTTGTGTTTATACTTCAATAGGCAACGGTCCCCCAATTATCATCAACAGGCAACTTCCAAAATGGTCTCCATTTATAATGTTCCCTCCAAAAGCAATAAAGGTTGAATTCTTCTGAAAGAGACCGGAAAGAGAGGGCGTGTGTGTTTTCTCTTTTATCTAACTCCTTTCCTTTATTTCATTTTTACATGGCAGGCTGTAGAGATCTAGCGCAGTTCTCATGCCCTGAGGTCATACAGTTAAATGGCACTGGGAACAGGCAGGTCTGTTTCATCACAAGTGACAAAACCACATCCTCTAAGTTTGAAATTAGCGGAGCTGAAAATATGGTGAGAAATGAATCACATCCAGATGACATTTTTCAAGTCCTCCTCAATCTGGTACAATCTTGTGGTTCTTTCCTTTCTGTTTCCTCTTGGGCATGCTATGGTTTATGAACTTGAATGGAATCTGCCACCAGTTCCCCAGGCTAAGAACATAGCACAAAATTTCCATAGGGTGTGGAGATTTTCTGATTAAAGTTTTGCATCACTATGTCAACCTCTTCATCATTTTCTTGTTTCTATTATCATATTACAATTAATCAGCCAGGGACTTTTTTTTTTTAAAGATGCAGATGCTAAATAGTATAATGTTCTTAAATATTTTAAAGTAGCTTTTTACTATTCAAACACACCCATAAACACAGACACATGACATCATCTTTTATATATCTTTATAATTGCAACATTTATTTTAGAACATTATACCAATTAGCAACAGTTGATAATGGTTCTGAAATGTAAAAGCCAAAATAGATTTTGGTAAATACTGACCCCACATAGAATGTAACTAAAACAGTACCTTCTTCAGCATCAATAGCTTTGTTTTCAGAATGGTTTGTGGAACAAGAAAAATGATAATTTATTTTACATTTCTCTTAAATGAGTGCCCATGATCAAATGAGAGTTAATACTATCCTTTAAAAATATTCTCTTTCTTAAATCACATTGTAGTATTTATATCTATGGCTTGAAAATTCTGCATTGCTATAAGGATGGTAACTAAAGTCTTAAGGCCCAGAACAAAATAAACACTTTGGTTTGACTACATGATGGGTTTCTATAAATAGTTTCATTCACATTAATTGGGACTTTTAGAAACTACCATACATCTGTCAGTTACTATATCACATCAGGCTATAATAATCTCTAGATTATTATTATTAATACATTATTACAATTATTGTAATTATTACATTATTATAATTGTAATAATATATTATTAGTAATTAATACATTATTATTATTAATTTGCAGCTGGAACTCGCAATGGGTGCCTACCTCACAACGGTTACTATTTAAGCCCAGTGTCTGCAGCTATGGCTAATTTGCTGTTCACCTTCCACTGTACAATTCTCTTCATTGGTCTACTCATTTCTGCACTTGAATTCTCATAACCAAAAAAAAAAGAGAGAAAAAAGCTGATTTTTCTCTTTATTCTTTAATGCCGCAAATATTACAGCTTAGTAACTTAAATGTAATATAAATCTAGATTATCTTGTTTGATAATTTTACAATTCAATTCTGTTGATAGCAGCAGGACATTACATATATAAGGTCTAGAGACAGAGATTATTAGATAAAAATTTTGTTTACCAGACCAGTTTGCAACTAGATGTAGCTCTCAAAGTAAAGTGATAATATTAATTTCAGTTATATGTGAAAGATAAGATTTTGATTGTCTTAGGGCCTGTAAATTCTGAGTACATTTTTGTAGTTTTTCTTTTAAGGCCTCTAGAAAAACAGTTTAGTTAGACTGTCTCTAGAGTTTGAGAGATAAAATTATTGTTAGTAACAAAACACTGTGTTGATATCTAACATCAAAGATTATTTTTACTTAGGTCCGCCTTAAAGGTCTTTTTAATTCCAGAACTAGAGTAGCAGTCACAAAATCTTAAGCAAGAAAAGATCACCTATGGAAACATTACTTTTATAGAAGCATGAAATAAGTTCTAATATATATATTTCTTTATACATAACATATCCTCATTAATTCTTACCTCAGCATAGTCTAAAGTAGAACTACTCAAAACACAATTTGGAGATCTCTGTTTATTTGTGGAATGTTTGTTATATGTTTCCTCAGAGACAAATGCAGCCATTCAGAATGTTTCAAAAAATGTAGATAAATTTGACATTGCCATAACATTCAAGTATATAAAAAGGGAGCTTGTATTTTTATGTCACTTTTTTTTTAACAGTTTGCATGTTGGACAGATATTACTCTAGGGCTGTACACATTTCTAGTTGCCATGAATTTTCTATTCTTTTTTTTCTTATCTTTATATGCCATGAATTTTCTATTCTTTTTTTCTTATCTTTATACATACATATATATATATATATATATATATATATATATATATGAATGTATGCATATATATAAAACAAGAGAGAGAGAGAGAGAGAGAAAGAGAGAGACAGAAGTCCCAATCTGTTGACTAGGCTGGTCTTTTAACTCCTGGGCTCAAGCCAACTTCCTGACTCAGCCTTCCATATAGCTGGGACTACAGGTACATGCCACCATGCTCAGCTTCTTCTGTATCTCTCTCTTTTTTATTATATACATTTATTTATTTATTTATTATTATTTATTCTCAACTCAAGGTACCCAAAATCATATATACTTTAAAGATCTCCAGAGCAACTTTTTGTAGTGTGCAAGTATCATTGTACAAAGTGAAATTTTATACAAGTACATACAGACCAAAGACATTTCAGCTATGTTCTTACTTTAGAGTGTATTTAAAATTTGAAGGAATGCCACTGTTTCAATCCTTGGAGAGGAAACTCACACCATACTGTCAAGGGATTACACATTTGGATCTCAGCCTCCAAACATTGATGAGATAGTTGTTTGTTCTGGACCACACTTTGGGAATACTTGTTGCTCAACACATTCTTAATAGCTAAAATAATGCAACTCAAAATGTCTGACTTCAGAAACCCAGCCATTCTCCCTAGAAACTAAAAGGCTTCACAAAAAAAGGTTGTTCCTTGCATTTAGGCAAAGCGAAGTGATGAGATGACACCTTGTAGAGTCCTATAGAATGCGTAAGCCATGGATCATTTGTCTCAGCAGAAAGAAACAGCAGTGTTTTCTAGTTTTTTTTTGTGTTACTCCAAGAGATATGCCTCCTTATTCCAGCCAAATCAATTAGGATAAACTACTATACAAAAGAGGCTGATATTTTCTCAGCAGGTGCTTAGTAAATGTTGGCTATCTAGCATGTTAAATACCAGGGCTTAAATTGTAGAAATGTATTAGATGATATTTTTGAGTGCACACATAATTGTAAGCCACACCTGACAAATCTGGAATTTGCTTGTTTTTACATTAGGCTTTGGAATGGTCTTCAGAATTTGCAACGGATGTGTTTGCTTAATTTTGCCCTTATCTTTTCAAGGAAAAATAAAATTTAATGGTAACATCACTGTATCTGTTTCAGAAATTCTATTTTCTCTACAATTGTCTGTATATGATGTTTTAGGGCTTCTGTATCCCTACATGCTCTCAGAAATGCTAGTTGGTGTGCATTTTAAGCAGTGTGATGGTCACTAATATATCTGCTATTATTTGGGCAGTTGTAAATTTTAAACCATGACTAATGATTTGGTACAGAAATGTTGCTCCAGATTTATAAATATATCTTACAGTTCTTCTCTTAATCATTTTGGATTCTGGAGTTGAGCCACGTTCATCAGCCTATGTGCTGGATGAAGAAGAAGGGTTGCAAAGATCATGGGCAATAACATTTTTTTAATTGGCTGCACTAAATCGCTGAATTACCATTAATTATTGAGTCCAAGCTTTTGGTTTAATTCTAATATTTTTTTCTTAGAGACAGGGCCTCACTCTAACACCCAGTGTGCCTCAGCCTCCCAAGTAGTTCGGGCAGTAGAGGAGTCCACTACCCTGCCAGCATAATATTTTATTTTTTGTAAAGACAGTGTTTCATGATGTTGCCCAGGCTCGTTTACAACTGCTGGCTTTAAGCTATCCTCATGCCTTGGCCTCCCAGATTGCTGGGATCACAGATGATTTTTTCGAAACGTTTCAAATGCACCTGAATAAGGGCTGTGGACACACACAAATTATATTTATGGTAAAGTGTTTTTTTTAATAAAAAGCAGTTATTAATTCTATGATAGTTATCTTACCTAAGTTCCAGTATCAGTGAAGTATAATAAGTTGAATTTAAAGGGCATATTTCATACATGACATAATTTTTATTTTTTCATTTCTATACTTCTCAGTGTAAAGTATTTCACAATGAATGCAATTATGAAGTTGACATTTCATAAATTATAAAAGCGAAGAAAGAAATCTACTACTTTCCATGGTGTTTATGTGGTTCATTCATTCATTTGAACATTCATTCAACAAGTGTTTATTGAAAATCCTTCAGTTGCCAGGCAATGTTCGAGGCGGTGAGGAAAACGTGGACTAAATTGAACGAAAATATCAGCTTCCATGGAGCTTATTACTTAGTGATTAAAAAGAATTCACTGATAGATTTTTATAATACACATGCCCTAAGTTTAATACCTCTTATCTTTTCTCCCCCACTTTTAGGTCTGTGGTTAATCACTAGGCTTCACCTCCTAAAGTATTATGCTCTCAGTAAATTTCAATCATTAATTTCTGCAATGTGTTGAAAGAGCTAACAAAACAGGCTCAGAATTTAAGTAGAAATAAAATATTGAGCCATCAATGTGGAGCTAACTCCCAGCAATTGATATATCTATCGTTTTATATACATCAATGTAGATATAACGATACATATATCTATCGATAGATATAGATGTACAGTTATATAGTGATATATTATTATTACCACTTAAATTGCTTTATATTTAAAAACATCTCTTCCAACACAAGGAAATGATAAACACTTGAGATGATGAATATGCTAATTACACTGATCTGACCACTATCCATGTATCCAAACATCACTATGTACCCCATAAATACAATTATTCTGTCAATTTAAAAATTTAATTAAAATATAAAAGGTAAATCTATAAATACAAAATTAAATTAAATTCTTTATATACTGGTAAACACTTAACTTTATTTCCAGAGACAGACAATTCCTTTATATACAGCTTTAAGGTTTTGAAGTTGTTTGTGTGTTGCTATTTTACATGTGCTGTTCTTGTGATAGTGAGTGAGTTCTCATGAGATCTGAAGGTTTTATAAGGGGCTTCCCCCTTCACTCCACACCCACTTCTCTTCCTGCCAACATAAGAAGAAAGACGTGCTTGCTTCTCCTTCTGCCATGATTGTAAGTTTCCTGATGCCTCTCCAGCCATGCTGAACTATGGGCCAATTAAACCTCTTTAGTTTATAAATTACCCAGTCTCAGCTATGTCTTTATTAGCAGTGTGAGAAGGGACAAGTAGAGATAGGGAGTCTTTCTATGATGCCCAGGCTGCTCTTTCACTCCTAGCCTCAAGTGATTCTCTTGCCTTTGCCTCCCAAAACACTGGGCTCAACTGTTTTTGATTCAGGGTCAACCACAGCTTGTCAATATGTACTTTTTCTACAAGACATTTTAGAACATGTCTGTTCTATTCTGGGAAATATCCTGGCCTTTCTGCACAGGAAGGCTGCATCCAAGTTCTGTAAGAACTCTGTCTGTGAGGGTTCAGGTTGGCGTTACAATCAAAAACATGTTAATGTGGTAGAACTAATCCTTCCTGGGACCTAGCCTAGCAGTAATCCGTAAAAAATCAACTCTCAGTTACCTGTGACAATGAATGATATACTGGAGGGCAAAGACTTGGAAAGGAAAAAAGCATATCTATGTCTATATCTATATATATGTACCTATGTATATGCATATATAAAAATCAGGTTCTAATCATGTTTTTCAGTCTGTCAAAGAATGACTTCTGTTTTACTTATATTTGTCCTTGTAAGTGCTAATAGTGAAGTTCAAGATAAAAACTAAAAAGATGAAAAAAAAGGTACTAGAAAGAAATGACACTAAATGAATGATTTATCAATGGAAGTAGATAGTCATTTTTAAAAAAACTCAAGAGCAGGGTCATTTCATTGTGATTTATCACCACATATTGCTCTTATACATGAACACTCACAATACGACATATAGGAAAATGATAAGAATACATTGAGGACTGTAGCTTTTCTCTAAGGATATCCTGACAGCTGCAGAGAGCTTTAGGTTTCTAAGAAAAAGGAAGGGCACATTATCAATATATAGAACTGCAATGCTGTTGTAGACTCTGAGATAGAATAGATTGGTTGTGAAGGAAATTTTTGATAAGGGATTTGATTGGAAGAGATTGTATTTGCCTTCTCTGTATTGATGACAGCTGCTTCTGGAAGTCGTGTCTAGCTCTCTTCCCATGACATCAATCACCACCACTGTTGAGCTGGCAAGAATGGCCAGTGCCACTAGAAACTCTTTTACAGTCACTGGCTGCCAGATATTGCTCTGTAACTACCAGGCGTTCACTGTATAGAGGTCAGGATTAAATACTTGCTTTTTTGTACTCACTGCTTAAGACTAAAGTATTATTACTACTTCTCTCACTGAAGAATTGTTAGAAATGCAGAGGTCAGCAACAGGCAACTATGTAAAGCTTGTTTTAATCATATAATATGGTAGCAATTATCTAGCTTTTAAGAATTTTATTTTTATTTGTTTTTAGATTGACCTCCATCTTATTCCAACTACATGGGAAGCCAGTTAATCCTTACTTTTTACTTATTTGTTAATGCAGGAAAACAAAAATTTCAAACGTGAAAGCTTTATTAGAGAAAATGAAGTTATGAATAACACAGCTGTCCCAGTGCTATTTTATGCAACTATTAACCATTATGAATTGAATCTATGTATAATAGGGGTAATAAACTACAGGAAAGACAGCAAGGTCAGCAAGAGTGCCCTATAAGAAACCTTACTAGTCTTAAAAAAAAAAATGGGAAAAGAACAGTAGCTTAATATGCCAATAGAGATCTGTTTGTGAATTGAGAATAGAAGTAACTAATTTAGGGAAAATAAGCCAATGTTTAGCTATGAGATAGATTTATAACAGAACGACTTCTTATGTTCTGTGAGTGACTTATTTATTGCTTTTTTTCCGTTTCTTTTAGCAATATTACTGAATAAGAAACCCCGGAGAGAGATCCAAGATGGCTGATCACTAGCAGCTCGAGATTGTAGCTCCCAATGAAAGCGCAGAGAACGAGAGGACACCACACTTTCAGACAAATTTTTGTTGCTCATGGACCAGGAGATTCCCAGAGGAGGAGCCCCACAGGTTGCCAGAGCGACTCTTGTGGCTGGCATGGCAGTTTTGCCGGCACCTCGGCACGGCGGTTCTTGGTGCAGCGTAAGCGGGACTGGGTCTCCTTTTGGCCGATGTTTGGAGTTCCGGGAAGACAGACTTGCCTATTCAGCTGAGTGAAGAACGGACTCAAGAAGGGAGTCAGACCTGAGATTCCTGGGCAGAAAAGCACCATCAATCTTAACACTGCTATTTTGGCCGGCACAGTGGATTGCTCAGATTTCGTTGCTGGGAATCAACAAGTTGGACGTCCACTCAGAAACCTAATTTGAAAGTCAGTAATCACAAAGATGACAGGTGGATAAATTTACAATGATGGGAAGAAACCAGTGTAAAAAGGCTGAGAATACCCAAAATCAGAATGCCTCTCCCTCTACCAGGGATCACAGTTCCTCATCAGCAACGGAACAAGACCTGATGGAGAACAAGCGCATTCCATTAACAGAAGTAGGCTTCAGAAGGTGGATGATAAGAAACTTCTGTGAATTAAAAGAACTTGTTCTAACCCAATGCAAAGAAACAAAGAACTTTGAAAAAAGGTTTGACAAAATGCTAATGAGAATAGACAATTTAGAGAGGAATATAAGTGAATTAATGGAGCTGAAAAACACAACACGAGAACTTCACAAAGTATGCACAAGTTTTAGTAGTCGAATTGATCAAGCAGAAGAAAGGATATCAGAGGTCGAAGACCAACTTAATGAAATAAAATGAGAAGTCAAGATTAGGGAAAAAAGATAAAAAGGAATGAGCAAAGTCTCCAAGAAATATGGGACTATGTGAAAAGACCTAATCTATGTTTGATAGATGTACCTGAATGTGATGAAAAGAATGAATCCAAGTTGGAAAATATTCTTCAGGATATTATCCAGGAAAACTTTCCCAACCTAGTAAAGCAGGACAATATTCAACTCCAGGTAATATAGAGAACACCACAAAGATATTCCTCAAGAAGACCAACCTCAAGGCACATAATCATCAGATTCATTAGGGTTGAAATGAAGGAGAAAATACTAAGAGCAGCCAGAGAGAAAGGTCAGGTTACCCACAAAGGGAAGCCTATCAGACTTACAGCAGATCTCTCAGCAGAAACCTTAAAAGCCAGAAAAGAGTGGGGGCCAATATTCAACATCCTTAAAGAAAATAACTTTCCCCAGAATTTCATATCCAGCCAAACTAAGCTTCACAAGCAAAGGAAAAATAAAATCTTTTGCGAACAAGCAAGTACTTAGAGATTTCACCACCACCAGGCCTGCTTTGCAAGAGCTTCTGAAAGAAGCACTACACATATAAAGGAACAACCAGTATCAGCCTTTCCAAAAATATATCAAAAAGTAAAGAGCATTAACATAATGAAGAACTTACATCAACTAATGGGCAAAACAGCCAGCTAGCATCAAATGGCATTATTAAACTCATATGTATTATTAACTGGATAAAAAGTCAAAACCCATCGGTATGCTGTATCCAGACCCATCTCACATGCAATGATACACAAAGACTCAAAACAAAGGGACGCAGGAAGATTTACCAACCAAACAGAGAGCAAAAATAAATAAATAAATAAAAAGCAGGAATTGCAATTCTCGCCTCTGATAAAATAGACTTTAAAGCAACAAAGATCAAAAGAGGCAAAGAAGGACATTACATAATGGTAAAAGGATCAATGCAACAAGAAGAGCTAACAATCCTATATATACACGTACCCAATACAGGAGCACCCAGATACATAAGACAAGTTCTTAATGACTTATAAAGAGACTTAGCCTCCCACACAATAATAGTGGGAGACTGTAACATCACATTGTCAGTATTAGACAGATCAATGAGACAGAAAATTAACAAGGATATCCAGGACTTGAACTCAGACCCACAACAAGTAAACTTAATAAACATTTATAGAACTCTCCACTTCAAATATACAAAACATACATTCTTATCAGTACCATATCATACCTATTCCAAAAGTGACTATATAATTGGAAGTAAATTACTCTTCAATAATTGCATAGCATTTCATAGGTTTAAATGAAATATTGGTTGGCTGCTTGTTTGTTATTTTCTTCCCTTATTCCTTCCTGTCTCCATTGTTAAGCACAATTATTGGCATGAAAGAGGTTTTCAATTCCCATTTTTAGACTGTATTCTAGCCTGGCCAATACAGCAATACTCCTGTTCTCTCTCCCTCTTTCTCTTCCTTTTTCTTCCTCTCCTTCATTCTTTTTTTTTTTTCTTCTTTTTTCCAAAACCAAAACAAACCACAAAAAACCCTTATATGCTTATCTCACTGGAAACTCAAAGGCATTCTGAGCTGTGCTTCTTCAGGAATATTTTTTTGGGGGCGATCTATCAAGTTTTCTATAAATCATTTTAGTTTCTAGTGGTTTACCCAGTGAAATAATAGTTACTACCAGAGTACAGAATTTTCACCCTGCTATTGAGTGAGACTATGGAGGCAAGGTTTCAGCCCATTGACAGTTACATGAAAAATATATTTTCGTAGATGCATATTATTTGGTTAACTTGATGGCATTCCATGCATTCATTTAATCTATGTGTGCACACATACTGTGCGTGTGTTTAGTGAACAGAAACATTGGAAGGCACATTTTAATCATATTCTAAAGACACTACAAAATTGTAATAGGCATTGCCCCTGTGTGCCAATAGGAAAGACTAATAAGAAACAATAAAATTTATCCCCCCCCGCTTTTTTTGGAGATTGAGTCTTGCTCTGTTGCCCCGGCTGGAGTGCAGTAGTAGTGTGATCTCAGCTCACTGCAACCTCCACCTTCCTGGTTCAAGCAATTCTCCTTCCTCAGCCTCCTGGGTAGCTGGGACTACAGGTGCCAGCCACCATGCCGGCTAATTTTTGTGTTTTTAGTGGAGACGGATTTTCACTATGTTGGCCATGCTGGTCTCGAACTCCTGACCTCATGATCCTCCATCGGCCTCCCAAAATGCTGGGATTACAGGTGTGAGCCACCATGCCCAGCCCTTTTTTCATAGAATTAATAGTTGAGCAGAGAATATGATTAGAGGAGATATTGGTGAAGCAATTGCAATAAATGTTCACATATGCTGTAACAGGGAACTTATAATATGTCAGGGGAGTATGTAGTATGTACCCCTAAACTAAACTAAGAGTGATCAAAGAATGCTTTCTGAAGAAAGTGATATAAGAGTTATTAGACTTTATAATGAAAGTTAACCCCCAACATTTCCTCCTCCTTTGAATCTAACCCCTTGTCTTCTCCATGTTTGCAAATATAATTACTGCATTAATTTCCTGGGGCTATTATAACAAAGTACCACAAACTGAGTGGCTCAACACAACAGAAATTAATTATTTCACAGTTCTGGAAGCTAGAAGTCTGAAATCGGTGCGGGCAGGACCATGCTTTCTCTGAGCCTTCCAAAGGAGGACCCTCTCGGCCTCTTCTGGCTTCTGGCAGCTCCAGGGGTTTCTTGGCATGTGGCAGCATAGCTCCAATCTTTTCATTTTCACATGCTGTCTTTTCTTCTTCTGTGTTTGTGTATCTCTGTGTTTTCTCATGGTGTTCTCTCTGTGTATCTATGTCAAAATTTCACTATTCTTACTTTATCTTTATGAGGATATCAGTCACACTGGACTAGGGCCCATCCTCATGACCTCATCTTAACTTGTTTGAATTTCCCAAGACCCTATTTCCAAACAAGATTACGAACACAAGTATTGACAATTGGAACTTCAACATATCTTTACTGGGGATAGGGAAGACACAATTCAACACAAAACATTTATTAACATCTCTTTGCTTCCAAAGCACAAGTCAAACATTACTCTGAGGTTTGATCCCAGGACAATATGTTACAATTTACTGTGTAGAAGTGTCCACATATACAACTTCTAGTGGAAAATTTTCTTATATACTTTACTTTTTACCCTAGCACAATGCTGACTTGTTAAATACTGAACATACAGACTAATAAAGAAGTAAAAGACATTTTAGCTTCCAGAATGATTTTTCAATTGATTTCAACCTTATTAAGAAAAAGAAAAGAGAAAAATTCCCTTTTGTTTAAGCACTATCTCACATTAACTGCTAATTTGTCAGAAAAATACCAAAAGAATAGCAAAATTCCCAAGGTGATAATAGGAAATAGCCTAATATATTATCCTGACAGCATCCCTACAGGCTGCCAAGAAATATGAAATTCAACAAGAAAAGATGCTCTGCTGCAAAAACTTTCTGGTAAGAGCAGGAATGATCACCTTCAGAAACTAGACTCAAGACCACTGCAACTGCATAGGAATTGTATGCAGAAAGACATTCTCTCTCCAGCTCAGAGCACAGTGATTGGTAAAGCAAATTATATTCCAATGGAAGCATTTGAAGAATTTTTAACAATAATGAAGAATCGATATGCTCCTGTGGTCTCTGTTTAATAAGAAAGAAATTATAAAGATTGATCTGGAGGGAAAAAAAATAAACCTCTAGATGTTGCATTTTCTATATTACTTCAAATTTATAGAATGAAATACATTTCATCTTATCTTCAAACTGTATTTTTGTTATTTCATACCTATTGTGTTAATATTAAGTTAAGAAAAGAGGTCAGTAATGCAATAAGTAACTATAATGTGATCAAGTCATGGTGAACCAGAATCTGCTCTTAAATTTACAACAACCCTCTATTCTAATATTTCAGATTTCATCAGCCTGTCAGTGACCAATTCATGTTAATCATCATACAAAAGGTGGTTCTACGAATCAGAATGTCAATGTATTAGCTTTTAAATCACATTACAACTGCAATAAAATTTGCTCAAATTCACCAGTAACAAAAATTCAACTTAATGAAAGAAGAAAATATCCTCAGTCTGAAAATACTAAAAAATAGCCATAACGAGATTTCTTAAAATAATGTGAGAAAATAGACCTTCAAATACGTCAAGCGTGATTCAAAATAGGATCATTTTTCTGAAGACCAATTTGACAATAGGCATCAGCAATCTTTTAAAAAGCATAAACCTTTAGTTTTTGCAATAAAACTTCTAAGAAATTATCTTAAGTAAATAATCAGACAAATGTGCAAAAGCCTATGATTAAAAATTACAGTATCATTTGTAATAATAGAAAAACATGAAGTATTAAAAATATCATTAGTATTAACATAGGTAAAAATTTTACACAATGAAATACTATGCAACTGAATCTGAACCTGATCAGTTCTCTAGATTGAATTCTAATTCATAAGAAATACAAGGGCAGAAGAACATATTGAATGATACCATGGAAATGTAATCAGCAAAGTTAAATTTTGACAAACTCTACAGAACAAAAGATTCCATCTTTTCTTAAAACAAATTGCAAGGAAAATAAAAAGGAGTAAGAGAGTAAGAACCCATCATTTAAAAACGACTTAGAGATACATTATCCAATATAAGATTTATTTGGATCATGAAGCTCATAAAGAAGAATTTAAAAAACGAAGCCAAGCAGAGAGATTTAAGCATTGAATGACATTTGATTATATTAAGGAATTACAATAATTGTTAGATAAGATATTGGTATTGTTATGTTTTTAAAAAGACATCCATATTTGTGAGACAGATTCATTATGTATTGGTTTCCAACATGTGTGAGCCCAGTGAAACAGAACACAGTTATATGCAAGAAGTTATATGAAGGGGATGTTTTTACTTCCAGATAGGCAGCAAGGGACAACAGAGGCCTAAAATTCATTGTGAGCTGCTCCCTCAGAAAACCTGCCAGGATAGATGAAATATCATCTGCACATGCCCCACTTGTAGTTGAGGGACCTAATATGGCTTGGATGTGTCCTCACCCAAAACCTCTTCTTGAAATGCAATCCTCACAATCCCCATATGTCAAGGGTGAGACTAAGTGGAGGTAATTGGATCAAAGGAGTGGCTTCCCCTGTGCTGTTCTTGTGATAGTGAGTGAATCTCATGAGATCTGATGGTTTTATAAGCATCTGGCATTTTCCCTGCTTGTACTCACTCTGTCCTGCCACCTTGTGAAGAAGGTGCCCTTCTTCCCCTTCATGTTCCGCCATGATGGTAAGTTTCCTGAGGCATTTGAACTGTGAGTCAATTAAATTTTTTTTCTTCATAAATTACCTTGTCTCCAGCAGTTCTTCATACAGTGTCAGAATGGACTAATACAGAATCCTATAAAGTAGTCTGCCCAGGGCATTCTGCCACAGAGCCACATGATCCTTTAGGTCAGTTAAAGGATGTCCCAATTCTGGGAGAGATTGGAAGAGAGCCTGGGCTTTTCTTACCAGTCCCTATTTTAAGATGTTGGACCCCAGCGCTTTCTACTGTTATTCTTGAGAACTACATGCAAGAAAAGACGGAAAAATGGGCCAATTAAAACCCACCCAGATAATTGTCCTGCAATATTTCTCAGATCTGTGTGTAGATGAATTTATATAATATCTGGGGTTTGTTTATAATAATTCACAACTGGGGATGGAGGTAAGTGTGTGAGGTCTGGACAAAAATGATTCAATTAATAATTGTTGAAGCTTAATAATCAGAACATGAGAGGTGATTACACTTTCTCTATTTTATAACATTTTAGCAAAAACATTAAAAATTTTAAAAATGTGTAGAACTAAATGAAAAAGCATAACATATAACTACATATGACATTGTTTTTGTATAAAATATACGACAGTAAGCACATATACATAGTAGAAAAAGCTGGAAAGGTAAACCAAATGTAAACAGTAATTATCCCTGGGTAGTGGCATACAAAGATCATTAATTTCAGTATATTCAGTAAGTTATGACTTATTTTGCAATACTAAGTGTAGGAAAAGGAAAATGAAATTTTGTCACCTTAAATATTTTTTATTTACTATATGTTTTCTATGAGCTAAATATTTACATCTGTATCCAAACAACTGTATTGCTTGTATAAAAAAAAAAAATTAAATGCATTAGAGAGGCTTAAATAATAGTTCATGTAGTCATCAGCAACTAAATGTATCAGAGGTTGGAATTATCTGTCTTGGAAGGTATTGATAAAAGCTGCCAAGTCCTCCCTCTTTGGTTTAATTTTTTAAACACTATACACAGACCACCCCATTTTGTTGATACATTCTCTGTTCAGAAATGTTTGCCAATTAACTCAGCCAGAGTTTACTTTTCTTTCCATTTCATAGTTTTGGTTCTAGAAATACCCAGCCCCCTAAAGATTTCTATATGAATTTAAGGGAAGCCAATTTACATTGATTTTTAAAAGTTTAACTCTTTGGGAATGCTTTTATATTTGAGGATTCCATTCTACAGACCCCTAATTTTACTGTTCTTCTGGATGGCTTAAAATGTCAAAGCTTCAGGTTTCATTGTCAGTCCATAGCATTTCTGGCTTTAACCGGTGGGTCACATCCCTCACTGTAATATGTGTTGTACTGACCTCTATGCATATTTCTCATATCGCATTTTAAACTTTTTTTTCCCTTTTGAGCATTCTGTTCCTTGATGCTTTTTTATTCAGTGCCAGGTTGAATTTAACTTTCTTTACCTTACACATCTCTCTTTTACATAAGTTGTAGAAGCTATTTTTTCCTCCCTTCTTTCCTTCCTTCCCTCCTTCCCTCCTACCCTCTTTCCTTGCTTCCTTCCTCCCTCTTTCCCTCCTTCCCTCTTTCCTTCCCTCCTTCCTACCTCTTTACCTCCTTCCCTCCTTCCCTCCTTCCTTCTTTCCTTGCCTCCCTCCCTCCTTTCTCCATCTGCTTTGTCTCTCTGCTTGTTTCCATTAAGATCTATCTTCAACATTTCAATTAATTTGAATTACTGAAAATGACAACACAAGTGTTTTAGATTATTTAGAAATTATTGATTAGATGTTTGAGGCTGACTAGAGGATGCCTTGATAATGTTACCCTAAATGATGTATACACTAAGCAACCTCCACAATCTCAAATATACATAACATACAATTCATTCGAGTTCATTCAGATTTCCCAATGACAGGAGAATTAATATATTTCTATCATTTCAGTGACCTATTCTATGATTTTGACAAAATTTGGCTCATACTAATTTATGTAGCATGAGATTATAAACTGTGATCCAAAACACACTATCTTTTTGTGAACATACATGTACTTGCTTAAAGGAGACTATAAAGGACAGGTGGGTGAGTTTTGTGGCAATAGATAAAACCCAGTAGCTCAGCCTTTGGGGCAGTTCATAACATAGGAAGCAGGAAAGCACACTCTTGAATAAACACAACTAAATTAAAACTTTCAAAGACGGAAGATAGGAGGCAGGACTAGCATGCAGTTCCTGCTCAGATGGATAGAACAGTGTGTGGAAACTCACATCATGAACGTTTGCTCCAAGAACTACAGCAGCAAACATACCAGGAAAGTTGAGAGAATCCACAGACCTTTTGAAGGAACTGGATCACTGCTGCAGGCTCCCTGAGATGCTGAAAGACTGAGTCTGCTTGCTTTCTCAATGGGGAGGCTTGTGGTCTGGGGTAAGTTCTCAGCCCTGCTCACCAGCTGCCTGGAAATAGACTTGGTGCTTTGTTGGGGCATGGTGAGAGTGAGACCAGCCTTTAGGACTGCAGGCTACATAGAAGTGAGATGAGGCCTGTCACTGCTGGCTTTCCCTCATGACTCTGGTGACCTATATCTCTCAGCAGAGGCAGCCATAGTCCCTCTGGGCACATAACTTCATTAGCCTGGGAACCACATCCCCAACCCCCACAGCAGCTGCAACAAGCCCCACCTAAGGAGAGGCTGAGCTCAGATATATCTATTGTTGTACCCACCTGGTGGTCTTTCTTTACCTGACCTGCTACTGGAAGACAAAAGTCATAATCTCTTGGGAGCTCTGTGGCCCCACCTACCTTGAAAAACCTGAATACTTAACCAGGTGTCCCTAGGGCAAGTTTACATCATCCCTATAGAAACATACTGCCTCCTGGGTAGAGGCCAACAAACACAAAACCAGTGCACTAAACAAAAACACGATCAAGGACCCTCACAGAGTCTACTTCATGCCCCTGGTACCTTCCCTGGAGCAGGTACTGGTCTTATAGTTCACGACTACAAGACTTCAAAGTGGATCACATGACAGGAGTCTTTGCAGACATTCCCCAGTATCAGCCCAGAGCCTTGTAGCTCTGCTGGGTGGCTAGACTCAGAAGAGCAAAAACAATCATCATAGTTCAGTTTTCAGGAAACCTCATTCCTAGGGAAAGCAGGAGAACCCCACATCAAGGGAGCAGCCCCTGGGACAAAAGAATCTGAACAGCAGTCCTTGAATCTCAGATCTTCCCTCTAACATTGTCTACCCAAATGAGAAGGAACCAGAAAAACAATTCTGGTAATATGACAAAACAAGGTTCTTTAAGAACCCTAAAAGATTATAACAGTTCACCAGCAATGAATCCAAAGCAAGATGAAGTCTCTGAATTGCCAGAAAAAGAATTCAGAAGGTTGATTATTAAGTTAATCAAGGAGACACTAGAGAAAGGTGAAGTTCAACTTAAAGAAATCAAAAACTGGATACAAAATATGAAAGAAAATGTATTCAGTGAAATAGTTAGCTTTTAAAAAAGCCAATCACAACTTCTGGAAATTAAGGATACACTTGGAAAAGTGCAAAATGCGCTGGAAAGTTTCAGCAATGCATCAAACAAGAAAAAAAAAAAAAAAATTCAGAACTTGAGGACAAGGCTTTCAAATTAACCCAAAATGTCAAAGACAAAGAAAAAAGAATTTTAACAAATGAACAAAGCCTACAAGAAGTTTGGGACTATGTTAAACATCCAAACCTAAGAATAGTTGGTGTTCATGAGGAAGAAGGGAAATCTAAAGGTTTGAAAAACATATTGAGGGAATAATAGAGGAAAACATCCCCAGTCTTCTTAGAGATCCAGACATCCAAATACAAGAAGCTTTACAAACACCTGGGAAATTTATTGCAAAAAAGATAATCACAAAGGCACATAGTCATCAAGTTATCCAAAGTCAAGATGAAGAAAAGAATCTCAAGTTGTGAGACAAAAGCCTCAGGTAACCTATAAGGGAAAATCTATCAGATTAACAGCAGATTTCTCAGCAGAAACTCTACAAGCTAAAAGGAATTGGGGTTCTATTTTTTAGCCTCCTTAAACAAAACAATTATCAGCCAAGAATTTTTTATCCAGTGAAACCAGGCTTCATAAATGAAGGAAAGATAGTCTTTTCCAGACAAACACTGAGAAAATTCACTACAACCAAGCCAGCACTACAAGAACTGCTAAATGGAGCTTTAAATCTTGAACGAAATCCTCAAAATACACCAAAACAGAATCACCTTAAAGCATAAATCTCATGGGATCTATATAACAAAGACACAAATTAAAAAAAGATATTTAGGCAACAAACAGCATGATGAATAAAATAGTACCTCACATCTCAATATTAACATTAAATGTAAATGACTTAAATGCTCCAGTTGAAAGATACAGAATAGAAGAATAAGTAAGAATTCGCCAACTGTTTCTGCTGTCTTCAGGAGATGCACCTAACACACAAGGGTTCACATAAACTTAAGGTAAAGGGATGGATAAAGATGCTTCATGAAAATGGACACCAAAAGTTAGCAGGAGTAGCTATTCTTATATCAAGAAAAAACAACAACAAAAAAAACTTTAAAGCAACAGCAGTTAAAAAACACAAAGAGAGACATTATATAATAATACAAGGACTAGTCCAGCAAAAAAAAATCACAATTCTAAAAATATACACACCTAACACTGGAACTGCCAAATTCATAAAACAATTACTACTAGCTTTCTTCTTCTACCTGATGATATCTAGCTTTTTTAGCACCATTTATTGTAAAGAACATGCCTTCTTTATTGTGTGTTCTTGGCACCTTCGTGGAAGATTGGCTGGCTGTAACTATGCAGGTTTATTTCAATGTTCTCTATTCCGTTTCATTAGTCTATGTGTCTATATTTATGCCTGGGCCATGTTGTTTTGATTATTATAGCTTTATAGTATATTTTGAAGTTGGTTTATGTGATGCCTCCAGCTTTGTTCTTTTCTCTCAAGATTTATTTAGCTAGTCAAGGGCTTTTGTAGTTCTACGTGAATTTTTTGATTGTGTTTTTCCATTTTTGTGAAGAATGTCATTGGAATTTTGATAAGGATTGAATCAAATCTGTAGGCTTATTTGAGTAATATGGATATCACAATAATATTAATTCTTCCAATGTGTGCACATGTAATATAGTTTCATTTATTTATGTCTTCAATTTTGTCATCAATGTATTATAGTGTTCAGCCTACAGATGTTTTACCTCCTTGGTTACATTAATAGGTACTTCATTTTTTAAGCTATTGTAGGTAGAATTGTTTTCTTGATTAATTATTTTTTCCGAATTGTTTGCTATTATATGTACAAATGCTACTGATTTTTGTATGTTAATTTTTTATCCCGCAACTTTACTGAGTATATTTATTATTTCTAACAGGTTTTTAGTGGAGTCTTCAGGGGTTTTCTCATGTAAGATCATACCCTCTGTAGAGACAATTTTATTTGTTCCTTTCCATATGGGTGCCTTTTGTTTACTTATCTTATCTAATTGTTCTGGCTAGGGCTTCCAGTGCTATGTTGAATAGAGTGATGAAAATGGGCATCCTTGTCTTTTTCAGATGTTAGAAGAAAAGCTTTCAACTTTTTTCAGTATGATAAAAGCTTTCAACTTTTTTCAGTATGATACTAGCTGTGGATTTGTTATATATGGGGTTTATTATTTTGAGGTGCATTCCTTCTATACCTAATTTGTTGAGAGTTTTATCATGAAAGAACATTTAATTTTAACTTTTTTATATCTATTGAAAAACTTATGTAGCTTTTTGTCCATCCTATTAAGGTGATGTATCACATCTATTGATTAGCCTATATTGAACAATGCTTACATCCCTGTGATGAATTATACTTGGTCGTGGTGAATGATCTTAATGTGCTACTGAACTCAGTTTGCTGGTATTTTGTTGAGTATTTTTGTATTTATAGTCATCAGGGATATTGGCCTGTAGTTTGTTATTGTTGTGTCCTTGAGAACTGCTCTTAACATTTAGGCATATTAGTGTAAAGCTGTCACTACTGGTGTTAGTGTAAGAAATGAAACACTTGAGATAAAGTGAATGTTCTCTTTGCCTGCAACCCTTAGACATTCTCTCCTCCCACTTGTTGTCAGAAACCAATCTCATGGGTCTGGCATTTTTATTTTCAGTTAACATGCTAATTTTTATATAAGCAAAATGAATATATTTGCATAAGAAATTTATAGCCTTTTTTTTGAGTGGTTTTAATGTAAAAATGTATTTCCAGGCTCAGGACAGGACTTGGCCGAATCACCTGGACAGGTACCTTTGGCGTGGACACTCTTGAGCAGTGAGTGGACCAAGCAGATTCAGGTAATGAAGAATGGACTGCATGCCTGGTTTGGGGTTGATGGGCTAGTTTATGGGAGCAAGTAAGAAACATTCAAAATTAATTGCAACACGATTAAGTTTTAAAAAATTAATATCTAACAATTTTCCAAGGGTAGCCTTAAAGACAAAAATGAGGTCACTTAGAAAATTCAGAGTCACCACTATTTTGTAATCACAGACTAATAAAACCTGCTCCACGGGGATTACTCAATGTTCACTCCCTTGGCTCTTTGAAGATTTTCACAGCTATCAAGAGTAATTTATTATTAAATATCATGCACATATCTCTTAAAGATCAGCACACTTGTTAGCAAAGACTAATTTACATCTCAGTTAGGATTCAAAGCTATCTGAGAACAGGAACACTTCTGTAAATCTTGCGGGTCAGGTGGTCGGCAGAGTGGGCTCCGAGATGAAAAATTATGGGTGTTGGGAGATCAATACTGAGAAATTGGGCATTGATTCTCAAATAGGCTCTTCATAATTTCTTTACAACCATCTGATGATATTTTAAATGAACAGAGAAAATAAGTTATTTTTACATATTATGTGTGTTACTATGTTTTCTAAAGGGAAATGCCGATATTTCTTAGAAGGTTTTATCTCACAGAAGTCAGTTCTTCCAATTTTTGGACCAACCCTATGTTGTTATGTTTCTGGCACATCCTCAGCCACCTGTGCAACTTTCCTAAATTTTCATTTCACAAAACCCAGGCCGTCATTTTATATGCTTAATAAAGTCAGGCAAGGTGAACTTCAGGCTTTAGGAGCAAAAGAATAGGGGAAAATTAGAGGAAAATGCATATGGAAAAAATAACACTGGGCTGTTATTCTAGTAAATGGTCACATTTGTTTTCAATATGGTTTTGAATTTGGTGTGCAAGATTGAATTCTGACTTTTCTTCGAAGTCAGCCTCAACCCAACAAAGAATGGGAGAAGTTATTGAAGGACACAAAGGATATCCGGAACAAAGAAATACTCAGATATGAATAATTTCCAAGACATTAGTTAGGTTAATTTGGTTACATTTTCCTCAAGGGTAAAATAATAATTGTCATGGCTGGGCACAGAATATTTTCAATGATTTTTTAAAAATTTTATTTCTAGCCTATAGGTAATTTCACTGTTACTTTAGCTAAAGTTAGTTTAAGCCAGAGGTGGTGTGATCAGCAATGCCAGAAAATGAAGGGGAAGTGCAATATCTTTGACTCAAAAAGAACAATAACTCTGTGATGAGAGGCTCCAGATAAATTTCTCCCTAGTGAGATTTGCCACTTTGTTACTCTTTTATGTGCATTTATTTTTAGTTATGACAGAACAACAGTCAGCCACACAGGATGAAAACATCCCTTGACATAGGGAATTCCAAAGGAAAAATCACTTTTGGTTTGTATTGTATCACTTTAAAGACCACTTTATGAATATGTCTCAATAGTAAACCCGTCTAGCCTATAAATACTTTGGGTGCATTTCATGATTCCCTCCACAGACCAGGATGCAAAGCCAAGTTTAGCTTAGGGTTGGCTGAATGTCTTGGCATAAGAATCTTGGCATTTGGCAGTTGAGTTTCCAGACCTTTAGCTGACTGGCATTTTCCTCTACAGTTTACTGTGGTAGTTTGGGGAAAGTGTATGTTAAGAAATAAACTGCCAACTTGAGTGTGCCTAGT
The DNA here is from genome assembly GCF_030222135.1 of Aotus nancymaae. Classification (NCBI taxonomy): domain Eukaryota; kingdom Metazoa; phylum Chordata; class Mammalia; order Primates; family Aotidae; genus Aotus; species Aotus nancymaae. The sequence continues at coordinate 67,637,181 of NW_026988422.1, read as the reverse complement.
TGTGCAATTAGGTGAACCACTGCAAACTTTACAGCATTACCGGATGAAAGCTATTACTTGCTGCCATACAAGTGCTGTGAGGGGAAACCAAAAAAATGTACCCACAGCCAATATGGGAGGAGGCAATCTTGCAGTCTGAGACATGTAGGAATGCAGCACCCATTAGAAGACGCTGAATGCCAGAGAAGCAAGCTGATGAAAGAAAGGAGTTTTTGAGAGTGATATCAATATGAAAAACACAATGTGTTAGCTTAGGACAACCATGTAACCATTACACATTTTACATTAAGTATTAATTATAGGCTCTGAAGGACATCTCCAGGATGCTTGGGGTGATGGTAACTAACTTTTAGGTGGAAACACTTCCCATAAAATAAAATAAAATAAAATAATTGGAGCCCAAGTTTCTAAGTTTTCCTATGTGTTTAAGAATACCAGCAGAATAAAAAGGAAGTATAAAATCATCCTTAACTTTTAAAATTCTGTTGACTCCACCAAGTTTTAGCTCTTTTATGGAAAAGTATAGCTTTTAACACAAATATATAATATCACACACACACACACGAACAAACATTTTTGTACAGACACAAATTCTACTCTGAATACTCTTAAAAGTAGTAAAATAAATAATGTAGCACAAAAAAAAACCCAACTTGTATCAGAAGACCTGGTTAAATCTTGGTATCTTGATTTACCAGCTATATAAATGTGTGTATGTTAGATGCATGTATCTATGGTTTTCTCATGGAGCAACAAGAGCTAATAACCCAGATGTTTCTTGGAAATTATATTAGTATACATCTGCCTTTCTTCCCCACCTTCTCAGATGCTGACAATTTTGCTCCACACTGATCTTTTACTCTGATGACTATTCATATTATGTATTATTTATTTATATAGTATATATAATTATAAAATAAAATTATGAGTAATATAATGTATTTATATAATTAGGTACACCATTATAATTATATTTAAGCCTGTGTATCCACATATTTGATGTATAGGGAGTGTTGAATAGAAGGGTAGTGGCACTAGGGCCCTGGCCACTTTATTCTCAATGCTCATCACTCCTCCTGCTTTGGATCATGTACTGCTTTCCGTCAACGACACCGGGAGACCCTGAGGTGTGGCCTGGAAACCAGAGTCATAAGTAGCTGTCACTCAGGAATAAAATGGAAAATTCTGTGTAGAGTATTAGAAAAATTCAAACGTATGAGTTTATTTAATAATGCACTCTGGTAAACACAAAGTTGAAGATTGAAAAAATATTTTGAAATTTGAAAACCTCTTAGTAAAAATTATGTTTTATAAGATTAAAAAGAGGAAAACTGAATTATCATATTAGCTACCAAAAAAATTTATTAATTTTTCAGAATAATATAGAAGTTTATATGGATATGTCTGAATATTTTTAAAGCTGTCATAAATGTAGACTACAATGTACCATTTATAATAATGTTTTCTGGCTAAAAATTTCTATGTAAAGCTAAATTAATAAATATAATCTAATTAACATTAGAAAATATTTTATATAATTGGAATGGAGTAACTTTGCTAGAATGATACTTAGGCCAGAAATCTTGCAATTCTTATTATAATGTTTATTTGATTCAAGTTTGAATAATTTTTAAGGTTATTTAGTCACTATACTAATAGTATATTTCATAGAATCTTTACATCATTTTAGAAGCAGATAAAATTTAGAAAAATATTTACAACACATGTAACAAACACACATAAAATATTCTTCAGTTATAAATAATTATCATATATCATTTTAAAAAGCCAATATACTAAGGATTAATAAGCAGAGATATGAATAGTTAGTTCATATAAATAAATAAAAATATCTTGTAATCTAAAAACATAAATATTAATGACCAAAGTATTAAAAACAAAAATTGATATTTTTCTCTATCAAAGTGACGAATGATAAAATAGTATCCATGGTTGACAAAGCAGGAAACGGACTGACTTAGAATAAGAATTAATTTATTCATTCTTTCTGATTGGCAAATTGGCAGAATATACCTATAATTAAACTGGTATACACTTAGGGTCAAAAAGTCTACTTCTAGGAATTTATCTTAATAGCAAAGCAGTAAACATAATTGCACAGAAATGGGTTTTACTTCTCTACCAAATATTTAAAATAGCAAAATTTTAAAAATAATTTAAATAACAATTAATTTGAGATGATTATACATAATACAGTAAATCTACATAGCAAAATATTATCCATAAATATGGTCTTAGGCTAAATCAACTAGACATTTTGCAAAAAAACTGTAGAATGAAAGAGGGGATCAGATACTGCTTTGTTTATAACTAACTAAAAGATGAGCTATCTGTTTCGGGGAAGAATAAAACCATTATGTGTTATGCCTTGTGGATATACATGTGTACGCGAAGGGCTAAAGGTGTGAACCCTTTATGGACCAGTGTCAAAAGTACATAAGTAGTTTGAAGAGAGAGAATGAATGACAGAAAGATAGAGAAAGATAGAAAGAAGGTAAATTAATGATATAAGGGAATGAATTGCTTATTGTTTGGGGAGCATCAAAGAATAAAAGGAGTGAATAGAGAAGGCAGCACTACTTATCTTTGTATTTTCTATCCTCCTTTTCTTTGACAAGAACACTGCTCATAATGAGTAAGATAAATCAAATGCTTAAGGGGAAACTAATTCCAGGATTAAAAAAAAAAAAATGTTTGTAAGAGATCAACAGGTACCTTTAATGAGTTCAAGTTTCAAGAGCCAATTACATATTAAGTAATTTGTGGCGAGGATTACTAACACATTGTCAACATTTCAAGACGTTATCAAATGCCAGAGATAAGCAAATATACCAAATTTTAATAAAGTAGTAAGAGATTAATTGTGAGCCTTATAAACCTGTAATCTCATTATCAGTATTTTAAGGATTCTGGAAAGACTCATTAAGTAGATATTCAGGGAATTGTTGGCAAAGCAAATAGAGATGTGGATAGAATAAAAGAGATTTGTTTTCAGTTCAAACAACAATTATAAAACATTTGTTTAAAGACATTCTTCTAGAAACACTGTGAGTACATGAGACATAAAGACGAAAATGATAAGAATGAATGTTCCTTCAATCATTATATAATCAAGTTGAGATAATGATTGATTTATGATAGATAGATAAAAGGTAGATAAAACATACATGGATAACTATAATGCAATATAAGTTATATTGCTGGCAAAAAAGGGTTGCAATAAGCATTGCTTCTTCTTGGAAGCTTTCTCCAATATCCTTGGCCAAAATTAATTTTCCCATAATTTAAGTTCCATGAATCATCAACTAGAATTTGCACTGGAAGTGAAAGGCCAGAATGATTTTACCACATAAATAACGAAAAGTATCCTAAGTAAAACAAACTTTCACAAACTAAGTTATAAAATATAAATGTTTTGTAAACATCCTATATGATAAAGTTATTGTGTACATAAGTAGAGTTTTATGAAATTGAACAGAAAAGGGAGGCGTATGCAGATTGAAGGACTTCTCACTGTAGACTATGAATAGTGATCAACTATATTTGCAGAAGAGAAAATGTCTTAGAGAGAGAGTGCTTTAGAATGGAAAATACCTGACATAGCAAACTCAGGTCATTACCAACATTGAAACTGATTACAATATGCACTGATATAATCAATCAATGCATGGGTAGGGCCTAGGTAAAGCGCACAAATGATCCCTTTGAATTTAGTCTTAACTGAATAGAAGATACCTGGACTTAAGACATGGTCACTACATTTTAAGAGTAACACTAACCTGGGATCTGTTCAAAAGAGAATTACCAAAATGGTCTTGGCACTGGAAGCCACATCAAATGGAAAGAGATTGCAGACACTGAGAATATTTAATTTGGCAAAGATAAAAATTGAGGAGTTACAAACACTTGAAGGGCTAACATAAGAAGATACTGCAAAAATTAGAAAATATATTCCTTTATTGAGTTACACACGGCACTGTGTAAATTTCAATTTTAGTTTTCAGTTTTATCCTCTGTATTTTGAATAAATCTGATACATATAATTATAGCTGTAAAAGGGAAATGAGCTGCCATTAAAATAATCAAAGTTTTTAGAGTGCTATGTAAGTAGGAAAATAGTGTTACTCATTTCCCAAACTGGATCACTTTAGCTAGCAGAGAGTGCTGATAATAATTATCCTCAGAAAATATGTGTGAAGTTGAGTTGTCTCAGGTAACCTGGCATTTTTCTGTCTTATTGAATTCTCCCAGCTACCATATAGGGTTCATATAATTGTTGCCTCTTTTTTTTACAGATAAAAAGTTTGAGGCCTTACCATATGCTTAAAATCAAACTGATACTATGTGGCAATCAGGATCCAAATATGACTCCAATTTCCAGGCTTTTTTACACTGCTCCACTCTGCCACTCCAATGTTATTGCATTCTTGGGAAGATGTTTATTCTGGTAAATTATTTTCATGAAGACTGGACAAGCATCCGTTTTTAGAAAAGAAAAACACTCATATTCTATAGGGGACAATGGTCTGTGTTTTCTGCCTTGGAATCCAATGACATTGCTGAGTCTACAAATTAGGCAGGTGTGGAAAGGAGAGAAAAAAGGCAGGGAAGAAATGGTCTGTACGTTTCCTTCCAACTTTAAGATCCTATAATATCACAGAAAACACAACCTTGAAACCTTAGATGAGGCTTCGTGAAGATGACCATGAAGCAGGGCCCAGCTATATTTTGTTCAACGTTGTCTGTATTGCCAATAATAAGTGCTCAATGAACATGGTTAAGTGAGTAAAAAAGAATCACCTGAAAAAAAATTCATTCCTTATACACTTGATCCCATGCAAAAGCCCCCTTTCCAGACAAAGAACCATTGTTCTTTTTATATTAACTTGTCATTATTCACCTTTAATATCTTTATCACTTGTCTATAAATATATCCACAACCACCGTCTATGAATAAATTACACAGGCTACAAAGTCTGGCATCCTGAATTTAAGCCCACTCTCTGCCTTTTAAAGGCTGTCTTGCCTTAGTCAATTTGGTTTGCCTGTGCCTCAGTTTACTCATTTATAAAGGGAACAACGTAACAGTAACTATCTTTTATAATTGTGGGAAATAAATTGCTTAGCATAGCACTTGGCACAAAGCTAGCATTCAATAAATATTAACTATTCTTATTTCTATATATATCCACACCTTCATGCTAAATTTTGTCCACTTACTTTCCTGCTGAATTAAAATAGTTTCTCATCTCTAGGAACCCTAAGACATAACTCACCAGGCAGATACAGAGATCATCATAACCTTCATTTTATTTTTAAGATTTAAAAGAGCAATGCTACATCTAGACATAAGAGCTGAGCAGGTTGAAAGGTGTTGATTTGCTGATCTGTTCCAAGCTACCATTGAATTGATCTTAAAAATAGAGCCAGGCACTGATCCAATGCCCTCTGCGTTCGATGGTGCTGGTTTTCAAGAATTATGTCAGGGCTGAAGAAAATATTCACAGACTGAAAAGGGAATAAAGAAAATGCCACACTCTGAGAAATCTAAATTGGACACTTTCCATGGAAGTCATCAAGTATTTTCTGACTTAAAGTAGCAGAATACTTCTAAGTACTATTACTAAGGTTACTTCTTTCCACTTTTTTAATAGTATGTATGTACTATTAATAATATTTTTGTTTTTGCAGTGGGAAATCTGAAAAACTGGAAATCCAAACCCATGAGTCATCTCTGAAGGGATCACATGTAAGGTCAGGGAAGATGGGTTTCTACTGACAGTGTGACAGGAAAGGTTGCCCCTTTCTTCAGGGTTTGTAAAAGAAGTAATAAGTCAATCAAGAGTGACGTGCTGTTGGCGCAAAACAGGGACACACTGTAAGTGTCTGCAATGAGCTTGGCCCTTAGTAGTTTACATCTCTAAGATACAATACAGAGACACCTCTATATATACTGATCACTTAAATAAAGACTACATTGTCTGGAAATCAAAGGTCGCAAGCAGGTGTAATTAGGAAAAGCATGTTAGGGGAAGGAGGAGTTGAGGCAAGCCTCACAGGTGGACAGAATTCGGATTGACAGAGAGGAGATACCAACACATTCCAGTTTCTTTTACACATAGACAGACTTGATGACCAGGGATCATAAAGAGCCAGTGATGTCTCTTTCCTCCTCTTTCTCCAATATGCAGCCAGATCTGTTCTTAGTTCTACCATCAGCCTCCAAAATGCAACTGTTTTTGACCTAGAAAAGCATCTAGCCAGCCACATTTTAATATATATTTTGATTTTTCTCTATTATAAATATAAACATGAATATAGAAACTGAGTTTTAAAATTATTGTTTCAACAAGGACTGAGATAAAATGTCAATGACCTATTTTCCATTTTCTTGGTTTTTAATCTAATTTTATTAATACTTAAATGGTATAGTTGCTCATCATTTTCGGACCAGATTTAGGGATGAGAACCTTGTCTTTCAGCATGAGCCAACTGCTAATCTAGGAGGTATTTGTCTCAATTGTAATATTTTATGTAGTTTACATTATGTAGTTGTTAACAGATATGACTTGAACACTTATTTTATATAATTAATTGTTAATGATTTTTATTTCTAACAGTTTGAAAATCTGTACTTTCACAATTGTATATTACATTACCCTAATTAAATATGAGCAAATTGTTTTTAGTTAAATATTTAGAACAAAGAAAGGTTTACTTGTTTAGATAGCCTGAGTTGTATTCTTATCTGTGCCCACAAGATCCAATTTATTACCTTATTATAATTAAACTGAACTGGGATAGGATAGATTTTGATATTTTTCTTGTCTTTTTTTGAGAGTTAGTCAGAAGCTCATAGAATGTATGAATAATATTTTTCAGTAGGAAAGTAAGTCATGTTCTTCATTATATATTTTAAAAATATAATTCAGCGGTTCTTATTAAGTTGCATCTATTCAATTAATATTTTCACTTTATTCTCCTGTAAGAGAAATCTTAACAGAAAGTAATCCCTGATGACAGTTTCTTAAGACTTGGTTGATGATTTATTATGATGAGAATTGTTCTGGAGACCTTAAATTGCCCATTCCACAAGGGTCTAAAATGAACTCATCTCAGCTGTCTGGATCGTAATTCCATTCATAGACAGTTTGATAAACTACAGCCCATAGACCAAATCCCAGTTGCCATATATTTTGTTAAGGCAAGTAAACTAAAAATGCTATTTACATATTAAGTGGTTGAAAAATAAAAGATTACTATTTTGTGATAAATGAAAATTATAAAACATTCAGATTTCAGTGACCAAAAATAAAGTTTTCTTAGAACACAGCAATGGTTACTCATGTATGTATTGTCTGTTACTGTTTTTATGCCCCAAGAGCAAGGTTGAGCAGTTGTGATAGAGAAAACATGACTGGCAGAGCCTAAAAATATTTACTGCCTGGCCCTTTACAGACACAGCTTGCAGATTCTGTTATAAAAGGCACTAAATTTGAATTAAATTCAGGAGATCTTCGATTTAGTCCTTGATCTGTCATGTGTTAGACATGTAACTTTGGGGAAAGTTTTTAACCTTAGTGAGTCCAAGAATTCTCATTGATAAGATGAAATACACAGTAAATCTGAACTATAGGGAGACTAATGATGAAGGTGCCTGTTAGACCATAAAACAATGTAAAATAAAAGAAGATAACATTAAATTAGATGCATATGTCTATTTATGCCAGGCAATTAAAACAAGTATAATATGGTCAAGGCTTTCCACAAAGTAATTATTCAATTTTAGAAAGCAATTTTTGTGCAAAGAAAAGAAAAAGAAAGAAAAAAATCTTACAGACTATCAAGTTCAACTCAATAATTCATCTAGTGTAAGCAAAATTGCTACTTTCTTGATCTTTCCAAGGACCTCACAGACAACTTGTGTAGTGAAATGAATATAAAGGTTAGCTTCACCTTTTCACTTTAGACATGATGACAAAATATATGTGTGCATGTAGATACTGGGTCTGGGCATTTTTGAAATATATGCACATAAATGTACATGAGGAAGAGTACCGAAGGGACCCACTTGGACTTGATGCCTCTAAAATTCTTCAATTAATAAAAGTGTCAGTTCAGAAGCAACCAAATTGGAAATAAATCACAGGAAGATTCACTTTTCAGCAAGGGGCTGAAGGCAAATGTGTGTGTCTTTAAGTGGGTACTGAACTCTGTGTGTGAAGACAATTGAAGGAAGCTTCAGGAAGCCTGGATGCTAGACCCTCAGGCAGCCTGCTAATAAGAAGCAGACAGACAGCCCAGGCTTTCCTTGTGCAATCACAGTTTTTCCGGTGACATTCCACTTTACAGAATGATGCCACTTTTGTCAATGAGCCAAATTCCCAGTTCAAGAGTGGCAATGTACTCTGAACAAAGAAGCACCTGGGGCATGCCTGTTTTGATAGCCTGCCTGGCTCCTGGAGAGGCTTGTGTCCAGAGAGGATGTGGATGACAATGCCTTTGACTTGGATCCTTGGGGGGTCATGAAGGTGGAAAATTATAGAATCAGGAGGAAAACTGTCTCCAGGGTTGACTATAAACCCAAGGCAAAATTGCAGGATTAAGGACTCATCAGTGGGTCGGAAGTGACCCCTAGTGGGGTCTACAGCTGTATTCTCTTCAGTGAAAATAATTTCTGCCATAATACCTGCTTATCACAGGCACCACTTGATGAAGGGGAAAAAAAGAAAAATAAAATGAAGAGAAATGAAGTAGAAATCAAAGTAAGAGGTAACAAAACAAAAAGAGAAAGAGAAAGAATATGAAAGAGAAAAAACTCAAGCACCATGAAAAAAAAATTTCCAATGAGTCCTTAATCCTGCAACTTGGAGGCCTTTCTACCCAATTCTTTCTACTTACATATCATGACTGATAAAACTAAGACCCTTAGAATTTAAGTCAATTATACAAAGTCATATCATTATTTGTGTCAAAGATGGGCAGAACCACAGCATTTCACTAAATTCATTTTGAAACCTGCATATAAGGTTCTTATTCCAGAAGTGAAGCTGGATGAGTGATTCTATACAAAAACAGACATGGAGCATTATGATAAACCTCAGGAAAGCTATTATGCCACCTTGTGTTCTCTTTCTCTAGAGAAGATATGTAAGGAGAGGGACAACATATAGCCAAATAAGGAACTGAGGGTTAGATGTTGTTGTTACTCTCGACAGGATTTGGTGGATGCTAGGAGTAGAAAATGGTTGGTGGCATGATTCTGCTATTGGTGGGTTCCCAGAAGACTGAGTTCTTCCTTGTACAGTAAAGAGGGACCACACTTACATTAGCAGATTAGGTAGATGGAAACTCAATATCTTGTCCTGAAAGTTCTGTTGCCTTAGTGGGTTAAAGTGTAGATATAACCAATAGATCCTTTATGTACCAAGTAGGTGAAATGCTGGCTTATATTAAAGGTTAAGTATCATTATGTTAAGGCTATGGCTAGGCTTTACACTGAGGCTGTCTGGGTAAAATTAATTGACTTGTTCTCTTAAAACGTATGTAGTCTGGGACAAAGATAGCAGAAGAAACTGGCAGCAATCCTTACTGTTCTGCAGTCACTGCAGGTGATCCCCAGGCAAGCAGGGCCTGGAGTGGACCTCAGCAGTCCTACACAAGAGAGGCCTGACTGTTAGAAGGAAAACTAAGAAACAGAAAGAAATAACTTCATCATGAACAAACTGGATGTCCACTCAGAGACCCAATCTGAAAGTCAACAACTACAAAGACGACAGGTGGATAAATCCACAAAGATGGGAAGAAACCAGCGCAAAAAGGATGAAAACACCCAAAACCAGAACGCCTCTCCTCCTACAAGGAATCACAACTCCTCACCAGCAAGGGAACAAGGCTGGATGGAGAATGAGTGTGATGAATTGACAGAATCAGGCTTCAGAAGGTGGATAATAAGAAATTTCTGTGAGCTAAAAGAACATGTTCTAAGCCAATGCAAAGAAACTAAGAACTTGAAAAAAGATTTGATGAAATGCTAATGAGAATAAACAACTTAGAAAGGAATATAAGTGAATTGATGGAGCTGAAAAACACAACACGAGAACTTTGCGAAGCATACACAAGTGTCAACAGCTGAATTGACCAAGCAGAAGAAAGGATATCAGAGGTTGAAGATCAACTCAATGAAATAAAATGAGAAGGCAAGATTAGAGAAAAAAGGGCAAAAAGGAATGAACAAAGTCTCCAAAAAATATGGGACTATGTGAAAAGACCTAATCTGTGTTTGATAGGTGTACCTGAATGTGACGGAGAGAATGAATCCAAGCTGGAAAATACTCTTTAGGATATTATCCAGGAAAACTTCCCCAGCCTAGCAAGGCAGGCTGATATTCAAGTCCAGGAAATACAGAGAACACCACAAAGATATTCCTCAAGAAGAGCAACCCCAAGGCACATAATTGTCAGATTCACCAGAGTTGAAATGAAGGAGAAAATGCTAAATGCAGCCAGAGAGAAAGGTCGGGTTACCACAAAGGGAAGTCCATCAGACTCACAGCAGATCTCTCAGCAGAAACCCTACAAGCCAGAAGAGAGTGGGGGCCAATATTCAACATCCTTAAAGACAAGAACTTGCAACCCAGAATTTCATATCCAGCCAAACTAAGCTTCATAAGTGAAGGAAAAATAAAATCTTTTATGAATGAGCAAGTACTTAGAGATTTCATCACCACCAGACCTGCTTTACAAGAGCTCCTGAAAGAGGCACTAAACATAGAAAGGAAAAACCAGTACCAGCCACTCCAGAAACATACCAAATGGTAAAAAGCATTAACACAATGAAGAAACTGCATCAACTGATGGGCAAAACAGCCAGCTAGCATCAATATAGCAGGATCAAATTCACACATAAAAATATTAACCCTAAATGTAAATTGGCTAAATGTCCCAATCAAAAGAAACAGACTGGCAAATTGGATAAAAAGCCAAAACCCATCAGCGTGCTGTATCCAGGAAACCCATCTCACATGCAAGGATACACAAAGGCTCAAAATAAAGAGATGGAGGAAGATTTACCAAGCAAATGGTGAGCAAAAATAGCAGGAGTTGCAATTCTCATCTCTGATAAAATAGACTTTAAACTAACAAAGATCAAAAGACACAAAGAAGGACATTACATAATAGTAAAAGGATCAATGCAACAAGAAGAGCTAACTATCCTAAATATATACGCACCTAATACAGGAGCACCCAGATACATAAGGCAAGTTCTTAATGACTTACAAAGAGACTTAGACTCCCACACAATAATAGTGGGAGACTTTAACACTCCATTGTCAATATGAGACAGATCAATGAGACAGAAAATTAACAAGGATATCCAGGACTTGAACTCAGACCTGGACCAAGAAAACCTAATAGACATTTACAGAACTCTCCACCCCAAATCCACAGAATACACATTCTTCTCAGCACCACATCACACCTACTCTAAAATTGACCACATAATTGGAAGTAAATCACTCCTCAGCAAATGCAAAAGAATGGAAATCATAACAAACAGTCTCTCAAACCACAGTGCAATCAAGTTAGAACTCAGAATTCAGAAACTAACTCAGAATCGCACATCTTCATGGAAACTGAACAACTGGCTCTTGAATGTTGACTGGATAAACAATGAAAAGAAGGCAGAAATAAAGATGTTCTTTGAAACCAACAAGAACGAAGACACAACATACCAGAATCTCTGGGACATATTTAAAGCAGTGTCTAGAGGAAAATATATAGCGATAAAAGCCCATATGAAAAGCAAGGAAAGATCTAAAATCAACACCCTATCGTCAAAATTGAAAGAGCTAGAGGAGCAAGATCAAAAAAACTCAAAACCGAGCCAAAGACAAGAAATAACTAAGATCAGAGCAGCACTGAAGGAGATAGAGACACAAAAAAAGAGAGAATAATCAAATAGATGTAATAATAAACGATACAGGGGATATCATCACAGATTCCACAGAAATACAAACCATCATCAGAGATTATTACAAACAACTCTACGCACATAAACCTATAAACCTGGAAGAAATGGATAAATTCCTGGACACTTGCATCCTCCCAAGCCTAAACCAGGAAGAAGTTGAAACCCTGAATAGACCAATAACAAGGTCTGAAGTTGAGGCAGCAACTAAGGGCCTACCACCCAATAAAAGCCCAGGTCCAGACGGGTTCACAGCTGAATTCTACCAGACATACAACGAGGAGCTGGTACCATTCCTTCTGAAACTATTCAAAACAATCCAAAAAGAGGGAATCCTTCCCAAATCATTTTATGAGACCAACATCATCCTGATACCAAAACCCAGCAGAGACTCAGCAAGAAAAGAAAACTTCAGGCCAATATCCATGATGAACATAGATGCAAAAATCTTCAATAAAATACTGGGAAACCAATTGCAACAGCACATCAAAAAGCTTATCCATCATGATCAAGTAGGCTTCATCCTGTGAATGCAAGCCTGGTTCAACATACGCAAGTCTATAAACGTAATTCACCACATAAACAGAACCAAAGACAAAAACCACATGATTATCTCAATTGATGCAGAGAAGGCCTTTGACAAAATTCAACAGCACTTTATGCTAAAAACCCTCAATAAACTAGGTATTGATGGAACGTATCTCAAAATAATAAAAGCTATTTACGACAAACCAACAGCCAATATCATACTGACTGGGTAAAAACTGGAAGCATTCCCTTTGAAATCTAGCACTAGACAAGGATGCACTCTCTCACCACTCCTATTCAATATAGTATTGGAAGTTCTAGCCAAAGGAATCATGCAAGAAAAAGAAATAAAGGGTATTCAAATAGGAAAGGAGGAAGTCAAATTGTCTCTATTTGCAGACGACATGATAGTATATGTAGAAGACCCCATCGTCTCAGTCCAAAATCTGCTGAAACTGATAAGCAACTTCAGCAAAGTCTCAGGATACAAAATCAATGGCAAAAATCACAAGCATTCCTATACACCAATAACAGACTTAAAGAGAGCCAAATCAAGAATGAACTCCCATTCACAATTGCTACAAAGAGAATAAAATACCTAGGAATAAAACTAACAAGGAATGTAAAGGACCTCTTCAAGGAGAACTGCAAACCACTGCTCGACAAATAAGAGGACACAAACAGATGGAGAAACATTCCATGTTCACGGTTAGAAAGAATCAATATCGTAAAAATGGTCATACTGCCCAAAGTAATTTACAGATTCAACGCTATCCCCATCAAGCTAACAATGAACTTCTTCACAGTACTGGAAAAAAACCACCTTAAACTTCATATGGAACCAAAAGAGAACCCACATAGCCAAGTCAATTCTAAGCAAAAAGAACAAAGCGGGAGGCATCACACTACCAGACTTCAAACTATACTACAAGGCTACAGTAATCAAAACAGCATGGTGCTGGTACCAAAAGAGAAATATAGACCAATGGAACAGAACAGAGGCCTCAGGGGCCACACAACACATCTACAACCATCTGATCTTTGACAAACCTGACAAAAATAAGCAATGGGGAAAGGAGTCCCTGTTTAATAAATGGTGTTGGGAAAACTGGTTAGCTGTGTGCATAAAGCAGAAACTGGACCCCTTCCTGACACCTTACACTAAAATTAACTCCAGATGGACTAAAGACTTAAACATAAGATGTAACACCATAAAAACCCTAGAAGAAAATCTAGGCAAAACCATTCAGGACATAGGCGTAGGCAAGGACTTCATGACCAAAACACCAAAAGCATTGGCAACAAAAGCCAAAATAGACAAATGGGACCTAATCAAACTCCACAGCTTCTGCATAGCAAAAAAAGTCAGTCATTAGAGTGAATTGGCAACCAACAGAATGGGAAAAAAATTTTTGCAGCCTACCCATCTGACAAAGGGCTGATATCCAGAATTTACAAATAACTAAAACAGATTTACAAGAAAAAAACAAGCCCATTCAAAAATGGGAGAAGGATATGAACAGACACTTTACAAAAGAAGACATACATGAGGCCAGCAAATATATGAAAAAATGCTCATCATCACTGGTCATTAGAGAAATGCAAATCAAAAACTACATTGAGATACCATCTCGTGCCAGTTAGAATGGCGATCATTAAATATCTAGAGACAACAGATGCTGGAGAGGATGTGGAGAAATAGGAACACTTTTACATTATTGGTGGGAGTGTAAATTAGTTCAACCATTGTGGAAGACAGTTTGGCAATTCCTCAAGAACCTAGAAATAGAAATTCCATTTGACCCAGCAATCCCATTACTGGGTATATATCCAAAGGATTATAAATCATTCTACTGTAAAGACACATGCACACATATGTTCACTGTGGCACTGTTTACAATAGAAAAGACCTGGAACCAACCCAAATGCCTGTCACTGATAGACTGGACAGGGAAAATGTGGCACATATACACCACGGAATATTATGCAGCCATCAAAAACGATGAGTTCATGTCCTTTGTAGGGACATGGATGAACCTGGAAACCATCATTCTCAGCAAACTGACACAAGAACAGAAAATCAAACACTGCATGTTCTCACTTATAGGTGGATGTTGAACAATGAGAGGACATGGACACAGGGAGGGGAGCATCACACACTGTGGTCTGTTGGGGGGAAATAAGGGAAGGACAGTGGGGGGTGGAGAGTTGGGGAGAGAGAGCATGGGGAGAAATGCCAGATATAGGTGATGGGGAGGAAGGCAGCAAATCACACTGCCATATGTGTACCTATGCAACAATCTTGCATGTTCTTCACATGTACCCCCAAACCTAAAATGCAATAAAAAAATGTATGGAGAAATGTCAATTGCGTGATTGTATTTTAAACACAGAACCTGCATCAGCAAGTACATTCATTTTCTATGACTGCCATAACAAAGTACCACAAACCAAGTGGCCTAAAACAACAGAAATGTATTGTCTCACAGTTCCGAAATCAAAGCATCAGCAGAGTTGTTTCCTTCCAAAAACTATAAGGAAGAAACCGGTCCTGTCTCTCCCTTAGCTTCTGGTCGTCTGCTGGCAGTCTTTGGCATTACTGTTTTAGACTCATCATCCTGATCTCTGCCTTCAGCTTCATATGACATTTTTCCTGTAAATGAGCTCATTTCCAAATTTCACCAGTCATATTGGATTAGAGTTTACCATAATGAGCTCATCTTAACTCATTATATCATGAACAAACCAATTTCCAAATAAAGTCAACTTCTAAGCTGTGGGTTTTAGATCTCAACATATGAATTTTGGGGAGACACATTCATAATATCAAGTTTAGTTTCTGCGGGGGGGGGGAATTCCCACAAGTGCCGTGGCAAGGGTTTGAAGCCTCAACCTGTTCCCATATAAATATTGATTTAGAAAAGAATTAGAAATATAGACAGATAGTTATTCCTTTCTATAATCATGTATAATCTTACAGTTACTTATAATCATAAAGATACATACTCAATTTTGCTTTTAATTTTACTAATGACTATCAGGTTATGAAGCATGGAACTGAGGTGACATTGTGAACAAAGTGACCCTAAGGCAAGATGCCCTAAGCCCTCTGTCATGCCCACATAAGGGCTGCTGGAGGGTATCTCAGCTGTGCAGCAGCACCAGCACTGGGAAAGTACCCGCTGTTTAGCCAGCGAGGGAAGGAGACGTCCAATATGACTGAGATATCTCCTTCCTGGGGGAGTTAGGAGAAAACTCTGCTCCTCCAAGCTCTTTTGGTAGGTCTGATGGCTGTCACGGAGGCCCACAGACATCTAGGGGCTTAACTGTATCTATGTGATGCTGTGCTTCAGTGGTCACGGTCCATGTCCACTCTCATGCTCCGCTTCTGCACCTGGTTTCTCTTTTTCTTAGAAGATAAGAATTAATAATAGTAACATAATCTTAATGTCCTTATATTTCTGACAAATATGTGAAGAGTGCTGACACATTAGGTTTTCTCCTCCTCTCGGCTACTTGAAAGTCCTGGGCCCCCTATCTCCAAGACACATGATTTATCTGACCCTATCACTGACCACCATTACCTCACCCTACCTTCCTGCCCCCTGCTTTGTACTCAGTAAAAGTCAGAGTGTCCAGGCACTAAGTGCCACTGCAGGATTCCGTGCTTTGGTTGGCAGTGGATCCCCGAGTCCAGACTCTCTTTTCTGTATAAGGGACTGACTACCAAAGAAAGACAACCTCATTATAAAGTAGTATACTGGGCTGGAGATTAAGTTCAGAGATTACCTTAAAAAACTATTGTCTTAAATTCCAACAATTTTTCCATTATCTAAAATTGCCTTTATGTTCTAATAATTTATATAGTCATCTGATTTCATCAAGCATCTGACTTTGTCCAGGCACTGTGCTTAGGCACTGGAATCCAGCCAATGACCAAAAATAAGTTCTAACTTAGTAGGTGGCCGTGTACTGCCCAACTTCATGTCTCCAACGGAGAGTATAAATTCAATCAATATTATTTGGAACTATGATAACAATATGAACAATGGGGTTTTCAAAGTAGTAATGAATGTTGGAAAGGATTCAGAGCAGAAGTAATATGTAAACTGAATACTTATGTAATAAATCAAACTATGATGTTGCTTTTGCAACTGTTTTGATCCATTGAGACATGATTTTTAGTTATTACCAAAAGTAAAATCTAGCAAGTATGAAGTCTTGAGTGATCTATACAGTTTTATTATTGTATAGTAACTTTGGGAATGACTTTGTATTTGAAAACCACATATTACATTTGTATAGTTCTCTGAATCTGAAGCATTCCGTGCACTCCTTTCTGAAGCAGGTGCTGCCAGAATTTTCTTATATTGCTATGCCATTTCTGCTCCTGTTTACTAAAAGCCTTTTCAACTCCTCATGTGCATTTGTATCTAAAATCTCCTCTTTCCCTCTAGTGGAAACAGGGGAATGTAATCCTGCAGGGAGACTGTTTGTTAAGATTTAACCTGTAACACAAACATGTTTTATCTGGTCTAGCACAAGCTGTAGAGCTGAGAAGCTTGGAGCCATTTGTCTCTGTAGGGTCCTCAGAGTATTGAAGGAATAAGCCATCATGGGGTCACAAAACAACAAAGAACACACCTCATAAGTATTTGTAGGTGTGTTTCAAAGCTCTCAAGGTGCAAGCAAGTGCAGCCTACTTATATGAGATAACTTGAGAAGGCCTTTGGAATATTTTATAACTACAGAGAAAGTCAGGATTGAGTATGCATGAAAAATGGCTCACACTGAGTTCTTTGAATTGTATAGAGGTAGAGGTGTGAATGAGGGAGAGCACTGGCCTGAGGCAGGGAGTCCTAGTCCTTCCATTCATTGTTCTGGCACAAGAGGTTGGTCACTTAATGACTCCAGACACCACTGTTCTCACATGAATTAGAGTCTGAACTACATCTGTTTTCCAAAAGTTTCTGCTATCAATAGCCACATATATTATTCCCACATCCTACAGGTATCAGAAGTGGAAATTTATTCTGATGAAGTTTTAAATATTCATTTATTTATTGAGTTATAATCCATACATTTCCAGTTTAATTTAATTTTTAAAACTGTATAGCTACTAGTCAGAAACTGCTGAGCACAAAATTATAAGGAATATTACCATGTGGAGTTCTAACATTTTCGGGCAAAAATCAAGGCATTTTGTTAGTTTATATCACTGTTGCAATTTTTGAAATGCTGCAAATTTTGCAGACCACTGTGATTTCAAGGAGTCAGATAAAGATCACTGGGAATAGATGATCTCTATGGTTCTTTCTCCAGAACCCAAAGATTCAGGAGTTATTTGCATGCTCCCAGTTAAGGAAGTGAAAGGAAAAATAAATGTTAATTATTGCCTTGAGTAATAGATCACTTATAGAATCCATCTTGAGTCCCCGACTAATGATATCATTTGGAGTTCTTTACCACTCAGAACTAGCTTTAGATCAGGGCAATGGAAGGCCCCTATGTAGTACAACTGGAAAACTTATATCAAACCACTCCACACTTAACATCCCTAGGCATAGTATAGAAACCTCGGGACCCCCTTTTACACAGGCCAATACTTTAGTAAGAAATCATTACATTAACATGTCTCCCCCACTCCCTTGCATTATTTTTATTTTTTTAATTTTTTTTTTTTGAGGCAGAGTCTCACTCTGTTGCCCAGGCTGGAGTGCAGTGGTGTGATCTCAGCTCACTTTAGACTCTGCCTCCAGGGTTCAAGCAATTCTCCTGCTCAGCCTCCGGAGTAGCTGGGACTACAGGTGCCTGCCACCATGCCTGTCTAATTTTTATATTTTTAGTAGAGACAGGGTTTCACCATGTTGGCCAGGATGGTCTTGATCTCCTGACCTCATGATCTGCCTGCCTTGACCTCCCTAAGTGCTGGGATTACAGGTGTAAGCCACTATGCCAGGCTGCATTATTCTTTAAATAAGAAATATCTTAATTTCCATGGCACATTAATTATTCATCAAGCTAAAAAGTAATTATTAAGTACCTATTGGTGGCCAGACGCTATACTGACCCCAGAAATATGAGTGTCCTAATCTCTGCCTTCCAGGAGTTTACACGCTAAAGAGATTTGTAGATCAGTCAAGCAGTAAGGCACTGAGAAATGAAAACAAAGAGAATAAGGAAGAGAAAGGATTGGAGTTCTTAATGAGGAATAGCTGTGATGGGGAGAAGAATAATGGGGTGAAGGAAAAGGAGCAGGGAAGCATGCAGTAGATTTTAAGGGAACAAGAGTGGAAGAAGAGGGGACAGAGGACAAGAATTGAAAGCAAAGATTAAGTTGTTTTACTAGAACAAGAAGACACTGCTACCCCTGCACAATTTGCCATGATCAGCTCCACTCCATATTACTTCTGAAAGCATTTACATATCAGCTTACTCCACCGTGCTGGTTTGTGACTGTCCTCTGAGAGGTAGCACAGTGTAAGTGCTGTCGATCCACTGGCTGTTTGGAGCACACACTGCCAAGAGAGTGCTTCAATTAAGGAAATAAATTCAGGTGTTTTGTGAAATAAACCTTCTTTCACTGTACTTTGTTGTATGCACATTCATCATGGAGCTGTGTCTCTTGGAAGTTTTCGCAACCTTACAGATTCAACCACAGCAGCTAGATGTTTATGTTATAAATCTAGCAAAGGCAAGCGACAAATGGCCTCATTTTCTCCTCTACTGGATATATTTGGAATTAACTGGGACTCCAGTAAATGAAGAGGCAGCATGGTTTAGTGAGAAGGGAAAGAGAGTTTTGGACAAAAGCGAAAATTTCTCTGCTCTTGTCCTGCCTCTGCCAGTAGGTTATTTCCAAAAGGTTTGTTTATTTATTGATTTGAAATCAGTTTTCTTCTCTGCTAAAAAGCAAGAGAGCTGAGGTCTTATTTCCAAGGACATTTCAGCTCTATTATTCTATGATTCTGGTCTGAAATCATAGTACTGGGCTTAGAAATATTCCCAATGTTCTATCAAGAACCTCTCTGCTCATGGAAGTATTATATCAAGACATTATATCCAAACAGTCAGAATTTTTTTTTAATCCCTGCCCTCCTTTATTCTAGGGATTCCTCCATGTTGACAGTATTGATCAATGCATGCATCCCATGGGGGAAGATAGCTGCCAAGTGCACACTGATTTAAATCAGCCTACTATGAGTTATTATGAGTGTGATGTATGTTCAAAGACGTGTAAGGTAGAAAAATAGAAATGTTCCCTGAAATGATACGTTGAGACAAAGTGGCAACTGAGAAAGTCATTCTCTCTTATTCAGTCACTTTAAGAGAAGTAGCATTGAAGAGATGAACATTCAGGAGCTTCCCTCATGAAGACAAGGGCTTTCCAGGAAGAGAGGAGGTTTGACTAGGCTGAGGCCGTTGGAAGTAAACACAGAACAATCAATTAAGGTGACAACCACCCAACAGGAATGGATAAGCTTGGCATGAAATAAAACAGCGTCATAGCAATGGTCAACCCCAGCTTTAATATTGCACTGGGAACTGGAATTAGGAGAGAGGGCTATTGGTTTCAGATGACCCCCAAATGGTTCTTATTGTCAGATTCCAGGTAACTTGGATAAACTATGAAAGAAGCCACTTACCAAAGAAATGTTTAAACACTATGCCTGATCTATACTATAAAACATGAATCAGAAGATTGGTTACTTTAGATAAAGCAATATAGAATAGTACAAAGAAGAAGAAAAAATCTCTAAGCAGTTCTCTTTCTGAAATCACCAAAAAATAAAAAGTAGAGGCCAGGTGTGGTGGCTCACGTCTGTAATCCCAGCACTTTGGGAGGCTGAGGCAGGTGGATCACCTGAGATCAGGAGTTTGAGACCAACCTGGCCAACATGGTGAAACTCCATCTCTACTAAAAATACAAAAATTAGCCAGGTGTGCTGGCAGGCACCTGTAATCCCAGCTACTCGGGAGGTTGAGGCAGGAGAATCACTTGAATCTGGGAGGCAGAGGTTGCAGTGAGCCAAGATCATGCCATTGCACTCTAGCCTGGTGGACAAGAGTGAGACTAAGTCTTAAAAAAAAAAAAAAGTAGAAAACCTAAAAACATAATGCTGTGGTACATGAGTTACAGTTACCCTGAAGTCTGCTCATCTACTTGCTTGTTATGTAAAAGATGTGGTACTTTATGTTTGTGTGTGTATGTTTATAAATATGCATGTACTTGTATATATATACACACACACACACACATTTGTCATGCACAATCTCTGTCATGATCCTACTGATTTGATGGAAAATTAAATATTCCAGAGAAAAAAACAGTTGTCCTCCCCAAATTAGGGAGATCCATAACAATAATATAAACAATTTCATAGATTAAAAAAAGACCTAAAGGAAAAAAAAATTGTTTCCTCAATATGTTTTTCTTTCTGATTAAATAGTTCAAATTGTTTTGATAGAACCTCAAGCAAAAGAATCAATCAATCTGTTAAAGGGACTAGGGCAAAGTGTGATTAAACTGAAATAAAAGAAAGATTTTGAACAGAGGGTTATATGTTGCAATCACTTCTTTACGGAAGTCATAGTCTTATCTTCTGGGATTGGACTGAGGGCATTGGTTGTATCATCTGCTCAGAACTCTCACTGCTTGAGGATTAGCAATCCTTTTATGTTGAGAAAATTCACTCAATTCCAAATACATGAGAGTAGAGGAGAATGGCCACTCAAGTATGATACCACATGCACTGAAGGAGATTTCTGAGTGAAGGCGGATCAATCAGAATCCATTTCAAGGATTTTTGTTTTTTTAGTTAAAATTAAAGAAGGAGCAGTGATCTCTGCTGCTGGTCATCAAAGATTTAAGCATGAAAACTATGGAAAGAAGATGGCCGAATAGGAATAGCTCCAGAGTGCAGTTCCCAGTGAGAGTGATGCAGAAGGTGAGTGATCGCCACATTTCCAACTGAGGTACCAGGTTTATCTCAATGGAACTGGTTGGAGAGTGGGTGTAGCCCAAGGAGGGCAAACCAACACAGAATAGGGTGCTGCCTCATCCAAGAAGTGTAACTGGCTGGAGGACTCACCTCCTACTCAACAGAGGCCACTGGGGACTTTTCCAGCCACTCTGGCACTCCGGTTCAGATCCTGCGCTTCTCCCATGGTCTTTACAGGCCACATATCAGGAGATTTCCACCCAGCTGACAAGTGCCACAGGTTTCCAGCACAGATCTGAGCTGCCATTCCAGCTGATGCCACAGATTTTCAGCATAAATCCAGGTGGCTGTTTTGGCTGGCACCTGGAACGCCTGCAAGACAGAGCCGCCCCCTCCCCTGAAATGAGGGGAGCTGAAGGAAGGGAGCCAAGTGATCTGGCTCAGTTCCCACCCCTACAAAGACCAGCAAACTGAAATCCTCTGGCTTGAGAGTTTTGCAGCCAACACACCAGTTTGAGCTCAACCCCAGACAGTCAAGCTTGGTTGGAGGAAGGGTGTCCACCTTTGCCAAGGCAGTTTTAACCTTACCTGTGTAAACAAAACTGAGGAAGATTACACAGAACCTAGACAGAGCCCGCAGCAGCTCAGCAGTGCCTCTGCAGGCAGACTGTGACTAGACTCCCTCTTTGCTGGGCAGGACATCTCTGAAAAAAGGCAGCAGCACATCAGGGACTTATAAATAAAACCCCACTTTCCCAGGACAGAGCACCCGGGAAAATGGGCGGTTGTGAGTTCCACTGTAGAAGACTTAAATGTCCCTGCCCAGCAGCCCTAAAGAGAGCAACAGAGCTCTCAGCACAGCACTTGAGCTCTGATAAGGGACAGAGTGCCTTCTCAAGCAGCTCACTGACCCCGGTATATCCAAAAAGACACCTCATACAGGAAAGCTCTGGCTGACATCTGGTGGATACCCTTCAGGGCTGAAGCTTACCAAAGGAAAGAACAGGTTGCAATCCTTGCTGTTCTGCAGCCCACATGGGTGATTCCCAGGCAAGCAGGGTCTGGAGTGAACTTCCAGCAGTCCTGCAGCAGAGGGGCCTGACTGTTAGAAGGAAAACTAAAAAAACAGAAATAAATAGCATCAACAGAAAGGATGTCAACTCAGAGACCCCATCCAAAAGTCACCAACTTCAAAGACCAAAGGTAGACAAATCCATGAAGATGAGAAGAAACCAGTGCAAAAAAGATGAAATCACCAAAAACCAGAATACCTTTCCTCTTCCAAGGGATCACAACTCATCACCAGCAAAAGAACAAAATGGGATGCAGAATGAGTTTGAAGAACTGATGGAAGCATGCTTCAGGAGGTGGGTAATAAAATTCTCTGTGCTAAAGGAACATGTTCTAACCCAATGCACAGAAACTAAGAACCTTGAAAAAAGATTAGATGAAATGCTAACTAGAATAATCAGCTTAGAGAAGAACATAAACAATTTGATGGAGCTGAAAAACACCGCACAAGAATTTGCGAAGCATACACAAGTTTCAATAGCCGAATCAATCAAGCAGAAGAAAGGATATCAGAGACTGAAGATCAACCCAATGAAATAAAACAAGAAGGCAAGATTAGAGAAAAAAGAGTGAAAAGAAATGAACAAACTCCCCCAAAAATATGGGATTATGTAAAAAGACCTAATCTACATTTAATCAGTGTACCTGAATGTGACAGGAAGAATGAATCCAAGCTGGGAAACAGTTTTCAGGATATTATCCAGGAGAACTTCCCCAAGCCAGCAAGGTAGGCCAAAATTCAAATCCTGGAAATACAGAGAACACCACAAAGATATTCCTCAAGAAGAGCAACCCCAAGGCACATAATCGTCAGATTCACCAGAGTTGAAATGAAGGAGAAAATGCTAAGGGCAGCCAGAGAGAAAGGTCGGGTTATCCACAAAGGGAAGCCCATCAGACTCACAGCAGATCTCTCAGCAGAAACCCTGCAAGCCGGAAGAGAGTGGGGGCCAATATCCACATTGCTAAAGAAAAGAAATTTCAACCTAGAATCTCATATCCAGCCAAACTCAGTTTCATAAGTGAAGGAGAAATAAAATCGCTTACAAACAAGCAATTGCTCAGAGATTTCATCATCACCAGGCCTGCCTTACAAGAGTCCTGAAGGAAGCACTAAAGTTGGAAATGAACAACCTGTACCAGTCACTGCAAAAACATACCAAATGGCAAAGACCATCAACACTATGAAGAAACTGCATCAACTAATGGGCAAAACAACCAGCTAGTATCAAAATAGCAGGATCAAATTCACACATAACAAATAAACCTTAAATGTAAACTGGGCTAAATGCCCCAATCAAAAGACATAGACTGACATATTGGATAAAAAGTCAAGTCCCATTGGTGTGCTCTATTCAGGAGACCCATCTTACATGCAAAGACACACATAGACTCAAAATAAAGGGATGGAGGAAGATTTACCAAGCAAATGGAGGGAAAAAAAAAAAAAACAACCAGGGGTTGCAATCCTAGTCTCTGACAAAACTGAATTTAAACTAACAAAGATCAAAAGAGACAAAGAAGGGCATTGCATAATGGTAAAAGGATCAATGCAACAAGAAGAGCTAACTATCCTAAATATATATGCACCCAATACAGGAGCATCCAGATACATAAAGCAAGTTCTTAATGACCTACAAAGAGACTTAGACTCCCACACAATAATAGTGGGAGACTTTAACACTCCACCGTCAATATTAGACAGATCAACAAGACAGAAAATTAACAAGGATATCCAGAACTCGAACACAGATCTGGACCAAGTGGACCTAATAGACATCTACAGAATTTTCCACCCTAAATCCACAGAATATACATTCTTCTCAGCACTACATTGCACTTACTATAAAATTGACCACATAATTGGAAGTAAATCACTCCTCAGCAAATACAAAAGAATGGAAATTATAACAGTCTCTCAGACCACAGTGTAATCAAATTAGAACTCAGAATTAAGAAACTCACTCAAAACCACACAACTACATGGAAACTGAACAATCTGCTCCTGAATGACTACTGGATAAATAATGAAATGAAGGCAGAAAAAAAAATGTTCTTTGAAACCAATGAGAACAAAGACACAATGTACCAGAATTTCTGGGACACGTTTAAAACAGTGTCTAGAGGGAAATTTATAGCACTAAATGCCCACATTAGAAGCGAGAAAAGATGTAAAATTAACATCTTATCTTCACAATTAAAAAAACTAGAGGAGCAAGATCAAACAATTTCAAAAGCTAGCAGAAGACAAGAAATAACTAAGATCAGAGCAGAACTGAAGGAGATAGAGACACAAGAAATCCTTTAAAAAAAATCAATATTCAGTATCTGTTTCTTGAAAAGATCAACAAAATAGATAGACTGCTACCAAGACTAATGAAAAAGAAAAGAGAGAAGAATCAAATAGATGCAATAAAAAATGATAAAGGGGATATCACTGCCAATCCCACAGAAATACAAACTACCATCAGAGATTACTACAAACAACTCTATGCACATAAACAAGTAAATCTAGAAGAAATGGATAAATTCCTGGACACTTACACCCACCCAAGACTAAACCAGGAAGCAGTTGAATCCCTAATAGACCAGTAACAAGGGCTGAAGTTGAGGCAGCAATTAATAGCCTACTAACCAAAAAAAGCCCAGGTCCAGACAGGTTCACAGCTGAATTCTACCAGACATACAAAGAGGAGCTGGTACCATTCCTTCTGAAAGTATTCCAAACAATACAAAAAGAAGAAATCCTCCTTAACTCATTTTATGAGACCAACATCATCCTGATACCAAAACCTGGAAGAGACTCAACTAAAAAAGAAAATTTCAGGCCAACATCGACGATGAACATAGATGCAAAATCTTCAGTAAAATACTGACAAACTGAATGCAACAGCACATCAAAAAGCTTATCCATCACAATGAAGTAGGCTTCATCCCAGGGATGCAAGGCTGGTTAAACATACCCAAATCTATAAACATAATCAATCACATAAACAGAACCAAAGACAAACAACACATGATTATCTCAATAGATGCAAAACAGGCCTTTGACAAAATTCAACAGCCCTTTATTCTAAAAACTCTCAATGAACTAGGTATCGATGGAATGTATCTCAAAATAATAAAAGTTATTTATGACCAACCCACAGCCAATATCATACTGAATGGTCAAAAACTGGAATCATTTCCTTTGAAAACTGGCACTAGACAAGGGTGCCTTCTCTCACCACTCCTATCGAACATAGTATTGAAACTTTTAGCCAGAGCAATCAGGCAAGAAAAATAAAGGGTATTCAATTAGGAAAAGAAGAAGTCAAATTGTCTCTATTTGCAGATGACATGATTTAGAAGACCCTATCATCTCAGCCCAAAATCTTCTTAATCTGATAAGCAACTTCAGCAAAGTCTCAGGATACAAAATCAATGTGCAAAAATCACAAGCATTCCTATACACCAATAACAGACAAAAAGAGAGCCAAATCATGAGTGAACTCCCATTCACAATTGCCACAAACAGAATAAAATATCTAGGAATACAACTAACAAAGGATAAAAGGACTTCAAGGAGAACTACAAACCACTGCTCAGGGAAATAAGAGAGGACACAAACAGATGGAAAAATATTCCATGCTCATGGTTAGGAAGAATCAATATTGTGAAAATGGCCATACTGCCTAAAGTAATTTATAGATTCAATGCTATCCCCATCAAGCTACCATTGACCTTCTTCACAGAACTGGAGAAAAACCACCTTAAACTTCATATGATGCCAAAAAGAGTCTGCATAGCCAAGACAATCCTAAGCAAAAAGAACAAAGCTGGAGGCATCACACTACCTGACTTCAAACTCTACTACAAAGCTAGAGTAATCAAAACAGCATGGTACTGGTACCAAAATAGAGATATAGACCAATGGAACAGAACAGAGGCCTCAGAAGTAATACTACACCTCTACAACCATCTGATCCTTGACAAATGTGTCAAAAACAAGCAATGGGGAAAGGATACCCTGTTTAATAAATGGTGTTGAGAAAACTGGCTAGCCATGTACAGAAAGCTGAAACCGGACCCCTTCCTTACACCTTATACAAAAATTAAATCAAGATGAATTAAAGATTTAAATATAAGACCTAATACCATAAAAACCCTAGAAGAAAACTTAGGCAATATCATTCAGGACATAGGCATGTGCAAAGACTTCATGACTAAAACACCAAAAGCAATAGCAACAAAAGCCACAATAGACAAATGGGATCTAATTAAAATTAAGAGCTTCTGTACAGCAAAAGAAACAATCATTAGAGTGAACCGGCAACCAACAGAATGGGAAAAAATTTTTGCAATCTACCCATCTGACAAAGGGCTAATATTCACAAAGAACTAAAACAAATTTACAAGAAAACAAACAAACAACCCCATCAAAAAGTGGGTGAAGGATATGAACAGACACTTTTCAAAAGAAGACATATATGAGGCCAAAAAACATATGAAAAAATGCTCATCATCACTGGTCATTAGAGAAATGCAAATCAAAACCACACTGAGATACCATCTCATGCCAGTTATAATGGTGATAATTTAAAAATCTGGAGACAATAGATGCTGGAGGGAATGTGGAAAAACAGGAACAGTTTTACACTATTGGTGGGAGTGTAAATTAGTTCAACCATTATGGAAGACAGTGTGACAAGTCCTCAAGGATCTAGAAATAGAAATACCATTTGACCCAGCAATCTCATTACTGGGTATATACCCAAAGGATTATAAATTGTTTTATTATAAAGACACATGAACACATATGTTCATTGTGGCACTGTTTACAATAGCAAAGACTTGGAACCAACCCAAATCCCCATCAATGATAGACTGGATAAAGAAAATGTGGCACATATACACCATGGAATACTATGCAGCCATAAAAAAGGATGAGTTCATGTCCTTTGCAGGGACATGGATGAATGTGGAAACCATCATTCTCAGCAAACTGACACAAGAACAGAAAACCAAACACTGCATGTTCTCACTCATAGGTGGGTGTTGAATGATGAGAACACATGGATATAGGGAGGGGAACATCACACACTGGGGTCTGTTGGTGGATGGGGGGCTAAGGGATGTAACAGCAGAGGTGGAGAGATTGGGGAGGGATAACATTAGGAGAAATATCTAATGTAAGTGATGGGGGGGATGAAGGCAGCAAACCACCTTGGCATGTGTATACCTGTATAACAATCCTGCAGGATCTGCACATGCACCCCAGAACTTAAAGTATAATTTAAAAAAAATGTAAAAAAAAATTAAAGAAAAAGAAAACTATGGTGGTGGAGGGATGAGTCATGTTTATAAAACCAGTATCCTAGACAATCAGAACACAGTGAAGCCCATGCAAGAAGAGTTTTTTAAAAAGTTATGGCTGGTAATTGTGCCTCACACTTGTAACCCCAGCACTTTGGGAGGCCGAGGCAGGGGGATCTTCTGACATCAGGAGTTCAAGACCAGCCTGACCAACATGATAAAAGCCCATATCTACTAAAAAATACAAAAATTAGCCAGGTGTGGTGGCGTGCACCTGTAATCCCAGCTACTCGGGAGGCTGTGGCAGGAGAACTGCTTGAACCCAGAAGATGGAGGTTGCAGCAAGCTTACAAGTACCACTTTACTCCAACCTGGGCGACAGAGGGAGACTCCATCTCAAAAAAAACAATTATTTTTCAATCACGGCCTTAAATCATTCTCTGCCTAGTATACACTCCCCTGTCCTTTGCAACATTTTGGGCAGATTCTTTAACGCCATGACTTTTGTTCATTTTAATGAAACTATCCAGTGCAATGTGGAAGGCATTGCTAATATTCTATTGAATGCTCTTCTCCCAGCTCTTAGGTCACCATTTGTTTGATCCACAGCCTTTTCTCTCTCAGCATCTCCAGTTTGGGGGCAGGTGGTGAAGAATTACGAAAAAAGATAGATATCTTCTTTTTAGTGGTTGCTGCCGTCATCTTCCCTTGGCTGGTAACACCTTCTGTGTAAAGAGTGCTCTCATGGGGCACATGTGTGAGTTGTGTTGAGGTCTCCACACAGTACAATTCTTCGATGTTGAGAATCTTCTACTCTTTTGAGTTGTGTTGAGGCTCCACACAGTACAATTCTTTGATGTTGAGAATCTACTCTCTCTATTCCCAGCCTCTCTCCATAGGTCTGGTACTTCTCAAATGAGGTACCAGAAACTTTGCTCCAAACTATTTCCTTCCCAGACAGAAAGATCATGTATCACGTGAGGAATAGGTTACCACAGTCCTCACTTTGCTCCATTCCACCGCAGGTTTCTCCAGTCAGGCTCTGTCGTCTTCTGGTGCCAAGGAGAAGCTGCTACTTCAGTTCATATACTGAACTCCTGGAACACGTGTCAGATTCTCCTAAGAACCCTTTTTCTGAGTTTAGGGATGGCTGGCACTAAGTAGGTCTCCAGGTTTCTCAATTCAGGAAACATATAGCTGCAGAGAGATGCCAGTCCCACAATTCTAATTTTCCTGCCACTAATCAAATTCCATGGGGAAGTGTGTGTCCAATCTCAACTTTGGGGCTTCTGCAGAGATATCTGTAAAAATGAAAGAAGCCGATCTGCAGAGGGAAAAATTTAAGTCAAATCACAGAGAAAAGCAGGTTTGAGAGAATGAAATCCTGGTAGTGTTCATGTTTTTGGTTTTGATTGTATTTAGGACCAGCATGGCCTCAGACTTGCAGTGGTATAATTACATGTGGCAGTTTTTCTTTCTGCTTAAGTAGGATTGAGTTTAAACATCAGAATCTTTCTCTCTCTCTCTCTCAGACATATATATACACATATGTATATATGTGTATACATATATTTATATATTATATATATATACATACATGTACTTATATATGTATCTACATATATACCTGTATACATCTACATACATACATATTTAGATAGTTATGTAGGTATTTACATGCATGTACATATGTACATACATGTATATATATAGAAAGGGCTGAGGAGTGTTATATGTTGCAGTCACTTCTTTACAGAAGTTGGAGAGAGAAAGAGAGACCAATATTCCAGGTATAAATTGAGATTTTGACACAATGATGGAGAGCTAAGGTGTGTTATCTCTTAAAAGCCCCCCATTTTTTTCTGAAGTAAATAAATACTCAACGAAGTTTCAACCTAGCAAATTTATATTTGCCAGCTACTGGGTTGACAGTATTTTATTCATTTTAAAGGTAAAAAATGATAGCTCTGTTATATGAATATTTGAAGCCACTGTGTATTAGAGTTTCATTAGTTTTAAAACACACACACAGGCTCATACACAGAAATCAAATGTATCCAATGAGAGATCACAAAGGATATTCTAGGTCATCAAAGCCATCATTTGATAAAATATACTTCAACGTTCTTAAAGCATTTATGGTAGTTAATTATCTAGTCTGGCCTTGGGAGTCTCCAGAGATCATATTCCCGCTGCCTTTTGTTGCATTAAATATACCAGCTTGTATTCACATTGGTAGTAGATGAGTTGAAGCAAGAAAAAAGAAGAAAAAAATTTTCCCCCTTATAATATAAAGCATCACTTCATTCTAATAAATACGGATATTATTTTGAAAACCTGACCCCTTTACATTTTGCTTGGTTTCACATATTTCCCAGATTCCAAGCTAAATTGTAGGACACCCAACAGAACTGCCTGCTAAGCTTCTGAATGCTAACATCATATCAAATCCTCCAGCACTCACATGGGGAAGGTGTTGAAGTCATTTTGTCTCAGAAATACTTTTGTCCCTGAAATATTTATTCAAATTTAAATCCAGTGAATAGTCTGAAAACCAACATTTTAATAATGAAACAAAACAGCTTATGGTTCAAAACGAATGTGATGCCTGGTCTGATGCCTGAAGCTCTTTATCTGAGTATATGCTGATGTCTAACAGCAGTTTCTAAGCTCCCTCTGATGGTGGACAGCCATGGCATTAATTTCTCATTGGATTATCTTCATGCTTGACTTCATAAATGAGCTTGTTCAGTTCTCACTGGTAAATTCTCTGTTCTTTCCTTCATGTCCTTTCGTGTTTCTTCACATACACAGACAATAGCTTATCAATTTGAAAATCCCAATCTAATTAGTAAGCAAGTAAATATTTGCAAGAGGACTATCTCTCTTACTACCAAAACCTGTAATACAAAATCTTTCCTGTTAAAAAGTTTGATTTGCCTTTGCTTCTGATACCTATTATGTTGATAATGAATCATGCCTCTTTGAGGTTATACTTAAAAATAATTGAGGATCTCCTCACTACAAATAGTGTGACTACATTTGCAATTTTGCTGAATTTGATGTGTGGCTAAAAATGAAACTCAAAATTTAAAGCAATCCCAAGACTTAAAAAAAAATCTTTCCTTATTTCCTTGCATTAAAACATTAAGTCTAACCACATAAAAGTGTTCTCATGGGTGATGGAGAAGTTTGGATACAGAGGGCAAGTCTGGTTCCATGAAAGATGGGAAGTTAAAGTAAATAATAAGTGTGGAAATTTAGTGCTTAAAAGCTTTCTCATGAAAATGTGAGATGGCCTGTGCTCTGGGTCACAATGCTTTCTTTAATGGAACTTTTAGTTAGTAAGACAAGGAATGTATTGTTACTGGACTATATACCTATTAGAAAAAAAAAAAAAAAAGTCTAGCAGAGGAAAATAAATTGCTTTTTATTTGATCCTCAAATCAAAGAATGCTAGTGATGGAAAAGGTCTTTGAGATCACCAAATCTAACACCTTCCCTCTACAAATAATAAAGGTAAATCCCAGAGAAAAGAGCTAACTCTATAAGGCCACAGAACTAGGTGACTCTATTCAGTTAGTGGTATCATGATTCCTTTAAGTGCAGCATCTTAACCATAAATTCCAATATTAATTTTAAAACTTAGGCTCACTGAAATTAATTTACTTTTTCAACTGTTTGATTACTTTTCTCCAAATTTCTAAGCAAACCTGGATGTTGTGACTACATTATTGATATGTTAATAATTATTACTTATTAATGGAAATCATTAATTTAAAAATGTGTGAACCAAACATATTTTCTTGATTTCCATAAGATGTAAATTTTAAAAGAGGCACTTAAAATAGCTTAAAATAATTATTTAGACTTTCTATTTCTTCTTACCCTTCTTCGTTTTCTCTTTCTTTGCTTTACCTTCTCTTCTTGAACAATTCCCTTCCAACAGCCATGAGATCTGCCTGGGCAAGGAAGACTGAGTGGAGTTCAGTGGCACTGTGAGGCCTAAAGTTGTATATTAAATCCCAGTGAGGGTCAGAATGGCCTTCATTTGGGAATGGTGGCAGCCCAGCAACCAGTGTTGGATCCAACTGTGGTGATGGGGTTAGCCACATGGATAGGCAACCTGATATTGGTAGTCAGAATCCAAACAGGGTGAGCAGGGTGTCTGTGCATGTGGAGCGTAGTAGCAATAGTAGCCTGGCCTGAGGTGTTACACACAGAGTGAGCTAAGGAGCATGAATTCACAGAAGGGTGTTCTGAGGGTATGTTGGTGCCCAGCTAGGTGAGAAAAATGTCCCCACAGGAGAACAGTCTGACATGTGGGGAAAAAACAACCTTAGCTGATTTTGTTGCATTGGACTGCAATTAAAGATGTAATTGTTAACTTGTGATTTTAGTATACACAGGACACACAGAAATAAATATTGGTATAAAGCTACATCTCTCTCTCTATCTATCTATCTATTCTATCTTTAAATATATGTCATATATTTCTGTCATACTCTGCTTAAGTAGTTACAATAAGTTACCCTAGATTGGCTGACTTAAACTAGAAGAAATTATTTCTCACAGTTTCAGTGGCTGGAAAGTTCAAGATCAAGGCACTGGCAGCTCCAGTGTCTAGTGAGGGGCTGCTTCCTTGTTTGCATATGATGCTCTTCTTGCTGTGACCTCACATGGTAGAGAGCAGAGATGACACAATTGACCCTAGAACATGGAAGAAAGGGGTGCTGTGGGGATCGCTCCAGCATAGAGACCCCTAAGTGTCTTCGGCATAATGGAGTTTGAGCCCAGACACATTTCTCCCCTCCTGGACGCAGTCAAGTTAAGGGAAAGAAGGAAGTGCAAGAAGTTTGATTTTGCGAAGTTTATTTCTGGTTCACTGATCTAACAATTTGGCTGGGTGAAGGCTGTGTGGTTTCACTGCGCATTGTATTTCTTGAAGTTTCTGTTCTGGGCTAGTTTTTATGACTCTGTTACCAGATACTCACTGAAGCTTGTGACTATTCATACGACATTTGAAATTGTTACCTCCAAGATTTATACCTTTGTTTGACCGTTGTAAAATGTGATCTTGTTTCTGTGTTTTTTATTATAGGATAAGTAGAAGAGGTCACCTGTTTGTTTTATGACTTCTTGATCCATCTTTATGACAGTTGATTGTATGCTTCTCCTTTTACTAGTTTTAACTTGAACCCCAGGCTTGCAATGTTGTAACTTTCCCTTCTCCTTTGTTGTAGTAACCTCACTAAGAGACTTGATGTCAGCCACTGCAGACTAAAGGGTATATAATGAGACTCTGTGCACAAAATAAATTGCTGACTTGGGCAGTCCTTGTCAGTCCTCCAGACCCCATTCTGTTCTATCTCTCTTTTCTTCCACACACTCTCTCTTCCAGGTATTGGGACCCTCTTGCTGGTCAAGAGACCCCCAGCAGACGTGTCAATCTCATGGACCACAACAGGGTGCTTATCCCCTGCACAGCACCCCTTCATATGCAGTTATAGGAAAATCTGCATATAACTTTTGACTGCCCAAGATCTTCGATACTAATAGATTACTGTTGACCAGGAGCCTTACAGATAACATCAACAGTTGATTGCCATATATTTGGAATATTATGTGCATTATGAGTTGCATTTTCACCATAAAGCAAGCTAGAAAAAAAAAGGCTGTTAAGAAAATAATAGGGCTGGGGTTTAAAGGCTAATGCCTGTAATCTCAGTACCTTGGGAAGCTGAGGTGAGTGGATGACTCGAGGTCAAGAGTTCAAGATCAGCCTGGCCAACATAGTGAAACCTCATCTCTACTAAAAATACAAAAATTAGCCAGGTGTGGCATTGCACACCTGTAATCCCTGCTACTTGGGAGGCTGATACAGGAGAATTGCTTAAACCTGGGAGGTGGAGGTTGCAATGAGCAGAGATTATGCCACTGCACTCCAGCCTGGGTGATAATGCGAGACTTGACCTCAAAAAAAAAAAGGAAGAAAATCATAAAGGGAAATGAATGTATTTACTATTCATTAAGTGGAAGTAGATCATCATAAAGATCTAGACCTTCATCATCTGCATGGTTAGTAGGCTGAGAAAGAATAGGAAGAGGAGGGGGTTGGTCTTTCTGTCTCTGAGGTGGCAGAAATAAAGGAAAATTTGCATATAAGTAGACTTGGCCGTTCAAATCCGTGTTGTTCAAGTGTCAGTTGTATAGAAAGTCTGAAATAGTTTCTATTTCATAGTTCTAAGCCCAAATTTCCTATTCTCCCAGTAAATTTTAGTTTTGCTGTTAAGGTCTTTCAACTAATTGGTTGAGACCCACCCACATTATCCAGGCTAATCTCTTATATGTAAAAATCAACTGATAGTAAATTTTAGTCAAATCTTTAAAATATCTTCATAGCAACATCTGGATTACTGTTCGACGAAAAAACTGGACATCATAGCTTAACCTAGATGATACATAAAATTAACCACTGCATATGCTGACATTGATCTCTTGGTTTTAATAAAAATGGTGTGATTATATAGACAAATGTCTTGATTTTGAAATATGTACACATCAAAATATTTGGGAGTGTTTGGGCATGATGTCAGCATCTTACTCACATTTGATTTGAGGGAACAAAATGTACTCGCATATATTCTGTAAGTTTACTCTTGCTTCATATTTAAAAATTGAAAAAATGAAACAAATGAAATAATCAATAGAGAGAGAGCATGTGTGTGTGTGCGTATGTGTGAGTGTGTGTCCTATTGCAAGTGTTAAGTCCCATCCTGAGAAATATATATTCAAGCCTATATTCTGCAGTGGATTTGTTTACCATTTTATCCACTCTGGGCACTAAGATTGGGAGATCTGTTATGAGTTGGGAGCCACACAACCAGGACATTTAGCTCTACTATTTAATATAAAGATAACAAAATATTACTTGAGGAGAATTAAATTTATACTAGAGCAGGGGCATTCACTAGCACTGTACATTGAGGGAAGAAACTTCTAATGAGCATCAAGAAGCCATGCTAACTTTTTCTGTGTTGCTAGTGCTTCCTCTGGCAGAGAGTGAGCTCACAGGCAAGCCCATAGGTTATTTGTTCATTCTCAGAGAGTATGAACATGTTCCACTTACATTAAGTCACAAACAGCCTCACCTCTGGAGTCAATATGTCTAGCTCAGAGTTATACAAAACATTTTTGAATTTCATTAGGAATTAATACTTGTTCCTATGATTTCGCTCCTCTCCTTGTCTATCCCTCCTGCAGCTCAGGCAGTTGTAGATGGGAAGCCCCACAGCAGAAAAGGTGGACGTGGCCAGCTTGCCTTCTTTGCTTTTCACAAAGCAAAGAAGATCCCCATCCACACGCACACACACCTCACCCTAAAGAACTAGCTGTGTTCTTACCCCTCCATGGTAGGAGGGAAGGGATGTTCAGAGAAAGTGCAGAGGAGAGGAAAATAGATTATTTTTGACATTACTGTAAACCTGGCGTTGCCCAGGCTGGTCAGAGTTTAAAACTGACCCTTTTTGATGGGGTGCTTTCTTGTTTTGGAAGAAGAAAACTTTCTGAGAACTCTTACCCTGTGGAAGGGACACACACTCTGTCTAGCTGCTTAGAGCTCCCTTTGGTGATGTTGGTTCTCAGATCATTTCCATGCACTCTTGCTCTCAAGAAGTTCCATTGACTCTCCAGGAAGCTCTCTTGTGCAAACCACTTAAAGATGGCTCCAGAATGACTCATCTGCTTCTGCATCTCCCTTGCTCTCTCCCTTGCTCTCTCTCTATTCCACAAGAAACATCTGTCTGTCACATAAGTGAAGCAAGTGTCACCTACTCAGGTGAAGGAAACTGCTTCAGTTAGCTGCTGACTCATATGATGACTCAACTGTGATGCAGGCTTCTGTTCACTGGGTTGCAAAATTCCAGAGGATACAGAGCAAGCTCTGCAATTATTTCCATATATTTGAGGTGAGGAAAGTCAGCATCTCTTCTTTCTCCATGGGAGAAGAGTAAGGAAAATGCAAAGATACTCCAACAGCTTTTTCTAAAGATATTCTTTCACCAAATTCAAATTCCCTGACCATTATACTTGGGCACTCTGAGTGGGTAAGGAGTCAAATATTTTAAAAGAAGTTTTAAGCTCCCTTGATAGTGGTAGTAATTACCAACGTTTTCACAAAAATCTAGTTCTCCATCTTTCCCATGAGGTTCCTTCCCTGCATATCTTTCCATGCACATGGTAAGTTTGCCCTTCTAGTTGTCTTACTGGTGAAGCTGTGTAACTCAGCCTGGCCAATGAGTTGTAAATCGAAGTGACAAAAGTTACATGTAGGCAGGAGTGTGCAACACAGATGCAAAACCTACCAGGGCCCTCTTTCTCTGTGGCAAGACAACTGGCAATGTACTAGACAAAGGACTTCCCTTCAGTTGAGATCTCAGAGTAGAGATGATGAAAGAGAAGCCCCACCCAAACCGTGATACCATACAGCTTGAACAGGAAAGAATCCTTTGTGGATGCACTACTGGAAGGCTACGTCACTTTTTACTGCAGCGTAGCTTCATGAGCCCTGACTGATTTAGAACTTCCAAAAATTCAGCAAAGTGCCTCCCTTTGGGATGAGGAAGTCCTTACACTGATTTGTTTGTTTTCTCTGATTTTTGAGGTCTCTGCTAAAACTGAGGCAGAGTTTCATTTAGCATTCTGCAGGCACTTATAATTGTGGTTAACAGCACTGCACAGATTCTGAAGACACAGTGCCTGGCTTCCAATCCTAGTGAGATTGTGTGCTGGCTTTGTGTCCTTGGACAAGGTGTTTGGCCACTCTGTGCCTCAGTTTCCTCATCTGCAAAACATGGATAATAGTAGTTCCTATCTCACAGGTTGTTATGAAGATGATTATAATTGACATTTTTAGTGGGCTTGGATTAATGCCTGCCACATAGCAAATTTTCTACATGCATGTTTCCTAATAAGTGTAATGTAGTTTTTAACTTCTATCTCTTTATCACTAGCAAGGCACAGCTGAAACATCTCCAGCTGGCTGCTCTTTCTTCTCTGCGATGCACATTGCTACATAGAGGTGCTAAAGTCTGTCTCTGCCTGTCTGTGCTGAAAGGCCACATCTTTGAGTGAGGGCATTTATTATTCTTTGCTATAGATTATTAATTTCCTTATCATTGTTTGCTTACAGTTCCAATATCAAATATTCCTTAGTTCTCTGATATGGTTTGGATATGTGTCCCCTCCACATTTCATGTTGGAGATGGGGCCTGCTGGGAGGTATTGGGGTTGTTGGAGTGGATCCCTCATGGATGCTGGGTGCCCTTCCCTTGGTAATGTGGGTTCTTGCTCTGAGTTCACACAGTGGCTGGTGTTTAAAGGAGTCTAGTTCCTCTTCCCCTCTGCTCTATCGTCCGCTGTGTGATACATGGGCTCTTGATTCAACTTCTGCCATGATTTTAAGCTTCCTGAGACCTCATCAGAACCCTAGTAGATGCTGGGGGCCGTGTCTGCACAGACTTCAGAACCATGAGCCAAACTAAACCTCTTCTCTTCATAAATTATCCACTCTTGGGTATCTCTTTACAGTGATCCAAATGGACTAACACAGTTCTCATCAAGTCAATTTCTACAATTCTTGTTACTATAATTTCTACTTAGATAGATCTACATAATGAGGGCTATGGGAAGCTTCCTTGCTGCAGGCTCCACAAAACACCAGAGGCAGCTCCTTTATTATGGGAATTGTACACACTTTTAAATTTGTGTTATTGTATCTATGATCCACCATCACTTTGATTACAGGAGAGGTTAAAGTCTCTAAATTTGGGGTGACAGGGGCACATGGAGCAACTTTCTGAATTGTGACAATTTGAACATAGCTTCCTTATTTTACTTTACTGAAATTACTACTATTGTTGAAATATCAACTCTCCATACAATGCTATGACACATGCTCTCTTGCTGTATCTATCTTGTGTTTTTACCATGTAACTGTTTCATGGTTATCATTAAGTAGGCAAGGTAGGCCTGGCTCTTAGTATTCTAAAATTGGGTGATTAGATCATAGGAGATGACAGCATATGAACTAGCAAGAAAATAGAAATCTCTTCTTGTGTATGGTTCTTCTGTTTTAGATAAAGAACGCTATTTGTTGTTTTTATGTATTTTGCAATTCTATTTGAACTATGATAATTCCCAAGCTGGGTGCAGAGGCTTACACCTGTAATCTCAGCACTTTGGGAAGCCGAGGCAGGAGGGTTATTTGAACTCAGGAGTTCAAGACCAGCCTGGGCAACATGGTAAAACCCCATCTCTCCAAAACAATACAAAAAAATATTAGCTGGGCATGGTGGCATGCACCTGTGGTCCAAGCTACTTGGGTTGTTGAGGTGAGAGGATCACTTGAGCCCAGGAGTTAGAGGCTGCAGAGAGCTAAGATCATGCTACTGCACTCCAGCCTGGGTGACAGAGTAAGACCCTGTCTCAAAAAAAAAATAAGTAAATAACTTATAGAATTTTATAATTATAATAGCATATTGGATAATAAATGATAAGCAATTTTACAGTGATATAAGAGAAATATAATTTTATATGAGTTATTAAAATATTTTCTCTTTCATAGAAACTTAATAGAAATATTTCTGTGAAATCTAAGATAACCTTGGAATGAGTCTATTCTTCTAGAGTATATGTTCTCCTTGGACATTTATTAGGGACTCTAACATTTTATTCTGCTGTAAATTTTAGTTGCTATCCTATTCTTTACAACCAACTTTTCGAAGTTTAATGTCAATTACTAATTTGACTTTAAACTTGGCAAGTTTTTGAGTCTATGTGATATAATACGAGTTTCAGCTTCCCTCATTAATCTTTCCTGCTTTTTTTGAATTCCTTTGGGAAGTAGCAAAGACAACAGGATGAGTCGCATGAATCGTAATTGTTATTTGTGGGAAGATGTGCTGAGATTCTTGCTGAAAATATGCTCGCTATAGTCCTCAAGTGAAGAACAGTGTAGAAAAATACATGTGGGGGAGACATATTTCTCCTTGAAATAGTTTGTTAAAGTCATTGGTTTGTATTAATATGTTTTTTTAAATATAACAGTTATTATATATAATATTATGTAATGCATATAATCAAAGAAAAATAAGAAATAAAGCTGTGTTTCATTAAAAATTTTTTGAATGAAGTTTGAAATTTCAAAGCTAAAAACTCAGGCTTTTAAAAGAAATAAAATCCCTTGACTGGTTTGGGTTGTATACCCTGAAACTCACAATAGATCAGAATTACATGAACCTATACCTGGGATTTTTTTAAGAAATAATTTTATGTTTTATCAGAAATTAGAATGAAGATCTTATATTGAGTGTAGGCATTTCCAGAAATGCTATATTTTATCTACAAAATGTTATACTACATAGCATATACATCATGTGAAATTAATTTATTAAAAGAAGGTACATCAGTATTCAACCACAAACCTTATTCTAATATGAAATTGCATTATGTTTTATGATACAAAAGTTATATTCTATTTTTAACTAAATCTTGTTCTTATTTTAATGCAGTATATTAGGGGAAATTTTTTCAGCAGGATCAAAAAATTCAGAAAAGTTTTCTTGAGTAGACTTTGATAAATATCTTTGGGGAAAGTTGAGTAGACTTAAGAACATTCCAAACCTTTAGGAAAAATATGGCCTGATTTGATTTCTTCTTTGAGTTACTATAAGAGTATCTTTAGAAACCATTGCCTGTCTTTTCAGAGAACTTCAATTTCATCTCTCACCCTCTGGTATGCTCTCAACTTCTTATCCTGTCCCCAGTATTATATGTTAATTACATCCCAGACACTGTGCTAGGTATTTGGTTGCTGCTCCAAAGACTCTGAAGAAGATACTATCATTATCTGTTTTTTTTAACCAGTGAAGACGGTTGAGAGGCTACGTAACTTCACCAAAGTGTCAAAGTTAATAGTAAATCAAATGTTCAAGTTCAGATATAATTGTCAAAATCTAAGCCCTTAACTGCTTTGTAATTCTATCAACTAAAAGTTCAGTCTCATTTTAATGCACTGTTTGCATAAAATCAGAACTGTCCAAATAACACAACTTGGACACCTTAACGTGCCTTCAAGTCTATTTCATGTTGTTTAAATTACGCAAATCGTCATTGTCCTCTATCTTTCACTGGTTTAATTTATGTAATCTTTTTTTATTGCACCATTTGGCTCTTCAAAAAGCTTACAAGATTGCACTGTACATTCCATGAACCAATTTTGTTTTATCCACAGGTTCTGGTGAAACTACTTGCAAGTTTCAGCCTGGTTGCCTAACTTTGCTGCAGAAAGTTGAGGTCCAAGCATTTTGGGTACAGGGTACAGAGTAAGAAGGAGCACCCCCAGGAGGCTACAGTGTGAAGGCAATTGGTTCTGAGAGCTGGAATTTGTTTTTTCATTAGTTGAAACCATCAGTTTAATAAACTAAACTAAAATAAAATAAATACCTGAATATATTGCAAGAGATTTTTTAGAGGTAGTCATTTAATTGGCTTGAAAAAAAAAGTTGGAAACAATTTACTTGTCATAAACATATCACCAATTCAAGTTATTAAAGTTTTTCTAGTAAGGTATTTCCTGAATTTAAGTTCTAGTCTAAGTTGCTGAATTGAGTGGAAACAGGAACACTTATCCATTGGAATTTAAGAGAATGTCTCTATTCAACAGAGATAGAACTTTGGCTTTTGAACTCAGAATCTTGCTTCTCATTTGGTCTCTAAAGACCAAACATCACATTGTATGTCAAAATCTGGCCCTGCCAACTGCCTAAGTAGAAATAAACTATGAAAATAATTTTAGGAGAATGCCAGTTATTAAAAAATAAAAAGTATTCTCTATTTGTAAAAAATAAAAAGGAAAGACAATTTTTAGTTTCCTCAGTTATGATTGAAATCTTTAGAAAAAGCAAATATTTGTTGATATTAATATATTTCTTTATCTTATTCCAGATCATTCCTTTAAAAATGTAATCTTTTTTTAGCAAAAAATAAAAAATAAAAGAAAGATTTTTGTATCTGCAACAAGTAGAATCAGAAACGACTAGAATTTTAAAAGGTTAAAAAGATGGTTGAATGAAGAACATGGCTCAGGGGAAGTTTGTATTTTTAGAAGAGGAGAGGTAACAGGGTTGGTAGAAATAGATAAGAAGCCAGTAAATACAGCAGCCTG
Organism: Aotus nancymaae; assembly: GCF_030222135.1. Classification (NCBI taxonomy): domain Eukaryota; kingdom Metazoa; phylum Chordata; class Mammalia; order Primates; family Aotidae; genus Aotus; species Aotus nancymaae. The sequence continues at coordinate 67,596,128 of NW_026988422.1, read as the reverse complement.
TGAAGAGGTCACATAGACCTTCTGGAGAGACAGACAAAATAAGGAGGCAGACACTAAAGAATATTTACATTCTTACAACCACACATGTAAGAGCAGTAAAAGCAGAGCTGAATTTTCACCTAATAGAACAGAGGCTTGGACCAACATTAAAATGCATTCTGCACAACCAGTTGCTTTGGGAATGAAGTTGCTTCCAATATGCCAGTGAATTTATAGTGAGAAAGCTGTGTTGAAATGAAATACACAGTAACTGAAAGCATAGCCACTTGAGTTTCACAAGATCATTTTTGAAAGGTATTCTAAGGAAAGTTTAGAGAGATTTATTTCATAAAAGTTTTAGATTGACCAGGCACGGTGGCTCACACCTGTAATCCCAGCACTTTGGGAGGCCAAGGTGGGTGAATCATCTGAGGTCAAGAATTCCAGACCAGCATGGCCAACATGGTGAGACCCCATCTCTACAAAAAAAAAGCACAAAAATTAGCTGGGCATGATGGTGGGCACCTGTAATCCCAGCTACTCAGGAGGCTGAGGCAGGAGAATTGCTTGAACCCAGGAGGCAGAGGTTGCAGTGAGCCGAGATCACACCACTGCTCTCCAGCCTGGGCAACAAGAGTGAAACTCTGTCTCAAAAAAAAAAAAAAAAAAAAAGCATTAGATTATGTATAAATGGTTAATTGTGATTTCAAGAGTGTCTAGATTCTGTCACTTCTCCCTCTGCCTCTACCTAAGCTCATACAATTAATCAATCCTGAAGGTAAGACATACCTGTAATGTCTCACTTAATCTTTTTATGGATATTACCATCTGGAAGCAATGGTAGACTGTATAAAATGTGATATGCCTGGTAGACTTAGCAAAAGAAAATATATATTAAAAAAAAAATCCAGAAAGCAGCAAATCAGTTACATTTAAATTTCAGATAAACAATGAATAATTTTTAGTATAAATATGTTGATCCAATATTTGGATAAACAGTGGATGATGAATACATTATTTAATTCTTTAACATCTATATGTCCTAAATATAGAATGAAACATATTTGTACTAAAAATTTATTTATCTGAAATTCAGATTTAGTTGGGCATCTTCTACTTTATCTGCCAATTCTAAAATGTAGATATATATATATATAGGGACTTGAAGCCTAGGTAATTTACCTACCAAGTTTACCCTTGCAATAGCTGGTGGCTCAGGGATTTTGGTGTTTACCCACCTGGAGCAAAGCAAAAGTGAAGCAAAATCAACAGAGGCCATCTAATAGATAACACTTCAATTTTAATGGAACTTGAAAAATCCCCAAGGTTTTTTCTATGAAAGGCGTCTCTCACAGATTCTGACTTGGGGAGTCTTGGAAAGGTCTTGATATCTATATTTTAACAAGCACTTCAAATAGATCTATTATACATAAACTTCAGACTTTATATTGAGAAATATATCTAGCCCAACCTTCCTTTCTAAAATTTAAGAAGTCTAAGGAAATAAAAGCTTCTCTAATCTACCAATACTTGCTACATTAAACATTAAAATGGAAAAAAATTAAATATTAAAAAATTAAATATTTTATAAAGTTTATTTAAAAATAACAAGATGTTTTAAGAATAAAATCATATGCCAGATTTATAAAAAATTGTATTTTCCAAAACAAGAAAACAATTAGTGAGAATTGCTTTATAGTTTTTCATTAAATTTTTACAAATTTCTTTAATGTATCTTTTAATAAAGACAGCTGGGTTCTCAAATCTTCTGCACTTAATCTGTTTTTATATGTTGCTTAGATTGAAATGCATCAAGAAAATGTAGTCTCATACAAATATGTCATTTAAAAAAGAGAGATGTATTTTAAAGAACTTTTTAATTAATAGTGGATTTTTTTTTTTTTTCAAAAACTAAATGGCAGAAATCTTTATATTAGCTCTACAATGACTGTCTCATAATATTTTCCAGGCAATCAAGCTTTTAATATAAAATGTGGAAAAACATTAAACAAGGCAATATTGTTTTATAAGCCTATACCTGGAACTTAAAAAGAATCATATGTGTAAATCTTTAATGGGAACATTTTAACAACAAAACATCATTGAATTTTACTAGACAAATACATTATCTGTGAATGAGTTATGAATATATGTGTGTGTATATGTATGTACACTATATTTTTATTTTACATGTGTATGGATATATGTGTGTATGTTTTATATATACTCATTGTATATTTATGTATATGCATATACAATGAAATAATAGATTTTTCTCTTTTCTTTCAACAACCAAAGAACTAGAGTCTCCTTCCCCAAGCTGAGTTATTTCTAAATGCAAGATAATAAACTTGATAAATTTCTGAGTAATTTTAAAATCACTTTTTACGCCGTAATTCTAAATGTGCCTTAAACATGCTCTACACAGGATGTCTCCATTCCAACTATAATTTTTCAAAAAAAAAAAAAGAATGTTGAAAGAGGTGTTAACAGAGAAAATAATACCTGTTCAAGAGTTGATTCTTCAGATCTATTTTATGCTATTGTTCCAAATGCAATGCTGTAAAATACTGCTGAACCAATATGCACGCCTCCTTTCTACCCTGGAAGAAATATGGCTGAGCTAAAGGGGAAAAAAAAGACTCCTAAAAAGCACTCAGAATTAATTCTAGTAGATAATTATGGTCTCTTTTTTGCCTACAATCCATCACTCACTTCAGTGGGTGAGCAAAGACAGGTAAGGGCAAATTCATCTCAAAGAAATATCTGAAAGAACCATGCAGTGCATAACGGCCCCTCCCTCACTTATTCTTTCTACCTGTATGCTACCCCTGGCTCCTAACTTCAGCCTTTTTATTTTCTTCCACTGTCCTTTCATTTCATTTTTTAAATTGCGTGTATTTTATTTATTTATTTTCTTGAACTCTCCTCTGCCTTTGGTCTGATTCTGCTGCAGTGTTCAGTTGTAATGAGGGTTTCTATCTATCTTAGCTAGAGCAGGCATTTACGTGCCAGTAAGGATTATACGTAGAAAGTGAGTGTCACACATCACTCACACTTGTCAACACACTAACTTGTTCTTAGCACAACTTTGCATGCTGCATATGTCAGCAAGTACTCAAAATTATAAACATACACATTGTTTTAATGTGCCAATTAAAATGTGTATATATTTAAACAATCACCACAATTACATCATGACATAACCAGAAAGACGAGAAAGTATTATAACTATCAAAACTCATTTTGAGGATCAAAAGTATCATGAATGGATAGGTATGTATGTGAATATGTGTATGTGTGCATTACACTGTCATTCCCTATATCAGCACAGAATGAGAAATAACAACTCATCTCACAAACTGGATTACACCTGCATAGAAAGAAGATGATAGGGAAAAATAGTGTATTTAAGTAGTTCAAGAAGAATATGGGATAAGATCTTGATTCATAACCTCAAAAATTGCTATGAAGATAACCATGTAGGAGAGTGTTAATTTGCACAAACTTTATAGAAAGCAGTTGGACAATACATATTAAGAATCCTAAAGTTGTTGATTTTCTTTGACCCAATTAAATCTACTCCTTATAATTTACCCTAAAGCAGTATTCAAAGTTAAAAAGAACAATTTTTATATGAGACTATTCATTGTAGCATTGTTTGTAATAACAACAAAGGAATAATTGTGAGCAGCATAAATAACCAACAAAAAAGGATATTTTTGCTAAATCATGAAATATCCAAGTGGTTGAATAAAATGCTGTTATTCAAACATCCGGTTTCCAAAGATAACTAAGATTATAAAATAGAAACAGACAGACATAGATAGGTGTGTGTTTGCGCAAGTGTAGGTATGTGTGTGTGTATATATATAATGTGCATATGTGTGTGTATATATGTTTAGTTAAAACACAAATTACTGAAGAATATAATTTCTCACACAAGATTTTTGTGAGCATGGGTACAATTTTGCATAGAAAAAAAGACTGATGGGAAATATACCAAAATGCTAATAATGGATGGTAAGATTTTGGGTAAATAAAAGCTTCAAATATTTTCACTTTCTTAAATTATTAACATTGATCTTACATTATCAGTAATGAAACAGTAAAATTACATCCAAAAAATTCTCATACATACAGCATTTATATCTCCAAAATCCATCAGTGATTTCTGGTCTCAATGCAGTTAGTAAATGAGCAGGGATGCTAAAAACACTTTCAAAGTCACCCTTTCGGCTACATTCCTAGGGAGTTATTAAGGTGATAAACACCTTTGGCCAAAACCTATGGTCAGCAACATTCTCAGCAAAATCAAATGTTCCTGTTACTTTTGTTTTTTATGTGTTTGAAACAAGGACTACTCAGGCAGTTCATGTGGCACCCCAGGCTGTGACCGGATTGTTCATCCTCACAGTGAGTTTGGGTCTTTAAATGAACCCAGGTATGTTTTAATAACCTTGGAACTGGGAACTCTATTTGCACCATTTCCATACCCAGCCAGTTGCTGTATATCTTGGCAGTGGCAAGCTTATTTCTAAGGAAAGAGAAATATTTCCATTCTTTAATAAGTCATTCCAAGTTTCCTGTGATGTTATAAATAATCGGGCAAACAGCCGGCTTTATTCTGTTTAATTTGATATGGCAGATTTGAAATGTCAGAAAGTTCACTCTCAACATAAGCCATGCAACTGGACTCTGACCAAGGCTCTCATTCCTGATGGGATAAACTTTATCATCAAACTCACTCAGGAAGGCAGCTGGGACCCTGCTTGCCCTTCCCAGGCGCTGACTGATAGAGTAGTCTGAGCTGGCTCTGCATGCTGTGAGCATGAGGTCAGCTCTTTCTGGGTTTTCTCTTGGGGGACAGGCAACTAGCCTGACAAACTTAGCTAATATACCTGTCACTCAAGGGCAAGAGAAGGAGGCCAAAGAAACAAAGTTGAAATTAACATGTGAGTAATTGAAAGAAGAAGCATTAAATATCATTTCAGGGTAAACATTTCGACAAAAGAGTCATATTTTAGTCTCTCCATAACACTCTGTGTCAAATGTCCTTTCACGACCAAGTTCAAGGGCTGATTTACACTTTGGAAGTCCACAGAGAACTGAATTCTGGGCACAGAGATGAAGGTCACCTGACTATAGTGATGAAAGATAAAACTACCATAAATTCAGATGTTTGGCTGAGATTTTTAAATCTGTTGAAAGAGCTAAAAGGGCATTTTGCCAATTAGTTTGATGTTTAATAGGATATTTTTGTTGTTTTTAGTCCTTTGCCTTGTATTTACAAATCAAACAGGCTCTGATGAAACAGCTCAAGTGTGGTTTGCATTGATTCAGAAAGAAGTTATCTAAAGAGAAAAAAAAGTTGTTGAACTTGATTTAATGAGTTTGAATATTAAGCAATTTCCTTTAATAATACATTTGTTTAAAGGAAACTGTTCATAGTTCATCTGGTCTTATTTTAAATTTTGTTTTATATCCAAATCTGACCTCCTTTTCTTCCCAGTTTCTTATTATTCCTAAGGCTGTTCATGTTCCAATTAAAATCATTTTAGAATGTGTTTTCTGGAAATAAATACATCAAGTTGATTAGGAATAATTGAGATCAAATATGAGATGAGAGATCAGGTTTTTGAATGCAGACAAAGTTTAAAATGTATGGGTTTCAAATTTTCTTAAAGCCAAAAAAAGAAAAAAAAGTCATTGTTTGTAAAAATGTAAAAAGTCTTCACTTCTGAGATCTCACTTGAATATTTACTTTGCTTAATAAATACTCTTTTTGCTTTGAGGACTAGGTTGTAAACATTGTGTGAGAATCTCGCACATGGTGGGGGCAAACAAACACACAGAGGTGTTTGCACATAGCTATTGAGAAGTAAATAAATCCCTTAGGCTTAAGGGCTCCCTGATTCCTTGGTACACAGCCCTGTTGTCCAAGGTTTACTTTTTTCCACAGGACAATTCTTAATTCTTTACGAGATGGAAACACCACCACCACCATCTTTGCAGTTTCAACTGTCATTTATTAGGCAGCTGTAATATCTTCATCTTACTTCCTTCTCCAGCCTTCTTTCACATTTATGCCATCTCAAGGTGTGTGCCTTAGATGAATAAGTTGTGCATTTGTTTCCTAGGTCTGCTGTAACAAAGTACCATAAACTGAGTGGCTCAAAACAACAGACATGTATTGTCTCTCAGCTCGGAAGGCTAGGAGTTGGAACCCAACAGCGGTGGCAGGCCCACACTCCTTACCTCTTCCTAGCATCTGGTGGTTTGCTGGCAGTCTGTGGCACCCCTTGGCTTGCAGCTGCATAACTACAACACTGCCTCTGTCCTCACATGACATTCTCCCTGTGTGTTTCTGTCTTTACACCGTGATCTACTTAAAAGGACAGCGATAGGGCCGGGTGCAGTGGCTCCCGCCTGTAATCCCAGCATTTTGGGTGGCTGAGGCGAGTGGATCACGAGGTCAGGAATTGAAGACCAGCTTGGCCAAGATGTTGAAACCCAGTCTCTACTAAAAATACAAAAATTAGCCAGGTGCAATGACAGGCGCCTGTAATCCCAGCTACTCAGGAGGTTGAGGCAGAAAAATCGCTTGAACCTGGGGGGTGGAGGTTACAGTGAGCTGAGATTGTGCCACTGCACTCCAGCCTGGGTGACAGAGTGAGACTCTATCTCAAAAGAAAGAAAGAAAACAAAAAAGACAGCGATAGAATTAGGAGCCCATCCTATTCCAGTATGATCTCATCTTAACTGATTACATTGTCAATAACCTTGCAATTACATTCTGAGGCACTGGGGTTTACAAATTCAACTTTTGGTTTGGGTAGAGGGACACAATTCAACCTGTAACAGGTGTAAACAGACACTATGTATAACTGTGTGTATCATGTTGTTTTACAAAAAGTTGATCAATAACTATGGTTCTTGTTCATGTTTTAAATTTTAAGCAACAATTATTTGTTAGAACTCCTTGGAGACCTTCATAGCAATATTGAACTCAAAGTAAAGATGTAAGCTTGAGGTTTCTTTCTATGCAAGCGTTGTCTAACTTTCAAACTTCTCAAACCTTAGGGAGACAGGAAAGAAATCACCTCATATAATGCTTGCAGGTTTGGAATCAGTTGAAACAGCTTTGTTTAAAAAGGTCAGTATAGAGTTTAATTGGGTATATTTAACAGAAGTATTAAATAGAGACATTGCTGGCCTGAAAAGATCTCATGCCAGATAAAGGCAAATAAAATAAAGATGTCAGGATGCTTCTTTGGAGCAAGTGAGATCATTACACAATTATGTTACTTAGAAAGGCAAAGGGCAGAACACAATTTATACTATGAAATGTTACATTTCTGAGTTTCTGGAATTCACTTTTTCTTCTAATTTCTTTACAGGTAATCCACTGGGCTAGTGATAGGTTACAATTAAATGTCATGATTTCCAGTTAGTCTAATCATGAGAGAATTTACTTAAAATCTTCAAGTCTTCAACAACTGTATGATGTGCTAAACAAATTTTGACAATTAAAAAAACAGATTAAACATTTGCTTCTATATAAAGCTGAATAGCCATCCCAAAGAAGTCCTAGAATTTTTTGACTATCACAATTTATAAATCTAACCATAATTTGTTAACTATTTACTATATTTGAGACATTATTTGATACTGGGGTTGTAAAGTAAAATTGAGTGAGACATTTTCTTTATTTCCATAAATTGTGATTTCATAGATACATGTGTAGAGGTGACTTTTTAAGTAGCCGGTAATGAGTGTCATACCCTAAATACAAATGCAGTGATGCTACAAAGAGCAAAGAGAATTTCTTTGTTACAAGGAGCAAAGGCAAAGAGAGCTTCAAATGTAACTAAACAGATGAGAGAATCATAATTATTCTAGTTAGAATAGGTTAGACTACGCTACCAAGCCATCCCAAAATCTCAGTAGTTCAACACACATGCATATGCACACACACAGGCATATGTTTTTGTGTTTTAGTCTTTTTTTTTTTCAATTCATAATATGCATTCAATATGGTTCAACTGGGGATGGGAATCTTGCTTCAGTGCTTCCCTGATCACCGAGACGCATAAAAACAAGCATGGCAAATCACTCAATGGCTCTTCAAGCTTCCATCCAGAAGGATCCTTATTACTCTTATCACTTCTGGCCAAATCAACTCATAGGACCATTAAAAAAATAAATAAATAAGAAAGCAAAACATGTGAAGGAGAGAGGGTCAATATGTAAGAGATACAATCATAAAGTATGCACAGAATTTGGAGAGTGCTGGGATATTTGCATGGACCCAAATGGATATCACTGTGGGCATCTGCAAAATGAAGAATATTTCAGTGACTGGAAATTGTGCCAGGGTCAAAACACTCAACAGAGTGGAAAAGAAAATTGGGAAACAGTTGACAGCACTTTTGTTTGTTAAGTGGCAAATATTTGTGCATGACCAATGGTGGGAAAAAAAATGGCAAAAGTAAATTGTTATTGCGCCACCAAGAATTTTGTATTAGTTTGAGTTCTCTCACAGCTGACCCTGAGACTAGAAATGAGCTCAAGTAGTTTGGGAAGTTGGAATGGCTTTCCTGAGGTGTCTACTTGACTAGGCTACAAGTCTCCAATTATTCTAAGACTAATTAACTTTCAAACGCTAACCTAGGTGTTGCTGTAAGGAGAGTTTGCAGATATAATTAAAGCTGTTAATCAGTAGACTTTATGTAGGGAACACTGTCCTGGATAATTTGTGTGGAACTGACTGAATCAGTTGCAAGACCTCAAAAGCAGGGCTGACATTTCCCAGAGAGAATAAATCTCACCTGTGGACAACAGCTCTAGCCTGTCCCCAGAGATTCTAGCCTGCCTATGATACCCCTTTTCTGACTGCTCACCCCATGATACCGACTTTCTAGCCAGCTCATACATTTGCACATCTAATTTTTTATAATAAATATCTTCATATATTATACTCCTACTGGTTCTGTTTCTTTGGTTGAATCCTAACTGATATAAAAGTGATCATAGGAAGTACAATGGGGCAGCAGGAAAATGAGACAGAAAATAATGCAGCCTAATAAAGTGTGTTTTTTATGAGCGGATTACTGCTATGGGTATCTGGGCTCAATCCCAGTGGAAACCTTCTAAACAACTGTAGACAAGAAACCTCCAAATGATTGCATGAATACTGGAGAAAACCAGGGTATTTTCCCATGAACTCTAGCTACTTCTTGTTTAAAAGCACCTGCCCTCTCTGCTTGCCCATTTCCCTCCTTTCCTGTGACAAAAGAGCCCCTGCAGGAAGACAGTGGAAAAATGCCATAGGTGGCTTGAAAGGACATGGGCTTGGAATGCACAAAAATTGATACAAGTCTACTTGAAAGACAATGGCTTTTATTCTCCAGTTACCGGGGAGGCATGAACATTTTTTCAAAAGGGGAGTAGAATGTGTGATTTAATCAACACATACTGAGTATCTAAAATGTGCCAGGCACTGTGAAAGAAACTGAATAAATATGAGTAAATTACAGTCTCAGTCCTCCAGAAATTTCAGATTCATTAAAAGTACAGTTGGTCCTTGAACAACACAGATTGGAAATGTCTAATCCATTTATACATGGATTTTCTTCTGCCTCCACCACCCAAGACAAAGTAAGACCACCCCCTCCCTTTCCTCCTTCTTTTCAACCTACTTAACCTCAAAACGATGATGAAGATGGTTTGTGGTAATCCATATCCACTTAATGAAAGGAAAATATATTTTCTCTTCCTTATGATTTTCCTAATAACCTTTTTCTCCCAGCTTACTCTATTGTAAGAATACAATATATTATACATATAGCATACAATACATGTGTTAATGGACTGTTTATGTCATTGATAAGGCTTCTGGTCAACAGTAGGCTATTAGTAGTTAAGTTTTTGGGAAGTCAAAATTTATACATGGTTTTTTGACTATGCAAGAGATCGACACACCTACCCTCCACGTTATTTAAAGGTCAACTGTATTTGCAATGAAATTTCACAAGATTTACAAAAGATATGTATACCTGTTGAGGAACAGAGGGGTTAATGCTACCTAGAAACATGTAGCGGCTATGGAAAAATAAAGATATTTACCAAACAATCATAGGAGAGAACACCATTTCAGACCATTCCTTGAGTACCACATTCAATTCTTGGTGCTATCTTTCAGCGAAAACAAGAAAAAAGTAGAAAACAATGTTTAAGAGAGATAAACATCATCGCAAAATCAGAGTTGTATAGGAAATTTCAGTTCTTCAATTTGCTAGGAGAAAGAAGACTGGTGAGGTAGAGAAGGGTTTGGCATTATAGTGAATTTTTTAAAAATATTTTTATATTCCCCGAATTGTCCACAGGTAGATGCTCCTCTTGAGAAATGAGAAATCTTCATATCTGTCTCAGTTTCTCTATTTGGCTGAGGGCTAGGTTCTACCTCAATATACATGTTTTTATTTTTAATTGTGTGTCCCCTTGTTTTTCATTTCAGTTTGATGTTTGGGGAAAGCAAAGAGTTTGCCACGGTATCTGAGCTCCCTCATTCTTGCAATCAAGCTTCACATGCTGCAGGTGGCCAAAGCAGTCTGAAGCCAGTAAGCACTTACCTAGAACCAGCAGGAGGGAGGAAGCAGAGCCCAGCTGTCTTCTTGCATCCAGAGGTGCAACATTCCTCTTCAAAATCCAGGCACGTGGCAGCCGCATGCTGAAGGAGGCACCTGCTTAGTGCCCAATCCAGTGGAATATTAAGAATTATACAATTTTAAATTACAATGTTACATTTTCTCTGCAGTCTGACCTAATTATTCCCAGCAGGGAGAGTTGGCCAATAACATTGATTTTGTTTTTTTCTCCTTGGCCTGAAAGGAAAAGACATTCGTCTCTCATTTGTTTTCTTTATTTTTCTTTGAATACTGCCGAAGTATTCTGTGCCAGCTCCTCCTCATACCTTCTTTCCCATTTTATAAGCGTTGATTCACCTGTAAAACACATTTTTATAAAAGCCAGAGAAAGAATAGTGGCCATAAAATGCTCCCATGCCTTAGCATGATCCTCGTTGTTAGCAATCCAGAAAAGGCCCCCTGCTCACAGCAGGCGTTGCTTGGCAGCTTCTGCCTTGACGTTTTTCGTCTCCAACCATTGTGCTCACAAGTCTGGCAGGGTCAGAACAGAAGAACGTGTTTTTTTTCATTATCACTTGACAGTGTTTTCTTAAAATCTCCAAGTTTTACAAACAAGGTGATGGCCATAAGAGAGTTATCCTGACAACTCAAAGATTGGTGCATGTTTTGTCTGAAGGGGTCAGAGAAAGCAGGAAAAATAAAGAGAGACCATGCAAATAAATCTACACATATTCACACACATCCAGATGCCCTTTGAATTTGCATAGGCCATGCTGATTTTTTTTTCTTTTTCCTTTGGCTATTTATGTGATGCACAGGAAAATATCCACTTCCAAAAATGAACAGCATGTATTGCCTTTCTACTTTTTGCTATAAAAGTATTAAGGAAAAGTGTCCTTACCATTTATTTCTACAAATAAATTGTTAAGCTCTTCAGAAAACTTAGAGTAAGGTTGATAGATGGCAAGGATCATCATTGCATACTGCTAGTAATCCCAAATGTTTGTAATGGTAATATAATTTACTCTTTATATCATCCTTATATAAAATATGTGACCATTTATGAGTATGTTGGTATCATTGACATTCCAGAGAAGTTGTACAAATAAGTCAGAGTCTTAAATTCTGTTTTCTGGAAAATCAATAATGTGAGATATTGTCAGGTGTTCTGTGATAAGAGGTCCCATAGTAAATAATTTGGCCAATGTTATGTTAACAAAGTTAACTAGTTTATTTTCTGCAAGATTTGTTAGCACTTTATGACAGAATGCATTCTAAGGTCTCAAGGAGTTAGAGTTCTCCAAAACAGAGTCTGGAAAACATTTGGAAGGTAAAAAGCACTTCTTAACTTTTTACTTGTTTAACTTACAGGTCTGATTTCTGAACAAAAGTCCAGAAGTGTATTACCAACTGCTTATTAGACATAGCTTAACAGGACACCTTTGGGTCTTGCTCACCATTTACCTTCAGTGTATAATACAGTGCCTGGTACACAGTTGTTAGTTATATTTTGAATAATTTAATAAATCTCTGGAGTCAGGAAAGTATTAGTCTCTTTCATCTTCTTTAAAAACCAAGTTTGAAAAACCACAGTTTAGTAGACACAACAGAACATTTGGCTTAGAAGAAAATTAATAAACAAACATTTAATTTATTTTTCTTAATAAAGAAATAAAAGCTGAAAATTCTAATGGACTTACTTGATGTATGTAATCATATGGCACCAATTGTTTTAGCTCATTGGACCACAAATATGCTTCAACACCATACTCCTGACAAAAATTCCCAAATATGCCTTAAATGAGCACTAAAGATCTTGCTTGCTCTAAGACATCATGATATTATTCTTTCTGTTGAGTTTACTAGAATGGTTGGAAAGACTTTGCTCTATGTCATTTTGACTTCCTCATTTGGCAGGCTACAACTTATCTAAACACACCAAACTACAGATTATGGGACATTAAGGTGCAGAGTCATGGCTTCCTCTAGAAACAGGGGTTAGGTAGGTGAGAGGTGAGATTTGCACTATTAGATATAATTCAACTCCGCACTTGTTTCTTAGTAACTCCAATGGGCACTGCAAAGGACCTTTAAAGAATAAGTAGAAGTGTGTTTCTTAATTCAAACAGAATGAAAGAGATATGGAAATATCTGAAGGATCGAAGGATTCTGGAATAAGTTTTTGGTTTGTTTTTGTTTTTCTTTCAGAGGACATAAATAGTACCAGCGAATGAAAAGTTCAAGAATGTAGATCTCAAGTCAGAATAAGAACACCAGAGAAACTAAAGCTACTCTAAAATGAATATATATATATGTATATATATATATACACATATATGTGCATACAATAAAATAGTATTTTTCTTTTTTAAAAAAAAAATCGCAACTTTTAGATTCAGGGAATACATGTGCAGATTTTTTACATGAGTGTATTGCATGATGCTGAAGGTTGGGGTATGAATGGTCCCATCATTCAGGTAGTAAACATAGCACTCAATAGGTAGTTTTCAGCCTTTGCCCTCCTCCTTCTTTCCTCCATCTAGTAATCCCCAGTGTTTATTGTTCCCATGCTTATCTCCATGTGTACCCAATGTTTAATTTCTGCTTATAAGGAAGAACATATGGTGTTTTGTTTTCTGTTCCTGCTTTAATTTGCTTAAGATAATGACCTCTGGCTGCATCCATGTTACTGCAAAGGAAATCACTTCATTCTTTTTTATGGCTGCATAGCATTCCATGGTGTATACATACTATATTTTCTTCATCCAATCTACCATTGATGAGTACCTAGGCTGACTCTATGAATTTGCTACTGTGAATCATGCTGCAATAAACATATAAATGGATGTGTCTTTTTAAAAATTGACAAGTGGGACCTAATTAAACTAAAGAGCTTCTGCACAGCAAAAGAAATTATCAACAAATACCTTACAGAATGCGAGAAAATATTTACAAACTATGCATCAAACAAAGGTCTATTACCCAAAATCTATAAGAAACTTAAACAATTCAACAAGCAAAATGCAAATAACTCCATTAAAAAATGGGCAAAGGATATGAACAGACATTTCTCAAAAGAAGATATACAAGCAGAAAATAGTAATTTAATATAGCAGTAGGATCGTTATTGTTAAATATTTTGAAGAAGTTGGCTATTCATCTGAGATTTTTTAATTGAATGAGAAAATCTAGAAGGTGATGCCTAAGATATTTCTATAGACCCTCCTGGCTACAGGTGCTTGTGATACTTAGAGTCTAGTTTGTTCCAGGAGTGTGACTTAGTATTACTTATAATTTTTAGAGCAGCCAACACAATGGTCAGCTCAAAAAGTATTTAGTATTCATATTCACTGTTGTATAAATATCAGGCTTAATAAAGACATTTCAAATGAAAAATTAGGCAAGAAGAAAGAGAAAAAGGTTGGAAGGAAAGAAGGAAGGAAGAAAAGGAAGGAAGGAAGGGAAGGAAGGAGAGAGAAAGGGAGAGAAGGAGGGAAATAAAATAAGAAGGAAGGAGAGAAGAGGGGAGAAGAAAACAAAAGAAAGGGGAAAGGAAAAGGAAGAAATAATGAGAAGAAAGAATTCTGAACACCTGAGGCATAAAAGGGGATAAATATGATATTATAAATAAATTACTGTATCATCATTAATGATATTTAAAATGCCCATACTATTTCAGGTCATATGTGTTGTAAGGACATGTCACCTCTCAGGACATATTTTCCACTTCTTCTCTGTCTCAGCTTCTACCTCACTGGCTACCTTGTCATTATTTGGATATTCTGTCACCCTTTATCCCTGAGGCCTTTATTTTATGGACAATGATGAAGGAGGATCTTCTCATTTGGCTAAATTCTAAACAATATATTTAGTTGTATGCACTTTGGAGAAATGTAGAAGTGACCAGAGGTATGGCTATACACAGAATCAGAAGCAGTGGTAAAATGACTGGCTTTATTCAGAGGTCTGGAAGAAACAAATTCCACAGATCAGAGGTAAGTAAGGAAGCTTTGGGAAGGAGAATGTAGAGGGGCATACGGGGGTTAGCAGAGTTATGTACATCTTTGGTCCTTATATTAGTAACATTCAAATCTTATCTACAACCGATGTACACTCAAAAGCCAGCTAGACAAGATGGTTCTTTCAGAGGAAGTCAGACAGAGTTTCTCCTTGGTACTGTACAGCCCAGCCCATAAGGCCAGAAATTAAATAGCTATGATGAGAAGGATGGATGTAAATCAGCCCAAAGCATGGATTCCCTTTCATTAAGGTCGGCTAAGCTACTACTTCTGGTGAATCCCTGGTCTGTCAGCAACAAAATCCAAAGCTGTTCACTTAATAAGGCAGCATTGCTAAAATACTCTGTTCATCCACTTAACGGCAGGTTGATTACAGTGGATACCATCTATCCAGAAGACAGTAATTTGTCTTTCCCAGAATGGATACGTATATGTACATATGTCACTACCACAGCCTAACAACTTACAAAATTTCTCATTTGCTATAGCTGGATTATACACATAATTTCCTCAGACCATGTGACCCTTTTACAGCAAAAGAAATATAACAAACTTTACCATGAGACCCACTGATCCTATTACCTACTATGTCATCCTGAAGCAGCAAGCCTAATTAAATGGTAAAATGAAGAGATAATTTGCAGCTCCAGGACAATTTCCTGAATAGCTAAGAAGTGGGATTGGACATTCTCATCAACACTCTCAGTGTTTCATTTCCAGAATATGTGCTGTGGCTCCCCATGACTTTTGAATCAGCTGGATTATTGATCCTGGTTTCTTACAGAAAATATTTCCAAGAAGTAACATGGCAAGGATTCCATTGAAATTGTAGGTAGATCAGCATATGGTCATTTGGGTCTCCTCATGCCAGTCCAATGACAGGGAGACAGAAGAGGGGGAAGATTCCTATTAACTTAAGGATTTATAGTGGCTGCTACACACTGTGGGCTGAAAGGAGTTCATTGGAAGTCATGAGATTTAGTATATATCTACAGTTGCTTCACTGCTCAGTAATAACTAAGTAATCAATTGCAACAGCCACAGCCTGACAAGAGCAAAGCAACTAAAGACTTGTAATACCTGATGATGAAATTCTGGGATGACCCCAGTGGTTAAGTGGTGGCCAATGGAGGAGTGAGAGTATGGATGTCAATTGTGGCTTCAAGCTAGTTATAGCTGGAGTACAAACTTCTTCCATTAACCCTACTGTCTTAATTCTTTTCATGGTAGATATAGCCAGTCATCACCTGGAAGGCTCTGTGAAAGATTGGACTTAAGAGAGATGACAAATGGTTTCGAATGGTGCAAGGTTAGACACATCTTCCACCCTGTTCAAATCCTCTCAGTCCATCTTTTTTTTTTAATTCCTGTAGTTACTGCTGCAACCAAGCAGACAAAGACTTATATATTTAACATTTTATTCTTAATTCAAGTAAGCTCACTTATTAAATAATCATTCATTTTTACAAAAGAAAACAGCAACATAATGAATTGAGAGGAAATAAAATATCCTGTACATTATCTCATCCACGTAATCTTTGTTAAGTTCTTTACCCCTTTTTTCTTATTCTGTTTAAAGATTTTTTGAGGAGTACATAGTAAATTAAAATTTTAAACCATCCAAATTGAAGTTTAAAAAGCCATTTGCACAAAAATTTGTTATCGATGATTAATAGTAAAAGTAAAATTTATTTGTCAATTTTTGTCACCACATCATCCCCTGTTCTTTACTTTCTTAAATGCAAGTTGTCTTGTTCAATGTGTCTTAGAAATAGGAAATAATAATAGGTAATGCATACCTCCAGAGGACATGCCAAACCTAATCCCCATAACAACTTCTAAATTGTAAATCTATTAGAATTTGAAATGTAGGTAAGTATAGAAAATTTAAGATAGAACATTAATTATGTTAATTCGTATTACCAGAGATCAGAACAACTAAATGAGTATAGCAGGTAGGTAGAAATAGAAAACTAAAGGAAATGACATAGTTTTGAGGGTATAGAAATTAGATCAGAGGCTATAAATTGTAATGTTTGTATCCCCCTAAAATTTATATGTTGAAACATAATCCCCAGTTGCTATGATCTGAATGTTTGTGTTCAATATTCGTTTTCAATATGAGAAATAATTGGAGATTCATTTTCAATATGAATTTTGGATGAAAGTGTCCTTCATCCAAAATTCATATTGAAAATGAATCTCCAATTATTATTAAGAGTTGGGGCTTTGGGGGACGTGATTAAGTTGTGAAGGTAGAGCCCTTATGAAAGGGATTTGATCCCATATAAAAGAGTCCCGAAGGAGCCTGTTTATTTCTTCCATCATGGAAAACACAGCAAGGAGGCCTCCTCTATGAAACAGAACAAGCCATCACCAAACACCAAATCCGCTAACATCTTGAGCTTGACCTTTTCAACCACGAGAACTGTGAGCCATGAATTTCTGGTGTTTATAGCTCACCCAATCTGAGGTATTTTGTTACAGTATCCTGAACAGACAAAGACACCAATAAGATAGTATTTGGAGGTGGGACCTTTGGTAGGTGACTCACCCTCATGACTGGAATGAATGTCCTTAGAAAAGTGACCTAGAGACCTCATTCATCCCTTTTGTCATGCAAGGACATTGGCAGAAGGTTCTCTGAACTGCAAGTCAGTTCATATCAGACACTGAATATGACAGTTTGTTCATCATAACCTTCAGAACTAATAAATCTAGTTGTAAGAAATACATTTCTTTGTTTATAAGCCACCCAGTCTATGCTATTCTGTTACTGCAACCAAAACTCATTAAGACATTAAGTAAAATATAATAATATCTGTGTTATGATGTGTGTGACATAAAACCAGAGTACTTCAGAATTGATGCACTAGGAAATTGGTGTCTGTCCGAGATTTTTTGAGTAATCAAATAACATGGAGAATATGGTGTTCAAGAATACTAGTCTGATAGTCTTAGCAAGAAAGAATCTAAATCGTCTTGTCCAGAAAGAAATCTGTAGAGATAACCCCAGTTTAAGAAATAAAGAAAATAAAATTTAAATACATTTCTTATCCAAGTTATGGCAATTGGCTTGAGAGTCTTCAAGGATAGTAGATAGATTCTTACTGATACTGTGGTAGGAGTTATTAAGAAATTATTTTAGGCAGATAGAGAGGAAAAAAGAGGTTCTTGGAAGATTTCTTTTGCAGCTGTTGTCTAGCATGAAAGCCCTGGCTCTTAAACCTAGTCGGCAAACTTTGATATGCAAATGTAGGCCATTAGAAACTGTATACACCCACCGAGGCCAGGCGGGTGATTTGTATATTACAGAATATGCAAATACAAGCTGTTAGAAACTAGGTCCACCCAAAATAGTGATTCCCACCATTGTCCTCTTGCCCTTGCCCCAATACGTGCCTGGCAGCATGGACACCTCCACATATCCCCATGTGTGTGTGACATCATGGTGCCCTGTATTTGCATTTTGAAAGGCTAGGGTGGGAGGGAGGGACAGTTTTTTTTCCGGCTATGTGAATAAAAGGCCGGGTCAAACTAATCCCTTGAGCCCTATGCAAATCAGACACCGCCTTCTCCAGCCATTGAATACAGCTGGCTGATATTAACTGAAAATGGGGTTCCCTCTCTCAGCTTTGGAGCCCCTTCCCTCTGACTCTACAGGGGAGCTTCTTCTTTCTTCCTTCCCCTTTCTTTCTTGCCTATAAAACTCCCTGCTCCTTAAAAACTACTCCATATGTGTCCATGCTGTTTTTTTCTAATTCAACTCAAGATGAAGAACCTAGTGTTCCTCTACTCATCATAGCCATATCATTTGGGTGCAGGGGCTGGGAATCTGAGGTACAGCCTTCGTCAAAGTGGTGAATATGGGAGCAAGCTTAAATCTGTTATATCATCCTGAGGCACTCTTTGCCTCTATATTAAAATAAATCAATGGGCATCCATCAGCCTAGTACAGTATGTTTAGCATTGGCTGCCGTACTCAAGTCACAGACGTAAGGCTTTCTGGGGAGAATGCAGAGGACCCCCCATTACCCACGGGCATTTGGAATGTTGGCCGTATTTGAACTAGCTTCTGTTCACTGGGAAATTTGACATTGCTCGAAGCTGAGAAAAGTTCTGAAGCAACTGAGAATTTCTGGCCAGGGCATACCCTGGTGTAATTCAAAAGCCTCTGGACCGGAAGCAGCCTCCAAAAGCCCTTTCTGCGTGTTGGTAGAAAACTTCAACTGACCTGTTGCAAAACTCTACTTCTTTCTCTATCTGCATCCTGTTACTCTTCCTCTGAGTAAAATGTGCAAGGAATTTTACAGTTTAGAAACAGAGGTTTCCCCTTTTCTCCCATGACGAGATTATTTGCTATCACTTCTCCAGTGAGCACATAGAATTTCTAAGCTGACAGTGTCATCTCATGGAAGTAAATCAGGCTCTAGGCCTCTTCTGGAAACAGGAAGTTTCTGCCTTTAGCAGTTAGGAGTAAAATGTCTTCGATAGTCAAATTTTAGTCTTGATATTGTCCCATTGGCAGGAAAATGGCCATTCGGTTTCTACATTCCTTTAAGGCATCAGTTTTTCTCCTATTAAGACAGTACTTAATTAGTAAGGGGATTTTAAGTCCAGAAGTTAACCAGAATCATTCATCTATGGGTAAATGTTTTAGCAGGGGCTATAATAAGCAGGATATAGAGTTCAATCTCTCATGTCCCCTCCCTTAAAGGGGTCTTGATCAATTATGTGATTTTTCTTGGAATCTATTTTTTGGAAGGCACACAGGCCACACAAGTCTAGGAGGTCAAAGGAAATAAAAGGAAGAGGACTGACTGCTTGGGGACAGCATGACTAAGGCCAAAAACTCAGTTCCTCTAGTGCCGTGGCTTGGAGGGGGAGCTGGGAATCCAGGAACGACAGAGAAATAATAGCTGGGGGAACACCCTCTACTGTTTTCATCTCCATCCTGGATCACATACCAAAAGAAAGGAGACGAAAAGGACACTTTTATTCTCACTTCTTTTTGTAGATGGGTAACAGATCGTCTTCAACATGCACTCCCCTGGAGATTATTTTAAAGGACTAGGACTCCTTTGACTCCGAAACTTTGAAGAAAAGGTGCCTTGTATTCTATTGCACAAGGGCATGGCCTTCCTACCCTCTTGGGGACAGGAAAACCTGGCCTGCAGTGGGGAGCCTTGATTTTAATATTACACAACAGTTAAAACTTTTCTGTCAACTGGAGGGCAAATGAACTGAGGTCCCCTAGATACAGGTTTTCTTTGCTCTGCAAGACAACCCAGACCTTTACAACTTCTGTACAATCGACCCAGTTCTTTTAGCGGCCGTGGCAGGCAAGCCCACAGGGAGTGGTTCCCCAGAGCTAAAGCAGGCTCCAGAGGAGCAATCTAAGACAGCTACTGAATGTCCTAACCCTTCCAGTTCCCCTTCAGTTGTACCATTAGCTCCACCATCTCCAGTATATCCTTCTCTCCCCTCTTTACTCTCACCACTCCAGGAAATGCCTGATGGAAACATTACCATAAGGGTTCAAGTTCTCTTCTCATTAAAGGACCTTAAGCAAATGAAGGGAGACTTAGGTCAATTTTCTGATGACCCTTATAGGTATGTAGAAATTTTGCAGAATTTAACTCGGGTGTTTGATCTCACATGGAGGGATGTTATGTTGCTGCTAAGTGAAACCCTCACTGCAGGTGAAAAGCAAGCAGTTCTGCAGACAGCAGAAAAATACTGAGATAAGCAACATGCCTCCTATAGCAGACCGAGGAGAAAAAGAGGAGAAAGGGAAGGTGAGGAAGAGGTGGAAACTTCATTCCCACAAGGTAGAGAAGCAGTTTCGGTAGATAACCCTAACTGGGATCCCAATAACTCAGGAGATGAATGGAAAAGGAAATACTTTTAAAGATGTATATTAGAAGGCCTATAGAAAAACAGGCTTAAATCTCTCAATTACTCTAAACTGTCCATGATAGACCAAAGACCAGATGAGAATCCCACAGCTTTTATAGAAAGGCTGAGAGAGGCACTAGTAAAGCACACTTCTCTATCCCCCAATTCAGTCGAGGGACAGCTCATCCTGCAGAACAAGTTTATTACCCAGGAAGCTCCTGATATTGTAAGAAGCTACAGAAGAAAGCGATAGGACCAGATAGCAACCTAGAAACCCCTTGAGAGTAGCCACTTTGGTCTTTTACAATAGGCATCGGGAGAAGGCCCGAGAAAAGGAGAGGACAAACAAGAGAAAAACAGAGGCTCTAGTAGCAGCTTTACAAGCTCGTAAAGTCCAGAATCCCTGAGTTGCATCCACTAGCTGTTATCGATGTGGTCAGTCAAGGCATTTTAAGAAGGAATGCCAAGGAAGCAAGATGAGGACACCTCCACCTTGTCCAGTGGTGGAGACCACTGAAGACTGACCTGGCCCCTAGAGGCAAAGGTCACTGGGTTCAGAACCAGTCTCACAGCTTGTCCAGCAGGGCGGATGGGTCCCAGGGTCAAACACCTGACTCCAGTGACTCACAGGAGTCCCATGATTCTGGAAATTGAAGGAAGGAGATCTCCTTTTAGACAACGGAGCCAGTCTCTCTCTCCTCTATAATCCAGGCCTCCCCTCTTCCCACAGCATGACTGGAGAGGCATCTCAAGAAAAACGCTAACTTGATATTTTTCTCAACCCCTTAGCTGCAGGTGAGGGGACTCATTATTTACACATGCCTTTCTAATCATTCCTGTAAGTCCCACCCTTTTGTTAGGTAGAGATGTTCTAGCTTGCATGGGGGCTGGCATCCTTATAGTCCCGGGACAAACTCTTTGTCTCCCCCGATAGAAGCTTACATTATTCCAGAAGCGTGGGCAACTCAAGGAAGAACAGGTAAAGCTGTAACTGCTACGCCAGTCCAAATCTATCTTAAGAATCCCCTAAGTCCAGAGGTAGTATTCTCTAAGGCCAGAGATTAGGAAAGGACTGGCAGCCATTACTGATAACCTAAAGATGCAGGGCTTCCACAAACTTTGTAATATCCCCTGCAAAACCCCAATATTAGGAGTGCAGAAACCCAGTGGGGAACGGAGACTGGTTCAGGACCTCCGCCTCATGATGAAGCTGTAGTTCCAATCCATCCAGTGGTATGTAACCCCTATACCCTGTTAACTCAAATACCTGAGGGAACTAAATGCTTTACAGTCCTAGATTTAAAGGATTCCTCTTTCTGCATACCATTACATACTGACTCTCAATACCTGTTCGCCTTCGAAGATCCCTCTGGCCAGACCTCCCAGTTAACATGGATGGTGTTGCCTCAGTGATTTAGAGATAGTTCTCATCTGTTTGGATAGGCACTGTCACAAGACCTCTCTGAGTTCTCTTAACCTCAGGTTAGGGTATTGCATTGTGTTAATGATATTCTGCTCTGTGCCCCAACTGAGGATGCTTCTCAGGAAGGCACCAAAGCTCTTCTTAACTTCTTAGCTAGCAGAGGACATAAGGTTTCAAAACCCAAGGCTCAATTCTGCAAAACCTGTGTAAAGTACCTAGGCTTAGTGCTGTCTGAGGGGACCAGAGCATTAGGAGAGGAGCAGATTAAGCCTATCTCTTCTTTGCCCCTCCCCAAAACTCTCAAGAGACTAAGAGGAGTTTGGGGTATTACAGAATTCTGTAGGCTATGGATACCTAGCTATGGTGAAATAGCCCGCCATTATACAGCCTCATAAAAGAAACTCAGGGAGCTAAAACTCATCTTTTAACCTAGAAACCCGAAGGTCAAGAAGCCATTGATCAGCTAAAGCAAGCCTTGCTCAAGGCACCAGCTCTCAGCCTTCTTGTAGGAAAGGCCTTCAACATGTTTGCATCAGAAGGAAACGGAATAGCCCTGGGAGTTTTAACACAGGCCTAAGGACCAGCTCAACAGACAGTGGGTTACCTAAGTAAGAAACTTGATTTGGTGGCTAAAGGGTGGCCAGCATATCTCTTAGCCATTGCCTTGGTGGCTCTACTGGTCCCAGAAGCCTCCAAATTAACCCTGGGGAATGATTTAACTGTTTATACCTCACATAACGAGGCAGGACTGCTATACTCTAAAGGAAGTCTTTGGCTAACAGATAGCTGACTCCTTAAATATCAGGCCCTATTGTTAGAGGGTTCCAAATCCAGTTAAAGACTTATTCTAGCCTAAATCTAGCGGCCTTCCTCCCTGAGGAAACTGGAACCTGAGCATAACTGTGAACAAGCCAGAGTACAGACCTATGTAGCCAGGGAGGATCTCAGGGAAATTCCCCTAGAGAATCCAGACTGGACTCTCTTCACAGATGGGAGTTCTTTTGTGGAACAAGGGATGTGCAAGGCAGGATATGCAGTAGTCACTCTAAATGACATCATTGAAAGTGCATCTCTCCCTCCAGGTACAAGCGCTCAATTAGCTGAGCTAACAGCTCTTACAAGAGCAACTGAATAAAGCAAAGGAAAGGTAGCTAATATTTACATGGACTCCAAGTACGCTTTCCTAGTTCTCCATGCTCATGCGGCCATTTGGAAGGAAAGGCATTTATTTTCTTACCACCAATGATCTCCTATAAAATATTACCAGGAAATTAACAGGTTACTATCCTCAGTTTTCCTTCCACAAGAAATTGCAGTAATGCATTTTAGGGGACATCAGAAGGGAACAGATGAGGTAGCCAAAGGAAATAGATTAGCTAATCAGGCAGCCAAGTCAGCAAGTAAGCCTCAAGACATCAACATACTTCAAATTCCTCTGGTCTGGGAAGGTGCCATAAGAAAAATTAAACCTCAGTACTCTCCTACAGAAGTAGAATGGGCCAATTCTCAGGGGTATACATTTCAGCCCTCAGGATGGCTACAGTCAGAGAATAGAAAGCTCCACCTGTTAGCCTCTAGCCAACAGAAAGCCCTGAAAGTCCTTCACCAAGCTTTTCACTTGGGAAAGGATAAGACATATCAATGTGCCCAGAAATTGTTTTCAGGAGAAAACTTAGAAAAACAGTTAAGCAAGTTGTTAATGCTTATAAAGTCTGTCTCAAAAATAATCCCCTGAACAGGTGACTACTTCCTCCTAAAATCCAAAGAATAGGAGGTTATCCAGGGGAAGACTGGCAAACAGACTTCATCCACATGCCAAAGGCAAAGGGCATCCAATACCTGCTGGCATGGGTAGACACATTCACTAGCTGTGTGGAGGCATTCCCATGCTGTACAGAAAAAGTCTCTGAGTTAATAAAAGTGTTAGTTAATGAAATAACTCTCTGCTTTGGTATACCTAAGTATCTTCAAAGTGACAATGGACTCTTGTTTAAGGTAGCTGTCACACAAGGGGTCTCAAAAGCACGAGGCATAGAATACCATCTCCACTGTGCTTGGAGACGCCAATCCTCAGGAAAGAGAAAACTAATGATATTATCAAGAGACACCTCAGATAATTATCCCAAGAAACTTACCTTCATTGGATACACTTAATCCTCCCAAGAAAGTAGAAGGGAACTTGTACTACAGTTGTGCTAGTTCCTGACTTATTAATTTTAAATTCTACTGAGATGACAGCATCATGTGGGAACATCCCTAACTTAGGCTCTTTTCTAGAAACTGTACTATCTCAAATGCACTGGACAAAAAGATCTGTCATTTCTATAGCCCCATATGGAGATTTAACTGAAAGGGCAGAGTGGGGAGGGCATGCACATGACAGTATCATCTTAGAAAAGCCATGGATGGGAAATTCTATAGCCAGAGGTCTATTCTGGTTTGTAGCCATCCCTCTCCTTGAAAGAGCAATACTTAATGTCTCTATTACGATGCAACAAGGATAGAAGGCAACTGTAGGGGCCATAGAGGCACAACAGCAATCTACAGACTCTTTAGCCTCAGTAGTAGCACAAAATAGGCGGGCGTTAGATGTCCTTATGGCTGAAGTAGGAGGTACCTGCGCACTTTTAAATGAGATATATTGCTTCTGGATTAACATCTCTAGTAAAGTAGATGAAAATCTACAGGCACTTAATGATCAAATCAAAATTATTGACAGGCTTAGGGAAAATGCCAGCTTCAGCCCCGGGTGGTTACAATCCTTTAATGAATTCCAGTCTTCTTTATGGAATTGGTTGACCCCTTTACTAAGCCCTTTCTTGCTTATGTGTCTTGTATTAATATTTAGATCCTGTATACTCAATACTATTACTTGAATTGTTTCTTCTCGCCTAGAAGCAATCAAACTCCAAATGGTGCTGCAAACTGGACCACACATGGACACAGCATTTTTCTGAGGATCCTTAAATCAACCCCAGGAGAAGCCCTAGCTGCTGCTCCTCATTCAACACCCCTTTTCAGCAGGAAGTATCCAGAAATGGTTATTGCCTAGAACCCCCTAATAGCAGTTAGGATGACATCTCCATAGGGACAATGTGGTAGGAGTTATTAAGAAATTATTTTAGGTAGAGATAAAAAAAAAAAAAGGTCCTTGGAAGATTGCTTTTTTACAGCTCTCCTCTAGCATGGAAGCCTTGGCTCTTAGACACTGCCAGCAACTTTTGATATGCAAATGCAAGACTTAAGAAACTGGGTCCACCCAACATGGCGATTCCCACCATTGTCATCTTGCCTTTGCCCCAACATGTGCCTGGCAGCTTGGCCACCCCCACATATCCCCAGGTGTGTGGAATATCATGGCGCCCTGCATTTGCACATCAGAAGGCTAGAATGAGAGGGCCAGTGTTTTCCGTGGTCTACATGAATAACATGCCTGGTCAAACCAATCCCCTATGACCCATGCAAATCAGACACTGCCTCCTCCAGCCATAGAATATCTCTGGCTGATATTACATGAAAGTGGGGTTCCCTCTCTCAGCCTTGGAGACGCCCCCTCTGTGTGTACAGGTGAGCTTCTTCTTTCTTCCTTCCACCTTCTTTCTTGCCTATTAAACTCCCTTTTCCTTAAAACTACTCCATGTGTGTCTGTGCCATTTTTTCTAAATCAATTCCAGATGAAGAACCTGGTGTTTTTCCACGTATCAGAGCTGTATTAATACTTTATTAGCTATCTTGTTAAACTATATGTTGTTGATACTCTAGTCTACATATATAGTGAATCTTTTTTCTGAGAAATTTTGGTACTAGAAATTTGTTCTGTGCAAACCTAAAGTCTCCAGTTCCTATTTGGAATTTGTTTTCCAATATAGTTTAGAAATATAAAACCACATGTATACGTGTTTTTCTTCTTGTTAAAAAAAACCAAAATAATTATAAACACAAAGAGGATTACATTTTATAGGCATAAACATAAGACTTACTGAATTAAGAATACTTTATAGTGCAGAAGATTCCTATATAGATATTGCCAATATTGTGTGCTGCAGAAAGGCTTTCATGTCCTGCAAAGCATTTATTCTGATGTTCTTGTTGTTCTCCTGACACTGGTTTCTTGGCACACATAATTGTTTACAGTGAATGCCAAGTACAAGTTGACATATACATTTGAAAGGAGACTACCTTGTTCCTTTGGCTTTTGAGCTTAGGCAGCAAGTCTCAAAGAAGTTTCTCAAGTACTTTTTAGTTTGGTCTTTGGTGTTTCAAAGGGAGGACTCAGTAGGAAAGCAGG
This sequence comes from Aotus nancymaae, assembly GCF_030222135.1. Classification (NCBI taxonomy): domain Eukaryota; kingdom Metazoa; phylum Chordata; class Mammalia; order Primates; family Aotidae; genus Aotus; species Aotus nancymaae. Next base: position 67,569,872 of record NW_026988422.1, on the reverse strand, counting down.
ATAGGAGGATTAAGTGGATTAAGTTGTTTATTTCAAACAACAAACTCAGAATTTTGATGCAGCGATCTATGCACTAAGCATATGAGTAGAGATGATTCTTGCCCTGCTCTGTAGCTAGACCCAATAGACCCAAGGAATGTGGCCAATGTCAACTCCTGCCATGCCTGACAGGGATATTTTGATGTCTAGGGCAGTTGACTGGTGTCACAGTCCAAGAAGCAAAAAGGCAAAAAGCTTACAGTCAGCTGTTGAGGACTTAGTCTATTCATTGAAATGCAAAGGATGCCTTTGGAATTTGCCATACCGTGAAATAATAAATCAAACACCCCAAGCAAAACAAACAACAATTCAAATATTTCCACACACACAATAAACTAAAACTAAAATACTTTACCCGGTTGCTTTAAAGTTGATGTTGACTCCCAAGCTAAACACTTCAGCAAAGTGAAAGCTTGGAAGCTGTATTTTACCAATTTAACTAACAAAGAGATATCTTCAAAATATGTGACAGGCCCCAGGTGTATTAGTTTTATTTGCCTTTGGTATGTGAAACAAAAGGAAACATTTTAATTACAGAGCACTTTTCTTAAGCAACAGTGCTATGTACCTTACACTAAAAAAATGAAATCCAGATGTACTAAAGAGTTGAATGAAAAAATAAATCATTCAACCATAAGAAAATAGGGACACATATGTATTAGTTCTTAAGACAGGGCAAGATTTCTTATGTATAAAGTAAAGCTAAAATTTAGAGAAGAGTTTTATCTGAATCAAACAATAAACCAAATAAAAAGCAATAATAAGTTAAAAAGCAAGAAAAGTAAAAAAAATAGTCAAAAACAGATGAAATGCAGTCTAACTATACACCCACACACAGACACACATATGAATATATATGGAACATTGTTTCTAAGGAAAATAGAAGGTTAGGTGTCTGTGAGCCTCTGATCATATTTTCATCAACCAATCAAAACATATCTTTGTTTTACATGTGTTTATGTTTAATGACACCATATTCAGTACATAGGGTTGATTTATTAACATTGAACTCATCAGTAACACTGTAACTCATGCTTGAACTGTTACATAAAAATTACTCAATGATAACTGCTAAAGCATGGTAAGAAAAACTTTGTTCAGGACTATTGTGAGAGGTATAGGAACCACCGCAATGGAGTCTTGCAATAGATATATACATATCTGTATGTATATATAGATATACATATATACATACATATATAGATATAGATATATTATGTATATATGTATATATAGATATATTATGTATATATGTATATATAGATATATTATGTATATATGTATATATAGATATATCTCTATATATCTCTATATAGATATATAGATATACATACATATACATATATACATAATATATCTATATATGTATGTATATATATTAAGGCCTTTTCAGCATAGGGGAACATACCCTGGTGAAGACTGATAAATAGGCACACTCAGATGCCTCAATGTAAAGGGTTTAAATATTTATTAGTATTTGTTGACACCTTTACCAGTTGAATCGAGGCTTTTCCTGCCCAGTTTGAAAAGGCAATTGAGGTTTCTAAACTCCTACTAAAGAAAAAAATTCCTAGATTTGGGCTGCCTAGGAGCTTACAGAATAATCACGGCCCATCTTTCACAGTGATAATTACCCAAACCATATCTTCAGTCTGAGGAATTCAGTACCACCTTCACTCAGCGTGGGGGACACAGTCTTCAGGGAAAGTCCAAAGAGCCAGTCAAATTCTAAAAAGGACTGTTGCTAAACTATGCCAAGAGACATCAGAAACCTGGTTGTTTTTATTACCTGTAGCCTTATTATGGGTTTGAGTTGGCCCCTAAGGGAAATCTGCAGCTCAGCCCTTTTAAAATAATGTATGAAGGGCCTTTCTTAACTACAGACTTCCTAATAGACATAGATACTTTCAAGCTGCAGAATTATGTGATCAACTTAGGACAAGAGCAAAATGCATTCCTTAAATATGAAAATCAAAGATCCCCTTCCCCAACTAAGAAAGAAAATCTTGTTACAACCCAGCTGGGTGGCTGGGTCCTATTAAAAACTTGGAAGGAGGGACTCTCAGCAGATCAACTTTCCTAAAATAGAAGGGACCCCTTTCTTGTAACAAATGTATACGGCTGTTGTTAAATTTTCACACATATTATTAGGTTAGAAGATTTCTTTCCATTTGCATTTCCATTAGAAGGATCTCTTCCTTAATATTGATTATCCATTTTTATTCCGTGCCAAACTTTTGTGAATTATCTTTGTTCTACAGATATTGGGATATCTGGACACTTCCAAGTCTAGATCTGTTTTAGTAAACACTATTAATTTATTCTTCTAACCCATCAACATCTAAAGGCTAGGAACGCTTAACTTTCTGAAAATGCAGTCCAGCAAGTCTCAGCCTCATTTTCCTAGTCCTCATTCAAAATAGAGTCACTCTGGTTTGGATGCCTCTGACACATTCAACATTATATAATTATGTTTTAGAATAGGGACAATTTATTATTTTATTACATTTCTAATATTTATCTTTATAATATGCATTATTACATAGTTTTACTAAATGTTGTTACAATCATTTAGAAATGATTATTAGGTCAGAGGTGTATTAATTGCTACCATATTTAGAAGAATCAAAACTTTAGAATAAATCTGAATATAAAAAATCAAATTATAGCATGGTGTCTTAGTTTATTTGGGCTGCTAAATGAAATATTACAAACTAGGTAGCAATATTGTAAACAACTGAAATGTGTTTCTCACAGTTCTAGAGGCTGCAAGTCTAAAATCAAGGAACGAGTAGATTTTGTGTCTGGTGAGAGTCTGTTTCCCATAGACTATGTCTTTTAACTATTTCTTCACAAGATGGAAGGGGGGAAACAACTCTAGGACCTCTTTTGTAAGGGCACTAATCCCATTTGTGGGGGCTGAACCCTCATGACCTAATCATTTCCTTTTATTCTAACCCCACAACCTGGAGGGTAAGGATTTCAACATGTGAATTATGGGGGTAGCACACACAAACATTCAGAACATAGCACTTGGTATAAAGTGGGAAACTATGATGCCATTAAAAATCATAATATGAGAGAATATTTAATAAAATGGATAAATGTTTAATATTTATTAAAGAGTCAGAATAAAACATTTTCTAGATATATGTAAGTTTCAACATCTTTTTTTTTTTTTTTTTTGAGACTGAGTTTCGCCCTTGTTACCCAGGCTGGAGTGCAATGGTGCCATCTTGGCTCACTGCAACCTCCGCCTCCTGGGTTCAGGCAATTCCCCTGCCTCAGCCTTCTGAGTAGCTGGGATTACAGGCGCGCGCCACCAGGCCCAGCTAATTTTTTGTATTTTTAGTAGAGACGGGGTTTCACCATGTTGACCAGGATGGTCTCGATCTCTTGACCTCGTGATCAACCTGCCTCGGCCTCCCAAGTTTCAACATCTTTTTTATATCTACATATGATCTCTTCAAGGGTAAATAACCACTCTCCATATTTTACTGTGTTTTTGGGTGTTTGGTTTGTTAATAATGTTTGTTTTAATTATTCTTTTCTGTATGAACAATTTTCTGTAATTTACAAATGTTACATAGTAACCCAGTGTTATGATCATATAAAAACACATTAAATTATTTTAAAGCTAATACATTGTTTTGAAATAAGATATAAATTTAAAAGGATTAGTAATACCCACTTGTTATGATCTGAATGTTTATGTTTTCACAACACTCGTGTATTGAAATCCTAACTCTCAAGGTGATGATATACAAAAGTGAGGGCTTTGGAAAAAGATTATGAGGACACAGTCCTCATAATTAGGATTAATGTCCTTATAAAAAAGATTTTACCATGTGAGGACAGCAAGAAGTTGTTATCTATGAACCAGGGAAACATGCCCACACTAGATATCAAATCTTGTACTTCCCAGCCTCCAGAAATGTGAGAAATAATTTCTCTTTTTGATAAGCCACCTAGTTTATGATATTTTCCTATGACAGCCTGAATATACTAAGACAACATTGGAGGCCATAATTTAAGAAAACAGGAACTCCCATATATTATCAATGATGTTACAATTTATAAATACCATTAATTTTGATTTTTTATTCCTTCCTTCCTTTCTTCTTTCCTTTCTTTCTCCCTCCCTCCCTCTCTTCCTTCCTTTCTTTCCTTCATTCCCTCCCTCCCTCCCTTCCTTTCTCCCTTCCTTCCTTCCTTCCTTCCTTCCTTTGTCGATTTTTCAGTGTTAGCGATATTTGGGCTATTTACCTATTCCTCTCTCCCTGGGGTTTTTGTCTTTGTGACAATGTTTTTAAATAGCTGTGGTAAGAAATACAGGATTTTTACACTCTCATTTTATTTTTAATAAATATGATCAACAAGGCCAAGATAAAACAGATTTTCAGTAAGTAAGATGTTTGCTAGGAGATTCAGTGTTATAATTCAAATCATCTCCTTAGGAATGTAACATTTTCCCACTTAACAATACCCCTTAAGTTCTTTTATGATGGAGCTGCCTACTATCACTTTTAATTATTGTTTGCTTCCTTTATATTTGTTTTATGGCCAGATTATAGTCAATAATCTGTACCAAGGACTGGCCCACCCAGCCCACCAAGGCCACTGCTAACACAGGTGCTTTCCACCTGGGGCTTGAGAGTTGTCCCACTACTACTATGACCATGCATGCTGTCAAAGGTCATGAGGACCCAGCCGACCACCCACCTAGTGCACTGCTGCCATTTTGGCACTAGAGAAAACTGTCTGGAGGTCTGAGAATTGACCTATTTAAACCTACTCACACCAGTGCTCATATATATTACCTGGGGATCCAATAACAGGCATATTTAGCTTATTGATTCCACTGCTGGTCCTGAGAACTGGCCTGCCTAGAGACCCTGTCCCCAGAAAAACCTCACCACAGCCTCTACTAAAAACTGTAGCCTAAGCCAGCAAAGAAATCACAGACACCACTGATGATATTTACAGTCAAAGAAATCTTATAAAGACTACTACTACATTCATCCAGAATCAAGCCCCAAATGCCTTATTCAACTAACACCATAAATATATCTTTAGGATAAATTATTTCCCTATGAAAGCCAAAAAATTAGAAGTGACTGTTACATCAGATGCACAGATATGAATGTAAGGACATGAGAATCATAAAAAAGCAAGGAAATACAACATCTACAAAAACACAATAATTCCTCAACAAAATATTTCAATCAAAAATGACTTTATAATAATAAAATATAAAATAGATTAAATAATAAAATATTAAAAAATAAATCCCAGAAAAATAATTCCAAGTAATAATAATAAAGCACATAGTGTTATAGAAGAGAAGAAAAACAAACAATAAAAGGAAATCCAAAAAAAAAATTCAAGATACAAATGAAGAGTTAATTAAAGAAATAAATAACACACACACACAAGCAAATGAAAATGCTGGAACTAACTATTTTAATAGATAAAGCACAAATAAAAAAAACTCATTTGAGAGCTTCAACAATAGACTGGATCAAGCAGAAGAAAGAATTTCAGAATTTGAAGATGTGTCTTTTGGAATAACCCAGTCAGACCCCCCCACACACACAAAAAAATGAACAAAGATTACATAACACATCAAACACCAAAAGCCACCAAATATTCAAATTTTGAGTTTTTAAGAAGCTTAAGAGAAGCCAAAAGCCATAGAAAACTTATTTAACAAAGTAATAGCTCAAAAATGTCCAAGTGTAGTAAGAGCTTTAGACATTCAGATGTAGGAAGCTCATAGGTCCCAAATAGATACAACTTAAAAAAGTCTTCTCCATGGCACATTATAGTCGTAATATCAAAAGTCAAAGACAAAAATAGATTTCTAAAAACACCAAGAGAAAAGCACCTAGCACATTAGAAGAACTCTCACCATATTAACAGTGGATTTCTCAGGAGAAACTTTACAGGCCAGGAGAAAATGGGATGATATATTTAAGAGCTGAAAGAAAGCAACTAGCAGCCAAGAATACTATATCTAGCAAAGCTATACTTCATAAATCAGAAAAAATAAACAAAATACTACCCAGACAAGCAAAATCTGAGAGAATTCATCACTACTAGAAATGCTTAATGGAGTCTTACAACGAGAGGACAAAAGCATGATGTCTACCATCAAGAATAACACATAAAATTATGAAACTCACTGATAAAGCAAACACACAAATGAGTGAGATAAAGAACTCAAGGAGTACCACTACACAAAGCCACTAAGGTACAATGATAAGCAAAAGGAGGAAAAGAAATGATATACAAAATGCCCAGAAAACAATTAACAAATTGACAGGAATAAGTCTTCACATATCAATAATAACCTTGAACATAAACAGATTAAATTTCCAACTTAAAACCTACAGAGTGGCTAAATGGATTTTAAAAAGTGAAAAACTATATGCTACCTACAAAATACTCTCTTCACCTATAAAGATACATATAGACTGAAACTGAAGAGATGGAAAAAGATATTCTATGCAAATGGAAATCAAATGTGAGCAGAAGTAGCTATACTGATATCAGATAAAATATACTTTAAAGTCAAAAAATGTAAAATGAAACAAAGAAGTTCATTATGTAATGATAAAGGGATTAATTCAGCAAGAAGATATAACAATTCTCAATATATATGTACCCAACACCAGAGCAATCAGATGTATAAAGCATTATTAGATCTAAAGGAAGAAGTAGACTTCAATATAATAATATTTGAAAATTTCAAAAGCCAATTTTCATCATCAGACAGATCTACATATAGAAACTTAAGAAAGAAATATTAGATTTAAATATCACTTTAGAACAAATTGACTTAATAGACATTGACAGAACATTTTATCCAACAGCTGCAGAATATATATTATTCTCATCAGAAATATTATCCAGAATAGACCATATGTCAGACTATAAAAGAAGTCTAAACAAAATTTTAAAAGTCAGAATTAAAACATGTAACTATTCAGACCACAGTGAAATAAAACTAGAAATTAATAACAATAGGAGGTTTGGAAAGTGTACAGATACATGGAAATTAAATAAAATGCTCCTGAATAACCAATCAGTCAGCAAAGAAATTAAGGAAAGAAAAATAATTTAAATAAATGAAAATGGAAACACAACATATGAGATAGCCTATAAGATAAAGCAAAAGTATGACCTAGAGGTAAATTTATAGTAATAAATACTTACATTGAAAAGGTAGAAAGCCTTCAAATAAACAATCTGCTCATCTCAAATAACTAGAAAATCAAAACAAAACAAAATCAAAATTAGGAGAAAAGAAATTTTAAAAATTAGAGCATAAATAAATAAATCCAAAAATTGAAAAGATACAAAGAATCAACAAAATAAAAAGTAGTTTTTTTATAAAGAGAAACAAAATAGATAAACCATTAGCTAGAACAATCAAGATAAACAGAGAGAAGACCTAAATACACAGAATCAGTAACAAAAAAGGAGACATTACAACTGACTATATAGAAGCACAAAAGATCTTAAGAGACTATTATGAACAACTATATGCTAACAAACTGGAAAATCTAGAGGAAATGGATAAATTCTTGGACCCCTACAACATACGATGGCTGAACCAGAAAGAAATGGAAAATCTGAACTGTCTAATCATGAGTAATAAGATTAAATCAATTGTCTCAACAAAGAAAAGCCCAAAGACAGATGGCTTCACTGCCAAATTCTACCAAATTTATAAAGAAAACTAACACCAATTCTCCTTAAAACATTTCAAAAACTTAAGAGGAGAAAATTTTTTCTAACATTTCACAATACCAGCATTAATCTGATACCAAACAGGATAAAAAAGAAAACTACAGACCAATATCCCTTATGAACATAGATGCAAAAATCATCAAAAAATACCAGCAAACTTAATCCAACAGCACATTAAAAGATAAGATATCATGATCAGTGGGATTTATTCTGGGAAATACAAGAATAGTCTAGCATACATTAACAAAAAGGTGCAATATGCATACATGGAATGAAAAAAATATTATCATCTTAAGACATGTAGAAAAAGCATTTGATAAAATTCAACATCTTTTCATGATAAGAACTTTCAAAAACTAGGCATGAAATTAACACATACCTCAATGCAGTAAAAACCATATATAATAAGCTCATAGCTAACATCATACTTAATGGACCAAAGCTGAAAGATTTTCCTCTAAGAACTGAAACAAGACAAGAATACAAACTTTTACCACTCTTACTCAGTATAATACTGAAAATCCTATGCAGAGTAATCAGGCAAGAGAAAGAAATAAGAGGCATACAAATTGGAATAAAGAAAGTCAAATTGTCCCTCTTTGCAGATGACATGTTCTTATATTGAGAAAAATTTAAAGACTTCACTAAAAGCTTCTTATATCTGGTAAGAGAATTCAGCAAAGCTGTAGGATATAAAATTAACACACAAAAATCAGTGGCAGTTGTTTTCGCCAATAACAAATAATACAAAAAAAAAAATCAATTTAATTTACAATGGCAACAAAAATATTCCTAGGAATAAATTAAAGCAAGGAAGTGAAAGATCTCTACAAGGAAAACTACAAAACACTGAGGAAAAAACTAAAAATGGTACAAACAAATAGAAAAACATTTTATGCTATGCATCACATAAAACAATATGGTAAAATTTACTATACTACCTAAAGTAATCTATAGATTCAGTGCAATTCCTATCAAAATAACAATATGTTGATATACCATATGACCCAGCAATTACACTACTGAGTATTTATCCAAAGGAAAGGCAATCAGCATATCAAAAAGACAGCTGCATCCTCATGTTTATTGCAAATGCTATTCACAATAGTCAAAATAGGGAATCAATCTACACGTTCATCATGGATGAATGGATAAAGTAATTGTGGTATATATACATAATGGAATACTATTCAGCCATTAAAAAAAATGAAATTCTCTCATTTGCAGCAACATGGCTTAAACTGAAGGTTATTATATTAAGTGGAATAAAGTAACCACATAAAGACAGATATTACATTTACATGTGAGAACTAAAAAAGTGGATCTCATGTAGCTAGATATTAGAATGATAGCAGAGGTTAGTGTGTGGAGGGTGAAAAGAGATTAGTTAATGGGTACAAATATAGAGTTAGATAGAAAAATAATTTCTAATGTGTAATAGTAGAGTAGGGTGACTATAGTTAACAAAAATGTATTTTATATTTCCTAATGGCTAAAAAAAAAAGAAGACTTAAAATATTCCCAACACATATAAAGACAAATACTCAATGTGGTCTTTAGTCTAAATACCCTGACTTAATCAATTCACATTCTATACACATAACAAAATATCACATATATCCCTAGTACACAAACATTATTTAATATCAATTTAAAAATAAAAATAAATTTATCCACATTTGTTCTTTACATTTTATTGTGGACATTGTATTATTTAATTATGCTAGGTTCTCAGAGAAATAGAACAATGGGAGAGACATATAAAAAGATTGACTCACAACAGTATGGGGGAAGAGAATCACTTATATTCTTAAAGTAGATTGATGAATTACAGTGCTATGATAAGAAATGACTTAAAGAAAGTTGGGTAAGAGTGGTGAGTTACAAGTTCAATGAACACCCACATTAAACCCTAATGAAACAGAGAAATGCCAGTCTAAACAAGATTGATAAGGCATGTCACTGTGAAGTTAGCAAAGATTGCCAATATTATTTTGGTCTTAACTTTTTTTTCTTGTGAATAACATATAATAAACCCTTACCTAACTGTAATGGCACAGTTTGCCCTGAGATTTGGAAAAGGATTATGCAAAAAGAGCAACCCTAATGACAACACTGGGTGGCAGGAGCTGCCACCTGCAACCGGAAGACCCAGGAAAGCAACAGATTTTAGTCTGGATTTGAAGGTCGGTGAATCAGGAGTGCCAAGGGCAGAAGACTGATATTCCAGCTCAGTCATTCTGAGAGTGAATTCAACATTACCATGCCTTTCTGTTTTGGAATGGCCGTTTATATATTTAATGATACTTAGTCCCATTGGCAAAGGTTGTAGGCTTTACTCAGTCCACCTATTAAAATGCTAGTCCCTTCTGTGAGACACATCTCATAGAAACACCCAGAAAGAATGTTCAATCAGATATCTAGGCATCCTATGGCATAGTCAGTTCGACACATCACCATAATACTCATTATCCAGATTTCTTAAAATGTGTATTTTGATAATTTTAGACTTTAAAAATTTACAAAGACAAGAAATAACTAAGATCAGAGCAGAACTGAAGGAGATAGACACAGAAAACCCTTCAAAAAATCAATAAATCCAGGAGCTGGTTTTGTGAAAAGATCAACAAAATAGACAGACCACTAGCCAGATTAATAAAAAAGAAAAGAGAGAATAACCAAATAGATGCAATAAAAAACGAGAAAGGTTTTTTTTTCCTCATTCACAGATTCCACAGAAATTCAAACCATCATCAGAGATTATTACAAACAACTCTATACACATAAACTAGAAAACCTGGAAGAAATGGATAAATTCCTGGACACTTGCCTCCGCCCAAGCCTAAACCAGGAAGAAGCCGAAACCCTGAATAGACCAATAACAAGGTCTGAAGTTGAGGCAGCAATTAAGAGCCTACCACCCAAAAAAAGCCCAGGTCCAGATGGGTTCACAGCCAAATTCTACCAGACATACAAAGAGGAGCTGGTACCATTCCTTCTGAAACTATTCCAAATAATCCAAAAAGAGGGAATCCTTCCCAAATCATTTTATGAGACCAACATCATCCTGATACCAAAACCCGGCAGAGACTCAACAAGAAAAGAAAACCACAGGCCAATATCCATGATGAACATAGATACAAAAATCTTCAATAAAATACTGGCAAGCCGACTGCAACAGCACATCAAAAAGCTTATCCACCATGATCTAGTAGGATTCATCCCGGGTATGCAAGGCTGGTTCAACATACGCAAGTCTGTAAACGTAATTCACCACATAAGCAGAACCAAAGACAAAAACCACATGATTATCTCTATTGATGCAGAGAAGGCCTTTGACAAAATTCAACAACTCTTTATGCTAAAAACCCTCAATAAACTAGGTATTGATGGAACATATCTCAAAACAATAAAAGCTATTTATGACAAACAAACAGCCAATATCATACTGAATGGGCAAAAACTGGGAGCATTCCCTTTGAAATTTGGCACTAGACAAGGATGCCCTCTCAAACCACTCCTATTCAATATAGTACTGGAAGTTCTAGCCAGAGCAATCAGGCAAAAAAAGAAATAAAGGGTATTCAAATAGGAAAGGAGGAAGTCAAATTGTCTCTATTTGCAGATGACATGATTGTATATCTAGAAGACCCCATCGTCTCAGCCCAAAATCTCCTGAAACTGATAAGTAACTTCAGCAAAGTCTCAGTATACAAAATCAATGTGCAAAAATCACAAGCATTCCTATACACCAATAACAGACTTAAAGAGAGCCAAATCAAGAATGAACTGCCATTCACAATTGCCTCAAAGAGAATAAAATACCTAGGAATACAACTAACAAGGAATGTAAAGGACCTCTTCAAGGAGAACTACAAATCATTGCTCAATGAAATAAGAGAGGACACAAACAGATGGAGAAACATTTCATGTTCATGGTTAGGAAGAATCAATATCATGAAAATGGCCATACCGCCCAAAGTAATTTACTGCCCAGATTCAACGCTATCCCCATCAAGCTACCAATGACCTTCTTCGCAAAACTGGAAAAAACCACCTTAAACTTCATATGGAACCAAAAGAGAGCCCACGTAGCCAAGTGAATTCTAAGCAAAAAGAACAAAGCGGGAGGCATCACACTACCAGACTTCAAACTATACTACAAGGCTACAGCAATCAAAACAGCATGGTACTGGTACCAAAACAGAGATATAGACCAATGGAACAGAACAGAGGCCTCGGAGGCAACACTACATATCTACAACCATCCGATCTTTGACAAACCTGACAAAAACAAGCAATGGGGAAATGATTCCCTGTTTAATAAGTGATGTTGGGAAAACTGGCTAGCCATATGCAGAAAGCAGAAACTGGACCCCTTCCTGACACCTTACACTAAAATTAACTCCAGATGGATTAAAGACTTAAACATAAGACCTAACACCATAAAAACCATAGAAGAAAATCTAGGCAAAACAGTTCAGGACATAGGCATAGGCAAGGACTTCATGACCAAAACACCAAGAGCATTGGCAACAAAAGCCAAAATAGACAAATGGGACCTAATCAAACTCCACAGCTTCTGCATGGCAAAAGAAACAGTCATTAGAGTGAATTGGCAACCAACAGAATGGGAAAAAATTTTTGCAGTTCACCCATCTGACAAAGGGCTGATATCCAGAATTTATAAAGAACTAAAACAGATTTACAAGAAAAAAACAAGCACATTCAAAAATGGGCGAAGGATATGAACAGATACTTTACAAAAGAAGACATACATGAGGCCAACAAACATATTAAAAAATGCTCATCATCACTGGTCATTAGAGAAATGCAAATCAAAGCTACATTGAGATACCATCTCACGCCAGTTAGAATGGCGATCATTAAAAAATCTGGAGACAACAGATGCTGGACAGGATATGGAGAACACTCTTACACTGTTGGTGGTGTGTAAATTAGTTCAACCATTGTGGAAGACAGTGTGGCGATTCCTCAAGGACCTAGAAATAGAAATTCCATTTGACCCAGCAATCCCATTACTGGGTATATATCCAAAGAATTATAAATCGTTCTAGTATAAAGACACATGCAGACGAATGTTCATAGCAGCACAGTTTACAATAGCAGAGACCTGGAACCAACCCAAATGCCCATCAATGATAGACTGGACAGGGAAAATGTGGCACATATACACCATGGAATATTATGCAGCCATCAAGAACAATGAGTTCGCATCCTTTGTAGGGACATGGATGAACCTGGAAGCCATCATTCTCAGCAAACTGACACAGGAACACAAAATCAAACACCGCATGTTCTCACTCATAGGCGGGTGTTGAACAATGGAAACACATGGACACAGGGAGGGGACCACTACACACTGGGGTGTGTTGGGGGGAAATAGGGGAGGGACAGCAGGGGGTGGGAGGTTGGGGAGGGATAGCATGGGGAGAAATGACACATATAGGTGAAGGGGAGGAAGGCAGCAAATCACACTGTCACGTGTGCACCTATGCAACAATCTTGCATGTTCTTCACATGTACCCCAAAACCTAAAAGGCAATAAAAAAAATAAAAAATAAAAATAAAATAAATAAAATAAAATAAAAACAGAAGTACACCATGTAAAAAAAAAAAAAAAATTTACAAAGACAGTAAAAGACTTGTTTTTTTAAAAATACTCTTTACCCAGTTTTACTCATTTTAATCCTTTGGATAACTGTGGCACATTTGCCAAAACAAAGGAATTGACACTGTTACATTGCTACATCTAGCACATTTTTGCTGAGAAGGATTAAGTCCCACCTTTTATGTGGACAAAGTATCTACACATATTATTTGGAATTACTTTGTAAAAACATTTGTCTTTTTTCCTTATTTATATATTTATTTTACGATTTATTTATATTGGTAAGGAGTCATGCATGTTTATTTTATGCTTTGGTTGATAATTGACTATGTGGAATATATATATATATATATTCTCAAATTGTTCAGATTTTGGTCATTGGTAGTTCACTTTTAGTTTGGCTTGGTGTCCCTTTGACATGCCTTCGTATGTTTGTTTACTAAGCATTGTTGCCTGGTTAAAAAAATTAAGTGTTCCAGACTCATCTGATATTTCCACTGTACCAGTCTTAGAATAAGGCATTTCTCCAAGTAGTCCTGCATTTTGTCCCTGGAGAATAGTATTTTAAAACAAGAATCTGAGTAATAGCTGAGTTCATTGCTACTGATTACTCTCTGAATAAACAGATATATAGCTTTATGTTTACTGATATGGTTTGGCTGTGTCCACACCCAAATCTCATCTTAAATCCCATGTGTTGTGGGAGGGATCCAGTTGGAGGTAATGGAATCATGGAGGCAGTTCTTTCCTGTGCTTTTCTTGTGACAGTAAATAAATCTCATAAGATCTGCTGGATTTATAAGGTAAATCAACATGCGTGCATCTGAAAACCATTATCCTAAATGAACAAATGGAGAAACAGAAAACAAAATATTGCATGTTCTCACCTATAAGTGGGAGTTAAACATTTGGTACACATGGACAAAGAGACAGGAAGAATGGACACTGGGGACTAGGAAGAGAGAGAGGGAAGTGCTGAAAAACTATTGATTGGGTACTATGCTCACTACCTGGGTGACAGGTTCAGTCACACCCCAAACCTCAGTATCACGCAATATACCTTTGTAACAAACCTGTACATGTATCCCCTATTTCTAAAATAAAAATTGAGAAAAAATCAAATTGATAAGATTTTTTTAAAGTTTACATCAGCTATCCTTCCACACAATTACAGTGGTTGTAAATGCAACATTTTGATATATTTTGTATGGAACATTAAAATTATAATTATATATTTATGTATATTTTTAGCATATTAGTGAGATCATATGATTTGCAATTTTACCTAAGGTTTCAAGCATAAGATTGGTGAACAATTTTTAGTGCATTGGTGTGGTTTTACTATTTTTTAAATGTTGTATTAGTAATGTTTTCAAATTCATAAGCTATGAAAAAGAAAACAATTACTGAAAGTATATTCCTGTTAACTTTCTCTGAAAAATATACTATATTTTAAAAATTATTTATTTCTTTTGTTCAGTAAATTGTTAATAAGGACTTATTTTATGCTTATTAATTTAAACATAAAAAAAGAATAAGGTATAGTTTTAATAACATTGCATGTCAAATACTTATATTAAAATTTTTTTAGTCACTAATATTCTTTGTCACCAAAGGGTAGATTTTTCTTTGCTAGAGTTTTACACAAATAGAATCATACAGAATACAAACACACACACACATACACACACACATACAGTGTTTTGACTTTTTAAATTCAAATGTTTAATTTTTTTCTCTCAAGTGCATCTGGCTTTATCTTCAACAATAATGTTCCTCTAAAAGCACCCAGACCCCAGACCACACTTACCATCAAAACCTGAAATGTTTTTGATACACAATAATCAATTCTTAAGGTAAATTTACATTATAGATTAATGATCATGCAAGAAAAAATAAAAGGTAAAAATTATAAGGTGCAATGCAAGTATAATATTATCAATGAAAATGGTCCATTTAGATTGTGAGACATTAACAAATGTCTTTTTGTCTATTCCCTTTGTTAACAATAAAAAAATCTTTACTCCCAAGGCAAGTCACACATAGTAAATATAGTTAGTTAACAAGTTTGAAGGCAACTAAAGGTTATATACACACACACACACACACACACACACACACACACATAAATATATATATATATATATTTTTTTTTTTTTCCTAAATCAAATATCGTCTTTGCCAAGGCTCATCTCAGACATTTTGGCCCTTTCCTACATAAAGATTTATATGGACACAACTGTACCCCAGACATCGTACAGCAAAGAGAGAAAGAGGCTTTGCTTATGCTAAGCTGATCAGCTCCCTCTCTGGCATTGCCTCTCCTGCCACCCAGTGTTGTCGTTGTTAGGGTTGCTCTTTTTGCATAATCCTTTTCCAAATCTCAGGGCAAACTGTGCCATTACAGTTAGGTAAGGGTTTATTATATGTTATTCACAAGAAAAAAAATGTTAAGACCAAAATAATATTGGCAATCTTTGCTAACTTCACAGTGACATGCCTTATCAATCTTGTTTAGACTGGCATTTCTCTGTTTCATTAGGGTTTAATGTGGGTGTTCATTGAACTTGTAACTCACCACTCTTATCCAACTTTCTTTAAGGCATTTCTTACCATAGCACTATAATTCATCAATCTACTTTAAGAATATAAGTGAAACTGAATTATCATACACGTATATAGTAATAAATATTATAATCAATTGATTTGTAGTTCATAATAACACCATTACTCTCACTGGACATTCTTTGGAAGAAAGTGGTAAATTTATTTGTTGGGTTCTGTAGGAGAACAGTTTCTCCATTTTGCTAATAATACATTTTTTTTTTCCTGAAAATGTGGTGTTTCGAGTCAGTGGCAAGATCAGCCAAAGGGCAGTGGTTCCAGTGTTTCAATCAAATTACAATGCAGACAGGTTAAAGTAACATTCTAACCTAACACTGCCATTCGACTATTTACTTGAACTACCACTCTATATTGAAAAATGTAAAAATAGTCAAGTAAATTAGCAATAAAGTTTTAAGAAACCAAGTTTGTCATCAACTTCCTTTCACATTTGCTTGCTGGTGGTATATTTTCACAATAAGAGATGATTTAGCTTAGGAGGCACGCTTCTCAGATCTCACCAATCCCATGGTAAGAAGCAATGGGAGCAGCAAAGTGACAAAAACCTAAAAGTGCCTGCTTACAAGACAGCATTGATGCTGTGACTCTAGATAAAAACACATACTTTTTAATCTCTATTAGAGAACTGGAAATGGGGACAAAAATAAATAATAAAATTAAGATTTTAGATACATTGGGTCTTGAGACAAGGAAGAAACATATGTCCAAAATTAGCCTCTCATGGGAAGGTTTGTCCCAGTTAATTTAAATTCAGTCATCATTGGATTCCACATAATCAACAGAGATTAATATGTATCATGGTAAGGCATAAATCAAGATTTTTGTCTATGTATCTTCTCTTGAACTGGTTATACTCACAGGAAGCTGGGATTCCTCCCTGCTGTTCCATGTTCTGTCCTCCTAGGCAAGCCCTCATCTGGGTCCTTTTCTGATCCAGTGTGACTTTGATTAAATTGTTACATGCTAATTTGTTAAGATAACCTATTTGTCTCTTGCATTAAGTTAGGTCTTTCTATTTAGACTTTTTTGGTAATAAAGGGCATATTTTGGTTCCCCATTTGCCCCTCACTTCTCAGTTTATTCAGAAGTTGAGCATGATCTTTAAGTCTCTCGGTATCTCTGACAAAGTCATATCGCTGAGGCATACATAACTCATTATGACAAAAGGAGCGTATTTAAGAGATAAGCCTCAAGATTAAGAGAAGAGATTCCTTTTGGAATAGAAGGGGCTTTCCCAAATGTGCAGAAAATGGACACAGGAAAGGTTATAAAAGATCTCTATGGTTAGAACCAAACTAGGCTGCATGCTAACAGCAGTGTTTAAGACATTCCAGATCAGAAAGGTAAAGGGGATTCATGTCTTTATTTTTCTAGAATTAGAGCTTCAGGGAGGTAACAAGATTGCAGAAAGGAATAATTGCCTGATGTAACTAGAATGATGGGACTATCCATAGCCTTGCAAAATTTTCATGTTGCAGCCTTGCACAATGCATTAGAGCACACCTGACTATGCAAGAATATTAAGGATGCTGTAGAAAGGGCTGTCAGACCTGAGGTGTCCAAGGAGCTAGAAAAGAACCACCCCTCAGTGGTGGTTCACTGTGCTTTCACCAAGTGCCAGGTGGGACGATAGAAGTTGCAGGGGCTACATGGATAGACAGGTCTCTCAAGAATCATGCTGCAAACTCCTTCACTTCCTACAGTACCATAAAACCAAGACTCTTCACAAATATGGGGTTTATCTTGGTTTGCTGAATTGAATGAAGATAGATGTCTATTACTCTCTTACTATAGAAATCACACTGAATTAAGAAAAAGTTGTGTTTTTTTATACACACACAACTTTGTGGAATCAAAACACATAGCACTGAGAAAATATAAAATGAGCATACTTCTATCACTTCTGGCTGTACAAAATGATTTACTTTTGCACATGACAACTATTACACAAACAAGCTATTAGGACCTTCTCCCTTTCTTTCCTACTAGTCTTAGACAAATGATTTTGTTTATCTCAACTGTTCCTTATGAGACACAGTTTTACTCTGTCTCATCATTGCCATTTTCTTTAAGTATTTGTTGATTTTTTTTTTGCTAAATTGCTCTTAGTTTCCATGTTGGTCTGACAAATTAAGGGCAAAATGTGAACAGCATTTCTCTTGTTTTAAGTACTATACTCTTAGAGCGTGAATATAATCTAAGATTAATTATCATGGTTACTACACTCCACTGTGATTCCCATTGATTTCACCATCAGCTAATGCCCTTAGGTCTTCTCCTCAATGACTTATTAATAAAGAATGTCTCTGTCATCCTATAGCCATGAAGATTTTTTAAAATAACTTTTAGGATTACATATTTATCACTATTAACCTTCATTCTGTTAGACATTAATCTATATATATAATACCTTAGTATTGGCTAAGTTATTAATTTTGTAGTAATATGTTTCATCAGTGTTTCATTAAGTTCATAACCATTCATTCAGAAAGACAGCTAGTTGGAAAGAACTCAGAGAAGGAGGATGAAATTGAACATGGAATTACTTAAATAATTGACTTCTTGTTGGTCTTGCTGCACCTGCCATTGCATTTAGTTTTGTTTTTACTGGGAATTAGGAGCAAGTAGACTGGATGATTTACAGGACAATTTATTTCATTGGAGGGCTGCATGGACCAAATAAAGACACATAGTGGTAATCTATAAAAGTCTCTACAGAAACAGAACATTTGAGGGCCACATGTTTTGATACAGCAGAAGGAACTGGTGGAAGGGAATGGAATCCCAGACCTATTAAAGCATTCGCCCAAGGGCATACAACTATTTAGTAAAAGATACAACTCTAGAAACCTTTTAAATCTTAATAAAGTGTTCTTTCAATAACTTTGTTAATCTTTATGGTTCTATAAAGACTAAATCAAATCTCTTTCCCCCTCATAGCATCTAAAGACAATTTTAACATTCACAATTAGCCTTCTCTTCTCCAGGTTAAATATTTACTATTCCTTAAATTTTCCCCTTGAGATCATTTACAGATCATTCACTCTTCAATTGCCTTTTTCTGGATGTTCTCCAGTTGGTGATTACCCAACTCCAAAATATGGAGGACTGAATTATACAATATATTTGAAAGCAGAATATTAGGTATTCAACATACAACTTTTTGAAAAATAGAAGCGGGCTAGTCCAACATATATTAGTAGCAAATTGAATGTCTGTTTTGTAAAATGCAGACTTCCATGTACATTTTCTTCTGCACACTGGCCTAATGAATGTTTCAAATCACAGTGTTAAGCACTCACTTCAATATTTTACCACCTAAGATGGAAGAGAGAGCTTGACAGAAACACACTAAAGCAAAAGTAAAGACAAGACAAATTGCTTTGCTGAGATAGAGATGCCCAATTATTGTCATATTTTGTGGATCTATGTTTAACCTTATTTGCTATTGTCAGCTCTATAAAATGGCATGATCATAGATGGTATCAACTGGATGCATTGAGGGGTTTTCTAATGAAAGTTAAGCAAATTTTACAACAGTGATTAAATCTATGACAGATTTTAGTTATTTAAGATTCTGGTAGAACTTTCACCACAGCATTGTCATATATACAAGTCTCATATTTTTCTTTCTTTCCTTCCTTTCCTTCCTTCCCTTCCTTCTTTCCCTTCCTTCCTTCCCTTTCTTTCCTTCGCTTTCTTCCCTTCCCCTTCCTTCCTTCTTTCCTCCCTCCCTTCCTTCCCTTCCTTCTCTTCCTCTTTCTCCCTTCCTCCCTTTCTCTCTCTTTCTTTCTTTCCTCTCTTTCTTTCCCTCCCTCCCTTCCTTCCTCCCTCTTTCTTTCCTTCTTTCTTTCTCTCTTTTCCTTCCTTCCTTCTTTCCTTCCTTTTTTCTTTCTCTCTCTTCTTTCTGTCTGCCTCTCTCTCTCTGTCACCCAGGCTGTAATGCAGTACCATGATCATAGCTCACCGTAGCCTTGAACTCCTGGGATCAAGTGATCTCTCCTCAGCCTCCAGAATAACTAAGACTACAGGTATGTGACACCATACTCAGCTAATTTTTAAATGATTTTTGTACTAACGGGGCTTCACTATGTTTCCCAGGCTGGTCCCAAGCTCCTGCTTTCAAGCAATCCTCCCACCTCAACTTTCCAAAATGTTGAGATTATAGGCATGAACCACCATACCTGGACCATTTTCTAAATTTCTAATGAAAAAAAAAAAAAAACTTATTTGAGTGTGCTAAGGTTGAAAAACCACTGAGTCACATGTTTATTAAGGACAGGGATCATACATTTTTTGCAAAAACATGGAATCAATATGGGAACTATGCAAGTTCTAAAACATAAAAATGTTTAGAACTTAAATAACACAGTTATGTGTTGACCACAGTGTTATCTCTGCTCCTTCATCCTTCCAATCCAAGACTAATTACTTATTCTATGTTCAAGATTCATTCTCAAACTTCCCCCCAAGACATTTGAACCATGAGCTTCTCATCTATCTGCAAGCAGCTCCTCTCCTGTGGTTTCTTTCCCATGATTTAGAAATAGTTTCACCTTCATTACAAAACAAATGAAACCTAAATAACACTAATTAAAAAAAAAAACCTTTTCCACTCTTAAGGAGAATAAATTGCTTCAACTTTTTGGAGGGTAATCTGAACATATCTATTAAAGTTTCAACTTAACATTACTTTTTGTCTCAAAATTCTATTTTTACAGCTATATTCATATAACTTAAAAATATATATTTACATAACATATTTTTATGCATATTTACTAAATATATATTGTATATATTTGTATTATATTTTTCCAGATATATTTCAGTTTGAATACTAAAATGCCATGGATATATTGTATACATAATTTTTAAAGAGAAATATGAAAATATATAATATATATATTTATCAAATATTTATTATACAATTTATTAATATATATTATCAACAATTATATAAATAATATATATTATATATTATATATTTACATATAATATAAATTATAAATAATTATAAATATATATTTATATATATTTATACATTATATATGTATTAAATATATTATATAATGGATTAGTAATTATATATAATATATGATATAATAAATTATATTATTAATAAATATATAAATATGTATGATATATTATATAATATCTATGTTATATGTATATATTTAATAGCCCTGGAATGGCAATGTAAGGAGTTCCACGGACCCATCCCCCAGTGAACAGCCATAAGTAAAAAATATTTTAAAAATAAAAATCTCCAGAGCAACAAATGAAGAAACACTTATTGAAGAAAATTTACTAAATATCAGTAGAAAACAGCAACAATCCATGGCACTTAAGCCACAGGCTGTTCTCTCTCCACCACCCAGATCAGATAGATAGAATCTCCAATCTGGTTGAGTGTTGCTAAGAAGATTGGATGCCCTCTGATCCTATCTTCCCACCTATGGATATGAATTCTCACTTGGAAGGGTAGGTGACCGGTATTTCTCATTCACTTTAACTCCAAATTGCAGAAGATACATTTTTGATGAGTGAAACTCAGAAGTCAGTTCTCTTTTCCTTTATGCAGTCACCACTTGTAAGTTGGAGGCTATGCCCCAGGCAGGAGAGGATGAGAATCTTAGAGCCAAATCACCCTGACATCAGCATGATTAGGGTGATATTCCATGCAAAAAGAAATAAGCCAAGAAGAGCAGAGGCAACAAACTCTTCTCAAGTTCTCTCACCATTGACCCAAAGATTTTGCTAAGAGACAGAGAGAGAGAGAGAGAGAGGGAGAGAGAGAGAGAAATTTTATAACAACAGAGAGCTCCAAAACTCTTTCCCCAAAAAACTGACTTATATGTAAAATATATAAATAACTCTTACAATGTAATAATAAAATGACACATATTTCAATTAAAAATGGTCAAAGGACCTCAATAAACATTTTTCCAAATAAGATATTTCAGTGGATAATAAGGACATGAAACGATGCTTAACCTCATTAGCCATCAGGTGAATGTAAACCAAAACCACATGAGATACCACTTCATTCCCAATATGACGGCAAAAATTAAAAATTTCATTAAAAAAGCATTAGTGAAGCTGTGGAGAAATTTGAAGGCTCATAAACTGTGGTTAGGAATGTGAAATGGTGTAGCTGCTTTGAAAGGCAGTCTATCAATTTCTCAAGAGCTTAAACAAGGACTTATTATATGCTCTAGTATTTCCACTCCTCAAGAAAAATGAAAAAAAAAATACATATGCAAAAAAATAGAAGCTTGAATGTTCATAGCAACATTATTTGTAATAACCACAAAGTAGACACAACCCAGATGTCCGTTACATATATGAATGTATAAATAAAATGTAATATGTCCGTTCAATGAAATATGATTTGGCAATAAAAATAAACTACTACTGATACATGGTACAACATAGATGAATCTTAAAAAACATTGTGCTAAATGAAAGAAGTCAGTCATAAGAGACTATATAATATATGATTTAATTTACATAAAATATTCAGTACAAGCAGGTTTATAGATATAGAAAATAGACTAGTATTGGCGTAGGCCTAGAGAAGTTGGGAGTAAATGGGGAGTGACTGGTGATGGATACAGAATTACTTTTTGGGGCAATAAAAATGTTCTAAAATTGATTGCAGTGATGCGCGAACAACTTCACATCCTAAGCATACTTTAAAAAGGTATATTTATGGTATCTGAATTGTATCTCAATAAAACTGTCAAAAAATAATACCCAAGCACATTCAACACACACACAAAGGTGTGTATCTGGAATCCTTGCTTGCCACAATAAATGAATACCTGCATGCCTAGATTGATTAAATTATAAAAATTTTAATATAAAAGATTAGGCATCTACCTTGAAAAGTAATACATCTGAATGTATTGACATGACTAGATATCCAAAATATTTTTCTCTGGATCTTTAAAGAATTAAATATACTTCAACAATTGTGGTGTAATCATATATCACTTTAAAAATTATGTAGACAATGTATCCATGATGTAATAGTATTTAAACTGTAAAATATCTAAAAAAAAATACCTCAAAATATGAACAGTGATACCAGAAGTGAGACACAGGGAAGTGTCGACATATTCATAGACTTACTAAGAAAGTAATGATCAGTAATGTTTTTGAGTGAATAAATAATCACACTCTGAGAGAAGATATCTTGGTGTTATTAGACCTTACACATGTGAGTGGATGGAATTTGGGTGCTGAAAGTACAGGAGAAGCTAATGGCTGTTAATTCCCTTCTACTATGTGTCAGATACTGTGCTAAACGCTTTCACTAAATAGCTAGTTTAATTAGCTCTGATGTAGCTATTAATACTTTGAAAAACAGTCTGTCAGTTTCTCAAGAGCTTAAACAAGGAGTTATCATATAATCTAGTATTTCCACACTCCTCAAGAGAAATGAAAAAAAAAAAGTCTACATAAAAATGGAAGCATTAATGTTCATAGCAACATTATTCATAATAGCCACAAAGTAGACAAAACCCAAATGTCCATTAGCGATGAATGTATAAATAGAATGTGATACATCCATTCAATGAAATAGCATTTGGCAATAAAAATAATTATTGATAATTCTTCAGAATGGTATTTATATTACCTGATTATTGAGTTAATTGAATTAGATGATACATTTGATTATCTTAGCAAATTATTTGGCAAAGCAAAATGAAATATAATTTAGAACTCTTACTATGTGCCAATATTCTAAGCACTTTACATGAATTAACTAACATTTAATTTTGAAAACAATGTAAGAGATAATTTGTAATCATTATCTTCATTTTACAGATGAGATCATTGAGGTTCAGCAAGCTTAATCAATGGGGTAGTTTTTCCGTCCTCATCCTCCTCCCACCCTCCACTCTCAAGTAGGTCCCAATGTCTGTTGTTCCCTTTGTATCCATATTTACTTAATATTTAGCTCCCACATATATGTGAGAATATACGGCATTTTGTTTTCTGTTTCTGTGTTATTTTGCTTATGATAACGGCCTCCAGTTCCATCCATGTTGCTGCAAAGGACATGACGATGTTCTTTCTTATGGCTGCATAATATTTCATGGTATATATGTACCACATTTTCTTTATTCAGTCTACTGCTGATGGGCATTTAGGTTGATTCTATGTCTTTGATATTGTGAATAGTGCTGTGATGAATATATGCATGTGTTGTTTCTTTATGATAGAATGATTTATATTCCTTTGGCTAAATGCCCAATAATAGGATTGCTAGGTTGAATGGTAATTCCCCTTCGAGTTTTTTGAGAAATTGCAAAACTGTTTTCCACAGTGGCTGGACTACCAGCAGTGTATAAGCATTTTCCTTTTTCCACAATCTCACCAGCTTCTGTCTAAGGCAATCTTAAGCAAAAAGAACAGAGTTGGAAGTGTCACATTACCTGAATTCAAACTATACTACAAGGATATAGTAATCAAAATAGAATGTTACTGGTACAAAAACAGACACATAGACCAATGGAATAGAATAGAGAGCCCAGAAATAATACTGCATACCTACAGCCATCTGATCTCCAATGAAGTTAGCCAAAACAACCAATGGTGAAAAGAATCCCTTCCCTTTTCAATAAATGGTGCTGGGATAGCTGGCTGGCCACATGCAGAAGATTTAAAATGGACTCCTTACTTATACCATATTAAAAAGTAAACTCAAGATGGATTAAAGTCTTATATAAAATCTCTGAAACTATAAAAATCCTGGAAGATAATCTAGGAAATATCGTTCTGGACATAGGCCATTCTCAAAAGAAGACATACACAAGGCCAACAAGCATATGAAAAAAAAATAATCAATATTACTAATTATTAGAGAAAGGCAAACAAAAACCACAATGAGATGCAAACTCACACTAGTCAGAATTCTTTTTTTTTTTTGAGACAGAGTCTCACTCCATCACCAGGCCCCAGGCTGCAGTGCAGTGGCGTGACCTCGACTCACTGCAACCTCCGCCTCCTGGTTTCAAGCAATTCTCCTGCCTCAGCCTCCTGAGTAGCTGGGACTACAGGTGCGCGCCACCGCACCCAGCTAATTTTTGTATTTTTAGTAGAGACGGGGTTTTACCATGTTGGCCAGGATTGTCTCGATCTCTTGACCTTGTGATCCGCCCGCCTCGGCCTCCCAAAGTGCTGGGATTACAGGCATGAGCCACCAGAATTCTTTTTAATCCATTAAAGAGGAGTTGCTCTTGATCTTCAGTTGTAAACAGTTTGACTATAGTAGTGCTGTGGAGAAGACCTTTTAGCATTGTATCCTCCTGGGAATCACTGAGCTTCCTGTATCTGAATGTCTGAATCTCTTGCTAGACTTAGAACTTTTTCATCTATTACTTAATTAAATAGGCTTTCTAATTTTTTGTTTTGTCTCATTGCCCTTGGGGATACTAATTTGAATATCCAGTTGCTTTACTTTGTCCTAAATATCATGAAGGCCTTGCTCATTTTTTAAAATTCATTTTAAAAGATTTTTGTCTGACTAGATTATTTCAAAAGATTTATCTTCTTCAAGTTCTGAGATTATTTATTCTGTCTGATCTAGACTATAGTGGAAGCTTTCAAATATATTTTTTATTTTCTCAAGCAAATTCTGTAGGTTTAAAATTTCTATTTTGTTCCTTTAAAAAATATCTATTTCTTTGGTAATTTTAAAATTTATATCCTGAATTGTTTTCTGATATCTTTGTATTTATTTTTATAATTTTCTTTTATCTCACTAAGCTTTTTTAAAATCAATTTTTGGTCAGGCAAGGTGGCTTACACCTGTAATTCCAACACTTTTGGAGGTCAAAGCAAGAGAATCATTTGATGCCGAGAGTTTGAGACCAACCTGGACAACACAGTGACACGCCATCTCTACAAAGCAGAAAAACTTTGGCATGATAGTGTGTGCCTGTAGTCCTAGCTACTCAGGAGGCTAAGGTGGGAGGCTCACTTGAGCCCAGGAGTTTGAAGCTGCAGTGAGCTAGAATCCTGCCACTACACTCCAGCTTGGGCAGCATGACAACATTCTGTCTCTAAGAATAAGAATAATAATTAATAAAGTAAAACAAAATCAATTTTAAATATATCTTAGAATTCAGAACTTTCTTTTTGATTAAAATCTAGTGCAAGGGAGTCATTTTGTTCCTTTGAAGCTGTCATATTTTCTTCTTTTGTTGTTACATGTTTTCTGTGTCCCTATGTTGATATCTACATATCTAGTGTGATCATCACTGTATTAGTCCATTATAATATTGCTATCAAGAACTTCCTGAGACCAAGTAATTTATAAAGAAAAGAGATTTAATTAACGCACCATTTTGCAGGCTGTACAGAAAGCATGGCTAAGGAGGCATTAGATAACTTTCAATCATGGCAGAAGGTGAAGGGGAAGCTGGCACATGCCAGAGAAGGAGGAAGTGAGCGAACGAGGAGATGCTACATACTTTTAAACAACCAGATCTCATGAGAACTCATCATCACAAAAACAAGAGGGATGTTCGCCCTCCTGACCAAATCCCTCCCACCAGGCCCCTCCTCCAACACTGGGGATTACAATTCAACATGAGATTTGGGTGGGGACACAAATCCAAACCATATTAATTACTTCTTCCTAATTTTTAATTTATTTTCATAGGGGAGTAAGTCTTTCTGAAGATGTATCTATAGTGTTGGTTGGGTAGCGTACTTTGGCTTTGAATCTAGGTAATGTAGTCTCTGTATGATTTCTTTGGGTGGAAATAGCAACAGTGGCATGTGTGATTCTCTCAAAGAGTTAAGGTGTGGTTATTAATAGAGGTTACAGTGAAGTTGTGGTGAGGGTTGTGATACCAGTAGGCCAATCTTTAGTCCCCATTGATGGCAGTGGTGGGCTAAGCATGCTTATCTTTGTGCCCCATGGTGGTATAGACTGGCCCTTATTCTGGCAATTACCAGTGGGCTTATTCCTGAACCTCCAGGTGGCTTGCTTGGATGCTGTTAGTAGCAGTGATAAACCTGGTGGATGATCAGGTTTTTAGGCCCCTGAGCAGCTAGCCTGGCATGGGTGATGGCAGTAGCAGTGATGGGACAATTCTCTGGGTCCTGAGTGGTACACATTGATGTCAGCAGTGGCTGCAATGGATTGGCTGGGCCATTCCCTAGTCCCACAGTTGGTGCCTACAGGTAGGTGTCAGCTGAAATGATAGCAGCTGGGAGGTAAGGCCCTGCCGCAGGCCCCCAGGAGAAGTGCTCAGGTGCCTCATGTGGTGAATTATGTTGGGCAATTTCCAGGGCTCTGGGCTGTGTGCTCTGTCTCAGGGGTAAGGGGGAAAGCTAGGCTGGGCAGTCTTGTGCTCAGGCTCCCCAGTTGTGAGAGCAGGAAGCAGCCATGGTGGGTATAGGTGGGACAATCCTCAGGCTTCAAGTGGAGCACTCAAGTGAGGGATAGTAGCAGCCAGGCTGATGATAAGCCATGCCACTGGAGAGGGTAGGACCATCCTCAGTGGCCACAACTTGGACTGGTAGGTGGGGTATGTGTCATCTCTCTTATACCCAGTCATGGAAGGGCTCTCCATCAAGCCTTGACAGCTATAGCCTGCACCAAGTCCCATCCCCATCCCAGCTGAAGGAGCCCAAACCCAGTGGCCACTCACACCCTACTTGTGTCCCAATTATTATCGCACCATTACTTGCTTCCTAGAACTCATAGCTGCAGCCCATGTCTTCCTTGATTCTTAGCCCTGGAAGTGTGAATGCTCCCAGACCACTGCTCAGTCGTAACCATGACAGCCCTTGTTTCTGTAACACTTTACTCCCTCAGCCATTGTGCCTCGGGGCAGAATGCAGTTTGCCAAAGATTTGAAAGTGAATCCTTGCTGTAGCTGCTTAGTTCTCAGACAGCGTGTTGAGCCTAGAACAAGTACTCTCTCTGGAGCAGTTTTGTTCCATATTCTTATGGCAGCTTATTGTGTTACTTTCAGGGATTGGGAGGTTCTCCCACGGCCAGGATTGCACAATTCCGTGATAGAGATGCAGGCCACTGGAAGTTTTTCATTCACTGTTTCCCTGCGTTTAGACATCACTCCCAGGCCCAGCAAATCCCAACCAGGCAGGCTGTCTCTCTCCCTTCTTCTTGTGAGCTTTTGGTGTTTCTTGTCACTTCTCTGTTGAATTCTAGCATTCTTTCTTAGATAATACAGTCAAAATGTGATTGTCTATACACTATTTTGGTTCTTCTCAGTGGAGGAGGTGAGCATGAAATGCTTTAGTCAGAAACCTTGAAGCCTCTCCTATTTTTTTTTATAATGTTATTATTTTATCTGTATGTGTTCTCTTTTCCTATATAAAGAACATTATATTACTTTTATAATAAATTTTTGTCAGGGAAATAAATAGCAGATTTCTTTTTCCCTTAAATTTTTTTTTTTTTTAGATGGGAGTTTCACTCTCTCTCCCAGGTTGGAGTGCAGTGGCGTGCCACCCTCATGCAACCTCCACCTCATATGCCCAGGTGGTCCTTCAGCTTCTTGAGTTGCTGGGACTACAGGAATGCCGCACCATGCCCAACTAATTTTTGTACTGTTTATAGAGGCAGGGTCTCATCATGTTGCCCAGGCTAGTCTCAAACTCCTGGGCTCAAGGGATCCTCCTGCCTCAGTCTCCCAAAATGCTGGGATTACAAACATGAGCCACCACGCATGGCCAAAAGTAGCATGTTTCTAAACAGATATGCCAAATATTAGTGACCATTTCTTTGTAATGTTTGCTATCCCATAATATCTTTAATAGAAGTCCATTTATACTTCCAAAAATTGCCTTAGCATGTGTGTATTATGTTAGACTTTTTTACTCTGATTATTATTATTTTCCTTTTTGTGACACTCTGCAAACTCACAAATTACTTCATTGTTCAAGCTGACAATTTTTAGATTGCATAATGTAAATTTATACCTATGGGGTATTTTTGAGAAATAATAATAAACTAAGTTCTTTAAAATTCAGCTTTCAATATATGTGTACATTTGACTATTTTTAAGTTGAAATAACCTAAAGGTTTTAACATGAACAGTTATTTCTCTCATGGATCATAATAATTACTTTAGATCAACTTTTGAATTCCTTTTAGGGCTTTTTAAAAAAAAATGCACCTGGAATCTCCAAAGATTGCATTATGTTCAATTAGGTAAACAATGCATTTTAAAATAAGTATTTAAATATGTTTAAAAACATCTGTGCTTCTTTGTAATCAATTGGAAAATACTTGAAATTTTTTTGTTGTGTATTGGTTGATCAGATTTTGCCTATTCCAATAGTTATTCCATGATAAGAAACCTAAGGTTATAAAAGAAATAAATTGAGAGATCCAAGATGGCTGATGATT
Source organism: Aotus nancymaae (assembly GCF_030222135.1). Taxonomy (NCBI): domain Eukaryota; kingdom Metazoa; phylum Chordata; class Mammalia; order Primates; family Aotidae; genus Aotus; species Aotus nancymaae. The sequence continues at coordinate 67,540,422 of NW_026988422.1, read as the reverse complement.
AGCAGCTCGGGCACGTACCTCCCAGTGAAAGCGCAAAGAACGAGAGGACGCCACACTTTCAGATGAATATTAGTTGCTCACAGACCAGGAGATTCCCAGTGGAGGAGCTCCACGGGTCGCCAGGGCGACTCTTGTGGCCGGCGTGGCAGTTTTGCTGGTGCCTTAGCACGCCAGTTCTTGGTGCAGAGTCCGGAGATTCCCGGGCAGAAAAGCACCATCAATCTTAACACCGCTGTTTTGGCCGGCGCAGTGGACTGCTCAGATTTCGGCGCAGGGAATCAACAAGTTGGACGTCAGAGACCCAGTTAGAAAGTCGGTAATTATAAAGACGACAGACGGACAAATATATAATGAAGGGAAGAAACCAGCGTAAAAAGGTAGAGAATACTCAAAATCAGAATGCCTCTCCCTCTACAGGGGATTGCAATTCCTCATCAGTAACGGAACAAGGCTTAATAGATTACACGTGTGTTCCAATAACAGAAGCAGCTTTCAAAACGTGGGTGATAAGAAACTTCTGTGAATTAAAAGAACTTGTTCTAACCCAATGCAAAGAAACTAAGAACCTTGAAAAAAGGTTTGACGAAATGTTAACGAAAATGGACAATTAAGACAAGAATATAAGTGAATTGATGGAGCTGAAAAACACAACACGAGAACTTCGCGAAGCATGCACAAGTTTAAACAGTCGAATTGATCAAGCAGAAGGAAGGATATCAGAAGTCGAGGACCAGCTCAGTGAAATGAAATGAGAAGACAAGAATGCAGAAAAAAGGATGAAAAGGAATGAGCAAAGTCTCCAGGAAATATGGGACTATGTGAAAAGACCTAATTTACGTTTGATAGGTGTACCTGAATGTGATGAAGAGAATGAATCCAAGTTGGAAAATATTCTTCAGGATATCATTCAGGAAAATTTTCCCAACCTGACAAGGCAGGGTAATATTCAACTCCAGGTAATACAGAGAACACCACAAAGATATTCTTCAAGAAGACCAGCCCCAAGGCACATAATCGCCAAATTTATTAGGGTTGAAATGAAGGAGAAAATACTAAGGGCAGCCAGAGAGAAAGGTCAGGTTACCCATAAAGGGAAACCTATCAGACTTACAGCAGATCTCTCAGCAGAAACCCTACAAGCCAGAAAAGAGTGGGGACCAATATTTAACATCCTTAAAGAAAAGAACTTTCAACCCAGAATTTCCTATCCAGCCAAACTAAGCTTTATAATCGAAGGAAAAATTAAATCCTTTGCAAACAAACAAGTACTTAGAGAGTTCACCACCACCAGGCCTGCTTTACAAGAGCTTCTGAAAGAAGCACTATACATATAAAGGAACAACCAATATCAGCCTTTCCAAAAATATATCAAAAAGCAAAGAACTTTAACACAATAAAAAATTTACATCAACTAATGGGCAAAACAGCCAGCTAGCATCAAACGCCGGTATTAAACTTATATATATTTTAATTGGATAAAAAGCCAAAACCCATCGGTATGCTGCATCCGGGCCCATCTTACCTGCAACAATACACAAAGACTCAGAGAGAAGGAGGAAGATTTACCAATCAAACAGAGAGTAAAAATAAACTAATAAACAAAAAGCAGGAGATGCAATTCTCGCCTCTGATAAAGTAGACTTTAAAGCAACAAAGATCAAAAGAGGCGAGGAATGACATTACATAATGGCAAAAGGATCAATGCAACAAGAAGAGCTAACGATTCTATAGATCAACGAGATAGAAAATTAACAAGGATATTCAGAACTTGAACTCAGACCCGGAACAAGTAAACTTAATAAACATTTATAGAACTCTCCACTTCAAATACACAAAACATACATTACCACCTCACACCTATTCCAAAGGTGACTATATAATTGGAAGTAAATCACTCCTCAGTAATCACATAGCATTTCATAGGTTTAAATTAATTATTGGTTGGCTGTTTGTTTGTTATCTTCTTCCCTTATTCCTTCCTGACTACATCATTAAGTATAATTATCAGTATAAAAGAGGTTTTCAATACCCATTACTAAATTGCATTCTAGCCTGGGCAAGAAAGCAATACTCCCATTCTCTCTCTCTCTTTCTTTTCCTTCTCCCTCCTCCCCATTCTCTCTCTCTCTTTCTCTTCCTTTTTCCTCCTTCCTATTCTCTCTCTCTCTTTCTCTTAAAAAAAAAAAAGAAATAAATTATTATGATCTATAGTTTATTCATTTTTAGCAAGAGAAAGAGGGCTGTCTTCTCTGATAGTAAAGGCAAGGAATAATTTAGTGCAGTTATTTTAAGGAAAATTTTTCTAAATCAATGGGTACTGATATCTCATTCCTTAAGAAATGCATCTTGAGCTCATAAGTTACTTCAAATGGTTCACAGAGCTTTGAAGTTGAAACTATCCAAAAGAAAGATTAATAGGAGGGATTGTAATTGTTTAAAAGCAAGGTTACGATCTTCTGTTTAGATAATGTGCATGTATATTCATTAAGCTTCTTGAAGTGTCACAAATTGTTATACCATTATAACTGCATTAAAGGGTGTCACTTAAATTCTAAGGAAGATATCTGTTTACTAATATGCCCAAAACATTACACATATTCTAGTGGGAAACTTGTAAAAAAATTTAACTCCGGACTTCTGATTATGAAATCATATTTCTTCCATGAGTTTATGCCAGAATTCCACTTTGGTGAACATTAAGTACCCCAATCTTAGATTTCTCTTGATGGTTGCTTTATTTTCAGACATAAGGTAATGCCACTGACCACAACATGACATTGTATTAATGAGTAACATGTGAAAAGTTCATAAGGGAAGGAAACTGATTTTTATTCATGTTGTTTTACTCCGAAGTACAAATGTAGTTACATACATATTAGACCATTACCAAAACCTTGCCTTTGTATTATGCTACATAAGGGGGATGTGTATGTCTGTGTGTGTTTGTGTGTATGTGTGTGTGTATTTGTGTGAGTTTATATGTAAGTATATTATACATAATACATATTGAATTTCCATTAAAATGGAAATTAACTGAAAATATAAATCAGATAAATTTTAGTGGTAGCTGATTAAGATTAGTTTTAATTGACATGGTCATGAGACAGGCAAAGTATCAATTACATATTATCATTTGATGTTGACTCTCTTTGAGGGCTCTTAAGAGATACTGATGCTATGAACAGATGAAATGACTTGGTAATTGAAATTATATTTTTATTTTATTTTACCAATCTGTTCAAAATCTGTCGGAAACTTTGCTCCTTAGACCACCATCTCCCCATTTCCCCATCCCTCACACTTCCCAGTTTCTGATAACATCCATTCTAATCTCTGCTCCTGTGAACTTAACTTTTTTGGATTCCCTATGTAAGTGAGATAATAAATACTTTGTCTTACTGTGTCTAGCTTCTTTCACTGAACATAATGTTCTCCAAGTTCACACATGTTGTTGCAAATTACAAGATTTCCTTCTATTTTTAGGGCTGAGTATTATCTTATGGTGTGTATATGTATGTATATATGTATATATGTGTGTGTGTGTATATATATATATCACATTTTATTTATTCATTGATATACTGATTACATTTCCTTTGGACATATGTGTAGAAGTGGAATTTCTGAACCATATGATAATTTATTTTTGATTTTTGGAGGAACTTTCATATTGTTTTTCATAAAGGCTGTACTAATTTACATATCCACCTACAGTTTATAAGCGTTCTCTTTTCTCCACATCATCACCAACACTTGTCATCTCTTGATATCTGATTGTGGTTTTACTTTGCATTTCCCTGATAATTAATGATGATGACCATTTTTTCATACACCTACTGGCCATTTGCATGTCTTCTTTTGAAAAATGTCTATTCAGATCTTTTGCCCATTTTAAAATCGGGTTATTTGTTTTTTTGCTATTGAGTTGTTTCAGTTCCTTATATAGTTTGGATTTTAGATATTAACCCCTATGAGATGTGTAGTTTACAAATACTTGATCTCATTCTGTAGACTGTACATTCTATTGACTGGTAGGTTTAATTTTTTTTTTGTTTGCTGTGCAAAAGCTTTTTAATTTTAGTTTGATATAATCCCATTCATCTAATTTTGCTTTTGTTGTCTGTGCTTTATGAATCATATCTAAAAATTATTTGCCAAGATCAATGTTATAAAACATTTTTCAGTGCTTTCTTCTAGTAATTTTACAGTTTCAGTTTTTTATGTTTAATTAATTAATTCATTCATTTTGAATTCAGTTTAAATTATGGGGTAAGCAAGATGTTCAGTTTTAATCTTCTGCATGTGGATATCCAGTTTTTCCAATGCTATTTATTGAAGAGATTATAATTTATTCATTGTGGGCTTTTACAACCTGTGTTGAAGAAATCAATTGACCATAATTCAGTGGATTTATTTATGAGCTCTCTACACTGTTCCACTGGTCTTTATGTCTATTTTTCTGCTACTGCCATGATATTTTAATTACTATATCTTTGGAATATATTTTGAAAGCTGGTAGCATTTCTCTGGCTTTGATCTTTTTGTTCAAGATTGCTGAGGCTATTCAGAATCATTTTTAGTTCTGCAGTAACTTTAGGATTTTTTGAAATATTTCTGTGAAAAAAGTTATTGGAATTTTGATATGAACTGCATTGAATCTGTAGATACCTTTGGGTACTATGGACATTTTAACAATATTAATTCTTCCAGTCTATGAACACAGGATGTCTATTCATTTATTTGTGTTTTCTTCAATTTCTTTTGTTATTGTTTTATAATTTTCAATATAAAGATCTTTCCCTTCCTTGGTTTATTTTACTCCTAAGAATTTTATTATTTTTGATGCTATTATAAATGGGATTTATTTTTATTTCTTTTTAGGATAATTTGCTGTCAATGTTAGTATACAGAAACAGTATTGATGTTTGCATGTTTATTTTGAATCCACCAACTTTACTGAATTCATTTATTATTTCTTACAGTTTTTGGGTGGAGTATTCAGTGTTTTTTATATAAGATAATGTCATCTGCAAACAGACAATTTTGCTTCTTTCTTTTCTGATTTGTATGTCTTTTATGTATTTTTTCTTGTCTATAGGATTTCATTGCTTTGGCTAGGATTTCGAATACTATATTGAATAGAAGTGTCAGGAGTAGGTATCCTTTTCTGTTCCCAAAAAATTCTAATTTAAATTTTTGCAAAAAAAAATTTCCAGCAATAAATTTTTGAGATTTACTTCAGTTTTCTTAAGACATTGAACACCTTCTTGTTAAATATCAGCAATATTGAAGTATCACCAAGAAGACATATTCACACATTTGCTAAATATCTCTAAGATGCTCAGGGACTGCATCTTTTATAAGTCATCCAGTCACATAGCATTGCTTGATGCTTGAACCAAGATGTGAAGCTTCACACATGAGCTGATATTTCCCTATAAATCCACTTACTGCTTACTGAAGGTTTTCAACTGAATCATAAGATGAACTTGTATCTAAGCCAGAAGGATAAACCCAAAATATTTTAGAAGCTTCTTGCCCACAAGCATGAGAACAAGAATGTACACTCAATGTTTGGCATCCGCTCTATGGTACCCAGCTGACAGTTGGTCTGAAGAACAAGTTTCAGTGTCAAAGAAATTAAAAAATTGGCAAGAATTAGAAAAATTTTGGAGGATCCAGCCAAACAATCTGGGATTCTGAGTAAGAATCCTAATCCTGGAATCCAAAGCAGCTGACCAGTCAGACAGACTAAACTGACATATAGACTTTCATATAGAAAGAAGAAAATATAATGAGACAGACATTTTGGAATTGGAGGGGGACTAAGAGCATTAACATTCATAATGCTGCTGATGTGAATATATATATGTGTGTGTATATATATATATATATATATACACACACACACACATATATGTATTTTTTTTTTATTTTGAGACAGAGTCTTACTCTGTCACCAAGCTGGAGTGCAGTGGCATGATCTTGGCTCACTGGAATCTCCACTTCCTGGGTTCAAGTAATTCTCCTGCCTCAGCCTCCCGAGTAGCTGGGATTATAGGCACATGCCACCACACCCATTTAATTTTTTGTATTTTTAGTAGAGATGGGGTTTCACTATGTGGCCAGGCTGGTCTCGAACTCCTAACCTCATGATCCACCCTCCTTGGCCCCCCAAAGTGCTGGGATTACAGTCCTGAGCCATGGTGCTCAGCCAAAAGTATATAATTTATTTTACCTCACTGAGGCATACTTTACTAAATTACATTTGTTTAAAATCCCAAAGTGTTTTGTGTTGTGGTATTTACTATCACAATTGTAATTGATCATCATGTAATAGTTGTTTACATCTGTGTTGTAGCTAGTCTTGAGGGATGGCTCCCAATAAACTACACTTCCTGGATTTTGTACTCAGTACAACATTGATTTTTATTTTTATTTTTTTTCCTTTCTTCCTTCCTTCCCTCCCTCCCTCTCTCCCTCCTTTCTTTTCTTTCTTTCTTTCATTCTTTTTCTTTCTCTTTCTTTCTCTTTCTCTCTTTCTTTCTTTTTCTTTCTTCTCTCTCTCTCTTTTATTTTTCAGAGTCTCACACTTTTGCCCAGGCTGGAGCACAGTGGCGGAATCGTACCTTATTGTAGCTACAGCCTCAACATTTCATGCTTAAGCAATCCTCCCGTCTCTGCCTCCTGATTAGCGAGGACCACAGATGCATGCCACCACCCCTCCTAATTTTTAATTTTTTTGTAGAGACAGAGTTTCCCTGTGTTGCCCAGGCTGGTCTCAAACTCCTGGCCTCAAGCAATCCTCCTGCCTTAGGCTCCCAAAGTGCTAGGATTACAGGTGTTAGCCCAATGTTGATTTTCTGATGGCTTTGTGACTCTATTTAACCAATAAAATGTGGTAGAAGTAATATAATGATAGTTGCAGACCTAATTTGAGACAGTTTGGAGACACCATGTAGGAATTCTCACCCTCCACTAAACAGATCACATGGGTAAACTGTATGAGGAGAAAGAGCATCTAAGACTACATGGGGAAAGAGAGGGTCCCAGTTGTTCCAGCAATCCCTCTGAGATACCAGACAGGCAAATATGATGTCTTGAGACCTTCAGCACAGTCTTGTCACCGGGATCTGCAGCCCCAGACAACACTGCATATAAGAGGAGAGTCACTTCGCTGATCCAACTCAAATTACAAAATAGTAAAAAAAAGAAAAAAGGTTGTTTTAGTCTGACCGAGATAGTCTGAATATTTTCCTGTGTTTGATTAAACTTAAGCTGGGCTTCTTTCTGATTATAAGCCTTTGACCTCTTTTTCCTTAGAACATTTACCTTAGGAAACATATAATTGCAAATTCTTTCTCCATCTTTTTGAAAATATATAAACCTCCCTACTAGTCTCTTGCCAGTTTTAAGAAATAGGAAATGCCTTTCTCAAGGACCCACATGTCATCTCTTTAAAATGTAATAATCAAAGTAGCTAGCACCCTTTATATCATTTACTTCTTGTCATCAAGATAGGATAAAGCTTATCTTCCTTTGGGAAAGGCCAATTAGCAAACACAAATGACCTACAATATCCCTCTCTCCTATTCTTAAAACCTTTTCTGATTAGCAGTGTTGAATTCGGTCTGTCTCCCCTATCATAATAGTTTTGATAAAGTCATCTCTGCCTGCTTAACTTTTGTGCAATTTTTGTTTGACAAATACACTAATGTTTTACGATATTTTCACAGTAAGAGACAACTAAAACAGATATACACTAGGAAGTGGGCACTCTCATAAAACATGTGCTATTGACTTCAGAAAAGGGCAGCAGAAAGAAGCTGAAGCTGGAAGACTTTGAGGAGCGACTCTTAGTGATGGTTTGGAAAAACAGAAAGGATATTTTCATTGGAGGCTAGAATAAAAAAGGCTTCTTGTTTTATGTGATGGTGAATGATCAGTAATATGTAGATAACAATAAATATGCACAATAAACTTGCTTATGTGGCTAAAGAGACTCCCAGCCTGAGCGTTTGAGGTGTCAACTGACAAAAACATGATGTCATTCTTTCTGTGGCTGAATAGTATTCCATAGTGTATATATACCACATTTTCTTTTTCCAATCATCCACTGATGGACACTTAGGTTTATTCCATATCTTTGCTATCACACATAGTCCTGCAATAAACATATGAGTGCAGGTTATCTTTTTGATATATTGATTTATTTTCTTCAGGTAGACACCCAGTAGTGGGATTGCTGAATCGCATGGTAGTTCTACTTTTAGTTTTTTGAGAAATTGACATAAATTGTTTTCCATAGAGGCTGTACTAACTTACATTTCCTCTAATTGTACATGGGGTTTCCCTTTTTTCAAGATACTTGCAAACATCTTTTTTTAAATATAATAACCATTATGATTGTTATAAGATGAGATATATTATAGTTTTAATTTTCATTTCTCTAATGATTAGTGACATTGAGCATTCTTTATAAACCTGTTGGGCAATTGTATGTCCTCTTTTGAAAATGATCTATTCATATCCTTTGCCCACTTTTTAATGAGATTTTGGTCTTATTGTTCTGTTGTTTGAGTTTCTTGTGTATTGTGGATATTAGTACCCAGTCAGATAAATAGTCTTCAAATATTTTCTCTCCTTCTGTAGGTTGTCTGTTCACTCTAATTATTTCTTTTGCTGTACAAAAGTCTTTTAGTTAAGTTTCATTTGTCTATTTCTGGTTTTGTTACATTTATTTTGGGGTTTGAGTCTGAATTATTTGCCTTGGGAAATGTTCAAAAGCATTTTTGTAGACTTTCTTCTAGTATTTGTATAGTTTTGAGTCTTATATTTAAGTAGTTAACCCATTCTCAGTTGATTCCAGTATATGGTGCGTGATCCATGTCCAGTCTCATTCTTCTGCATTTAGCTGTCCGATTTTCCCAGCACCATTTATTGAAAAAGATGTCCTTTCTTCAGTGTATGTTTTTGTTGACTTTGTCAAAGAATAGTTGACTGTAGATATGTGACTTTATTTCTAGGTTCTCTATTCTGTTCCATTGATCTATTTGTCTATTTTTCTACCAATATCATGCTGTTTTGGTTACTATAGCACTGTGATATAATTTGAAGTCAGGTAATGTGATGTCTCTAGCTTTGGTATTTTTGCTCTGGATTTATTTAGCTATGTGGGCTTTTTGGGGGGGTTCCATACGTACTTTAGAATTTTTTTTCTAATTCTGTTATAATTATGTCTTTTGCAGCATCATGATGGGACTCAAGTTATTATCTTATGTGAAACAAGCCAGACACAGAAAGTAAAATACTATATATTCACACTTATAAATGGATGCTACAAAGTGTGTACACATGGACATAGAGAGGAGAATGATAAACAATGGAGGCTCAGAAGGCTGAAGGAGTAGAGAATGGGTGGATAGAGAAATTACTTAATGGTTACAATGTATATTATATATGTGATAGATAAAAAGCCCTAACTTGACCACTGTGCAATCTATGCATGTAACAAAATTACACCTACACCCCATACATTTATACAAATGTAAAATAAAGTAACAACTGGTTTACATTAATAGCTTATGATGAGATAAGAACAGAGAGAGAGAGAAAGAGGAAGTAATGGGATTGTTCAGTTTCCAATCAGAATCTAGAGGAAATATCATCAAACAAGGACATACTGAGTTTATTCTCAGTTTCTCAGGTAGAAGAAATGACTTCAGGACAAGGATTAAATTCAGGTCATAACTAGTAACAACTTGGTTTAGATGTATAGATTTAAAGAATACAACTTTAAGATACTTTGTTAAAATACAAGACAGATTTAAATAAGGGCCACATAAACCCTCTCTGTTGAATATAACATCTTGTAAAAATCTTAACAGCTTACTTTTTAGATCTCTTGACTGGTAAGCAGGATTTCTAAGATTCTTCTAAGATCCTGTTAAAGGGTTCTGATTTGCAACCCAAAGCAGAGGGTGGTCTATTTTGAAGAAATATGTAGCTATAGCTTTTGTTTACAGCGCAAATACATTAGACCTAAATGTTTAGAAGGATTAAAAAGTAAAAGCTAGCTAAATGTCTTTTAAAAACTTACTTCAAGTATAAATAAAATGATCGGTCAAAAGTAAAAAGAAAAAATAAGACATAAAGTACAAACAGCTTAAGAAAGGTAGAATGACTATATTAATTACACCATAGTAGAGTTCAAGACAGGAGTCTCACTAGAGATAAAGAAGAGCATATTGTAATGACAAATGGTCAATTCATCAGGAAAATGTAACAGTCTTAAACTTACATGTACCAATAAAGTTTACATGTACCAATAAACTTACATGTAAGTCTTAAACTTACATGTACCAATTTCAGAGCCTGAAATACAAAAAGCAAAAGCAGCAGAACAAAAGGGAGAAATGGATGTAACCAGAATTATGTTTGAAATTTTAGTCTTTCTCAGTATTTGACAGGACAAGTTAAAAAAATCAGAAAAAGTTATAAAAACTTTGACTACTACTCTCCTACAACTGAATGTGGCTGACGTTTACAGGACATCATACGTGAAAACTGCAGTATAAGCATTCTTTTCAAATGCATCTTTAGCATCTACTAAGGTAGAGCATATGCTTAGCCATAAAATGTCTTTTTTAAAAATTGTAAGTTGAAAATTTATAATCGTATACATCTATGGGGTAAAAATTGATGTTATAATTCATGAACACAATGTGGAATAATTAAATCAAGCTTGCTAATATATTAATCACCTCAGATACTCAACATTTTTTGTGGTAAAACATTCCAAATTTTCTCTCTTAGCAATTTGAAAATGTACAATACTCTATTATTAACTATATTCACAATGCTGTGCAATAGAATTCAAAAAAATACAAAAAAAATGTAAGATTCTTTGACTACTCTTTTATTCTTTCACCCTGGCCTCTATAACCACCATTCTACTCTCGGCTTCTATGATTTCAATTGCTTTATATTTCACAATCTATATATAGTTGATAAACTAGTTGATTATCTGGTTGATAAATCTAGTTGATAAACTTCCAAATAATTAAATAAAGATTGTGTGTGTGTGTGTGTGTGTGTGTGTGTGTGTGTTTTCCATAAGAACTAGATTAGGAAAAGAAAATTTAAAAATGGGTGTCTGGAACATCCTCAAAATATTTGAAAATGATGCTTCTAAATAACCCACACATCAAAGTAGTCATAAGAGAAATTAAAAAACATTTCAAACCCAATTAATATTAAAACAAGCATACCAAAATTATCCTGTATAAAGTAATCCATCTTGCCTAATCCAGGATGCTATAACAAACCACCACAGACGGATAACTTATAAACAACAGAAATGTATTTCTCACGGTTCTGAAGGCTGGAATTATAAGACGAAGACACCAGCATGGTCAGGTTCTAGTGAGGACCTCCTGTGTAGAAGACTGCTGACTTCTTGTACTCTCGAAAGGCAGAAAGAGAACAAGCTAGCTCTCTGGCCTCTTTCTATAAGAGCACTAACCTCATGAGGGTGGAGCTCTCAGACTTAATTACATCTTAAAGGCCCCATTTACTGCACATTGGAAATTAAATTTCAACATACGAAGTTTGAGGTAACACAAACATTCAGTCCATAACAAACCCTTTGAAGGAAATTCACATTTACTGTACATGCTCATATTAGGAAATAAAGAGTATTTAATATTGGCATTATTTCTTCCTTAAAATATTCAGCAGAATTCTACAGTGAATCTGTCTAGGCCAAGAACTTTCAGTTGCGGGTATTGTAGAATTGAATTTCTTTGACAGATAAAGGGATTTTCAGACTTCCTATTTCTTCTTGTATCCATTATGGTAATATGAGTATTTCAAGTGTGGTCTATTTTATGTAGGTAATTGAATTTTATTGGCATCAAATCATCAATAATATCTAGTTTTTCATCCTTTTAATTCCTGTAGTATTTATACTAGGACCTGTAAGTTTTCTTAAATAATTGCCAGCTCCAGAGTCCAAATGCTAAGTCACTACAACCTTAGAGTCAAAAAGGATCACCACTGCTCTCTTCCCTCTTCTTTTCATGTTCTGTAACAGGAGCAGGCTGAATTTATGATTAGTAAGCTGGGTAAGGATGGCTGATGCAGACAACTTAAGCAATACTTCAGCTGCTTTACCTTACCATCTTATTCTAGTTCTGTATTGGATCTGATTGATTTCTAACAAGGTTCATCTGACAGAAACTTGCTTCCTGCCTGCAGCGAGGCTCTGACTACCAGCACAAGGGTTTTGTGTTAACATAACTTCAGATCCCTCATTCCCATGGCCATTTTTACTATGGAAAATGCTCAAAAGCAAGGTAGTTAACTCCTTGATTGAGAAATCTTTAGCCAATTGTAAATACCAATACTAGAGGGGAACCTTTATATTCCTCTCTCCCCCAACTCCACAAAAGTCCTAAGACGTTTTTTCTAGGAGTCAGCAAGGAACTGATTGATCAGTCAATCATACTTGAAGAAACTTGACTGCTGCTAATATTCTAGCATGAGCTATCCCTTCATCTATTCCCTTGTACCTTGTACTTGCTTCTTGGAATTATTCTTCTTATTAAAATAATATTTCTAAGGCTTTGTGCCACAAACTATAGAAAATTCCAGCTAAGACAATTAGCAATAGAGAAAAGAAGAATGCCATGCCTTCTTCTTGTACTGCAAATGGATAGGTGGTGGCATGTTTCCAACCACTTTTTTCAGTTACTCTCCTACCATAGAGGTAGATCTTTCTTAGGATATTACCACCAAGGTTAACATTGCAATTATATGATTACACCAAACATTTTCATATGGAATACAGACAGTGGAAGTTTTTTTTTTTTTTCAATGTGGTTGATAGAAAGGTGTAAATGATACAGGGAGATAGTAAAGCTATGACTGAGATGCACATCCCCAAGCAAAGGTACACAGTAGGTATTTGGTTGTAAGGATCTGGAGCAAAGGTGAGATGTTTGTCAGAAGGCATTCAAAGTGTGTAAGGGGATTAATGTGTGTACAAATAAACTACAAAACCTTGTTCAGAACCATAAAATCAACTACATGAAGTTGGCAAATAGAAACAGAACATTTCACAAATATATTAAAAGGTAATAGTTGTTAACACAAAAGCAAACTCAAAAAAGCCTCGTGTTGAAGATCAAAGAGAATGTTGAGGAGATAGAGAATGTCAATTAGGTCAAAGGATATGGAAGTATCATATGAACCTGCCAATTTCAGGAATTTTAAAACCATTTGTGACTGACACATTATTCCTTTTCAGGAAGCAGTAGGAATGACAAAAAAGCATATTCCAAAAGGGCCTTAGAGTCAAGAAGTACTAAGAGTGATGTACATTTTTAAGAATCTTCATTTTAGAGATATGTAGCAGTCCACATAGGAATGCATGGTATTCAAAGATGATTTCCTCCTTTTTTTCAAGGGAGAGGAACATGCTATTGTGTTCAGAAAGAAAAGTCAAACAAAAAGAAGAGGCCAAAGGAAATAATATGTTCAGAAAGAAAAATCAGACTAAAAGAAGGTAATAAAATAAGGGTAATAAAGGTAGTGGTTCCTATCAAGATCAAGATCTTAGAGAAGAAGAATGTTAAGGTGACTGCATATGAGAATGTAGGTTTAAGGACAGGAAAATTAGTGTTTATACCCATGATGTCTTCATAATTTCTCAGAGATAAATTTCTTACAAATGTACCAAGTTTTAGAATGAGAGTTTTGAAGACTGTGACAAAAATCTATTTTTAGAAGAGTGGAAGTGTTGACCAGGACTGTGTAAGACGATTGCCAGATGACAGTGAAGACCCGGAGAGAAAAGAAACTTGTACTGCAATGCCAATCTATACAAAAATGTACTTTTTTCTCAACTTGTTTTCCACTTGAGAGAGAGAGAGAAAGTTGAATTTTATGATCTCTTGAAGATCCAAAATTTTGAGGTAGAAAGAATCAATGAAATTTGGAATTTGGTGAAGTTGGTAAAAGATTCAGATGATTAAATATTAGACAAGGCTATCTAACAGTAAATTATTATTCTAATGAGAAAAAGAGTGGATACCAATCAGAATGTGATAAAATAAAATTACCAGATTATTGATACCAAAAAAATTAATATGATTGATGAAGTGGAATATTAGTGATTGTAATTAGATTGTATTAGTGATTGCAATTAGTGATTGTAAAGATTTTAGAGATGGAGAAGCCAATAACCACTATGAAGAAAAGTGTTGGAAAGGTGAAGGCCATTGGTTGAGACTCCTATGGTACCAGTGAGTATAGGCAGCAGTATGTGTTATCATCAGGGATGGAAAAATCTCAGAATAATGACAGGAGTGAGATTTAAAGAAACACTGTCATCTTGGAGCCAAAGAAAATTGATGATTGAGAGAGGATGACAGAGGTGTTAGGATATAACCAGGGAGCAGATGTCAAAATAGACTGGTTAAAATTGACTCCAAGGAAGTAGAGCTATTTAACAGGAGAGTAGATAAATAGCACATCAGTTTCCTAGAGTAGTGTTTCTGCTATTATTTTGTTGCTTATTCTGTAGGGTGGTAAATTGGGCTAATGTCCAACTAGTCAGAAGCTAGATGTAGCTAAAGAACTTCTTCTGATTTATCTGGCTGTGTCTTTACTGAGCAGTAAACATACATTGTATTAAAAATTTGGTAAGAGATGATATCTGATGAGGGTTTTAAAAAGCGTTTAATAAAGAAGTCCCCTGGATAGATCAAGTTATTTTAAACTCAAAGATGGAGAAATGGCATTGAAAACATTTTTAGAACAAATAAACTTGTGTTCTATCCAGTTCAAAATCAGTGAGCTATAAATGGCGCAGTTAACAAAACACACAGTTTAGTCATCATTGCAATTGCAAAAGGCATATTTATCAAGTGTCATTAATTTACATGATTAAGTGTCAAGTGGATGATTCATAAATTTAGGCTCATTTTACAAAGCAGACATATCTCCCAGTAGGGGTCAAGGAGCTGAGGAGGAAAGACTAAATTAAATTCCGCCTAATGTTTCAAAGAAGTTTTAGCTTTGTATCAACAATTTAGCCTCAATTCTGGTCAATGACATATGGATCCTCTAGATATTCCTCCAAACTCATGTGACAACAGAATAATGCACCTGCATTCTTGGGGAAATGTTGCATCCTTAGGAATTTAAGATACGTCATCTAAAAATTATAATGTCATTAAAATAAAGTTTGTTTTGCCTGAGTATTAAGCCTTAGGAGAGCTTGATTGAGTGAAAGAAGAGAAGAAACATGACTAAGAATACAAATAATATGAAGAGATCTTTGAGTCAAATGGGAGGTTTTCAAAATCTCTTTTACATCTCATCTTCTTGCAGAGGGCACACATTCTTATTAACCCAGGATGTAATAGTGTAATAGATACTCATTGAATGTTATGTTTTGTAGCATTCCTCTGTTGAAAGACTTTGGTACTTTTCATTACTTTATTGTTCATCTCTCAATAGCATTTTCCATGTTGGGGTTGATAGAATTGAATACATGGGATATACATAGCCAGGACCTTATGGAGATAAAACAGAGTGGAGTATTTTAAATATTTGAACTGGAACTTTTGAATTCAAGGAAGTACTTTGGGGGTGTGATATTCTTGCTTAACTGCTGCTCAGAACCTCAAAGGATACCTGCACTGAAGGTATCTCTCTCATTGTCATTGTATGTCTTATTAACAGCAATTTTTTAAAAAGATGTACTATGGTGCATAAGGAGTTAAAATGTTCTTTGCCTCACACCCCACCTTTATTCTCCATCATCTTCTAGTTTTATAAGGACAACTATTGTGGTTTTACTGATGCAAGTTGATCAAAACAAGCATTTGATTTCAGCCAAAGCTGAAACCTTCTCCTTTTTTTGAAGAAAATTCTTCTCTCTTCTCTTTCTCCCACCTTTCCTATTTGTCTCCTTTTTCCTTTCACCTTTTTTCTGTCCATTTTCCCTTTTTTTTCCTGTGTAGACACTATACAGAAATGTGGAAAAATGGGGAAGGAATGCAGAAAACCTACAAACTAAGATGTGTTGAATTGAAGCTGAATAAATTGTTTGGATGGAAAAGTTTTCTGAGGACCTGAGCTATTCTTTGTAAAGGCCCTTTTAAGTCTAGACACACACACGTTTCTGAATCTGTAGAAATGATTGGTATGCTGGTCTAATCCTGGAGTGCTCTGATTATGGAATTTGGAAGTGAGACATTTCTAAAACAAAAAGGAATGGTGAGGTCTTTGGTGATGAAAACTTCAGCAAAAATAGAATGATTCAGAAAGCAAGAGCATCTGGTTTAACAAATAAGCAACTCAGAAAAGAGGCTTGTCTCCTGTTACTGCTGGGCTTTCTGAAAGCCTTTTTAAATGTTTCACCTGAAACACTAGCTTCCTAGGGCTGTTATAACTGAGTAGCTTAAAACGATACAAATGTATCCTCTCACAGTTCTCAGGGATAGCATTCTGAAATCAAGGAGTCTCAGGGCTGTGCTCTCTGTAGGCTATAGGGAAGCATTTCTCCTTCCCTCTTCTTAGCTTCTGGTGAATGCCAATTAATTTTTACAGACATGTCACCCAAATCTCTACTTCTATTTTCACGTGGTATTTTCTCTGTGTTTATTCTGTGTACAAATTTTCTTTTCGTCTTAAGAGTACCAATCATAGAAAAGGTCCTATCCTAATACACTATGAACTCACCTTACCTCGACGATACTGCAAAAGCCCTATTTGCAAAGAAGACCACATTCACAGGTCCCAGGGTTTAGGTCTTCAACATAACACAGCTTCTTTCCTGGGAAACATAATTCAACCCACAACACCTGACACACAATGTTTAGGATTTTGTTAAATCAGTTTTCTTGTTATTTTTAGGTTTTAGGTTTGTTTTTGTTGGTTGTTTCTTTGTATTTAAATTGGAAGTGTACAGAGACCCAGTTAGAAAGTCGGTAATTATAAAGACGACAGACGGACAAATAAATAATGAAGGGAAGAAACCAGCGTAAAAAGGTAGAGAATACTCAAAATCAGAATGCCTCTCCCTCTACAGGGGATTGCAATTCCTCATCAGTAACGGAACAAGGCTTAATAGATTACACCGGTGTTCCAATAACAGAAGCAGGTTTCCAAACGTGGGTGATAAGAAACTTCTGTGAATTAAAAGAACTTATTCTAACCCAATGCAAAGAAACTAAGAACCTTGAAAAAAGGTTTAACGAAATGTTAATGAGAATGGACAATTTAGAGAAGAATATAAGTGAATTGATGGAGCTGAAAAACACAACACGAGAACTTCGCGAAGCATGCACAAGTTTAAACAGTCGAATTGATCAAGCGGAAGGAAGGATATCAGAAGTCGAGGACCAGCTCAGTGAAATGAAACGAGAAGACAAGAATGCAGAAAAAAGGATGAAAAGGAATGAGCAAAGTCTCCAGGAAATATGGGACTATGTGAAAAGACCTAATTTACGTTTGATAGGTGTACCTGAATGTGATGAAGAGAATGAATCCAAGTTGGAAAATACTCTTCAGGATATCATTCAGGAAAATTTTCCCAACCTGGCAAGGCAGGGTAATATTCAACTCCAGGTAATACAGAGAACACCACAAAGATATTCTTCAAGAAGACCAACCCCAAGGCACATAATTGCCAGATTTATTAGGGTTGAAATGAAGGAGAAAATACTAAGGGCAGCTAGAGAGAAAGTTCAGGTTACCCATAAAGGGAAACCTATCAGACTTACAGCAGATCTCTCAGCAGAAACCCTACAAGCCAGAAAAGAGTGGGGACCAATATTTAACATCCTTAAAGAAAAGAACTTTCAACCCAGAATTTCCTATCCAGCCAAACTAAGCTTTATGTGCGAAGGAAAAATTAAATCTTTTGAGAACAAACAAGTACTTAGAGAGTTCACCACCACCAGGCCTGCTTTACAAGAGCTTCTGAAAGAAGCACTATACATATAAAGGAACAACCAATATCAGTCTTTCCAAAAATATATCAAAAAGCAAAGAACTTTAACACAATAAAAAATTCACATCAACTAATGGGCAAAACAGCCAGCTAGCATCAAATGCTGGTATTAAACTTACATATATTTTAATTGGATAAAAAGCCAAAACCCATCGGTATGCTGCATCCGGGCCCATCTTACATGAAACAATACACAAAGACTCAGAGAGAAGGAGGAAGATTTACCAATTGAACAGAGAGTAAAAATAAACTAATAAACAAAAAGCAGGAGATGCAATTCTCACCTCTGATAAAGTAGACTTTAAAGCAACAAAGATCAAAAGAGGCGAGGAATGACATTACATAATGGCAAAAGGATCAATGCAACAAGAAGAGCTAACGATTCTATAGATCAACGAGATAGAAAATTAACAAGGATATTCAGAACTTGAACTCAGACCCGGAACAAGTAAACTTAATAAATATTTATAGTACTCTCCACTTCAAATACACAAAACATACATTACCACCTCACACCTATTCCAAAGGTGACTATATAATTGGAAGTAAATCACTCCTCAGTAATCACATAGCATTTCATAGGTTTAAATTAAATATTGGTTGGCTGTTTGTTTGTTATCTTCTTCCCTTATTCCTTCCTGATTACATCATTAAGTATAATTATCAGTATAAAAGAGGTTTTCAATACCCATTACTAAATTGCATTCTAGCCTGGGCAAGAAAGCAATACTCCCATTCTCTCTCCCTCTTTCTTTTCCTTCTCCCTCCTCCCCATTCTCTCTCTCTCTTTCTCTTCCTTTTTTCTCCTTCCTATTCTCTCTCTCTCTTTCTCTTAAAAAAATAAATAAATAAATAAATAAATAAATAAATAAATTGGAAGTGTATACCTAACCTTTCAGTTATATGCAGATAATTGGGATATCATTGTGAATGAACATACAAAGGAACTTTTCTTTTAAAAGCAACAAAGAAAAACTTTAAGAAAAAACTTATTTAAAATCATGAACCGTATCTCTTTGCTTTACATCATATTTAACATTTTTTTCTCCATTTCAAGACTTTTTACCATTATTAACCTTAACATTTCTCATCTTATTTTTTAATAGACACTCTACATTTCAAGGAAGCACATATTTCCTTCTTTTTCCTTATTTTTCTTCTGATACTTAATTTCTATCTCCAAGCATTTTTTTCTCAAGAGATTGCCTTTAGAGTACAGTAATGTATTAGTCCATTTTCATACTGCTATAAAGAAATACCCAAGACTGGATAATTTATAAAGAAAAGAGGTTTACTTGACTCAGTTCCAGATGGCTGGGAGGCCTAAGGAAACTTATAATCATGGCGGAAGGTGAAAAGGAAGCAAGGACCTTCTTCACATGGTGGCAGGAGAGAGAAGAGTGAGGGAAGGAGGAATTTGCCAAACACATAAAACCATCAGATCTCCTGAGAACTCACTCACTATCCAATCACCTTCTAACAGATTCCTCCCTCAACACCTAGGAATTACAATTCAAGATGAGATTTGTCCCTTTGGGTAGGGAAACAAAGCCTAACCGTATAATACAAGATAATATACATCCACAAAGAACTTAAATCAAGAACCTTTTACAAATTAACAAATAAAGTACCATGCATCAGAGCAATATAAATGTCAGCATATAGACACATATGTATTCGTATACACAATTCCAGAAGTCTTGGCCTCAGCTATTTTCATCAACTTCCGTAGCATCCTTCTGATTTATCCTACAAAGATTCTAAAGCTGGGATTGTTACTTTATACATAGTGTGAATAATCTATGTACATGTTAAACAAAAAAAGAATAAAATATTTTTATTTTATTCTTTTAAATCAAACAAAATATTTGATTTAACTATGTTCATGTTAAATCAAAAAAATAAAATATTTTGGTGGTGGTAACGCAGCTGCTCTAAGAGATGCACCATTTTATTCTTCACCATAGTTATTTAGCTGTTTTCAACTTGCTTCGTGTTCCTCAGATCTCCCATCTAACTAGCTCCTCCATCATTCTCAGAGATCCTGTATTAGTCTGTTCTCACACTGCTAAGAAAGGCATACCCCAGATTGGGTGATATATAAATGAAAGAGGTTTAATTGACTCACAGTTCCACATGGCTGGGGTGGGAAGAACTCACAATCATGGAGGAAGGTGAATGGAGGAGCAAAGTCACGTCTTACGTGGAGGCAGGCAAGGGAATGTGTGCAGGGGAACTCCCTTTTATAAAACTATCACATCTTGTGAGACTTACTCACTACCACAAGAACAGCATGGGAAAGACCCACCCCCATGATTCAATTATACCCCACAGGGACCCTCCCATGACACGTGGAGATTATACGAGCTACAATTCAATAAGAGATTTTGATGGGGACACAGCTGAACAGTATCAGATCCCTCGTTCTAACCTCAAGAAGAAAATGGAACTTGCTAGACAGGAACTTTCTTCATTTCTCATCAAGGAACCTGCAAATGTTTTCATGGGCATCTGCATGCTCCTTTCTCTTTCTCTCTTCTCCCACATTCATATAAGCAAATTGCATCCACTTTTTTATTTTCTACAAGCTTAACCACTGCTATGTGCTTAAACTGAATTTCCATATTCCTCATCAACCTCCACCTTCACTCTCACCAAACAAGTAAACAAACAGTAAACCTATTCCTCCTTGAACATTCTGTACAACGATGGAAATAATATCACCTTGCTGCCCAAGGTAGTGTTTATTCATAGCCTCTTCACCCCATTGGTAAATGTTAAGAAATGTTAGGTTAACATTAAGAAATGTTAAGGTTAACATTGGTAAAAGAGGAATTCCTACCCTAGAGTTATGAAGATGATTGAGTACACAGAAGCAAACACTGGACAGATGAGGTCCATGATAGCTTATTCATGGCATAGCTCACAGCTTGGGTGATAATGACACCATGCTCTGCAGGACCACGAATGGACTGTCCTCAGCAGATGGGTGAATAAGCGGGGGCTATGGGAGTTAGGCTTTATAGTATTAGGAGGAGAGGGTAAACCTTGGTTCCCACGGGAAGATGTGATTTGCGTGTTTGAGTAGTTCTGTGGGCTGGTAAGAAACTGAAATTTTCTACACAGAAGTAAGCAGGCAGTGTTCTTGGTCTCCATGATAAAGAAGATGACATGGCTCTGATACCTTATGCACGAGACCACAGTGGCGAGCTGCACTTGTGCTAGGACATTTGAGTTCATCTTGGTTTTCCCTAGATGTTAGAGAATAAGTATATTGGGTCTTTATTTTAGACTTTATACCACAATTAGGGCATTCTTAGATTACCCTTTTCTTTCTTTTTTTCCTTTGATGCACAGTTATTTTATGTACTCTGTCAATTTGAATATAGTAATAGCTTTTGTATGTTTTCATCATCCCTCTCATCTCCCTATAATTTATCTACCTTCCTCTGCTCATCCATTAGAATTTGACTTAGCACCCATGTCTCCTGGGTCTAGGTCTCCTCTGTCAACACTCCTGAGGTTTTGATAAGTGCCGCTCTTGTTGTTTTCCCAGCATTCTGTGTTTAACCTTTCACCAAATACATCATTTTTGGAAATAATTGTTTATTCCTTTTTTCCACAGTAGATTCTAAGCTTTAGATGTCATTAACTATGTTTTGTACATGTTTTCCCTCGTGTGTGACATACAGTAGGTGCACAGTAAATGTATGTTTAATTTTTTAAAATGACATTGAACTGAATATACATTTATCTTAATATAAACAGGGCAGCCTGGTTAAAATACTTAAACTCCAGTATTCAGGACACTTCTGATATTTCATTAGCAGTTTTCTTCCCTACATTTTCTCATCTTGCTATTCACTAAGCTTTGTTTTCAAACAGAATCCTAGCTGGCACTATCAATGATGTATTGGTTTCCCGAGGTTCCTAGGAAGCACTTTGGTCTTCATGGGGCAACATTAATTCTTGCTATTGGTCTGAGAACCAAATAGAGAAGTGTAATTTATGTCTGCTTTCACCCCTCTGGCAGCCCCTGGCAGCACCTGCCAGGGTATGGCTGCTGTATCAGCAAACCAAATGGGAAGCAAATGAATGTATATTGTGGTCCCCAAAGAGAAACCCGTTACCACTGCAACTAAGCTTGACAGGTTAGGACTCCCATTTGACTCCAGAGAACATGAAATGCTCCACTACTTTTTGAAATCATTTGCTTATATGTGGCTGCAGTTCATACATCCCAATATGTCCTTTTCCTTCATACCCCAAAGGGAAGAGAAATATGAATCTATTCCATTCAGAGATCACTGAATAATATTTGCTGCTATCAGATTTCATTGGCTTCAGCACCGTTATTTGTTGGAAATATGTGGTGAGTCTCAAAGCCAATAACATTTCCCCAGGGTGCCCATTAGCCAGAAGGGGAGCACAGTTGTAAACAATCCATTTTGTAAAATAGAGGTCTCTAGAAGAAAAGGCATCGGAATTGTGTTTGTTGAATATTTCATGGCCTAGAATGTACAGTTTACAGACAGGGAAGGAATTATATAGGATAGTCACACAAAAAATGTAATTTCTAGGAAAGAGATATTTTCTCCTTTCTGTCAATAGTTTGATGCAGGAAACTAGAATGTGAGTGAGTAGTGAGGAGAGAAAGTAAATGCCATGAGTAAAACATCAGAAGAATTAGGTTTTCAGATTCCTTGGAATGATGTTCCTTTTCACTGATTACCTATGAAAATGCTTCTCTATCTGTGTGCTTTGTCATAGGCTTCAGATAATTTGTTTCATTTCATTTAGTAAACAACACCAATGGACAGAAATAGCAGTGGCACATTTTTTTCTAGAGGTAAGAACATGGCCTGAAAGAGGACTTATTCGACTCACAGGCTTTATTCTGCCATCTATGGCACCTCTAGGTTTCACAAGATAGGAAAAATCTTTAAAATTACATACAAAGTGTGTGTGTGTTTGCGTGTGTGTGTACACATATCAAAATCTCTAAAATTACACACCAAAATGTGTTTATACGTACATATATACTTTTATGGAAAGAGTGTGCATAGCTTTAATCAGATTATCATATCCTCCCCCATTGCTACTTTTGCCAAATTTGTATAACAATTACATTGAAAGAACTGAAAGAGAGAGAGACAGAGAGAGAGATTTAGCCAAATAGATCGAAATTCATATGACTAAAAATATGATACCAAGCTTTGGTTTTAATAGCACTGAAATGAAGTTCAATACAGAAGTACTTTCAATATGTGAGTGGAAACACATTTCTCTGTGGGGACTCCTGGTCAGGGAGTCACTCTAAAGGAAAGCCATAGTGTTGTAGATCATATCTTTTGGCAGATCTTTTTAAAGTTGCCATATATAGAGCTACCATTAAAGTTTGTAAAGCTTTGTGGATAAAAGTATCATGAAAAGCAGTTCATATGATGTGTGTGACAACGAACAGAATTGTGATCCAAATTACAGATGAAATGGGACAGTGGCCCCTAGGAAGCTAGAAATACCTGCAGAGGCTTACAGAGTGAGATGTTTGTAAATAAAACCATTCAAACATAAAAACAAAAAAACAAAAAAACAAAAAAAAAGAAAGAAAGAAAGAAAGAAGAAAGAGAAAAGAAAAGAAAAAGAAATTCACAACTGTGTTGATTGCTTTGCTTTGACTTTCAGCCAGCCTTCTGACTCTCCAGTTATGCCACTTAAATACCTTAAATATTTGTTTATTTAAAATTGTAGAAAAGATACATAATTGTTTATTGGAAGTATTTTATTTTCCTTTGATCAGTGACCTGTTTTTACTATATTTATTTGTATTTTTATGTATTGCCTTATTTCAGAAAAAAAATATAATTTACCTGAAGGCTTAATGCAATTGTTATAAAACAATTGTTATAAAACAATGCAAATGTTATAAAACATAAAATAATGCTAATATTTATTCATTTTTTTATGTTTACCATTTGCCAAGCAGTAGGCTTATTGTTTTACATGTGGTATCTATATAAATCTCACAAAATAGAGAGCAGGATGCCTATAAGAAACTGAGGCTGAGAAAGTTGCAATAACTTGTTGAATATCACAAAAACAATACATGATTCAAAGATTTACATATAGCCCTCTTCATGATTGCAGAATCTCAGTTTTCAACTATACAGTTTCTCCATAATCATGCATTTCTTGCTGTAATTTAATGTAACTCTACAAGGAGAACATGGAATGAAAAAAATCTGACCAGCGTTGCATAGTATGATAAAATAACTCATGATTAATTTAAAATAAGTACTGTAATTATTAATAGCTATTTTCGAAGTCTGATCATCATCAAAAAATTTTACCGAAACAAAAATAAAATATTAGAAAACAAACTTCAGCTGCCAGAAATTGTTATCTGACATAAAAGTAATTTGTGGCAGAGTGCGGAGGCTCATGCCTGTAATTCCAGCACTTTGGGAAGTTGAGGCCTGTGAATCACAAGGGTCAGGAGTTCAAAACTAGCCTGGCCAAAATGGTGAAACCCCATCTCTACTAAAAATACAAAAAAATTATCTGGGCATTGTGGTGGGCCCTTGTAAGCCCAGATACTCAAGAGGTTGAGGCAAAGAATTGCTTGAACCCAGGAGGCGGAGGTTGCAGTGAGCTGAAAACGCATCACTGAACTCGAGCCTGGGCAACAAAGTGAGACTCTATCTCAAAAGAAAATAATAATTTGCAAATACTTTGTCCCTAACCATTCCTTCACTGGGACTTAAAATTATTCATCTATCTTTTTCTGATAACAAGAAATGTTCATGCTAGATAATTCTGGCCAATAAGACATAAAAATTTTGTTGAAGATTTTTGGGATTTCTTTTTTATAAAGATCTGTATATATATATGACTTTATTCTGTTCTCTGATATCTTAAGTGATGCATATGTTTGCTTCAACCATATTGAAACCATTAAGAAGAGGCCAAGAGTACCACTGATGGCCTGACTCTGACTTTTGAACCAGTGAGCCAATGGCAGCAGCTATGCAAAAACTGTCAACTATGTGAGAAAATAATTATCTATGTTTAAGCCACTGTTAGAAGTGGTTTATGGTTCTTATGGCCTGTATCATTCCTAAATGATAAATATGCTCACCATATGGAAAACATTCAGATAGATATGGAATCTAAGGGAAGAAACTGAAAGTATTTTTTACACCTGACATGATTTTGCCTGTAAGATTTTTTTTTTTTTTTTTATGAGACGGAGTTTCGCTCGTTACCTAGGCTGGAGTGCAATGGCGCGATCTTGGCTCACCGCAACCTCCGCCTCCTAGTTTCAGGCAATTCTCCTGCCTTAGCCTCCCGAGTAGCTGGGATTACAGGCACGCGCCACCATGCCCAGCTAATTTTTTGTATTTTTAGTAGAGTCGGGGTTTCACCATGTTGACCAGGATGGTCTCGATCTCTTGACCTCGTGATCCACCCGCCTCGGCCTCCCAAAGTGCTGGGATTACAGGCGTGAGCCACCGCACCCGGCCCTGTAAGATTTTTTAAAGTATCTATTCACAAGGTATTAGAATTAATGCATGTACTTAGCAATATAACTGGGTACAAGGTCAATATACGAAAATAAATTACATTTATTTACAGTGGCAATAAATATTAAAAGTTTTATATATATTTATAGAATACATATTATATTTATATGTAACTTTTATATATATCAACATTTTAGATATCAAATATGCAGAAAGGAATCTACTAAAAAATATACATGTCTTCTAAAGTAAAACATAACATTATTTAGACAAACTAAAAGAGACAAAATAAAACATAGATCATGTTCATGGTTTTTGAACCATGGTTCACTATAGTGAACCATAATTCACTATTGTAAAGATGTTAGTTTCCCCAATTTAATTCATAGATTAAATGAAAATCACATCAAGTTTTCTTTCGGAAGAAATTGCACAACATATTCTACAATTTATATCCAAAGTCAAGAATAGCTATATCAATTTTGAAATAAAAAAAAATAAAGCTGAAAGATTTATACTCCCAGATTTATTGTAAAGTTATAATAATTAAGACTATAAGAAATAGGTGTAAGAATAGATAAATATACAGAAAAGAGATTGAAATAGTAGCTTAAACATATAGAGTCACCTGATTTGTAGAAAAGGTATCATTGCAGTATGGTGAGTAAAAATGCTATTTTCAATAAATTGTGCTAGGTCAATTGGATATCTGTGTGGAAATAAATTAACTTTTACTGTATATCTCATCATATACAGAAACTAGTTTCTGATGGTTTATAAAACAATAAACATTCCAGAAAAATATGATGGAACATTCTATTCATGACCTTGAGACAGACAAATTTTATAAAACAAGAGTAATGATGTAGTAACCAGTAACTATGAACAAGAAATAATAAATAGACAAATTCAGATTTAAGAATTTCTGTCTATTAAAGGAAGCAATTAAGAGTGTAAGAAAGTAGTTAATGATGTGAAACATTTGTAATACAAATATCTAATGTATTAACTCATTAAGGATTCATATAGAGATTATTTTTAAACATCCTACATATCAATAAGAAAAATCCTATGCTACAACAGAAAATAGTAAAAATACTATGCTACTTTATAAAACAGAGTATTTGAATTACTCTTTAGCATAAAATTGGGGCTTAGTTTTATTAATCATCAGGAAATATGAGCTAAAAATCATGGTAGAATATTATCATACCTCTACCAAAAGACAAATAAAAAATAGAAAATACAAAGTTTTAAGAAGAATGTGGAGCAACTAGAATTCTCTCATTACTGCTGGTACAAATGTGAATTGATACAATCTCTTGAGAAAGTTGATTAACATATGCCAATGACTCAGGGTTTTCTGTTGCAGGCATATACCAAACAGAAATAAGTAAATAGTAAAACTATTACGTATTTCTTATTTCACTATTTACATATTTTACAATAGACATGGACAGAAATCTTTATAGCCGTATTTCTTGCCATACCCTAGTTGTGGAAACTACCCAAATGCCTAGTAACAGTAAAATGGCAAAATTTTACTGGACATAATGAAATACTATTTCACATTGGCAAATAAATAAATAACACTCTACTAATTAACATGACTGAATGCACAATTATAATGTTGCATACAAAAAGCAAGATACAAATGACCATATACCATAATATTTTTATTCAGCTAAATTTTAAAAATAGGTACAATTAATTTGTACTTTGAGAAGGCAGTATAGCGATTCAGTGACTGGGAAGGGTCATAAAAGTCTTCTGGGTGCGGGCAATGTTCGGTTTCTTGAGCCGAGTGTTGATTACATGGATGAATTCATTTTGGAAAAATAATTGAGTTGGTATACTTTGATTTTTGCACTATTTATACATGAATGGTATACTTCAACAAACAACTTGTTTAAAAAGAAAGCTTTTGGCTTTCCTGTATTATTTTTCTGTCTCCCAGAAAGAAGATAGAATGGCTGAAGTTACAAGGACTCCATATTATAACCAGGAGCCAACCTTGATCAATGGAGCTACATAAAGCATGTTGTAATGCCAAGAAAGATAGAAGGAGCCTGTGGTACTGAAAACGTTGAGGATTCTCTGAACCAGCCTTTGTTACTCCACAATTTAACATGAGAAAAAAATAGGTCTTTCCTGTTTAAGCTGTGCTTCCACCAAATGTATCAGTAAATAAAAATACATTAAATCAAAACAAATAAATGTTTGAGCATTCAGTGTTGTCAAACTGGCTACTTTGTAGAAAGACAGCAATGTTTTCTCTTTCTGTTCTGGTTCTGTTAGGTTATACAGAAACGAGATTGTTAAGAGAACATTCTCTGACATTGCCACATTAACACTTTAAATTCATCTAAAGTCTTTTTCACCCCAACTGGCCCATTTAGGAGAAGCTGCTGTACAGGGTAAAGCTTTTATTACTGTGTAAACTCTATGATACTGGAACATATTTATGAATATTCCAGTCTTTCCTATGACATTGTGAGCTTGTTTAGGAAGAGGCATCTGTCATGTTTACCATTATATTACAGTTCATGGGTTAACATTGCTTCAAAATATGTTAAATTTAATAGAACACAGTGAGAATATGCCTCAGCTTCATAATGATAGAAATCAATTCCAACAAAATATATGCAACTTAATGAACATTCATTGATTTGAACTAATTTACAATAAAATTGTTTCACTAAAAGGGGAAGGGCTAAGGTAGTGATATTTATGAATTCTGTAATTTTTTAAGACATTAATAATATATTTTATGTAATTTTTATTGGTCTTAAATTTTCAGAACAGTTTTAGTTCCCCTGCAAAATTGAGCAGAAAGTACTGAAAGTTCTTATAAACTCTCTTCCCCTACACACTTACAGCCTCCCCCACTATTCAAACACCAGTGTAGTATTTTAGTTACAATTGATGAACCTGCATTGACACATCTTTATCATCCAAAGTCCATAGTTTACATTAGGTATCATTCTTGTCCTACATTCTACGGGTTTTGACAAATGTATAATTGACGTATATCTACCACTGAAGTATCTGACAGAATAGTTTCACCATCTTAAAAATTCTCTGTGCTCTGCCTATTCATCCCTCCCTTTCTCCTAACCCCTAACAACCCACTAATCTTTTTACTGTCACTATGGTTTTGCCTTTTCCAGAAATGAAAAATAGTTGGAATCATACAGCATGTAGCTTTTTCAGATTTCCTTCTTTCATTTAGTAATGTGCATTTAAGTTTCCTCCATGTCTTTTCAATTTTATTTTACTTCATTTTAGCTATAAGTAATATTCCATTTTCTGGATGTACCACGGTTTATTCATCCATTTACCTACTGAAGAACATCTTTATCATTTTAAGGTTTCGGCAATTATGAAAAAGCTGCTATAAACGTTCCTGGGTAGGTTTTTGTGTGGACATAAGATTTCAGCTCACTTAGGTAAATATCAAAGACCACAATTCTGTATAGTATGGTGATATGGTTTGACTGCGTCCCCACCCAAATCTCATCTTTCATAACTCCCATGTATTGTGGGAGGGACCCAGTAAGAGATGATAACTGAATCATTAGGGTGGTTTTCCCCATACTGTTCTCATAGTAATGAATAAGTCTCATGAAATCTGATGGTTTTATAAGGGGTTTATCCTTTCACTTGGCTTTCATTTCTTTCTTGCCTGTCACCATTTAAGATGTGCCTTTAACTTTCTGCCACGATTGTGAGGCCTCCCCAGCCACGTGGAACTGTGAGTCCATTAAACCTCCCTTTCTTTATAAATTACCCAGTATGTCATCATCAGCAGTGTGAAAATGGACTAATATATATGGTAAGATCATGCTTAGTTTTATAAGAATCTACTAAATTCTCTCTCAAAGTGGCTGTGCTATTTTGCATTCTCACTATCAATGAATGAGAATTCCTGGTGCTCCACATCCTTGCCAGCATTTAGTATTATTGTACTTTGGATTTGGCCATTTTAATAGGTATGTAATAATATCTTATTTTTATTTTAATTTGCAATTTCCTGACAAAAAATGGTGTCAAATATCTTTGGAAATTTGCATTGCTCATTTGCAATCTATATATCTCTTTGGTGAGGTGTCTCTATAGTTTTTTTTTTTTTTGCCCATATTTAAGATTGGATTGTTTGTTTTCTTATTTTATTTAATTGACCTTTAAGAGTATGTATAGCTTATATGACATTTTATTTTGCCCATATTAACATTTAATCTTCTTATAACTATTTAAAAATATTTTTTCTGATAGTAAAAGTAATACATATTCTAGAAATATTAGATAACATACAAGAATATGACAAAAACATTAAAATGTAATATAATACTAATAGAGATAATAATTTCTAACACACACACACACAGACACACACACACACACACACCCCTTTAAAAACGTAGGCTAAGTATCACCTGCAAAGGTGAAACCAAATTTCTTGCCTTTATTCTTTCATCCCTACTCTCCTATCTTCTTGATATAAAAATGTCCAGCTTCTTTTGATTCTGGAGGCAAAGATATCATATAACATAGAAGAGTCTGCCTCTGATAAAAGCTAGATGATGTCTTTCACTTAAGGTAAGTGGGCGCTTGAAATATTCTGGGGGCAAGAGGTTAAGATCAGTGTTTTGCCTTGATGATGCTTCCCCTAATGACTCACATTTGCTTTTAATATTTTATTTTGTTTTGTGTCAATAACAAATAGATATTAGCTTTAAAAGCAAATAAACATCAATATGTCTAGATCCCCAGCACCTTTTTCAATATTTCTCCTATTCGTCTCATAGACAGTTATAATTCTGAAGTCAGAGTGTAACATTCCCAAGAAGTGCATTATTTTATTACATATCTCTGTATCAATATATAATAAACATTTTCTTTGGGAGCTATTAAAATTAATTTCAATGACCTTCAAGTTTAAGAATAATTTTGCAACTTTTTCTCATGCAACAGTATGTTTTTGAGATTTATCTACATTGACACAATATTATAAAGAAGACATTGTATTTTCTCATGACAGCCCTCAAAATGTATCCCAAAGGTACACATAATATATCTATTTTTAAATATCTGGATCATGCAGCATTTTGGTGTTACAGAGGATTTTTTTTTTCTTACTAGTATATTGTTGGTGTATTTTACAACCAAGCACCTGGAATCACTTTAAACTATAGATTTGGTTTCTATATTACCTTTCCTTAAAGTTATCATGGCACTGTGTAGCTTTAGCTCAAGCTTTACTTTCTGATTCCATTTTACTTTGAGCTGTATGGAGTATTTGATGAATACGTTTTAGAAAACAAATAATGTTTTCAATTTACATATTATATATTATGATCTAATTCTATTACTGGGCATTTATTGATATTATGTATACCTCACATTTTCCAAGAAGTTTCAGTGTAGGTAAGCAGATCAAATTTGTTAGCATCTATTGGACACAGCAGGCACATTTAACTGCTCATTTAAGAGAAAATAATTTAAAACATGAAACATAATACATTCAGCTAAATGATATATTCAAAATGTATCAAAATAACTAAGAAAGAAATTTGTATTAGTGGATTAAAGTATATCAAGGTTGAATTAACTAGAGAGTAATTTGAGTTAATATATCTGGATACCAGTGAAACTCCCCCATGTCTTTTCCAAATTATACACTGTCGACAGATTATGCTGGAGGCAATGAAGAATCATGGAGTGTTGTTTTCTGAGCTGTAACAATTAAGGTCGAGATTCCCTAGCCTTGCATTTATGAGCCTTCACAATGTAAATGGGATTTGCCTTTTTAAATGCTACCTTATTTGCCTTTATATGTAATAGACCCTAGCCAAATTGACTTGTTTGTAATTTCAGCAAATATTCCTTTCCCCACATGTGTGCTTTAGCTCTTGATTTTCCATCTGCCTGGAAATTATTTCTCCTGCCATATTCTCTTGTCTATTCCCTCCCCTTATGTAAGTTTCTGCCTGAATACTAAGTCCTCCTTCATGATTATTTACCTCCTCCTCCTCTTCCCTCTTTTAGAATAATGAATTTAATCTTTTATTAATAAAGCACCTGATTCATGCTGGCTACCACGGTGGGTTCTAAGCATACAAAAAAGAAAACATGTTGGAGAATGTAGCAGAATAGAGTTTTCTAATGAATTAATAATAATATAGAATGATTAAGTGCAACGACTCAAGTAAACACAGCTTCCATGAGAACATAAACAAGTAGGACTAATTCTGTCCAGGGGCACCTAGGAAACACATTTCTATGGGCCAGTATTTCAATAGTTATTAAATAGGAAAAGTATACAAAATCTGCTTGTATGGAGTTGATTTTTCCATAGTTTCTTCTCTTGTTCTTTCATCCCATGTGTCCAAGTAGTGAGCCTAGCACAAAACCTGACATACATAAAGCTGTAAATAAAGATGTGGTGAATTAATATCTTCACTCAAAAATGAATGACCTGCTGAAATATCTAAACACAGTGTTTAAGATATTTTAAGAATGCTTTCTCTGTGGATCACAGATAGAAGCAGGGAAGTCAGAATCAATCTTGACTGCTGTTCTCTTGAAATCGAGCCTTTGTAATGGAACAACATGTATCCAGGGGCTATATCTCTAACTAAACAGCAGTATCTCATCATTAGGATGGCTGACTGGCACATCTTCGTGTCCTTGAGAGTATACAGGACAGTACACAGTGCACGTATGTTATTCAATAAAGAGAGCTTTGAGAAAACTTTGGTTGAAATCAGTAACATGGCATGAAGTATTGGTAAGTTCTTTTCCATGGGCTGTGATATATTTGCAAATCTTAACTTTTAGAAATCCAGCAGATTCCTAGTTATGTTATCTGTTTATGATAGATGAAACTTCAATAGCAATTTATATTGGTAAATTGTCACCTTTATTGCCACTAAAATTTATGGAGTATTTACTAGAAGCCAGGCACTTGGATCAGAATTTTATATTTTTCATGTATTTTAATCCTCACAACCACTCTCATAAGAACTACTATTATTTCTATTTATAAATGATGAAATTGCAGCACAGGAAAGTTATACAAACTGCCCATTGTTTCATAGCTAGAGAATAGGCAAGTTGGATATTAGAGCCCAAGACTCTTAGTACTTACACATTACTTCTAAACTACATTAAAGTCCTGAACAGCATATTTAACATATAAATAAAAGACGGTATTAGATTTTTTGTTAAAACATACCACTTAGCAATAAATATATTACTTCATTAGTTTTCTAAAATTTCCATACCAAAGTATCACAAATTCAGAAGCTTATATAATAATGTATTTTCTCACAGTTCGGAAGCATAGAAGTCCAACATCAAGGTGTTGGCAGGATGTTGGCTCCTTTTCTTGAACCATGAGGGAAGAATCTGTTCTAGGCATCTCTCCTTGCCTTGAAATAGCTGTCTTCTGCCTGTGTCTCTTCACACTATCATTCTTTCATATATATCTTTTTGTGTCTTAATATCCCCTTTTTATAAGAAAACTACTTACATTAAATTAAGACCTACCCTAAGAACTTCACGTTAACTTGTTTGCCCCTGTAAAGGTCAAATAAGATAATATTTTGAAGCACTGGAAATTAGAACTATAATATATACATTTTGAACTCATAACAATTGCCATGAATAAAAAAAATATAATAGTGATATTTAGATAGAAAAATCTGGTTTTTTTTTAGGAGAGCGGTTATTATATTTAAGAAATACAAGAAAATAATTTAAAATTTTAGATAAATAATATTTATTTATTTATTTATTTTTGGGACAGAGTCTTGCTCTGTTGCCCAGGCTGGAGTGCAGTGGTATGATCTTGGCTCACTGCAGCCTCCACGTCCCAGATTCAAGCAATTCTCCTGCCTCAGCCTCCGGAGTAGCTGGGACTACAGGCATGCACCACTACATCAGGCTAATTTTTGTACTTTTAGTAGAGACAGGGTTTCACTGTTTTGACCAGGCTGGTCTTGAACTCCTGACTTCAGGTAATCAGGCTGCTTCAGTCTCCCAAAGTGCTAGGATTACAGACATGAGCCACTGTACCTGGCCCTATAACTTCCATTTTTTAAAGGTAGTTTTGGAAATGTGGCACTAAGTCCCCCAAAAATCATTGTTTGCTGTTAAAAACTACTTTGCAAAGTCCATTTTCAAGTGAAGATGTAACTATCTACATGTTAAGACTATATACTGAAGGTTGAATATCTCTTACTAAAAATGCACAGAACCTCCATTTCAGATTTTTTAATATTTGCATATACATAATGAGATATCTTGAGGATTGGACCTGAGTTTAAACACAACATTTATTTATGTTTCATGTACAACTTATACCCATAACCTGAAGGTAACTTTGTACAGTATTTTAAGTAATTTTGTGTAACAAAAAAAGTTGGACTGCATTTTGACTGCAACCCATCACACAAGGTCAGGTATGGAATTTTCTATTTGTATCATCATGTCAATATGTAACTGTGGCAGGGCTTTTTGAACAAAGAAACCCACCTGGATTTCTCTACCTAGCCCGTGCTCAGGAAAGTCAGACAAAAAACTTTGCATTTGAAACCCTTCTGGTTCCCAGATGGAGGTGAAACCATGCCCCTCGTGGACCTGGGAAGAGAAGTTGTTTTCCTTAACACAGTCCCTCACTTGCCCCTCTGAACAGGAAAGTCCAACTGCTGTTGGAACATGGGCTTTGATCACTCTTTAACTACTTCCTGCTGAATTGGGGTGTAGAAAGGGCACTGCAGTTGAGGTTTTCTCCAGAGGGGAGTCTTCCAGGGGTGCAGGTTGATCCAGAGGTCCATGAAGAACTCATGAGCCAAGGACATCTGGGGTTCCATTTGCAGGACCATTTGTGGGCTTACGGAATTTGACAAGAAGGTTAAAGATGAGAAGCCTGAGGGCCAGCAATAATAGAATGGCTATAAATGGGCCTAGAAGAGGTTAGAGCCAGGACAGCCAGTTATTGAACAAGCTCCATGATCCTGTTTCTTGAAGGTCTTTAGCCCTGCATTTGATTGATCCTTGAATTCTTTAACTTTGTTTAAGACAATACCCTATTGGTTTATAAAGTAACAGCATTCTTCTTCTAAAAGAGACAGGTTCCTTCTGTTTCTGCTGTTAGCAGATTCAAGGCCCTTTATTTTGAAGAGCTATGGCAGCTAAAGTGTTAAGCTGCTTTTGCAGAGTGAGCTGCCTATGCAGAGAGAATTAGCAACTTTTTCTGTGTTATCATTTAACTCCTGAGATAGCTTATAGTAAAACTGAGTAGAGGTAGTAACTTTTCCAGTGCCAGACCAAGTCCTCCTGTTTTTCGGACACCCCGCCACTGTGAAAGTAATAATTGGGGTTTGAGTATGGCGTGGCCTTGGGAAAACAAGACTCTGCACCTGAGAGTCAGTGTAAATTGCCACGGTGGGGGTGCACTAGGAAGGAGGGGAGGAGAGCTATTAGGCCAATCCATAGGGGCAATTGCATAGAGTCCAGTCACAAATAGTAAAGCCAGGAGTGATAGTCCTGTTAATGCCAGGATGTAAGTTAGACTCATGAGTAGTTACTTTCCTGGGCATCTTGTCAGAATAGCAAATGTAGATCCTCTAACAGCTCACAGGTGTACAAAGGGTCATCTCCTGGAACTTCAGGCTGTGAAGTGGAGGGCCTATGATTTTCTTCAGGAGGTGTCCAAGGCTCCAGCCCAGTGTGATGAATCCATTAGTCAATTCCCACCAATTTAACTGTCGTTGGGGTAGACAGAATAACCAAAAATGGTCCTTGCCAAGATGAGCCTACAGATGGAGAGTCTGAGGGGAGAGACTTAACAAGCACTAAGTCTCCAGGACAGAACAACTCTTTCCCTTTTTCCCTAGCATGTCCTTCAGGTAAAGTCCTAAGAGCCTGGTGGTACTTAGCCAAGGAGGTTATATCCTTTAAGGGTGGCTTTGCCTTG
Organism: Aotus nancymaae; assembly: GCF_030222135.1. Taxonomy (NCBI): domain Eukaryota; kingdom Metazoa; phylum Chordata; class Mammalia; order Primates; family Aotidae; genus Aotus; species Aotus nancymaae. The sequence continues at coordinate 67,504,892 of NW_026988422.1, read as the reverse complement.
GGAAGAGTAGCACCCATCTGAAATCGAACACAGGGATGCCTGCATCCCTGGTTATTCCTTGCAACTGCTAGCCCTGTGGCATCCCCCAGTTATAGCATCTTGTAGTTTCCTTGCACCCTAGATGTGTGATCATCTTTTGGGCTCCCCATGTGCTGGGTTTAATCATGCTTAGCGGCATCATGGGTATACCCTCACTGTCTAAATGATCTTATTGGCCACCATAAATACATGGGGACTGCCAGGATTAGTGGCCCTGTACTGGCGCATCCTTGAAGAACTTGGCCAGTGAGCCTAGGGAGATGGGTGCCAATATTTCCTAGCAAGAGTTCATTAACATAGGTCTCACCGTAAAACTGCCCTAGGAGGATAAACTCCTTGAGAGGGAACTAGAAGCACAATAATCTTAAAGAAGGTAATGGATGGCTGCATGGCTGAGGCTGGAACAATGCTCTAAGGGCCCGGGCCTCCTCTCCACCCCACCTTCCATCATAGGAATATGCCCTAGGGTTGGGAGTCCTGTAATTAACTATTTGAGCCTTGGAACGGGTCTGACTATGGTATTCCAGATAGAGAAGTTCTGCTGTATGGAGAGCCAATCCTAGGTAAGACAAATTGTACCTTATTAAATTCTGGCACCATTCAGTTGGATTGAGAAGTTGTGGGTGACAAAAAAACACAATGTCCTATATCCTCCAGTACCCAGTGATAGACTCTGGTTCTATTAGTACATAACCTAGCACTGAGGACTAAGGGAACTGGCCCTATGCACTTATACCGTAGGAGGTGCTCATAGGCATAAGCCTGAGGGCACCACAGGCAAGAGCCCCGGGACTGTCACCCTGGACTGCCACCCCAAGAGCCTCATGTGTAGGGAATATCTTAGAGGAAAGAGCTGGGAAGAAGTTTGCCTTACAGAAATATGGACCCGGGAGGTTGGGATCTGAAAGGCAGTGCGTGGCTCACACAGACTGCTGCACCTGCCACCCAGCCCGGCTGCTGCTGCATGTGGCCTCAGGCAGGCCCCGGCCTCCTGCTTTCTGCAGGTGGTGTCTGCCCAGCCTTGCCTCTGCCGCTATGCCTGGTCTTTATCTTCTTAACAAATTTAAATGAGGCAAAAGGACAGATTGGCAAGCCAAAGGAGTCCAATACCACTCACCTCTCTGAAGTCCCATGTTCCTCCTGGCTGGCTCACTAAAGATGTAGGTGGGGGAGGGAGTAGGGGTGTCCCAAAGAGGCTCCCAGTTTCCCAATCTGAGGTCCTTGGCCTCTCTTATCCCAAGAATGGGGAAAGGGGCCCCAGGGCACAGTGAGCTTACTGTTCAAATAAATATTGTGGACCCAAAGAGTTTAGCAGAGAGTGATTTATTAGGCAGAGAGAAAGAGAGAGAGCTCCCACACTCCCGTAGGAGGGGACCTAAGGAAGGAATTCGTATAGGTAAGGAGCATTCGGGTTTTAACTTCGGAGTTACTCCCTTCCCATTTCTGTTCTCGTCCAATGAGAGGAGTTCTTTCAAACTTCCTCTGAAGTGAATGATCTTTGACTCTGATACCAGATTGGCTACTTGGTCTGCAACAGAGCCCCTCCTCCCAGAGCTTTCTGTGGGCTCTTTGAACAAAGAAGCTCACCTCGATTTTCCACCTAGCCCACACACAAGAAAGTTAGACAAAGAACTTTACATTTGATACCCTTCTGGTTCCCCGATGGAGGTGAAACCATGCCCCTCGCCGACCCAGAAAGAGAAGATTTTTTTTCTTAACACAGTCCCTCAAATACTCAAAAAGTTTTGGATTTTGGAGCATTTCCAATTTCAGATTTCTGGATTAGGGATTTTCAACCTGCATCTGTATATCTTATACAGATTTAGGATGAATTTGACTCTTGTTCAAAGAACATACTGTTGTTAATATAATTCAGTCTAATATAATACTAATTTTATATGAACTTATTTTTAGCCTGTTTTGTGAGGTCACAAAATAACAGACAGTTGTTTTCTGTCTGAAAGTCACTTATCATTAAAATAATAGAAACGAACAGTACACAGAAAAGGAAAAAGAGAGAAAAATAATCAACAGAGCAAATAATATACCACTTATGCAAATTACTCTCATTTCTATTTCAATGCCAAAAAACGAGCGTGACTGCGAGGCTGTTCCATAAACAATAGATAACGCAGCTGTTCCTCAGAAGGCCATTTTAAAATTCACTTTTATTAATTAGGAAACTAATTCTAGAAAGAAAGAAAAAACTCTTTAACCTCCATTGATTAGCTAAGAACTCGCTCCTCTAATTGGTGACGAACTGCCTTAATCATGGTAGAATAATGGATTTCACACTTAAGAATTCCAGTGCCCCTGAGCTTCAAGATTTTTAATAGATTCTCTCTATGGCACTTGGGACTCTCAATTTTCTTCAGAGTTGATTTATTTAAAAGGGACTTTACTGCTAAAGCAACTGGTGTCATTTCTCAAGTGCACAGAAGACCAGATATAAAAGGCTTCATGCTTGGTTACCCTTGCATTCAACATTCTGGAAGCTGCTACTCTTCAAGAGAATAACTATTTTCCTGGAAGAACCTAAACCACTGCTACACCTTAAAGTAATTGTTATAAGGTTTAGCTTTGCTTCCAGCTACATTTCACCTTGAAACTAGAAATGTAGGTTTATTCAGAGTAGTATTTGTTTTGAAAACACATGATATTTAATATCGTGAAATGATACAAAATGGTACAAAGACAGAGGTTGCAAAATATCATAAAATTCAAGACGGTATTTTCTATTTTGAAAATATGGGTGTCCAACTGTGAGACCCTCAAATACCATATGTTCATAACGTCCTCAAAACACACATTACTATACATGTTTGATATTTAATGAATTAAAATCAACTGACATCAAGAACTGGCTAAACATAATTAAGAATCCTACCCTTTGAGTTTTTACTCAGAATAACTAATAGTCATGAAAACAGATGACTGAATAAATTAATATTCCTATTCAAATACATTTACTGCTCTTATACCATTTTAGTAGAAACATCACCAAGTTGAAACTTGTAAATGGGTGAGCAAAAGGAAGCGAGGCTAGAGAAAGATTGACCACTGATTTCAATCAAGACAAACAATTTAGAGGAGAAAAAAGAGCAATGGTTCTAACACATGAAGAGGACAGTTGTTTATTTGTTTTTAACTTTCAAATGCAATTTAATTTATCAAATCATGTGGGTTCAGAAATCAAACCTAAAATTCTCTTCTAAACTAACTGGTGGACTAAACAGGGGGATTAAGGCAGAGACATGAATTATTTTCAGGTTGTTCATACTTTCACATTAGTGAAAGCTTTTTCATGTTAAAGCTGTACTTAAGTGTGTGTGTGTTTTTTTTAAACAGGTGATTTGAATTACAGAAAGTCCTGCAATAATTTAATCTTCCTTTAAATAAGATTAGATTTCTTATAGATGACAAGATTTTTAAAGATAAGTAGAAAATTTCTCATATCTCCTAGAACAATATGCTTACTTTATCTTGCATAATAACTATTGGGCCTCAGAAAATGAAATTAAATAACAACAAATGAGGTTAAGTTCCTAAAAATCTGCAGGCCTGGATAGGTAGAGAGAGAATTCTGATCTCACTGCATCATAAAGAATCAATTAGATATTGCATTTCTTCTTCTCCTCATAAAATATGTGTATAGAGAGTGATAAAGTAATTTCCTATGTAATTTCCAGTAATACAGGAATTTCTTGATTCCCCAAAACAAACAAACAAGCACACATACAAAATGTTGACCATAAGTTACACATTGCTCTGCCAGTAAACACACAGGTATTCATATCACACCAACATTCTGGGAGCATGTTGGTAATGACTCTGTCTTGTGAGGAGTTATTTAGCAGGTGCCCATGTGTTTCAATACTGCAGCTGTGATTCTTTCCTCAGATTGAAAAGCTCTTTTCTCTGGGTTTCATCAGACTTTAGGTTCTGCCTGTCTGCAGTCTTTTGTAGCCGTTTCTTCTTATCCTCCCAGTTCTTCTTCTCATCACTGCTCAAGGGATCACTCTTAAGAATAAGAATAAACCTTTGTAATGCAGGCCTTTCAGTCTGTGCTAAGTTCAAATGTAGATTGTTAGTGAATCTTTCTTTTTTTTTCTTCAGAAGATGCCAATACATTATAATCTTATATCATTTCCAAAGAAAAAATCAAAGTTAACTTTGCCAGTTCAACTCACAGTAGGTTATAAACCTAGAAATGTGCAGATTGTATGAATATTTATTGAACATTTTGCATTGACATATTAGCGTCCCTCAAGTAAATCACATGATTTGTATCATATACTGATTGATTGAGCCTCAAAGCTATTTGTGATAGCAAAATGCCTTCCTTGATTTACAAGCCAAATTCTAAAGTAGACCTTTACCCTTTTGTCTCAAGAACAGTGTGATCTTACTAGATAGTTGTCATAAATGATCAAAGAAAGTTCTTCCAATCAACCAGCAAATGATTATTAAATAATTGCCATATATACCCCAGATTGGTATTCTGGGGACAAAAAGTGTGAAACCCAAATATCTGAGGCAGGTCGCAATTAATTTAGAGAGTTTATTTTGCCAAGGCTGAGAACACACTCACATACTACAGCCTCAGGAGGTCCTGATGACTTGTGCCCAAAGTGGTCAGAGCACAGTTTGGTTTTACGCATTTTAAGGAGACATGAGACATTCATCAACACATGTAAGATGACCATTGGTTAGGTCCCAGAAGGTGGGACAACTAGAAGCAAAGAGGGAAAACTTGAAGCAGGGAGGAGGCTTCGAGGTCATAGGTAAGTAAGGGACAAATGTTCGCATTCTTTTGAGTTTCTGATTAGCCTATCCAAAGGAGGTGGTCAGATACACATTTATCTCAATGAACAGAGGGGTGACCTTGAAGAGAATGGGAGGCAGGTTTGCCTTAAGCAGTTTCTAGCTTGACTTTTCCCTTTAGCTTAGTGATTTTGAGGTCCCAAGATTTATTTTCCTTTCACAATAGTAATGAATTGAGGAAGTTCATCCCTTTATGGGATTTATTATCTGGTTAAGAAGATGCATCTCAAATAAGTAATGGCTATTCTAATAAATATAATTTTATGTGAAGTACAGGGGGTTTCAGTAATGTTAATAAGGTACTCTAACTTAGGGAGAAGGTAGAAGTAGACTAGAAGGCACTCCTGAGGAAGAATCATTTCATCTGAAATATGAATGAAGAGTAATAAGTTGTCGGAGAAAAGATGAAAGAATCATATAAGAAGGAGAAGCAGAAGAGTGTTGCAGGCAGAGAACAACTTGTCAGAGACCCTGAGGTGGGAATGAGCAAAATCATGAACATCTTCTACAGGACTTTTTCCTTCCATCAAACTTCAGCCTACATGAATATCACAATGAAGCAAGGAGCATAAGTACATTCTTCTGTGATTTGACATCCTAGAGAGATGCTCGCTGCATAGCATGCCAAAGAATTGATCACTGATAACAAAATACAAGACTGAACAGTTCATGATCTGAAAGGTTATGGTATATGAAAGACAGAAATAAAGGTAAGTGCAAGTGAAATATGTTCACGTTCATTACGTAAGTTAATTTGGAGTGGCTCCAAATGTTACTGTGTATACTGTGCTCAGCTGATGAACTAGACTGTATCATTTGCCAGCTCAGTTCTTATTCAATATTGCACAAAAGTTCATATTCAATAAAATGATAGCATTTTACAAAATGTATGTAAAGCTGAATTTAAAGCTTCAAATGGGAGGAAGAGAGAACATGCACAGCTAGATTAATTTGAGATATTAAAATGATGAAAAGCATTACTCCATTCAATGAAGATGTTATGTCATTGCTTTCCAATATAAAGACAAAAATAATTCTAAGTCATTTAGCCAATTTGTCCTTAGCATCAGAGTTGTGTCTTTGCTAGCAATATTTCTTTACTGTTTATAATTTATTGAACTCCAAGTATACATCACTATATAAATCATTATCTACATAGTCCCTACCCCAAAGGCATACAATCAAAGTCAAACAGAGAAAGCAATTCAGACATAAAATATGTCAAATGTGTTAATTAAACTCTGAAGATTGAGATTCTTACTTATAAATATGCCAGCATAGCTCAGAAAGTACAAACTATAAATAAGACAGAAGGCACAATGATAAGAAACTCACATTCTAGGTATATTCTTAACTATGGTTTGCTACTAAGAACTAATGAATATAATTTTAGCTCACAGTACATCTTCCTAGAAAAAAATGTATTATAATATAAGGTTTTGGGGAAGGTGATGCCAGGATTATGCTCTATTATCTGTTAATCTTTCTCCCATTAAAACTTCTTCCTCAAAAAGACAAAATCCTGGTTTACAATAACCCTTTATTATATTCTTGAAAATGTGATGGTTTTACCACAATAATCTGTATAGTTTTCAAAAGGAAAAATAGTAGAAGCAAAAAGAGCTCAGGTTTCCAATGAAACTTTTTCACTTTACTTTCAGCTTACCCAGTTGTTAATGGTTCTGCGCCATAAAGCATCACAGGCATAAAGACAGTATTTGACTACCATCCGTTATACTGTGCTAGCCTCCTGTTATATAATGGGAAGATATTTGCCCAATGTGAAATGCCAAAAAATAGGTAGACAGATGAACAGATATATGTCTCTATCTCTATCTCTATCAATATTTGCCTATTAATATCTATGTATCTATTCTTCCACTCAAATCTTCAATATCTTCAACATCTGGCACATAGTAGTTTCCCAATATATATTTATTTGAATTTGACACCATCTTTTTGTTTGTATTTTTAATATAACTCTCATTTTAAGAAAACATGAATTCAAATATGTAAAGATACAGAAATTAAATTAAGCTACGCTATTCAAAGGATCTAAAAATTCAGAATTGGTGAGGTTTTCTGGAAAAATAGTACATAACTGGATTTTTTTTTTCTGCTCTGTGGACCTCCATAGAGAAGAATAATTGGATTTTAAAAATCCAATTTACAAACAATCTTTTGGGATAAATCAAGTACACTTGAGAACTTCCAAAATATTCCAGACTCATTTGATCTTTGAGTTCTAAAGTAAATGATTTTGTTTTGTATACCTGGCCATTGACATTTTTGAAGTATATTTATTTAAGAATTAGCTACAGAAGTTCTCTTTGTGCTTTTTGGTTTACCTTCTACTGAATTTCAAATGCAGGATAAATGATCACCTGCCAATTGTCTGGTGCTATAGGCAAGTACACATCACCGACTTAACTCTGTTTTGGATTAAGAAAATCTAGGACTGGAAATTATACTGAGACAACATCATTAATGAAACCATTTACTATGTGATTTGAGCCCTATTCATTCCAATAAGGATTACTGTTAGATATCTGACTTCCATCTCTATCTGTACAGGAGAAGAGATTTGTCAATGGACAAATGAAAAAGATTATTTCATTCAATGAAGGTATGTTATTGCTTTCCAATATAAAAGCAAAATAATTGTAAGTCATTCAGCTAATTTGTCCTTAGCGTAAAGGTTGTATCTTTGCTAGAAATTTTTATTTATTGTATATTATTTATTGAACTCCACATATGCATCACTATATAAATGATTATATACATAGTCCATACCCCAAAGGGATATAATCAAAGTCAAGCAGAGAAAGCAATTCAGACATAAAATATGTCAAATCTGTTAATTAAACTCTGAAAATTGAGTTTCTTAATTATAAATATGTCTTCATAGCTTAGAAAGTAAAATCTATAAATAAGACAGAAGGCACAATGATAAGAAACTCACATTCTGATGTATTCTTAACCATGGTTTGCACTAAGAACTAATAAATATAATTTTAGCTCACAACATATCTTCCTAGGGAAAAAAATCAAGAATATAATATAACGTTTTGGGGAAGGTGACAGAGTCATGATGATCTGATCTGAAGTTCTGTCTTCACCATTTACTTTGAGAAACTGGACAATATAAGCCTCTTCAAACCTATTCTCCTTCCCCCATTTTAAAAATCATATTAATACTCATATAAAAGCATTGATCTGAGTATTAAATGTGATAATACATGTGAATACTTAGATCAAAACCTGAAAAGTTTTTACTATAATAAAAAGAAGAACGCTTCTGAGCTCACCTAGATTTTGGTCTAGATGAGAGACAATCAGTAGTGGTTGACTATAAATAAAGTGCCCTAAAAGTCAGGGCAAGCAGAAGTGGACATCTTTTCAATATAAACATTTGAAGTAGAAATGATTAGATTGAATTGGCATGTCTACAATGCTTTGGAAGCAGTTAGACATGACAGCAGGGGCTTTGGGTGGAAACATGAGATGTGATGGGTTCTATTCTCTTCCTAAGGATTGGTTCCTTTGCTTTGCATCTGAATTGATCCATGAAACGGGCTTGGAGAGATGAAAGAAGAGTGTCCAACTGACTCCTTAATGAGGCCAGTACCTAATTTCAGAGACAAAAAAAAAAAAAAAAACACTTGGAATTCAAGCGTCTTTTATGATTTACCTGAGGCATCTGTTAAACTTGAATCATTGCTCTTTTTGGCAAGATTTTTCTCAGATACCAAACAAAGGTAAATCTTTGTCTCAATAGTTTCCAAACTAGCTATGTGCTCTTTGCTAGAATTGTAAACATTCATTATCGAAGTGTATGGACTACTACCCTGATTTGGAAGGCAATTTATTTCTTCCATAATATTTTATAATAAAAATTTATAAGTGCAGTATGTGCAAAGTGGCTAAGCACTTAACATGATAGATGGGATTATTTCTACTTTACCTATGAAGAAACACAAGTCACAGAGCTTCACAGTAGCAATACCAGGAGGAAAAAATCATACAGGTGGGTATAATTCTGTTACTGAAAAGGGGTCCTGATTCAGACCCAAACACAGGATTCTTGGACCTTGCACAAGAATGAATTTGGGAAAAGTCCATAGAGTAAAATGAAAGCAAGTTTATTAAGAAAGTAAAGGAATAAAGAATGGCTACTTCATAGGCAGAGCAGTGGCTCGGTCTGCTCACTGTGATTACACTTATAGTTATTTATTGATTGTTTCCTAAGCAAGGGGTGGATTATTCATGAGTTTTCCAGGAAAGGGGTGGGCAAATCCTGGAACTGACAGTTTCTCCCACTTTTAGACCAAATAGGGTAACTTTCTGATGTTGTCATGGCATTTATAAACTATAATGGTGCTGGTGGAAGTGTTCTTCAGCATTCTAATGCATTATAGTTAGCTTATAATGAGCAGTGAGGATGACTAGAGGTCATTTTCATTGTCATCTTGGCTTTGGTGTGTTTTGGCACCTTCTTTACCACAACCTGTTCTATCAGTGAGGTCTTTATGACCTGTGTCTTGTGCTGACCTCCTATCCCATCCTGTGATAGGAGGATGAGATAGTTCATTATCACACTGCTCCAAAGAACTGGCCAAGACTGGGTAACTTATAGAGAAAGGAGGTTTAATTTACTCAGTTCCACATGGCTGGTGAGGCCCCAGGAAACTTACAATCATGGCGGAAGCAGAAGCAGGCATGTCTTACATGGCAGCAGGTAAGAGAAAGTGTGTGAAGGAGAAACTGTCAAACACTTATAAAACTATCAGGTCTCATGATAACTCACTCATTGTCATGAGAACAGCCCCATGATCCAATCACCTCGAACATGGTTCCTCCCCAAACACATGGGGATTATGGGAATTACAATTTGAGATCAGATTTGTGTGGGAACACAGAGCCAAATCTTGTCATTCCACCCCAGCCTCTCCCAACTCTCATGCCCTTTTCCCATTTCAGAACCAATTATGCCTTCCCAGCAGCCCCCCCAAAGTCTTAACTCATTAACCAAAAAGTCCAAGTCTCAAGTTTCATCTGAGACAAGGCAAGTTCATTCCACCTATGAGCCTATAAAAGAAAAACCAAGTTAGTTACTTCAAAGATACAATGGGAGTACAGGCATTGGATAAATACTCTTGTTCCAAATGGGAGAAATTGGCCAAATTTCGCAAAAGTTGGCCAAATCCCAAAAGGGTTGCAGGCTCCCTGCAAGTCTAAAATGGGCAGAACACTCATTAAATCTTAAAGCTCCAAAATATGCCTCATATCAAGAACATGCTAAAGCAAGGGGTGGGCTCCCAAAGCATCAGGCAGCTCTGCCTCTGTGGTTTTGCAGGGGTCAGGCCCCACGGCTCCTCTCACGGGTTGGCATTAAGTGCCTGCAGCTTTTCCAGGTTCACAGTGCAAGCTTTCAGTGGATCTACCATTCTGGGCTCTGGAGGGCCCTAAGTCCTTAGAAGGCCTAACCTCCTGGGAATGCAGCCCCGTAGGTCTCAGCCTTATTTTACACAGCCTCTATCCAAGATGGAGCTACTCTGGTCCAACACTTCTGACAATTCTAGAAGCAATGAGTATAATCACTAAGTAATATTGTCTCAGGAGTTCTACTCTATTGGGTAAAGCTTAACTTATGTTAATGTCTAGAAAAATTGTAAAGGAATGGCAGCATAATGTACAGAAAATGTAACATGCAATAAGTTGAATTGTTTTCCCCACTCTCCAGGAAATTCATACCTTTAAAATTCAAACCACCAGTATCTTGCAGTGTGACTGGCTTTTGGAACTAGGGTTATCACAGATGTAACTAATTAAGTAAAGATGAATCATCAGGATGGGCCCTAATTCAGTATGACTGGTGAACTTATAGAAAGAACGCATGAGGAAAGAAAGACACATTAAACGGAAAAACAACACGAAAGCACAGGAAGAAGATGGTCATTTACAAGTTAAAGAAAGAGGCCCAGAAGAGATCTTTCCCTCACAGCCTTCAAATGGAACCAATTCTACTCACACCTTCACGTTGGCCCTCTGGCCTCCAGAACTGTGAGATATTACGTTTATGTTGTTTAAGCCACCCTCTTTGGCACTTTGTTAAGGTAGCCCAGCAAACTAATGCAGATAACCTTACTAAAATACAATGTTCATTATTCTAGCCAGGAGAAAAGGAGCAACTCAATTCAGAACAAATTGTTCTACACTGAGGAGCCTAAGCATAGGCACCAGGAAGTTGATAGCAAAGGTAGCAATGTTAGGAAAAAGACAAAAAAGCACTTTCTCTTCATAACTGTATTTTAGTTGAATTCATTCCATGGATGCTTTTGTATATTGTTAGAGTAAAAAAACCTTACATGGTCCCAAATTTATTTCAGTGGCTTTCAGGCTCACTGCAAGAGTCCCTCTAGGGCTCACATATAATCTTCTATGTCTTCTACTTTTATTTCTGCCTCCTGTTCCACTCTGTGTGGTCGGCAGCACCTTCATTGGCTGCTACTTGTTTTTTTTCTTTTCTGTGCTACATTTTTTTTTAGAAGTAGGCTTTTAAAATTATGATTATTATACTTTAAGTTCTGGGGTACATGTGCAGATAGTGCAGGATTGCTACATAGGTATACACATGCCATGGTGGTTTGCTGAATCCATCCCCCCATCATCTACGTTAGGTATTTCTCCTAATGTTATCCCTCCTCAATCCCCCCACCCCCTACTATCCTTCCCCTACCCCCTCTCCAACAGGCTCTGGTGTGTGATGTTCCCCTCTCTGTGTTCATGTGTTCTCATTGTTCAACACCCACTTATGAGTGAGAACATGTGGTGTTTGGTTTTCTGTTCTTGTATCAGTTTTCTGAGAATGATGATTTCCAAATTCATCCATGTCCCTGCAAAGGACATGAAGTCATCCTTTTTTGCAGCCACATAGTATTCCATGGTGTATATGTGTCACATTTTCTTTATCCAGTCTAACATTGATGGGCATTTGGGTTGGTTCCAAGTCTTTGCTATTGTAAACAGTGCCACAATGAACATATGTGTGCATGTGTCTTTATAATAGAATGATTTATAATCCTTTGGGTATATACCCCATAATGGGATTGCTGGGTAAAATGGTATTTTTATTTCTAGATCCTTGAGGAATTACCACACTGTCTTCCACAATGGTTGAACTGATTTAAACTCCCATCAACAGTGTGAAAGCCTTCCTATTTCTCCACAGAGAACTTCCAATACTATGTTGAATAGGAGTGGTGAGAAAGGGCACCCTTGTCTTGTGCCAGTTTTCAAAGGGAATGATTCCAGTTTTTGCCCATTCAGTATGATATTGACTGTGGGTTTGTCACAAATAGCTTTTATTATTTTGAGATATGTTCCATTGATACCAAGCTTATTGAGAGTTTTTAGCATAAAGGGTTTTTGAATTTTGTTGAAGGCCTTCTCTGCATCTATTGAGATAATCATATGATTTTTGTATTTGGTTCTATTTATGTGATGGATTACATTTATAGATTTCTGTATGTTAAACAAGCCTTGAATCCCAAAGATGAAGTTGACTTGATCATGATGGATAAGCTTTTTGATGTGCTGTTGAATTAGGTTTGCCAGTATTTTATTAAGGAGTTTTGCATCAATGTTCATCATGGATATTGGCTTGAAACTTTCTTTTTTAATTATGTCACTGCAAGGTTTTGGTATCAGGATAATGTTGGTCTCATAAAATGAGTTAGGGAGGATTCCCTCTTTTTGTATTGTTTTGAATAGTTTCAGAAGGAATGGTACCAGCTCCTCTTTGTACCTCTGGTAGAATTCAGCTATGAACCCATCTGGTCCTGGACTTTTCTTGGTTGGAGGCTATTAATTTCTGCCTCAACTTCAGAACTTGTTGTTGGTCTATTCAGATATTCAACTTCTTGGTTTAGGCTTGGGAGGATGTAACTATCCAGGAATTTATCTATTTCTTCTAGATTTACTGGATTATGTGCATAGTGGTGTTTGTAGTAATCTTTGATGGTAGTTTGCATTTCTGTGGGATTGGTGGTGATATCCCCATTATCATTTTTTACTGCATCTATTCACTTCTTCCCTCTTTTCGATTTTATTAGTCTATCTATTTTGTAGATCTTTTCAAAAAAAACAGCTCCTGGGTTTATTGATTTTTTGAAAGTTTTTTTTGTATCTCTATCTCCTTCAGTTCTGCTCTGATCTTAGTTATTTCTTGACTTCTGCTAGCTTTTGAATTTGTTTGATCTTGCTCCTCTAGTTCTTTTAATTGTGATGTTAGTGTGTCAATTTTAGATCTTTCCTCACTTCCCATTTGGGCATTTAGTGTTATAAATTTCCCTCTAAACACTACTTTAAATGTGTCTCAGAAATTCTGGTACATTGTGTTTTCATTCTTATTGGTTTGGAAGAATGTGTTTATTTCTGCCTTCATTTCATTACTTATCCAGTAGTCATTTAGGAGCAGGTTGTTCAGTTTCCATGTAGTTGTGAGGTTTTGAGTGATTTTCTTAATCCTGAGTTCTAATTTGATTGCACTGTGGTCAGAGAGATTGGTTGTTATGATTTCCATTCTTTTATATTTGCTGAGGAGTGATTTACTTCCAATTGTGTGGTCAATTTTAGAGTAAGTGTGATGTAATGCTGAGAAGAATGTATATTCTGTGGATTTGCTATGGAGAGTTCTATAGATGTCTATTAGGTCCACTTGGTCCAGATCTGAGTTCAAGTACTGGATATCCTTGTTAATTTTCTTTCTCATCTATCTATCTGTCTAATATTGACAGTAGAATGTTAAAATCCCCCACTACTATTGTGTGGGAGCCTAAGTCTCTTTGTAGTCATTAAGAACTTGCTTTGTGTGTCTGGGTGCTCCTGCCTTGGGTGCATATATATTTAGGATAGTTAGCTCTTCTCATTGCATTGATCCTTTTACCATTATATAATGCCCTTATTTGCCTCTTTTGATCTTTGTTGGTTTAAAGTCTGTTTTATCAGAGACTAGCAATGCAACCCCTGCTTTTTATTTGCTCTCTTTTTGCTTGACAAATCTTACTCCATCCCTTTATTTTGAGCCTATGTGTGTCTTTGCATGTGAAATGGGTCTTTTGTTTAAGGCCAGTAGTCTAAGTAAAATTGATAGTTTGGCTGTCAAAAAAAAAAAAAGTTGAACACATGGACTGTGGTAAACTTGCATTAATCCCTTTTCAATTAATAAAAGGGCTAAAATATTCTCATGTAGGCTAGGCGCTAAAATATTCTCATGTAGGCTAGGCATGGTGACTCAAGCCTGTAATCCCAGCACTTTGGGAGGCTGAGGTGGGTGGATCACACAAGGTCAGGAGTTCAACATCAGCCTGGCCTACATGGCAAAACCCTGTCTCTACTAAAAATACATCAAAATTACCTGGGCATGGTGGTGCATGCCTATAGTCTCAGCTACTCAGGAGACTGAAGCAAGAGAATTGCTTGAACCTAGGCAGCAGAGGTTGGCAGTGAGCCAAGATCAACCCACTGCATTCCACCCTGGGCAACAGAGCAAGACTCCATTTCTATAAATATATGTGTGTATATGTGTGTGTGTGTGTGTGTGTGTGTGTATACACATATATTCTCAAGTAAATGTCCAGAGTTTTTTGAAAAAATGGAAAAAGAATGCTTAGCCAAACTTGTATACAATGTTTGATTACTTAGATATTAGAATTTTTAAACCAGCATACATTTCTTGGTAAGCAAGACTGAATTTTTATTGAGAGTATTGGTGTTATGAGCTAATAACTAGAAGAGCTACAAATAATTAGAACATGGAGGAAGGAAGCATTTCTATAATCTCTGCTTAGAGAAATTTAGTTTAACTCTATACTTGATAGTAGGAGCACTCTTCCAGTAGGGGAAAATGTATAGATCAGTTAATTAACTATGAACGCTCCTTTCCCTAAATGCCTAGATTACTTTATTTGCCAAACAGTTCCATTTCATGTAGTTGAACTCCATCTTATCTATACAGTGGCTAAGGCCAACCAGAGTGCAAGAGAAGATTGTTGTTCCCGTTCACTCTCCTAGTGTGTTGCCGAATATTTGTGAAGCAGTGAGGAGCAAAACTAAGAGATCTTACATGTAAATGAGAATCTGCCATGCAATGCAGTGTAGTGAGAGATTATACACGTATTTTAATATATTTCCCAAAAGTATTTCTTTAGGTTGAGATTTGGCAGAGAGTGAGCAGATCCTGAGAAAAATATTGGAGGTACTGGTATTCAGCATAAGAAGTTGCAAGGTTATTTCATAAGTGCAACCAGATACTTCGTAACAGAAATATAAGCATTTCTGTTGGAACTAAAAATATTGTGTGAATTATTGCTCTTTTGCATTTGTTAATAATCAAGCACAGTTGCAAGTTTTGTTAATAAATCATTTAATTGATGAAGACAAAGTGAGATGTTTCTCTGTTTTCTTGTTAATAAAGCCCCTTGAAATCCTGTCCATGAATCAAAAGCAATCTGCACCAGCTACCAGCTGGTAAATAATCCATCTACTCAGGGAGAAAACACTGAGTGGCCATCCAGTGGCCACACAGAGCAAATGCCCTTGAGTTGGAGTGAGACAAGAAAGAAAAGTGTCATATGTTTGAGGGAAGGACACACACATATGGACACATGTACACAATGCAAACTAAAACAAAACAAACAAATAAAACCGACTCCTGTAGCTGTCCATGTAAAACCTATTTGTAAAACATGTGCTATGGAAATATCATGAGAAGAAGGAGTAAAACTGCCCATGAAAAGAAAGACATGTGACACTACTAGTGACTGCAATCACCCACAGCTGCAGAAGTTTCATGTCAAATAGTTTATATTACATTTACAAACCACAGATAGTACTAAACTCTCTCTATATGTTGTTTCTCCCTATTTCACATTGTGTAGGGCAGATAGCAGAGTGTGAATAAGATGAGCAAAGGTAATTCATGTCCTGAGTGGAGTAGGGCAAGATTTCAGCACACTACCCAGAATAGAAAACAATTTAAAGCTTACAAATGGCTGATTTCTGGAATTTTCCATTTAATATTTTCTGACTGTGGTTGACCACAGGTAAACAAAACTGCAGATAAAGAAAGTCTACTGTGATTCAAAGTATGTCTTCTTTCTCTTGAAAGTAATTCAGAAGAAACCCCACCTACTAACCATGGAGGTAAAGAAGAACACTCATTCTGGAAGAAAGAAGCCAAAAAGTTGGTGTTTTAAAGCTAGACTCACATCTTTGTGAATAAATTTCCACGTACTTTAATCATGAGAGAAATATTAAAAATGCACTACGTTTATTTTCAGTGTTTTTTTAAATCTATTCTAATATTCTCACATACTCTTCAGCTTCCAGTTCTCATGTTATTCAGTGAAGGTTCAGTGTTCTTGTGAAGTGTATTAGCTACGCAAATTAGATTTGGAAGTGACCCACAATTCTTCAGATTCTAAACCTTGAACTTCTCTTCCTTTATCATAATATATCTGTCCTAATTTTTTTTTTTTTTTTGAGACAGAGTTTTGCTCTTGTCACCCAGGCTGCGGTGCAGTGGCACAATATCAGTTCACTGCAACCTCTGCCTCCCAGGTTCAAGCAGTTCTCCTGCCTCAGCCTCCTGAGTAGCTGTGATTACAGGCATGTGCCACTGTGCCTGGCTATTTTTTTGTTCTTTTAGTAGAGATGGAGTTTCTCCATATTGGTCAAGCTGGTCTCAAACTCCTCACCTCAGGTGATCTGCCTGCCTCGGCCTCCCAAAGTGCTGGGATTACAGGCATGAGCCTCCGTGCCTGGCCTATCTGTCCTAATTTTCATGACATCTTTACCTGTTTTATTTGCTCTGGTATATAAAAATTACAAGCGAACAAAATGATTCCAAATGCATGTTGTTAATTAGTATTTTTGTCATAGTCTAAATACTATGTTTCTCAACTTGTAGCTGCATTTAATCATTTAATCTGTAGTCTGACACTCCTTAAAGTGTACAATGCTATAAAGTGCAAAGAAGATTTTTTTTAAATGAAGTGATCATTTGTCACTCAGCAAATCAGACCATGAAGAAGTTACTAATCTAACTCCTTGTAAGATTTCCTTATTCTTATTGGCAAACTTTTAAGAAATAGGAGACATTTGAGTGGGTACCAAAATATATGTCAGAAAAAGTACATTGATTATTTCATAATATATTTATGTAATTCAAGTCAACATAATGGTCTTTGAAAACTCTGGTGCATCCTGTAATTCTCTCCCAGAATATTTAGTTTTATTTTGGTTTTTGTTTTAATTGAATAATTTGAGGGATTTTTCTCACAAGAACAGTATGAAATACATGCTACTAATAGAAACCTAAGAAGAGGAGAAGTATTTGTGCGTTGTGTGTGTGTATGTATATGTGTATCTATACGTGTATGTGTTTGGTGTGTGTGCTTATATACATACACATACATGTATATTTATGTATATAATAAATATATATACACACTTACATATATATATACACAAACACTCACACATATATGTATGTATATTATAAAATAGTTAGAAAAAGCAGGTAAAATTATTCAACTAAAATTTCCTCTAAATAGGAATCTGCAGGATTTTTCTAGAACCCTTTCAGAAGTCACTTGAGTTGTATGGATAGGTTAGAATTTGCTCTAATCCCATGTAATTGCATCTATGTTTTGATAAAAGATAGTGTACACTCATAATTTGAAGTTAAAATGTAAATGTAACACTGTTAACCCTTGTTTTCAATAGCTTTTCCAGGGACAATTATAGATATTTACTTACCAACATCTTTTTCTTTAAATGCGAGCTTTGTTGCCAGATTCAACATTGTTTTCTCTGGCACTTTCAGGCATATATTGTTATAAAATGAGGTGTAGTGAAAGTAACTTGATAGTCATTGTGTGGCTCAAAGATAGGTTTCATAATCTAGTGGTTTTGGACCCTGTCTGCTAAACTGAGGTCAAACATCTGTCCTTCAACTGGTTCCTGTGTCCATGGGAATGAACTACTCACATAACTTACACCACCATCTCCAGCCCTGAGTAAGGAAATAGAAGTAGTCTTACTAGAACCAGATTGAGAATGGGGCAGAGGGTTGGGAGTGGAGGCTAGACAGAAATTGATGTATTGCTCAAATAAAAATAGGAAATGTATGTTGAAAAGGCAATTAACGTATGTCCAATACAGCTTGTTACTTGATTATGGCATATGGTATAACATGTGATACTTATCTTATTATCACTAAGGCCTGAATAACAGAGCTGCAAAGTAATGAAGCATGCTAATAATGGAAAGGAACTGTGTCTTAACTATCTCCTCCATTAAATTGCAACTATAGGTTTAAAAGGCAAAATCAATGAAACAAAACCAATAAAATCCTCATTTTATGCTATTTCCAAATAATCAACTCTCCTCCATAAAATATTGAG
The DNA here is from genome assembly GCF_030222135.1 of Aotus nancymaae. Classification (NCBI taxonomy): domain Eukaryota; kingdom Metazoa; phylum Chordata; class Mammalia; order Primates; family Aotidae; genus Aotus; species Aotus nancymaae. The sequence goes on along the minus strand of NW_026988422.1, from coordinate 67,486,560 downwards.
GTATCAAATCGGGATCTTCTATAACTTTTCCTAATTAAAGAGAAGAATTGTATTCAACATTGTAGATGCAATGAAAAGCAGGCTTATGCTTTAAAAAGTAAGGAAATTATTTTTCCCCTAATTTTTAGATTTTTTAATTCTGTGACTAAACAATTAAACACATTTATCTCTGTTGATGCATTTCCATTTCCCTATTCCAAATGACTTTGTGTCAGAAAACAAACATTTTTGTCAGGAAAAAAAGAAAAACTTTATTCATAAAGTTACAACAGGTAAAAAACTGAGGACCTTAATAAATATTCTTTTGCAATTTCTAGTAACATTTGCAACTGGAAATGCTAAGCTGTTGACTATGACACAACTTGGAAAGGGAAAACAAAAAGAGAAACATTTCAAATCTTCTTCAGTGACATTTTAACAAGAAGTAACAGAAATTCCAAAGGAGAACATAAAACTATAAATACCCCTCTGATGTATTTTTAAAGTCTATGTGATTACTGCATAACAGTTCCATACCAGGACAGAAGGATAATATTGCCAGTGTCCATTGCTTGAAAATAATAAATGAGGCCAGGCGTGGTGGCTCATGCCAGTAATCCCAGCATTTTGGGAGGCCGAGGTGGGCAGATCACCTGAGGTCAGGAGTTCAAGACCAGCTTGGCCAACATGGTAAAACACCGTGTCTACTAAAAATATGAAAAAATTCCAGCTACTTGGGAGGCTGAGACAGGAGAACCGCTTGAATCCAGGAGGCAGAGGTTGCAGTGAGCCGAGACTGCACCACTGCACTCCAGCCTGGGCAACAGAGTGAGACTCCCTCTCAAAAAACAAAAAGAAAAAAAAGAAAGAAAGAATCCGGGAGTGGTGGTTCACACCTGCAATCGCAGCACTTTGGGAGGCCAAGGCAGGTGGATCTCCTGAGGTCAGCAGTTCGAGACCAGCCTGGCCAACATGGTGAAACACTGTCTCTACTAAAAATACAAAAATTAGCCAGGCATGGTGGCCTATGCCTGTAATCCCAGCTACTCTATAGGCTGAGGCAGGAGAATAGCTTGAACCCAGGAGGCGGAGGTTGCAGTGAGCTGAGATTGTGCCACTGCACTCCAGCCTGGGCAGCAGAGCGATACTCTGTCTCAAAAAATAAAAATAAAATAAAAAAGAAAGTAATAAATGGATGATGTGGACTAGCATGGTAGGCTACATTTTTCATCTTGGAAATTTTGTGGTCAGAGAAGTTTTTTTTTTTTTTTGGTAAACAAATGTGAGAAAGAATTAGTTATATCAACAGCTTTCCCAATAGAAACAGACTTCCCAAGCCATCTGGTAGCCAAGAAGCACACAATACAGACAATCTTTGAGCTACCTCCTGTTTTGTCTGATGCTCAGGGCCTCATAGATATTCCCCATATCAGGCATATCAGGTACATGAGTGTGATGCTAAACCAATTACTTTTATTTAGAAAGTCAGGTGGTTCTGAAAAATGACAGTAGAAATGAGGGCAGTGTGTGTGTGCCTTGGGCAGAGAGATAGGGGATCAGTGAGGTTAGCAGATGGGACTTTGAACTGTATTATTCAGCCCCCAGGTCTGGAAAAGTAATGCCTCTTTGCAGATGAGTGGTATTTCCCAGCTCATGGTTTTCCACTTGACTTTCCTGTAAATGTAAATCAGAATTAAGAAGGGAGGGAGAAAATAACCTTCACTGTTTACACTAATCTGTAGCACAAGATGCATTTTTAAAGGAAGAAAGGCAAACCTCAAATGATCTGAGGTTTATATGAGTGCCCCAAGGAAACACTATTAACTGGCATCTTCTGCGAACTCAGAACTCTTTCAGAAGCAAAGCCACTCTGCAAATCTCATAAGAGCAGGCTTTCTTGCCTCCTCCCTGGGAGTTCCCATTTCAGGTCTTGCTTGGAAATGGCCCAAGAACAGATCCCTCTTGCTGTTCCAATACTTCTGTTTCTCTGTTTCCTATCTGTAACCAGAATCAGTGAAAATTAATTTATGAAAAGAGAAAAATCAAAGTTGTATGATTTAATACAAAAACTTCTGTCATGCTGATATTTTACCCACTGTTTCATCTTTTTAAGAGTTTACATTTGGGTATGTTCACAGCAGCTGTGTGTGTCTAATCCTAGTTGTGATGTTAGTCTGGGTTTGTTTTTTTGGTCCTCTCTCTATACAAGAAACACTTCAAACTCCTGTCCTCTGAAATCAGCAAGGGCGAAGGAAACCTCCAACTGCTCTTCCTGAGACAGTGCCACCTTCAAACCTGGCCTGCACAGCCCTTACTGCAGACAGTCACAAACTGGTCAGAACTCCTGCAGGCCAGGTTGTGAAAGGGAGGTATTAGAATTCTTTCCTGCACCTGTTTGCCTATGGCTTTGCTATGGAAATTAGGCTAGAAGTTTATTCTGTAAGTCTGGAAACTGAAGTTAAATTTACTCAATTTTGAAAATGTAGAGAATATGAATGTTTTTCCAATTTCCCTTTCACTAAAAGGTTTTAGTACTTCTGGCTAATGGTGTTGTTGCCCTCAGGGAAAATGCTCTAATGAACTTCTTTGAGACCTGTCAGAAACCACACTGGAAAAATTCACTGATGGATTACTCAATACTCACTGAGGTACATTTGTTCCCATTCATGTGAATATGGTGAGAATGAGAGAATTGGAGGGTGAAAATGTTGGGTAGAGATCAAGGTTGGGAGCATATTAGAAAGAGAGACGGCAAACATTGCACAGTTTTCAATGATAATTTATTTAATAATTCTATGCAATAAGCTTTTGTTTTTGAGACAGGCTCTCACTCTGTCTGTCGCCCAGGCTCTAGTGCAGTGGCATGATCATAGGTCACTGCAGCTCAAGAGAACCTCTCTCCTCAGCCTTCTAAGTAGCTGGAACTGGCACAAAAAATTTTCTTGGTATTAAATGAAAATCGTGTGTTGTGTGTGCCTGTGTCTGTGTAATGACTGCATCAGTTACAGTATTGCCAAGTATGGGATTTCTCCAGAAAAGAGTACCTGAGACAGATGTTTGCAAGAGGTAATTTATTGGGGATTCTCTCAACAGATAGGATATGGCAACCTAGAAGAATGAGACAGGATATGGCAATCTAGAAGAATGAGACAAAGATGGAGGCATCCATTCTTGGCAAACCAAGATACATTATTGAGCTGGTTTGCTGCCATACAAACCCATGGTTAAATCTTGTGAGACACTGCAAGATCTAAGTAAAATAAGCACCTCAGAATTGTCACTGTAAGGTAAGGGAGAGGAGAGTGTTCACCAACTCCTGTCGTTTATAGGTAAGAGGTCACCTCATGGTTTGTTAACTTCCTTACTTTCAAGTTTGTTCATGCATCAGAGTAGTTGGGTAGATTCCTGAAGACATTCCATGTGGAGATGCCCAGAGCACAGGAGTTAAAATAGGGAAACTCATGGTGCACCCCATGTGAGGTGATGCAAGGATACCCTTAGCGTATTCTATTTCCTTGCCTCCCTTATGCCTGGCATAAAAGGATAAGATGAGAAGATATGAGACTGAGCACCAGAGCTGTCTCATTAAATGTCCCCATAGAAAGTAAAGCATGGGTGGGATTTAATAATTGGAAGATGTTAAATTTACCAAAATTTGACCTAAGAAGACCACAGGGATGAAGCAGTAATGAGACCTTTAGTAACAATGAGTGCTTGCCACCTGAAAATAATGAGGAGTGAATGCAGTCCACAAGAGATGAGCAGGTTCAGCTTCCCCTAGAGGAGTGGTGGCCTTCCAATAAAGGAGACAGCAGTAGGCTGCTTGGCAGAGAGGTAGTTGAAGATTAAGAAGCTCTCCTGTGGTCCTCAGTGTCCTACAGGGATTCTCTATTCACTGAAACTAAAAACCAACATTGCATGAAGACTGCTATCTTGAGGTAGTCTCACACGTCAGCTTTCTGAAGCAGAGAGCAGAGTGGGGAAAGGTGGAAAGTAGACTTGGAAGAAGAAACTAAAGATACCTGGCATAATGATTCACTGGAAGTTTTTGATCAAATGCCCACTTTTGCTTTGCTCTTGACTAATCTTGATCAGTTCTACAGATGGCAAGCCTGGTTGGACCTCAGCTTTGTTTCAGATCTCTGACTGAGATTTTTTTCTTTAACATTAAAGAAAAATAAATAAAAAACTTGTGAAATAAGGATGTCTATACAAAACAAAACAAAAAATCATACTTAGTATTATAGCTCAGAAATAATTATTGTAATTTAAGATTATGTTTCTTGGTATAAGAATGCTTGGTAAATTGAATCAATTACTTTAAACATATTACATCATGATAATGCAGTTAGTATTAAATAAGTTCTCCTTAGATTAATTCAGTTAATATTAACTATTTTTCACTAGTAAATATTTTTTGCAAATACAATTTGCAATATTCCATTTAATTTAGCTATTTTTTATTGTTACTCATTTGTTAATTCTGATATTTCCCAATCAATTAATTTTGTTATTTAAATAATATTTATTAAATACCGAGAAAAATACCTGCATTCATTGATCTTAAACTCTAGTGAGAGAGAGAGAGACAATAAAGAGATAGACTAGCAATATGATAAAATGTAAAATTGTGATCAACACTAGGAAAAATATTAAAGCAGAGGAAGGTGATAGAGCAGGGTAGACATGCCTTTCTGAGAGGGGTATTTCTGATCTGAGACCTGAACATATTGAGAGGGTGAGGTACAAGTGTCTGTAAGAGATCAGTGGTACAGTCTGAGGGAAGGACAATAACAATTACTTGAAGACATGCTTAAAGGTCTGTAAGAAGACCATGAGGGCCACAGTATTATGAGTAAGGAAGAAAGAAATAGGTAGGATCCATGAGAAAATCAGGACTTGGAGGGGCTAGGGGAGGGATAGCACAGGGTAGGGGGATTGGGGAGAGATAACATTAAGAGAAATACCTAATGTAGATGACAGGGGCAGGGATGGATGCAGCAAACTACCATGGCATGTGTACACCTATGTAACAATCCCGCACGATCTGCACATGTACCCCAGAACTTAAAGTATAATAATAAGAAGAAATAAAATAAAATTTTTTAAAAAAGAAAATCAGGACTGGATTATGACAGCTTTATTGGTAAGTGTAAGAAGAGATTTCCTGTTAATCATGATGTAAAGGCACTAGTAGATTGTAAATACAGGAATCATATAATCTGGTTTGAAGTTTTGAAAGATTGTTCAGTTGTTGATTGAAAATAGTGGAAGAGCCTGATTAAAACAGGGAACCAAGAAACGGGTTATCACAGATGCCTGGATGATGGTGCCAGATGGTGACTTGGACTAGTACGCTGTCTGTCAGGAAAAGAGAAGGTGTCATCATGGACAAGAGATACTGGATTTTCTCTAGATTAGATGACATGGATAATTGGAGGACCTATGCTGACATTTAACAATATAAGAAATAATTTTAAAAGGTGCAAGCATAGAATGAAAATAGAAGGTCTATTCTAGATATTTTATAATTCCTAAAAGACATCCAGGAAAGAGTGGGAACAGGTTAATTAACACTCTTGATATGGACTGATGACTTGCAGTTCAAACAATCGAAACCATTTTATTATCCATCCATAGAGAAGTGTAAAGTTCATAAGAATTTGCCATTTTAGTATGAAAATGTTTGTATTTTGTCATTTAATGCTCTTTGAGTACTGATAACCTTGAAACTTTCCTTTTCTTGAGCTGTATTTTTAGTTCTTTGAATTGTCTAACAACTCCTCTTACTTGTTATCTACTAGGAATTTAGCACAGCTTATTCATACTGAACCTGTGTGTTTCATTTGTAATAATGTTGTTTATGTGTTTATTATTTACCTTTAATGGCACTTTGAGGAGCAGCTACCTTTACATCTGTATACAATAATTGTATAATTGCAGTTTTTTCCATTATTTGTAAATATAGAAAGTAATTTTATTTCCATCCTTTTCTATATTTTTGCAGTTTTATTTATTATACTCATTTTCCTTATTCAATTAAATGTAGTGAAAAGTATAAAATATTCATTATTTAATTTATTTACAAATACTTTCTCAGTGATTTTTGATGCTATCACATATCAAGTCCATTTCCCTTCTTAGGTATAAATACTAATGCAAATTTTCAGCTTGAGTATGCTGAGGAAAAATATGGCCAGGCAAGCAAATAAACCAACACGCTTATGGCCACCAGTCAGTAGTTGGAAATGACAGCTCTGAATGCCGTAGTATTTGTGCCTAACACACGGCTATCAGCTCCATATTAAATGTGCCTAAATTCATCTTTGGGCACTTGTCGACCAAGTTAGCCTATTGCATGACTTGCATTCTGATGCTGTTTTGTGTTCAGCACTACACTTCTCTGCAAGGACTGGTTTAATGTTTTGCAGCTCAGTCTACTTGGCTGAGTAAGACTCTGATATGCTACCTGACTCTACCTAGCATCTTCTTCTTACATTGAGAGGCTGCCACATTTTCTTATGTCTCTGGCCACTGAGTGAAACCCAGATTGCAAGCAGCTAACATATAGCTTTTGCATTCAGCCTCTCTTCCCTTTTTATTGCCATAATTCTCATTGCATGAAAAGTTATTTTCTCTATTTTATCCTATATTGTCACATCCTTGTTCCCCTCATTAATAAATATGCAAAATATGCATCAATCAATCCTCCAAAATACGCAAAACTGCTGGTTGTACCAGTTGACAAAGAATGTCACAGTGGCAATCCAAAAGGACACAGAATTCAAGTGTTGACAATGTTTGACAGAGTGCTGGTGTACATGGGCATGTTACCATTAGTCTGTTCTTACATTGCTATAAAGAAATACCTGATACTGGGTGATTTATAAAGAAAAGAGGTTTAATTGGCTCACAGTTCCACAGGCTGCACAGGAAGCATGATGCTGGCATCTGCTTGGCTTCTGGGGAGGCCTCAAGAAATTTAGAATCATGGATCAGGCATTCACATGGCAGAAGCAGAAGCAAGGTGGTGGAGAGGGGTGCACTACACACTTTTAAATGACCAGATCTCATGAAAATTCATTCACAATCATGAGAACAGCACAAAGAGGCTGACACTAAACCATTCATGAGGAATCCCCCTCCCATGAGGTCCCACCTCCAACATTGGGGATTACAATTTGATATGAGATTTGGGTTTGGACAAATATTCAAACTCTATCAGCCTATAATAAAAAGTGTTCTCTAACAACATCACGCTTTAAACAAATGTGTTTAAAATAATCACATATAAAAGTTTGATGTGGGTAGACGAAAACTATTGCAGCTGAGGCCAGCTGAGAGAGATAGGTAGCAGGTCCTTACTTTCTACTGAAGAACAGCAGCATCTCTGTCCTAATCTGTGCAAAAGCTCAGTGATGGGAGCTGAAAAAGCCTACTGGCTGTTTGTGAGCTAATAACTGTAAGCTATAAAAATGTCTTAAGTTGAAAAAAAAAGTAACTTAAGGTCAAAAGACACTGAGCTCTGAGAAATGAAAGATATATGTTGTCAAATATTAACAATAATAATAGTGTTGGGGTTTAGATTATCATCTAAATTAGGCCATTGTAACCAACCCACCCAATTACTGAACTAAATCGAATTACAAAATGAATAGGACAGATAGATCAGTAATAGACAGGAACCATTTCTGCCAACTCAACAAATATTAAAATATTTATAGTACAAAAAATACAGCATATTTTATTTGTTTAGTAAAATAAACTCTTTTTAATAAATCACCAAAAATGTTCCTAATTAAGAATTTGGGGCAGAATCTGAGGAGCCTGCCCACGAGTAAAACTGTATTGTCTAAGGCAAGAAAAGATTTTTAGTCTGCTATTTCCAAGGAGTAAAAGAGAATATAGGCATGTTCACAGAAATTGGCAAAATGGTCTAAGAAATGTAATCCGTTGTTAAATTTGTTAAAAGACTTTTTTTTGAGTAGAATTATATGTGAGGAAGAAAATGAGCTCGGGATCCATCTGACCAAGAACAAGTTTGAGAAAGTTCATTAAAAATGAAGTAGCTGAAAAGTGAGGGCCAAGAAGGGCGAAGCGACCAGGAATGTTCTGGAATTACCCAAGGATATCCCCATTTTCACAGTTAAAGTAATTACGAGCTTGAACCAAGTATACTTAAACCTCAGAAGGGAAGGGAGTTTCCAGATGACATCTGTGATTTGTGATGATATTTACTAACGCATTTGACTCTGTTAGCAGCCCTGTAATTTAAGTAATATTTCACTTTACAAATGAGAAGCCTTAATTCAGTGATAGAGAAACTGTCAAAGACATAAAGATGCCAGTCCTGAGAGAAAATTTCAAAATTTTTAAATACATGTAACTGATTTTAAAGCTTGTCCTCTTAACTGCTATACTTTGTAGCTTCAAATAACTAAATGAAATTTTTTAAGAAAGAAGTCGAAATCTAGCACATAACATGGAACAACACTTTAGGATATGATCAAGTACTAACTATATGAGGTTAAAAAAATTCCTTCATATTCATGCTATTTTCCTGTAAATCCAAGTGACATATAGCCCATGGTCCTTTAAATGCTTTACACATATCTAAGCAGTGATCTGACACCCTGAGTACATCGTGGTATTACGTTACATGTGCAGTAGAACCAACGTGGATGTAACAAAGGCTTACAGCATGGTTTCTTTAATAATCCAGATGATGGAATTATGTGTGTGTTTATTTCAATTTACATACAAAATAAAAGTATGTAAAAGTTATTTTTATTCATTGATCTTGTAAACAACTACAAAGAAAGGACATGAACAGGATTTATCAGCAAACCAAGTTTACAGAATCCAAGTAGTACCTGAATTAAAAACAGAAAACAAAAAACAGGCAAACACAGTTATGCTCCCATAAGAGTGACATTATGATTTCCAGTCTTTAAAGTCATGAAACTGAAGCTCTGCTTTTTATTTCCTCCATAACTCCTTCCCTAGTCTGCTCCTTCTGGAGCACATTTCCACATCTTGAGAAAAACCATTTATCACATTTTCTAAGAAATCATTTAAGGAAACAGTTCCTAGAACAGCGCAGCACATTCTATTTCAAAAATGGTGACTGTCTAACCAAAACAAAGAGCATTCCTGTTTTTGTAGTTCAAATCTAACGCTCTTGTAGAAGCTTATCATTCAAGAAGGAAACTGTAGCAGAATGTTTCAGAGAATATAAACATTGTTCTTGATTTATGGGATGTATAAGATATTTATCTCAATATGTTTGGAATACTGGAGTGTTTTGTTGTGTCTACTTGCAGAAACAAATCTCTACTGTGCTTAAAATATTAACACTTTAGCAAAGTCAAAATATCTCTGTTTCTCTGTACAATTAGGGAATTACCTTACTCCCCTGCCTAAGAACACCTAGTTTTTACACCATGCATTCCTGCCTACTTGATTTGTAATGCTTTGCAACTCCACATGCTAACATGATGCTTTTCCACACCAAACTCAAGTAACTAATTACATTTTACCGAAAATAGAGACAGTTTGATAGTGAGTATTTGACATAGAGGCAAAAACAAAATAGGAATACTCTGCAGCCTAATTCTCATTTTTTTTTTTTAATGTTCCTTAAAGAAAATAGAAAATAGTGCTTTTCTTACTGCAAAGAAAATACCAGGAGAAATGGTATTTAAAGAGAATGCAGTGATTTTTTTTTAAAAAAGCAAGAAAAACAGAAAAGGAAAAAAGGCAAAGGAAAAGAAGTGTAGAATAAATTCCTTTCCTGTCTCAAATTTAATATAGAAGTAGATTATAAAATAAGCTAAATGTAGAAATGGATTCTTCAGTTCTGAGTATAGGTACATCATGGTACAGGCCATACTGAAGAATCAGTTAGCTTGCTTCAGTTCTTCTGCTGATTGATACTTATGATTGACATGGAGCAAACAATCCAAATTCGTAAACCTCAATTTATCAATCTGTGATATGAGTGTAATAATAATATTTTTCTGATTTGGGTGTTATTTATGGCTATATTTCTAGCATGTTTAAAGTATATGATATGTGGCAGCCTTGCAATAACTGTCTGTTAAATTAACAAAATAATCAATTATATCTAAAGTACTGGAACATAGTGAACAGTCACCAAATGATAAGCATTTTAACATCATTTTAGTTCTGTGTTTCTATTGGTTGATGGGCCCTGGAGTTACCCATGCTTCACTGTGGGCTTTATTGAATTTCCTGGTACAATAGTGATTGGCTTATATGATTATATTAAGGGTAAAGATCTACATCTCCTTACCCCTTCATCTCATATTCTTCAATTTGCTGATAATTCAGCTTCATTTGGGCTATAGAAAGAAAGTGATCAAAACTGACTGCTGAAAGGATATACAATTCATCTACTTCAGTCTCAGTATCATTCAAGTGCCCATTGACAAACCCTGAATAATTGTGTCAGATGGAAAAACCTTCTCCAGGAAAAATATGTCTACAAGGACTATGAGAACTGAAACTGTGCTATTGGTTCTCCTTTGATCCCTACAGCAGAAGAGCTGAAATCAATGCTGGTTTGAGTGACTGGGGAAACGAGATGGAAAAGAATGAGGAAACTAGCTGTGAGGAGACATATTCTGAAGGTGACAGTTAGCATATTTAATGAGAGTTTGATTCATTTGTTCTACGTATCCAGAACTGTGTATTCAGTGGGAAGAAGTGTAGCAGTGGTCTGTCAGAAAGTATATTTTTTAATCTTTGTTTGTCCAGAATAGGGTTGGAGAGATGTCTACATCTTAACAAGAAAGAAAGTAGAAGACACTGGCCTGCATTAGCAGAGACTTGTGTAGCTGAATCTGTCTGGGGAGGAAATCCATTAGCCTAAATCATGGAATACATCATGTACACCAAGCACACCAAGAAACAATGTCAGTAATAAAATAACAGCAAAATTCATGGAAATAGGCATAACTCGTATAAGCCTTCTTCCTTCCCATTTAAAATATTTATTATCCTGAGATGTAAGTGATGATAGAAATTGCTTCTAGTGGAATTCCACATTATGCTTTAGTGCATGTAGTATGCCACTAAATTTAGCTCCTTCTTTCCTCTTTCCTTTCTTCCTTTTTTCTTTTCCTTTCTTTATTTCTTAAACATTTCCTCCTTCTTCTTCCCCTTCCTTCTCTCTCTTTCTTTCTACTGTTTCTCTTCTCCTCCTTCTTTTTCCCTAAAGCAATTTTCTTCTGACATTATGGTTAGTTGACTTACATGTTGGAAATCAGATGCTAGACTGTACTTATATTCAAAAGAGAGATTTTTTTTTCCTCTCTTAAGTTTCTGAAACCACTCAAGTTTTCCTGGCAAATACTAAGCTTAACCCTCTAAGAACTATGAAAGTCATAGTGCAATGTTCCTAATAGGGGAAATCAGAGATTAAATAAAGACAGATTCATATACAGCTCTACTGCATTCTTTTAAGTAGCTTTACTTTTAAACCTAGAGACAAACAGGATATTGTTGATTTAGATGTTATGGGAAGGTCACATGTTAAAAGTCTTTCTCCCACACATTAAAAATCCCACAAGAAATGTCTTGTTGAAGTTCAATTCCCAATACCTCAGAAAGTCTGATCTTCTTACTTCTTCAATCCTTTGGCACATTCTTACTGCCCAGATACCCACCCAAAACCAGCAGCTGCTTGCAATGGAATTCACAGACAGCTGTTGGGGATCTTTTTCAACCACAAAGAAATGTAAGTTGAAAAGTTCACAACAAGGTTTTACCCATTCTCAAACAAGGAGGCTGCTATACTTATAATAGTTATACAAAAGAGAGATCACTGAGTAAAGAAAAATATGTTTGCAAGTGTTAAAATACAATTTTCTACTAGTAAATTAACAAATTAATTAGGATATAATGCTGATTGCAGTGAAGCTGCTGGCCCTTTTATTTACAGCTGTTAGAAATATAAATAAGACTATTTTGTAAGTTTAAGGATGTTGATGTTAGCAGAGAATAGAAAAATGATATCCTACAACACTGAGTGTAATTCTGTATATAGATCAGGTGAAACTGTCTGCCATTGCAAATATAATATTACAAAATAATATTTGAAGACTCTTGAGAATGTTCATGATATATTAAGTAAAAAAGGTTATAAAACAGTATATGAAATTGTTTTATTTTGTAAACATATGTGTATATAATTATATTTACCAAGATATAAATAACAATTATTTCTGGTTGGTAGAATTTAGAGGTAGATATTCATTTTATTCTCAATTGCTTTTGTACAAATCTGTCCTCCAATTATATTGCATTATTCTTATAATACCATGGTAGCAAAAAGTACTTTGAGAAGGAAGTAGCAATTATTTTGTCATAGGTAAAGCTATATCTGGAACAGAAACCAAAGATCCAATTGGGTTTTTCTTTCTGTTGTGAGATCTTTGGATTCTGGGCTCATTGATGGGTGTAGTAAGTAAGAAGTATGCAAGTTAATGGTGTTAGCTTGGTTGATTTGAGTGCAAGTAATATATTTGAAAGTGAGAGGGAGGAACTGAGACAGGGAAAGGTACTTTAATGAATAGGTCACTGCTGTAGACAACTAAGTCTCAGTCCAACTTGGACACTTTGAGAACCTATGTTGAATGTGCTTTGAAATTATGCCACTGAGACGTGATGATGCTGTGATATCTATTCATCAGTTTCTATCCCTCATTGGTTGAGGGTCACTCCAGTGGGTTATCTTACACCAATTTGTGTAACATAGAATACCCGCAAATGACCAGCAGAGAAAATACTTGGGGCATCAACAGAGTCTTCCACATCAGGGGTCCCCAACCGCTACCGGTCTGGAGTCTGTTAGGAACTGGGCCACACAGCAGGAGGTGAGTGGCCGGCGAGTGAGCATTACTGCCTTAGCTCAACCTCCTGTTAGATCAGAGGCAGCATTCGATTCTCATAGGAGTGTGAACCCTATTGTGAACTGTGCATGCCAGGGATCTAGGTTGTATGCTCCTTATGAGAATCTGATGCTTGTTGATCTGAGGTGGAACTATTTCTTCCCCAAACCATCCCCCGACACCCTGCAGTCCATGGAAAAATTGTTTTCCATGAAACCACTCCTTGGTGCCAAAAAAGTTGGGGACTATTGCTCTACATAGCTTTATATAATGTTTGCATTTACAAGTTAATAAGGTGTTAGTCAGTGGAAGATATATTCCTGCATCAGAGGATGACTGGTGATTATGGAAATCTGATTTTGGGTTTGAGTTCTGGTGTTTGCTAGCTACGCAGGCTTTGATAAGAAGAGAACATCTCTGGGTCTTAATGTCCTAATTTGCAAGAACACGGCCTACCATGTTACCCAAAAATGACCCCAAGCATCTCTGGGTTTGGAAAGATCAAAACAAACTAAAACATGCCTCATGTTTTCACCTCCATTTACCAACTGGGATTGGAAAACACTGAACACAAATTTAAAAGTAAAGTTGAAACTTGGTAAAGGCAAAATCAGGATGACAGAATGTTCCAAGATTTCTTAGAAATCTCTAATTTTATAATCTCTGTAAGAAGAGTATTATCACCTCAGGTCCCACACATTGGTGTTTTGGTCTCAGCAGATTCCCAGACCTCAGGTCTCTGGTATATCTAGGGCCAAAATAAATAAAATCCTCATTGATGTTTTTTTCTGGTTAATCATAGCTGGATTCTCCTCTTTAAAAAAAATCATTTTCCAAGAATGTAATGTTTCTACGATGGTTGTACCTAGTCAACATTATTAGTTCCATTTGCTCCCTGCAGGGGCAGAATTGACCCTCAGGTGTATGGGGATGCATCCAGCTTTCTCCCCTGAGGGGCTCTCTAAGTTGGCAGCCTTTCCTACCTCCCCCTCCAAGCTCCCTTTTGCACGTGCAGCCACACTCATCACATTGGGGTGCAGCTCATCTTTCATGGCTGGCAGGCTGCCAACACTGCTTTGAACTGTGGAAAATCTGAGAAGTGCTTGATAGCTTTTTATATAGCTTGGTTTGATACCAATAACTCTTGAGTGTGGATGTCAAGGCAACAAAGCTGCAGCTCACAAAGAAAGAAAAATAATAATAAAATAAATCCCCAAAGATTATAAGTGAATAATCTGTGAAATGCTCAGAAGAATTTTCCTATTGTTTCTCAGCATGTTACTCAGAGGGCCTTGTTAATTAAGGTTCAGGACCAAGAAGTGAATCTGTCATCAAGTCGCCATTCCTCCTGCATGCATAACAAATTGTTCACATAAACTGTCCCCAAATCTCATCATCTCTCACTTCCCTCCTCCAGGAACTTTAAAGGATTGCACTGCTATACTAGCCGGCAGTTCCATTATGTGAGAAGCACAATTTGGCTTTAGCTGTAATTTTCAAATATTCATGAAAGCAAGATTAGGGACAGAATTAAACGAGATCTGTGCACATGTCTTGTGAATTAATAGCTTCAGTATTTTATGGGTTCAACTTCCAAGGAGATAGATGGGAAAAAAGGGGGGAGACTGTGACCTCTCACAAGTTTACACACACACAAATTTGGTATCCATTTCTATTAGGATAATTTATCAACAGAGGTCCCTAAAACAGAGAAGCTGAATCTCAGGCTTAGCTCCCTTCTCTTCTGAAATCACAACGTTCACAACAGGCTCAGCATTTGTTCAGTGTGTATTTTCTTTTCCCATGAGGCCCCCAAAGAGAAAAAAGGAAAGCATAGATGAGCTTTAAATAAATGGAGCTATGCCAAAGAATTCAGCATAGTCATTTGTCTTTGGTACTTAAACAGAGCAGAGAAAGCTCTTGGAGTCAACCTTAGACTGTGCAGACCAATGTCAATTCCAAATAATTGGAATTTATTACCATAAACTAAACAGTAGGCAAGTGCTTTCTTACTGTGTCCTAAACATCACTTTTGTTGTACTTAATCCCATCAAATTATTAAAGAAAAGTTGTATGTTAATAAACTTAGACCCATCTTGGGGTAATTTTGCAAATTGCATGCAATCTATGGTAGGTACTTGATTTTTTTTTTTAATATTTCCCGTTTGCCCCATTTTCACATCATTAAGATCTCTTTTGATTCACCCTGCTAACACTTTCTCATCTTTACCCAGCTTTTCTTAGCATCATGGCTTGGTATTCAAAGTATCGAATTGTAAATCAAAGGATGTTGTTTTTCATACTGTTATGGGTTGAATTGTGTTTCCCCAAAATCCATATTTGGAAGTCCTAATCCCCCCCCCCCCCGCCTCAGAATGAGACCTTATTTAGAGACAAGACGTATATGGCAGTAATAAGTTAAAGTGAGGTCATTAGGGCAGATCCAAAGCCAATATGTTGGTGTTCAAATAAGAAGCAGAAATTTGGACAGAGGCATACCTGCAGGAAGCCTGCCATTTGAACATGAAGACAGCCAAGGAGAGAGCCGTGGAATGGATCCTTTCCTCACACCTCACAGAAGGATATAACACTGTAAGCTTGTAAGCCAAGGAGAAAGTCATGGAATGGATTCTTCCCTCAGACCCCGCAGAAGGTATAATGCTATAAGCTTGTAAGCCAAGGAGAAAGCCATGAAATGGATCCTTCCCTCACACCCCACAGGATATAACGCTGCCAACAATTTGATTGCAAATTTCTGACCTCCATATTGAGAGACAATAAATCTCTGTTGTCTAAACCACCCAGTTTGCAGCAGACTAGCAAATAAATGTATATAGCTATCAGTTATTTCCTAGGTAACCCAGGGCATGTCACTTATCGCCTCTAGGTCTTTGTTTATTTAAATACAATATAGTGATAATTATGCCTGCTTCAACTATTTTAAAGATAGTGGAAAAACTCAGGTAAGAGAATGGCTATAGAAATAATTAAAAGCGTATGCCACTATGTATGTTATTTGAAGCAAGTGTCGCAGTAGATGTTTTTAAATATAAAACTGGATGGTGTTAAAAATTTTTCTACTATCAAAGCATCTGAAATTTTGTATTATTTGTGTCTATGGTCAAGAGACCTTTTCAAATTATGAACAATTTTCAGAATGGCTCTAAGAATAGGTTGCAGACCAGGGCAATAGTCTTCATGGAAAAATAAGAACTGAACTAGAATAATGAATTCAGTTATTTCAGAATAGTAGTGACAGACGTTGAACAGTTAAAAAAGAAGAAAGCTAATTGTCATGAATACCACTTGAACAGCCTTATGTTTGGTTTAAGAGCCTGGACTCTTGATCTAATTTGTACATGCATCTAATTCACATACATTTGCATACAGATTCAAGAGTCCTATATTTCACATGTAAAATTAATAATGAGAATTAAACCAGTAATTTTTATACTTTCTGAAATGTTCAAAGCATGTTTAAAGCTCTTAAGATTTACCCATCCAATAATTTGAGGTAAGATAAATGGCGAATGGACCATTGCTTCATTTTTACCCAAAGGAGGAGAATTTATGTTTAGTAAGTGCACTGCACAAGCCCATTAAAAGAAAAAAACATGAAAGGGATGGGAAAGGAAGAGAAGGGGAGGGGATGGGAGACTAAGGGAGAGAAGGGTAGGGCAGGAGAGAGGAGAGGAGAGGAGGGGAGGGTGGGGAGGAGAGAGAAGCAGAGATGAGGGGCAAAAAATACTCAAATCCAATCTGAAAATGAATTTCCTGAGGCCCATTCTTTCACTAGAAGGACACCGATTTCTTCCTCAATGCTCAGGAATTATTTAAAGCCCCCCTAAATGAATATGGCTTCTTCTTAACAGAAAGTTTTAAACAGGCAGACGAAAATTTTCTTGCCCAGATTGAGAAATGTAAGTGGAACTTCTGAATATATGTTTAATCTCTGGTGCTTGAAATGTGGTATAAGGTTTCAGAATAAGCCAATATTTTATTGCCTTAAGCTTTTTTATAAAAATACATCATTAATATATTTATGAGATAGTGTTTATAAATTAAAAATAAAGAACTATGATTCCATGTATTTTGATTAGCACAATAATTTTACTAATCTGCCCAGTACAAGATCCTCTTGCACCATTTCCTTGGGAAACATCAAGCTGACTTAATTACAGACCTGTAGGGCAAAACACACGCTAGAGGGTATTCCGAGGGCACACCATTTGAAGAGAGGAAGCTAGGTTGAGAAGAAGTCAAACAATGTAAAATAAAGGTGACCCTCCCAGCTTTTCTTGGAAACGGGTAAGACCAGGATTAGAGAGGAGGAGGGGGACTGTTATTGCATGATGAGTGAAGTACTGAAGCTCATTACTGGCCCTGCCCGCACTTTGTTTTAATTTGTTTCCTACAGTGATAAATGCTGACTTTGGTTCTAAACCTAGTTGCCAATACTGAAACAGCTTGGATGCTCTCAACTGTCATGTTAACTCAGCCGAACTGTCATTTGCAGAAATCTTTGCAAATTTACTTTGTATTGAGCTGGTAACATCTGACTAATTTCTACTAATACTGCATAGCAGCTATAACCACTTTTGCAGAGCACATTAGCCTTGTTTAACTGGCATCATAAATAATAAATTCAAACTGCTGGGAATTGGCTTATATTCCGTATTGCTTTTTGATGTATTTTTGGAGTCAGGTACATTATTTCACGCTAATGATTCTGCTAAACCCAAAGGCTTTTGTCTGTTATTCTTACATCCCAACCAAAGAGTTTAAAGAAATAAAGCATCAGGCCCTCTTTTGTCATATTCCCAATGTTCCAATCTTGTCTCCAGAAAATAAAAATATGCAATTATCCAACAGTTCCTTAGCAGGTCATTTGAATTGAGCCCTGGGCTGATTTCTCAAAACTCCTTTAGCCGTCTCCACCCTATCTCCTTATTCTTGGGTTAGCATTGCAGATTTGGCATCAAGGTCTAGGGAATTCTCAGAGTTGTATCAAAGAAATAAGAGAATGGTAGCAGTTATGAGATATCAGAAAAATAAATCATTTCTAACGAATTAGAGTCAAACCTAAGCACATCTACTTGCTAAAGTGTACAGGGAAAGCATTCTGACTTCTGCTCTTAGGGATGGTGTGCTGGGAGCAGTATTTACCCTGCACCTGCCCCTTAAAGGGATGAATGATAAATGAGGGCGGTGCCTGTTGAGAAGGAAGCATCATAAGGAGAATGGTTAATACCTTAACATTGGCTACAGCAACACAAAGGATTGACATCAACAGTGTAGGGGCTTTAAATGACAAAGGAGTGGGTGTGAACACACATCAACATAAAAATAAATTCTGATTACCCATGGGTTATTAGGAACTGGGCCACCTTGATGAATTTACTGTTGATATTAATTACCCCTAATATATCAATGCATTAATCAGATTTCTAGTTTCCATATTTCATGTTTTCACATCTGGGGCCTTGCTGACTCTGGAATCAATGTTCCTCCCAATGTTAGCTAAGTTCGAGAGACAGCAAACACCTCGCTGTGAGCATGTCCTTGATATGCAAAGCAAACAATCTACACTTCTCCCCCTTCTCCACCACCTGGTTTATCTGTTTTCTCTGGGCTCTTAAACTTGTGGGACACTAATCCCTTTGGCCTAAACTCTTTAGGCCTAAGTCTCAGACATCTAGGGCCAGCCCTTACATGCTAGAGCCCTATAAAATTATTTAACATTGTCAATACTCTCCTGGTCAGTCCCCCGGCTCTGCCCTGCCCATGCCTTCTCTGGAGAACACCACAAAGGCTTTCTGTTTGCTCTTACTCACTCTCCCTGTGCCTGTGACCAATCTTCGTATTCTCTTCTGTGACTTTGCATAGGGTGATGTGCCCTGCTCTGCTTGGAAACTGTCAGAAATAAACCATTCTCCTCAAGGGCAATTGTCTCCACTTCTGTTGCATGGTGAATACTTGAATAAAACCAAAATCCCAGGTACATTTCTTAGACAAGGACACCAACAATTTGGCCATTCAAGAATATCAGTTACTAAGTTAAGGAAAATATTTATTTTTAAAACAATTCTTAAATAAAGGACAAAAGAAAATGGTAGAAAAACAAATGTTACTGGTCCCTCACCCTCACCCCAAACTTCATGATCCTCCACTTCTGGGGATGAGATAGGATAGAGACTGCTGGCCTTCACGTCATATCTGGCAGCATAAGCTGGCTTCTCTTGGGTCCCTGTTTTTCTTGTTTGGGTTTGTGTTATAAGAGAAATTTCAGATATGAGCAGACTGCGAAGAATCACATCAGCCTTATCCATCTCCTATCTACAGATGGGCTAGCCACCTTAGCTTACAACCTACTACACTCTTCCACTCTCAGTAACTTAAGAGTCAATCATAACAAATGAGAATTTTGTAAGGCCGGTGCCTCCTTGGGAGCCGAATGGACATGCCCTTCTCTCTCCGTGCCTAAAAACTACATCATCATACTGAGCACATTGCTCAGCATTTGCCCTCTCCACGCAGGCTCCCCTTGCCCATGTCCGCATTCCAATCTCAGTCCTGCACCTGCCATAAATTTTGAAAAGGCCTGCCAAGAGCCTGCCCTATGGTAGCTCCCCCGTACATCCTCGGCCAGCCCCTCGTCCGTGCTCAATCCCTTCATACCCAATGGAAATGCCCCCACTTTGTTCACCTCGCCCGTCCCCAGTCTTTTAACACCCAATAGAACTACCTTGTCTTTGTTTCTCCCGCAGTCAATCAGCCACTTCTACTCCCTATAAAACCCCACGCCCCAAGAAGAGAAGCGTGACTTCTCTGGCCCCTTCTCGGACCATAGAACCTCGCCCGGGAGCCGAATAAATTGGCTTTTAATTTCCTCACTCCGGTCTCTGTTTCCTCATTAAACTCGGAGAGAAAGTCTAACAAATTTTGTCTGCATGCATAGCCTTACTTAGGAAGACAAGATTTAGCAACACCAGTGAAAAATATTTTTGAGTTCCTTATGTTTAATTTCACTCTGAGTTTTACAGATAGTAACCTATGTAAAACAAACAAACAAACAAAAAAACTTTAATACGGCTGTGCAAATTTTGAGAAACTAAGATGGAGTATTGTGAGTCTATAAACCACATTTCCCATTTTTCTTTGCCAGTTAGCTTCTTGTTAGGTTGTCAGCAAGAGGTGTGGGGGCAGATTAGAAGGCAGGAGGAGGGAGAAATCTTTCCACTTACTCTTTGTCTTTTCCTTCATTGGCAGTGTCTCTGGAAGGGACTACATGGCTTCTACCACTGCAGCATCTAAAGAGTGGTCCTTCCACTCAGACCTCAGTGCAGAAAGTGGGGGCAGCCCTTGAGGTGAGAACTTTCTTCTGCTCCCAGGACCCGGTTCCAACACCTCCTTTCTTTAGTTCCCCAGTCTTCCTGGAGTTAATTAGTTTACCTCATGTTCCCCTATTTGTCTTTCAAGTGTTGTCCCACCAAGGTGACCAGTCTTTGTACTACAGCATTTATATGTGGAATATACAGTAACCAATCAATCATTGTATTACATCAATTCTATTGAAACATTCAGATTTCTTTGACTAATACAAGGGAGCATATATGGGGGAAAACAAATAGGAGTCTTTCTTGGCTGATTCATGGGGGAGATATGGAAAATATACGGTAATTAATGTGTAAAATGAAAATCCTTCTTTAATCTTGCCTTTCACAACTTTAATAACATTTTTCCTTTCTTATCATTAATTTTATCGTAAAATTACTTTCTTTTTCTGTTTTTCTATTAAAATCATGCAATAAGTAATAAATATAAACATATAAATATATAAAGACATGTATATAAGTAAAATGTATCTCTAAACAATAATAATAAACAAAGATGTTTTTGTCCACTGCCCCGATTAAGACACAGAATAATCTATATGTCCAGTTCATCCCATTTTTCTCCCTCCAGTAGAAAACCACTATTCCAAATTTTATTTATCATTCCCTTGTATGTCTTAATGTTATTACATATATATTTATGCATATTTGACACATTATTTGTATATTTATGATTTATGTTCCTAAACATTATATAACTGATAAAATTCTGTAAGTATTTTTTGTGGTTTTACTCAAAATTAAGTTTATTTAAATTAGCCACAGTAAGTTTTTTTAATTCTAGGTCTCTTGCATGGGTCCCAGTGCACAGGTATAAGAATTTCTCAAAGGTATATTCCTAGGTTTCATATTGCTGAGTCATGCTTTGTGTGTATGTGTCCCCCCAAAATTCATATGGTGGAACTTATGACTCAAGGTGATAGTATTAAGAGGTGGTGTTTTTAGAAGGTGATTATGTCTTGAGGGCAGAGCCCCTTAATGTCCTTATAAAGGAGGTTTCAGAGCGCTATCTGACCCTTTCCATGTTTCTGCCATGGAGAATGCAGTATTCTTCCCTTCTGTCTTTCCTCCTTCTACCATGTGAATTTGCCACCCTCGGCAGAACACTCAACCTGCTGTCACCTTAATCTGGGACTTCTCAGCCTTCAGAAATAAATTTACATTCTTTATAAATACCCAGTCTATTTTGTTAAAGTAGTACAAACAGGCTAAGACACGTATGCATCTTCTATTCTATTAGATAATATTACATTGTTTTCCAAGGCAGTGGTAGCAATTTATTTTCCCTCTGTAAGTGCACATATGTTCCTACTTCCCTATTAATCCACATTATCTCCATGACTTGATCTTGTCAGATTATTTTGCCAATCTAATGAGTAAAAATGGTAGTTCATTATTTTAATTTGCTGTACATTGCTTGCTAGTGAAGTGAAAGACTTTTCATATGTTTATTGGCTATTAGTCTTTGTTTTGTTAAATACTTGTTTGTGTACTTTGCCAATTTTTCTATTCTTTTCTTGTAAAGGCTTTTAAATGTTTCCTGTCTATATTTTGTACACTAACCCTTTGTTCATTATATATGTTGTAAATATTTCTTTCCAGTTTGTGTTGGTGTTTTTACTTTGTAGTGGCTAATGAGAAACACACATTGCTAATTTTAAAGGGGATGGATTTATCATATCCCTTATTATCACCTCTTTTACCCTTTTTCTTTTTCATATCATCACAAATGTTTAAAGATGCTTTCCTGTTCTTTTCTCTAACAATTTAGAGTTCTGCCTTGTACATAATTGTGGTCAATAATGTATTTGAAAATGTGAGTGTGTAAAAACCTATACATATCATTCTGTTTTGGTAAACATTTCTATTCTGTGCCATTGACTTATTCATTTATGATCATGACAATCCATCCTGTCTTATTTCTATTACTTCACAATGAATAATATCATCTGGCATAGAAAATCCACCATCACCATTTTTTTCTTCAGTAGTCTGTTGGCCATATTTTTCATTTGCTCTTCCATATAAATTTTGTACTCCATATAAGAGCCTGTGAGAAGTGTTTTTGGGATTTTGATTAGAATTGCATTGATCAAATTATGTGAAGCACTTTACAACAATGCTTGGCCAGTAATTAGCATCCAATAAACAGCATCTGTTATTACTAGCTATTAATAAAACTATTCTGCTCATAAGTGAATAAAAGCTGAACACTAAGTTAAAAAAATTGCTTTGATAAATTTGGAGAGGATTCATATCCATAGAAGACATAAGAGAAAGACTTGCTCAACCCCTGTTCTAACCTCTTACACAGGTTTACAAGCTTTGCATCTACTGTAAATGCAATATATTTCACAAAGAATCTACATTTTGTGAAATTCCTTGCAATTATTATCCTGAATATAACTCAGTCTTATCATACCATGCATGTCTGATCAAATTAAATTTGGAACCAAGTTAATTGGGAGAAAGAGAAGCACATATGAAACACACACTTTGCTAGTGTGGACTTAGCAGGGATGGTGTGGCTGTGGAGACAGTAGATCTGGAAGTTGCTTCTTAATCCTGGGATTAAAACTAAGAAAATATAATCCTGGACCAAAATTCAGGATACTGGGATCTTCAGCTCTCAATTTTCTGAATGTGGCAAAGGCAGCATGTCTTGATAGGACAATTCTGATTACTCCTTTGAGAGTGGTTCTGAGAAGCCCATCTGGAGATGATCCAACATTTCTAGTAATCACATTAACGTTAAAATCCCTGCTTTAAATCTTTTCTACTCTGATAAAATCCTATCTCAGATAGATCTATGAATGCAAGATCTATTTGAAACAGGGTCTGAATCAAGACAAGAGGGCAAGAGCATGAAGAGAGGTTCTCTCTGTGGTACACAAGGATGACTGAGGACTAAGAGAGGAATACAACTACAAATGTAGCAGGAGCGGCCGCGAGAAACAGACCTCTCAAACACTGAACTGGGAAGGAAGAAGTTTATTATTATTATTATTATGGCCAGGAGCCAGGAGATGATTTGTCTAAATGACCTAGCTCAGCTAACAAAGAGAAGCTCTGCCTTTACATAGGCACACACTCTAGATATTACATGCGAAAGGATCTTAGGTTTACAGCCTTAGATCAGACTCTCCAGTAGTAGCCCCTGAAGCATGGTGCAATGATGAATTAAGGAAGTGCAAGAGTTTGAGGAAGAGAAACCCAGAGAATTAGGAGCAAGACAGGGTGGGACGAGAAGCCAAGCAAAGATAGAATTTCAAGCAAAATTCTAACCTTCTTCTGATCCTGCAGAGTTCTGGAGCATAACTTACACTGAGTTTGTTCAGCCTCAAGGCAAGGGAGCAGCACTTGCACATCTCAGAGTCAGTCATAGACTACATGGGGGTGGGTTGCAGAATTGATAAGATGAATCCGAGGAGATAAGGGCAGTGTCTGCTACAGTTAGTATGATTTATTATCTTTTTCACAGTAAAAACATAGTTTAATATTTGAAGGAGATAGTCTCTAATACACTGGTGGACATATGTTTTACTGTTCTTCATTACAAATAAAATTTATAGGCTTCTGAATGTGAACTGTATTAACTCCTTCTTTACATTGCGTCTTGGCTTACCAGGTGGCGTCTAGTGGTTGCTTTGGCTTCATGTTATTGTTTCTTTTTATTCCTTGCATTTTCTGCACCTGTCATAGTCTAAAGACAGCAATATTGATGTTTATTTATTTATTTATTCATTTATTATTATTATTATTTTTTTAAGATGGAGTTTCGCTCTTTCTCCCAGGCTGGACTGCAGTAGTACAATCTCCACTCACTGCAACCTCTGCCTCCTGGGTTCAAGCAATTCTCCTGCCTCAGCCTCCCCAGCAGCTGTGATTACAGGTGGGCACCATCATACCTAGCTAATTTTTGTATTTTTAGTAGAGATGGGGTTTCACCATGTTGGTCAGGCTGGCCTCGAACTCCTGACCTCAGGTGATCTGCCCACTTCAGCCTCCCTAAATGCTGGGATTACAGGTGTGAGCCATCACACCTGGCCACTGTTTATTTTCTAATCTTATTGATATAGTCCCAGGCATGGTTTTAGTAGTAGCATTTGCTTTCATTTCATATCCTTTATATGTTTCCCAGAACTATTTATTTCCCAGAGCTTTCTGCTCCATATATCATGTAAGGTGACGAATCATTATCACACATAGAGCTTCTTTCAAAAAGCTGACAAGTGTTAAAAGTTAAGATGACTTTCTCCAGAGTGAATTCTTTTCCTATAGTCCACATTGCCAGGGGAACTGGTATTTGAAACTTGGCCTTGCTTGAGCTAGAGCGGGATTTCTCAAGCTTGTTACTTTTGAAACAGAAGTGTCTTTTTCTGTGTCGACGAGGAATTCATTGCAATGCATTCAAGAAAGTGCATCCAAGAGTATTTTGCAGCACTAGTGGCCTCTGCCACTCCAATTGTGATCACCAAAACGTCTCCAGACATTGCCAAATATCTCCTGGAGAGTGATATTGCCCCTAGTTGAGAACTACAGCTCTAAAGCAGAGCTTATAAAAAATAACTTCCTGTGATGATGGAAATTATCTGTATGTGGTCCAATATGGTCATGTTAGCCATATGTAATGATTAGGCACTTGAAGTGCTACCACCATGCCAGAGATGAATTCTTAATTACAATCTAAGTTTAAATGGCCATGTGTAACTCATGACTACTGTTGGAAAGAGCAATGCTTGTGTCTTGGCTCCAGATAGCTGGAAGTTCTAATGTGCCCTAGCTCTCTTTTCCCCTGAGCTCCTATAAAGAGTCCAATTTCTTATGGCAGGCAGACAAAATAAGTCCTCATTCTGGGATCTTGGTTATAATAACTATTCTTAAAATCCTCTAATTCATTATAACTTTCAGATGTTTTCAGAATATTATTAAAAATGAGTTGCACCATCTTTTGAAGTATGCAAATCTCTCTTCTAGTATACAAATTGTAATCAATGATTTTTCCACAGTATAGCTAGTATGTGGCAGAATCTCCATCAGAAATTATATTCTTCTATTCAGAATCCATAAACCTCCATATATTTCTTTTTCTTGATAAATATTTCTTTCATAAAAATTTCCCAACTACATCTATCCCTTTCTGACAGAGCAGTGCTCACTTCAAGTTCTGGTGGCCCTACCTTTATATGACATCATCACACTCTTATTTATTGTTCTGCCATTTTTTGTTAGTTCCTATGTGTGTATTCTACCTCTAACTAGATTGAACTTTTTTGTTACATGAACATAGCTAAGTATGTGAAACTAGAAAAACTTCAAAATCAGATTTGTAAACCTACGAAAACTAAATCCTGGTATTGTATCTCTTTTGAAGAGTGTGTTTTTATCTAGACAAACAAAAATCTTCATAAGGGAACTACAACTCATTATTGGTCAAATTTGGTTTGTATTTTTCATTCAATTTTTTTTTTAATTTTAAAAACAACCTTGGGTTTCTAAAAGGAATGTTGCAAATATTAACTACAATTTGAAGCAAGTAAGAGAATTTTGAAGAAATAATTTAGATTCAATATCAATGAATTATGGAACCCAATTATTTGCAGAACAATTCAAACTCTTTTGCTATTTCTTATTAAGAGAAATGTTTTGAATTGCAAACTAGGAAGTTATTGATATCTAGTTCTGAATTCAAAGTATTATCAGAAAATATTACAGAAAAATACAGCATAGAGTGTTAGACATAGCATGGAATCAATCTGTAATATAGGTTTGTTGTTTTCTTTTTCAGTACCACAAAAATGGCATTGCTTTTGACCCAGAGTATGTTTTTCATCTTAAAACTGATGGTTACCAAAAAACTTAAATTGTCAACAACAATGGGCACATTGAATTGCAATTGAATCTGAAAGTATTTTCTTCTAAAATATCACAAGCTCTTCTCAATCCCCTTTAATCAATTATGTATTGAAACAGTAAGCTTAATTAGGTAAAATGTTAATATTAAACCTTATAATGTATCTATTATCATATATTTTCAAACTGCCTTTCTTTTCATACCTCCTGAAGTCAGTTAGGCATCCTCTGATATGGTAACTTGAGCTTGTAACCATATGATAACTTGTATTAATATATACTATTTCTTGAATAAATATTTTGTGGACTACCAAGATGTATAATATCCAGATAATTGAATTTTTTGATAAACAGATTTCTTTCATGATCTTGCAAAGTGATATGTACTTTATAGTCACTAAGTAAAATATTTTGTAAATA